>NC_140166.1:57515582-57698082 GCF_963971535.1 Notolepis coatsorum | reverse complement strand
TTAATCTGATCCTTCGTAACACAACCAATTAACCTTCTGTAGTGTGGCAGTGAAAGGGTTAACCTTCTGTATTGTCGCAGTGAAAGGGTTAACTGTGGGGGACAGTGCGACGAGGAGCCCCCAGATGAGTATTGTTTTTGTCTGTCGGCCAATCCCCAGGTCCTCTCCCCGTGAGGTTAAAGGTCGACAGCTGCGCCCTAATCGTGTACCCTTAAGTCAATAATGTCCAATGTTCTAGGTGCAGAATATAGGAGAGACACACAGCAAACCTCACATTTCAGCAAATACTGTTTATACCTTCCATGGTACAATGTTGCATTCAGGATACACAGTTCACACTGCAGTTCCAGAGGTTAATCCACAGTTTATATTCCAGAGGTTAAGCCACAGTTTATATTCCAGAGGTTAAGCCATAGGTACAGTATACTCCACATGGTAATGTAGAAAAGTGACACAAGATCATTGAGAAACAACCCAGTTAGTTTGGGGAGCGATGTCAATCTGTGACATTCAAGTGGAGAAAAACCTGTAATCCCACTGGTGTTGTAGTCGAGTCACTAAATCTCGAGTCCTAGTCGAGTCTCGAGTCCCCAGTGTTCGAGTCCGAGTCCAAGTCCGAGTCACCAAAGAAGAGCCCGAGTCGAGGCCGAGTCGAGTCCCCATTACCCCCCTAGTCCGAGTCCAAGTCCAAGTCATCAAGGTTGAGTCTGAGCTGTCATACAAATAAAAAAAGGCCTACATTTACATTTACATTTAGTCATTTAGCTGACACTTTTATCCAAAGCGACTTACAAGTCTAGAGATCTAGAGGTCTAGAGATTAAACATAAATGACACAGCGGTCACCGTTTCAAAGGGAGTTTATTTACTTTGTGACACACAATAGCCAAACAAATGCACTAGCCATCAGTATCTTATGCCTAAATGATTAGGGCCTATTACAAAAATAAATGAAAAGAAAACTCTTACACCTTACACTTGCACCTTCCGAGTCCGAAATGCAGTCAATGCTCGAGTCCAAGTCCAAGTCGAGTCACGAGTCCTGAAAATCAAAACACTGGAGCTTAAACACACGGGGGATTTACTCCAGATGATGTGTCAACATTGTTAAAACCTTGGCCTAAAGTTCTGTTTACATACAGGACACGTCACTCATTTGTAATAATTTATGTAAAACTGAGATATCAAAAAGCCAAACAGGAGTATTACTTTCACTGTTGTTGTCCTTCTCTGAACTAAGGATTATAGTCTTTTCCGTCTAGGTTACTTTTTTGAAGTGGAAATCGGTTGGCCTTGCATTTGACAAGGTCTTTGACCAGGGTTGCTTGGTTACTATTTAGTCAGCCTTGCTTTGACTCATCGGTCAAACACCTGGCACATGCAGAGTGTTGTAATATTTAGCTGGTAAAAGATTTATTTTTATATTTATGGCAAGGGTGTCGTTTAAACGGAGGGGTGAATGACCTCTGTGTCATTTAAAACAGAAGGATATGTTGTTGTCATGGTTAACATCTATTGTGATCATTCATTAAGCATTAGGCCTAGGCATATATTGTTTGTTTTATTCTGTCTTTTAAAAAATGTATTTATTTATGTATTTGGTTGTTTATTTAGATTGGAGATCATTCACAAACATTCTGTTTCTTATTTCTTTCTTAAACGGTTAAAAGGTTTTTCTACACAGATATCTCCTGTTGTTTTTGCTAAAGCTGTTTCTCAGATACTTTTGTTCCCTAAAGACAAGTCGGACCCACTGACCGGTATATGAGTGTATTGTATCAGTACTGTCTATCTGTATGTCATGTATGTCATGTTATGATGAATTGAAAATGGGGGACCCTGATGTAAACAAGACGAAAGTCTTTCTCTGGTCTGCATCCCCTTAACAATTGTGTGTGTTGAGCCGTATTGTATTGCATAGATATCTATATAGAACAGTTCTATATAGATATCTATGCTGTATTGTACCCATACTACAATCTGTTAATAAAGTTTTCATTCATTCAATCAATCAATGAGCGGAACTATACATTCAATCGTGTGCGCGAAGAACACTTTTTATTGTGGGACCGGAAGTATCCTTGCTGTCATGAAAAAACATGGCGGCGCCCATAAACCTAACGCTGTAACGTTGTTGTCGGGATCATGAATCATCGAGATAATAAGACATTCACGCGCCTTTATAGAGATATATTTATTAAATGTGAAATGTAGCTATGGAATACATGTTAATACACGACCTATCAATATTGTTATTAGAATTTAGAACGTCGAATCGATAGCCGGCGAGGCAGACTGAAGTCATTGAGCCTCTGACTCTCTGTGGATGACAGGTTGTTGTCCTGATAGCTGCTGCAGCCGATAATAAATAATAATAATAATGTGGAATCATGTCAAGACGAGACAGCTCGGTCTGAACATACTCCATGGCCTTTGCTCCGGCTGCACGGTGCAGAGATCAGAGTCTGTGGGTCTGTGCGGCTGGAGGAGCCACTGTCTGGGGAGGAGGAGACATGTCTCCACAGCCAGACCCCCCTGGAGGGTTCTGTTCTTTGGCACAGATGACTTCGCCCTGGAATGCCTCAAACTACTCGCCTCTTCCAGGTAGGACTCTGACATGAACTGCTCAGTGTTGTAATGCTGCTATACTTTGGAAAGAGGGGGTGGGAGCACCTAGTGTCTGAGTCTGACTATGATTTACGTCAAATGTATATATATTTTTTTTAGACTCTTTTTGTATCACAAACAGTACTGTATTTGTAAATCTGATATGTCATACATGTATAGATGTAGCAGTACTGTCTATCTGTATGTCATGTATGTCCTGATGAATTGAAAATGGTGGACCCTGATGACGTAAACAAGACGAAAGTCTTTCTCTGGTCTGCATCCCCTTAACAATTGTGTGTATTGAACTGTACTGTACCCATTCTGCACTCTGTTAATAAAGTTTTCAATCAATCAATCAAAGACATTTTACTCTTGTGTTTTCCAATCAATCAATGATTATAGACTGCAGCAGATGGTTTATCATTTGAAAATACAAAGAAATGGGGTAACCGTATGCTTGTAAGGTATGGGTGACGACTTGGGGCTGGGCGACCGATACGGCCTCTAAATGATATCACGATATAAATGATATCACGATATGTTTTGGCTATGTCACACAAATCGATACACGATATATATCATGATATTTTGACATTTCCTCTAAAGCACTTAAAAATGCTTGATTTAACCCGTTGATGCATACAGTCACGCCAACATGATGATTATAATAGTCCCTGCAACATATGTCTGCATTAAACCATGAAGATGCTTTAAAAAATAATTTAATTAAAAGTTTCTAAAAATCTAAAAGAGTATTCTACTGACACACTAATACAGACTTTTCTTTATTAACATCTAAGACAATTTATATAAAAACTCTTGGGTGCCTAAGACTTTTGCACAGTACTGTGTTTTCTATCCACTTTAGCCAAAAATACACACACACTACTGTGAGAAAATGATAATAATTTTTATTATCGGCAATGTTGTAACATGGTAAACAAAACACTGTAAAGGTGTGTGTGCATCATCATCATCATCATCATCATCATCATCATCATCATCATCATCATCATATATATATATTTACTTTGTAAATTGCATGAAACATTATGAAGTATTCTCTTATGCCGCTTTTCCACGGTCTGCATGGTACTACCCAGTGCCCTTTTGATTTTATATGGCTTTAGTAGTACTACCTACTCAACTAACTCGGTAGTACGTGTCACCGTGTGTGTACGTGACGTGTGAGTGTGTGTGCATTTTCTTTCTGTGAGAGGGAGCGACGAGAGAGTAAAGCGCTGTGCTCATCTCATCTCAGCCACGGCGGCTTAGAAACTGACGTGAGGTGGGTTTGTGCAAAACATCACGATGTCCACGATACGTTTAAAAAGTGTATCATTAAAACAATACAGGCTCTTTATGATAAACCAAGAGCAAGAATTAAGATAAATGGGACAGTGTCTAGTTCCTTCGGACTAGAACGCGGGACTAGGCAGGGTTGCCCAATTAGTCCTTTATTGTTCGCAATTTTTATTGAACCCCTGAGTCAGTGGATTATACAGAATACAAATATTAAAGGGATAGATATGAAGGGGGGGGAACAAAAAATGTCCTTATTTGCGGACGATGTATTAGTGTATTTATCAAGCCCAGAACATTCACTTAAACAGTTATTTTTGCTCTTAGAACAATATGGGTCATTCTCAGGGTATAAATTGAATGTAACGAAAACGCAAATTCTTAGTTTTAAATATAGCCCTTCAAGAAATATAAAGACGAAATTTAAATTACAATGGGAAGCAGAATCCATGAGATATTTGGGAGTAAATATACCAAAAGATTTGTCAAATTTGTTCACCATTAACTTCCTCCCCCTGAATCAAAAGATTAAAGAAGACATAAGGAGATGGGATGCAATACCTCTTCTGAATTTTGGATCGCGAATTGAATCGGTAAAAATGAATATTTTGCCGAGATTACTCTATCTGTTCCAGGCCCTCCCTCTAGACCTACCTGACCAAAAATTTCAGGAATGGGATAAACTTATTTCAAGGTACATCTGGCAAGGGCGGAGACCTAGAATTAGATACAAGAGTCTACAACTAGCAAAGAGCAGGGGAGGGGTTGCACTTCCATGTTTGAAGGACTATTATATTGCAGCTCAATTAAGACCAATGACGTGTTGGTGTAGTCCAGAATATTTTGCCAGGTGGAAGGAGATTGAGATGGCGGTAACAAGTTCAAGTTCAAGTTCTTTAATAGTTGTCATACAGAAGTACAGAATACTTTCATACAAAATGCTTCTTACTGTTACGCTCCAGAGACTGTGCTAGACAAGATAGTATCAAATAACATAATAACATAATATAGCATGAATTTAGAAGAAGAAAATGAGGTCACAGTGTTCGGTATAGACATATGTACAATGTTCTGAGTTACCATATAATATACAATACACAATACTATGCAGTGTACTAATGTACAGTACTATCTAGTGCAAAGCAGAAATGGGATGAGGTACAATTTTAGGTACAATTTACAGTAAGGTGTACGAGTTGTAGTGCAATCCTTCATCCATAAATATAAAGTGTGGGGAGTGGGTGCTACAGTGTGTTTGTTTAAAGTGGGTGTGTGCTATAAGTGTGTGGAGTGGGTGCTACAGTGTGTTTGTTTAAAGTGAGTGTGTGCGTGTGAGCAGAGTATCCAATTCAAGCTGCAATTGGGGATAAGGCTTTGATGAATGATTTAAGGGAGATGGGAAATCCATGGATTAGTTTACCACTTAAGTTGTGGAGTAAGGTAACAGCCCCAAAAAATTCAAAAGAAGCCATAAAAGTTTTGAGATGGTGTGCGTATGACCCAGAGTTCGTACCCAAAAGAATGGACGTACGGTTTAAAGGGTGGGAGACTCTAGGCCTAACAGCATATTGTACCTTTTTACATCAGGGGTCAATGAAGAGCTTTCAAGATCTGTAGTTGCAGCATGGTTTGAAAAATGAAGATTTTTACAGATATCTTCAGGTTCGGCACCATATTGAGCAACTACTGAAGCAAAGTAAACAAACACTTTCTGAAAATATTTTATTAAAAGTCTTCAGAGGGGCTTATGTCTCGAACTCGAACCAAAAAACCATCTCAAGACTCTATAAGGGATTACAACAGACGAAAGGTAATTCATTGTATGTAAAACAGAAGTGGGAAAGGGAGGGAAACCTAAATATAACAGAAGAGGAATGGGAGGATTTATGTGAAATACAATGGAAAACATCAAGTTCACCAGTATGGAGAGAATTTTGTTGGAAATCCCTGATTAGGTTCTTTAGTACTCCAGCTCAAGGGAGCCACCATACCAAATCTTCCAACTGCTGGAGACAGTGTGGCCTCTCAGAGGCAAATCATTACCACATATTCTGGTCATGTCCCTTGCTGAAGCCTTTCTGGAGGGAGGTCCATACAATCTTTGAAAAAGTATTCCAGGGGGACATCCCATTTAAATTGGAAAGCCTATACTTCGGCGCCAGGCCATTAGAAAATGGGGATAGATATATATTTGAGATATTAAGTGCGGCCAGCAGGAAAGCCATCACTAGAAAGTGGTTAAGAACAGAAATTCCTACAGTGGATGATTGGATTGATATTATTTATGATATTTTTAAGATGGAAAGAATTACTTTTTCTTTTAGGTTGCAACAGGATAAGTTTAGGAAGAAATGGGAAAGATGGATAATGTACATTACACCGTTACGACCTTCATTTGTTTAAGGTGTATAGAAATGATCATTCGGGATAATTGTTAAGTGAAACTTGTGTAAATGGAGGAGAGTATCAGGAAGATGCACCCCAACATATTATTTGGTTATTTGTTTACTTTATGGTAAATGCAGATATATTGGAGAGGTACCATAACATATAATTTTGTCTTGTTGCGTTTTGTTATTTATTATTTTTTGTTATCGTTTTTGTTTGTCTAGAAAAAAAAAAGTATAGGATGTTATTGACTGTATGGGTCCTCACGCACGTAATGATACTTCTGCACTGCAACTTTTAAGTTAAGTAATAATTATTAACAATTGATGCAATTTGTACAGCAGAAGGCGAAATCAAGATATTGTTTGTATGGACCATGGTGAAAATCAATAAAAAGATAATTAAAAAAAAAAAAAAAAAAGTGTATCATTAGGCGGTTAGGTGGCGTAGCGGAGATTGCGTTCGTCACCAACCCCGGAGCTGTTCGCTTGTTCGAATCCAGCTCACAGCTCCGGGGTTGTCACCAGCTTGGCTGGCCGTTCACACTAATACAATTGGCAGTATTAGAGGGTGGGAGAAGCTGGCGGGGTGGGTCCGGGTCGTTGTAAACAGCGACTCCTACAGTTCGGTCGGGGCGCCTGCTAAGTGCGGATAGGACCTGAGTGGGATAGTGTGATCCTTCCACACGCTACGCCCTCTCGGGGAGGATCCGCGCTGCCAGGTGAAAAGAAGCGGTTGATTGGCTGGACGTGTGTCGGAGGAAGCACGTGATAGCCTCCACTCTCCCAGATGATCTGACTGTGGGGGGTAAGTGCGCAGCGACCAGGAAGGGGATTGGGAATTGGCATACGACTAACATTGGGATGGGAGAAAAATCGGAGGAAAATGGAGGGGGAAAAATATAAATATAAAAAAAAAAGAAAAGTGTATCATTAATAATAAATGAACTGTTTATTTAATATCGTCATATCGCCCACCCCTAGATGACGTCACGTGACGTATAAACAATCGGAATTGGTCATTAAAGCTAATGGACTTGATGATCTGCCTGATGTTGTATCTCTTATGGGGAAAATGGATCTCAGTCAGTTTTGCTTTAGCGTACCTCAATACGTCTGGTGTTGGTGCATCTTCATTCTTGAGGCTGAATGAACGGTGGTAAAGTTACTACTTCACGACACCTGGTTTCTGTCTGCAGGGAGTCCAACGAGAGGGTAGTGGAGTCTCTTGAAGTGGTCACTTTGTCCAACAACGTCCCTGTGAAGCGGTTCGCTGACCAGAAGCAGCTGCCGACCCACTCCTGGCCCCCCGCGGACCTGACGGGCAGGTTTGACGTGGGCGTGGTGGTGTCCTTTGGCTGCCTGCTGCGGGAGGAACTGATCAGCCAGTTCCCAAAGTGAGCAAAACTTCTGGTCTCCTCCTCTTTCCTCTTCGGACCCTGCCTTGTGTAGTACACTACACCTGCATAACACATGATGGGGCTGAACAGAAGTATTGTTACAGTATTTCCTGAATTTCCCCTCGGGATTAATAAAGTACTTCTATTCTATTCTATTCTATTCTATTTACTTCTGCACTTTTCAAACCTCAAGAAGAAACTGTTCAGAATGATGTGCAGGAGATCTGGTCTGCAGCATGTCCAGACGACGTAAACCTTTTCAAACTGAGGAAGCCATAACCCCCCTAACTAAGCATTAAGCATCTTATCCCCAATCAGTTTTTTTGTTTAATTTACTTTCTTGTATTTTTTTTTATTTTCAAAGTGAAGAGAAACACAATTGACGTTAAACTCTTATGTCGACACGTCACAATTCATACTGAAATCACAATATTCACATAGATATAATTTTTGTCATTGTTAATAATATCGTGCTGCTGCTCTAACGGCAAGTGTATGCCTAGTCTGTCACCTCACTCTCGCCTCAGACTGTGTGTGTGTGTGTGTGCGTGTGCGTGTGCGTGTGTGTGCGTGTGTGTGTGCGCGTGCACGTGCGCTCCAGTGGGATCCTGAACGTGCACCCCAGCCTGCTCCCGAGGTGGCGTGGCCCGGCTCCTGTGTTCCACACCATCCTGCACGGAGACACCGTCACCGGGGTCTCTGTCATCCAGATCCGCCCCAAGAGGTAACCTGCCCCCTCCCCCTCTCCTCTAATAATCATAATGATAATACATTTTATTTATATAGCGCTTCTCAAGAGAGGAAGTCCCTCTCTTCCTCTCTCCCCCCCATCCCTCTCTTCCTCTCTCCCCCCCATCCCTCTCTTCCTCTCTCCCCCCCATCCCTCTCTTCCTCTCTCTCCCCCATCCCTCTCTTCCTCTCTCTCCCCCATCCCTCTCTTCCTCTCTCTCCCCCATCCCTCTCTTCCTCTCTCTCCCCCATCCCTCTTCCTCTCTCTCCCCATCCCTCTCTTCCTCTCTCCCCCATCCCTCTCTTCCTCTCTCTCCCCCATCCCTCTCTTCCTCTCTCTCCCCATCCCTCTCTTCCTCTCTCTCCCCCATCCCTCTCTTCCCCTCTCTCCCCCATCCCTCTCTTCCTCTCTCTCCCCATCCCTCTCTTCCTCTCTCTCCCCCATCCCTCTCTTCCTCTCTCTCCCCCATCCCTCTCTTCCTCTCTCTCCCCCATCCCTCTCTTCCTCTCTCTCCCCCATCCCTCTCTTCCTCTCTCTCCCCATCCCTCTCTTCCTCTCTCCACCGTCCCTCTCTTCCTCTCTCTCCCCCATCCCTCTCTTCCTCTCTCCCCCTCTCTATCTTCCTCTCTCCCCCATCCCTCTCTTCCTCTCTCTCCCCCATCCCTCTCTTCCTCTCTCTCCCCCATCCCTCTCTTCCTCTCTCTCCCCCATCCCTCTCTTCCTCTCTCCACCATCCCTCTCTTCCTATCTCTCCCCCATCCCTCTCTTCCTCTCTCCCCCATCCCTCTCTTCCCCTCTCTCCCCCATCCCTCTCTTCCTCTCTCTCCCCCATCCCTCTCTTCCCCTCTCTCCCCCATCCCTCTCTTCCTCTCTCTCCCCATCCCTCTCTTCCTCTCTCCACCTGTCCCTCTTCCTCTCTCTCCCCCATCCCTCTCTTCCTCTCTCCCCATCCCTCTCTTCCTCTCTCCACCTGTCCCTCTCTTCCTCTCTCTCCCCCATCCCTCTCTTCCTCTCTCCCCCATCCCTCTCTTCCTCTCTCTCCCCCATCCCTCTCTTCCTCTCTCCCCATCCCTCTCTTCCTCTCTCTCCCCCATCCCTCTCTTCCTCTCTCCCCCATCCCTCTCTTCCTCTCTCTCCCCCATCCCTCTCTTCCTCTCTCTCCCCCATCCCTCTCTTCCTCTCTCCCCCATCCCTCTCTTCCCCTCTCCCCCATCCCTCTCTTCCCCTCTCTCCCCCATCTCTCTCTTCCTCTCCCCCATCCCTCTCTTCCCCTCTCTCCACCGTCCCTCTCTTCCTCTCTCTCCCCCTCTCTCTCTTCCTCTCTCCACCTCTCTCTCTTCCCCTCTCCACCCGTCCTTCTCTTGTCTTTTCCAGTTCAAGCCCCAATCAGTGATTTTCTTTTGACCATATCATTTACATTTTACATTTACATTTAGTAATTTAGCTGACGCTTTATCCAAAGCGACTTACGAGTTCAAGTGTGCTGTATTTTCTCATAAATGATTGCAAAACAAATCATACAGGGGGCAGAATGATCGTACAACCCTGGCTGGAGCAGTCCTTTATTTACCTTTATTTACCTTTATTTGTCCTTCTATAATAATAATTAGGGATGCTCGATATTGGCTTTTTTACCGATATCCGATATACCGATATTGTCCAACTCTTAATTTCCGATACCGATATCAACGGATACCGATATATGCAGGGTCCTCCCCCCCCCCCCCCCAAAAAACGGAATAATTTCAGGTAATTAACATACTATGTCTTGTTGTGGAATTAACACAACATTATGCATACTTTTGACAATAAATAAAATCAGAATTTGTTCTTACTTGCTTGCCTGGGTAAATAATGGTTATAGAAATGTAAATTTTTTTTTAAACCGATACCGATATTTTCCGATATCACATTTTAATGCCAATATCGGCCGATAATATTGGACATCCCTAATAATAATAATAGATTTAATTTATATAGCACACTTTAAACTCAGTGAGCTCTCAAGGTGCTTCACAGCAGAAGGAAAACAAAATAAAAAATAGAATAAAAAGGTTTAAAACATAAAAAACAATTCAAATGAATAAAATAAAATAAACAAAACATAGGAGCAGATTAACACTTTGATTGCCATGGGTTAAATTCATGATATACCATCCGTTGCCAGCTCTATTTAACATGGAGAAGTTCCCCTTCTTTGCAGGGCTATAACTTTTTAAATTCTATTGCTAGATTGCCATTATTAGGGCCCATTCAATGTCCTATATGTATTGTTCATGGTGTAGCAACGTTAAACTTTTTCATTCACATATTCATACAAAAATATGGTCTAAAGTATAAGTATGTTTTCATCTCTTTCTGCAGCTTTCTCCAGAACGTGATCTATAGCCCCAAATGCATTATATTGATGATCAAATACAGTTTGGTAGGAATCTGTGCGAGATAAAAAATTTCAACTGGATGTACTTCTAGGAGTTACTACATGTCATCTGATGTTGACCGGATGGGCGAGGGGGCATTTATAATTCCGTGGGCAACGTTATACCATTCATCTAATGTGGGTCATATGTTCATCATAGCAGTTTATATCGAACACGGTAATACTACACGCTAAAACTCACCCCAGTCTCCTCGGGCCGTTGGGCGATCAGCGTGGAGTAGACAGTTTTTCATTATGGGATGTCGAAATACCCGATCCATTTCCAGGTTGTATAATAGTATATATGTCCAAATCATGTTGTTTTTTCGAGTTATTTCCACCGATCGATGTTCACTGTGTGAAGACGGAGTCTCTCTAACATTAGCGAGTGCCCGGACCACATATGGAGTGAGCCCTGCCGGTTCAAAGGTTGACATCCGGTTTCGATCTGCCGATCGGCCACCAGATGGCGCTCTTGAACCGCTAGAGGGTTGAGAGGAGATCAGCACTGTGTGTCAAGGCTGCGGAGGGGAAATATGATTTCGATCACAGATTTTTGAAATATTGATATCAAAGACGAGTTACGGCGTCATCGGCAACTTGAGCATGGCGGGGAATGACGAGTTCCGGCGTTTTCGGCAGTTAAAGTGTTAAAAAACAGGCTCTATTGGAAGGCAGAGCAAAACAAATGGGTTTTAAGGCCGGCCTTGAAGGCAGCAATGGAGACTGAGGCCTTGATGGAGCCCTTCTGCTGAAGGTTTGATGTGGGTCAGTTTTTTTTATCTGTGTCCTTCTGCTGCAGGTTTGATGTGGGTCCCATCCTCCACCAGGAGGCCTGCCCGGTCCCTCCTCACTGTACTGCTGATCAGCTGGGAGCCACTCTGGCCACCAGGGGAGCTGTTCTGGTGAGTCCTCCGCTCTCACCCTACTAATGTAGTTTAATCACTCACTCTGGCCACCAGGGGAGCTGTTCTGGTGAGTCCTTACGCTCTCACCCTACTAATGTAGTTTAATCACTCACTCTGGCCACCAGGGGAGCTGTTCTGGTGAGTCCTCCGCTCTCACCATACTAATGTAGTTTAATCACTCACTCTGGCCACCAGGGGAGCTGTTCTGGTGAGTCCTCCGCTCTCACCCTACTAATGTAGTTTAATCACTCACTCTGGCCACCAGGGGAGCTGTTCTGGTGAGTCCTTACGCTCTCACCCTACTAATGTAGTTTAATCACTCACTCTGGCCACCAGGGGAGCTGTTCTGGTGAGTCCTCCGCTCTCACCCTACTAATGTAGTTTAATCACTCACTCTGGCCACCAGGGGAGCTGTTCTGGTGAGTCCTTACGCTCTCACCCTACTAATGTAGTTTAATCACTCACTCTGGCCACCAGGGGAGCTGTTCTGGTGAGTCCTTACGCTCTCACCCTACTAATGTAGTTTAATCACTCACTCTGGCCACCAGGGGAGCTGTTCTGGTGAGTCCTCCGCTCTCACCCTACGAATGTAGTTTAATCACTCACTCTGGCCACCAGGGGAGCTGTTCTGGTGAGTCCTTACGCTCTCACCCTACTGATGTAGTTTAATCACTCACTCTGGCCACCAGGGGAGCTGTTCTGGTGAGTCCTTACGCTCTCACCCTACTAATGTAGTTTAATCACTCACTCTGGCCACCAGGGGAGCTGTTCTGGTGAGTCCTTACGCTCTCACCCTACTAATGTAGTTTAATCACTCACTCTGGCCACCAGGGGAGCTGTTCTGGCGAGCGTGGCAGTGGCTCAGGAGGTAGAGCAGTTGTCTGTTAGTCGGAAGGTTCCCGGTTTGATTCCAGCTCCTCCCGGGCAGCGTGTCGAAGTGTCCTTGAGCAAGGCACTTAATTGTTCTCTTTAATTACTGAACACTGCACAGACTCTAGCACAGTGTACTTCTACTATACCATATGTATACTATTGTCAATAGAGTATATATTGCCATTTTATTATTATGTTCTATTTTATTATTATTTCTATTAATTATCTTTTTTGCTGGCTGTACCTCCCCTCCCCACGCTGCTATGACACCTGAGTTCCCCCACAGCGGGTCGTGAGGCAACACTTGACTTGACTTGAGAGACGGGCTGTGACCCAAGTGAAGAATGTAACTAGTGGTACATGACTGGTACATGCTCTGCATCTGGAATCTGCTCTATGATTTATCACCAAAACAAAAGATGGATCTGTTTCAGGGGGGGGGGGGGGGGGGGGGCCCAGGCAGGTCTACTGAGCCCAGTAATACTTGAGCTGTTCATCCATGAAATGAAAACAGGAATGTTTTATGCTGTGGTTTGGGAGTCTGTCGCTGAAGGCACATTGCTTCCGAGATACACGTGTAAATAAGAACCCTGATTATCAGCTTTTACATTCTGCTCTTATTTTATTTTATTTTTATTTAGTATTTCGGGGAATGACGAGTGAGGGTGAATATTGTGAGAGGAGAATTGGAAGAATGCGCCAATATGAGAATTAGAGACATAGATCATATTAATATAAGTCCACATAGCTAAGAAACAATGGTAAACACTGAAAAAGGCCATTTATAAGATAGTTCCCCTTTAATGTCAAGCCCTGTAAATACAAGTAAAGCTTAGTGGAGACGGAGAGCGCACGGCCCAAGGCGGCATTAGACGGAGACAGATGAGGTACAGATGTAGCCGTTTAACCCTTTCACTGCGACAATACATAGAAGGTTAACCCTTTCACTGCCACACTACAGAAGGTTAACCCTTTACTATCACACTACCGACGTGTGATAGTAAAGGGTTAACCTGTAGTGTGGCAGTGAAAGGGTTAAAGTACCACTCTCCATTGATCACCCCTAGTTCCAGGCGTACAGTTTGTGACCTAACGCGACTCTCTATTCTTGATAATTGACAGCTGATCGACACGTTGAAGACGCTTACGGAGAGAATCGCAAGCGGGAGGGAACAAAGCAGGACGGGTGCAACTTCAGGTACGTCGTGTTTAGGGATGCCCCGATCGATCGGCCATCGATCGTTATCGGCCGATACTCATTATAAATATGCAATCTGTGAATTCCGATAATGAGTCATATTCGCCGATCGCGGAAACTGATCAAGCGAAGCTCTCACTCGCTGTCTGTCTCAGACACACACAACCTGCAAACTGCCGCTGCTCCTCCTCCCTAGCCCCGCCCGCCCCCGTGTAGAGTTTGTAAACAAAGAGGACTGAGAGGCGGCTCCTCTGCTCGAGTCTGTAGTGCATTCGACCTGCGCTAACGTTAGCTACCTAGCTATCGTTACTGTTTAAACAAAATTACCCAGTCAACTATTCACGTTTAGTAGGCATTGTCTAACGGTATTTAGCCGGCTAGCTACCGATAGCTCCTGATATCAACAAATTATCCAGAAAGTCTAGTAGTCCATGTTCATACCTCCGTTAGCTTGCGTTAGCTTGCGTTAGCTGACGTTAGTTTACTGTTCAAAACGAAATGTCCCATTGAACTAAAGTTCTGTCTTAACGTCATCTAGCCGGCTAGCAGTAGCTACAGATAGCTCTTGATATCAATGTCTTATAACATTGATTTAATGCGTATTCGAGCTGAGGGCTTGCTGAATGTGAAATGACCAAAGCACAATAACGTTACCAATAGGGTCCCGCTGCAGCGCCGGAGAATCCTTTTTGGAGCTGGAGGCTACTAGAGTACACACAGACAGTGGAGCTGTTTGCAGATAGCGAGCATTTTGACTTGTTGCGTGGTGGCGATGTCTCGCAGATAATACAAGTACAAGTCTAATTATATAATATATATATTTTATAAAAAAAAAAAGAAAAAAAAAATTATATAAAATAATTTTTAATTTCTTTTTAATCAAAAACAATCGGTATCGGATCGGTATCGGCCGATATGGCTCACGACGATCTGTGATCGGTATCGGTGGCAAAAAACGTGATCGGGGCATCCCTAGTCGTGTTTGTAGGTTTGAAACGCAAACGTTCGTGGGCAGAGCGGTTGTTTCTGAATCCCGGGGGTTCCCTGCGTATTAAAATGCCCATGAAGTTTGTCATCTTTGGTAAATGTTTTGTTACCGGGGAAAGTGGCGACATTTTGTCTTTGAGCACATCTCGATCAGGGGCGTTGATGAAAAGCCCCTTGTTTCTTAGCGACGGAGTAAAGGTTGACATCACTTTCCCTCCATTCTGTTATTAGCTTTGGTCAATATTGGAATCGAGTGCCTTCTGGCATAAATCTTACCGGAACAGACTTTGTATCAAATCAAACCACGGAAGCAAAAACACGTTATTTTTTAATGCCATTGCCTAAGTGATTTTTTCCGAAGAAAATGTAAATGACATGTTTTTCACATCTTGTCCTTGCAGACTAAAGTAATAATAATAATAATAATAATAATAATAATAATAATAATAATAATAATAATAATAATAATAATAATAATAATAATAATAATAATAATAATAATAATAATAATAATAATAATAATATCTTAGATTTATATAGCGCCTTTCAGGAGACCTTACTTGTAAGTGTAAGCCAAAAACTGGATCGTGTACGACAGGGTCCAGTGGTCCATTCCAATAAAGAACTAATATAATTTGGACAATCTCTAATTATGGTTTTATAGATAAAAAGATTGCAATGCAACTTACGTCTCTCTGCCAGAGAGGTCCACCGACCTTATTATATAGGATACAATGGTGAGTACCATAACTATCACCGGTGATAAATCTGATGGCTGAATGATAAAAGAGTGGAAGCCGCTGCATGTCTATAAATCACATCTCCGTAATCCAAAACAGATAGGAACACTGCTTCAACAACTCTCTTTCTACTAATCATAGGGAAGTTGGCTCTATTTCTATACAAAAAGCCAATCTTTTTCCGTAATTTACTGGCGAGAACGCCCACATGATATTTAAATGTAAGTCCTTCATCAATCCAAATACCAAGGTATTTGTATTCTGAAACTCTCTCGATATCAGAACTGTTCAGAGTCGATATATGCAAGTCACTATAAACAATATTTTTGGCTTTGGAAAACAACATGAATTTAGTTTTACTGGCATTAAGCACCAATTTTAGACTAATAAGTGCATCTTGCAGGGCGTCAAAGGAGAGTTGTAAATATTTAGTGGCCAGTTGCACAGAATCAGCAGTACAATAGAGAACTGTGTCATCCACGTAAAGGTGGCTTTGACAGCTGCTCAGAGATGAGACAATATTATTAATATAAATGGTAAATAAGACCGGGCCGAGGATTGATCCCTGTGGAACACCTTTTGTGATGGGTAGAAGCTCTGAAATAACCACATTTTCGACCGTTTTCGGCTTGCCATTGCCCCGACTGCTTTGTTGTTGAATCAAGTCAAATCCTAGGTAAGCGTATATTGTGCGTGTGAACGTTGACATGAAAAGAAAAAAGGTAAAAAAAAATATATATATACATTTAAACGGTATCTCACGTGAATCGATACTCGGTAGTACCGACGTGTTTCGGTAAGTACCTTTTAAAAGTACAGAATTCGGTACCCATCGCTAGTTACACCCTCCTGGGTCGACCCGACACAGCAACTGCCGCAGTAGTGAAAACAGAGACAAATTACTTGAAAGTTTACAAAAATACAACGTTTTTGTCCCACCAAAGGAAACGTCGGTACAAAATGACACCAGTATCATAATATATAATAATAATATAAATAATAAAATTACATTGAGGGACATCCCTCATTTTCAATGTCGTAGAGTATTTACATTCACATAATCATCATCAATACATTTTACAAAGTACAAAGAAGAGAAGAAATAGATTACATATATATTTTTTTTATTATAAAACTGTTCTAATAAAATTGAAACATTTGAAATAGAAAAATCCTTTAAAACATTACACACACGACTCAAACACAATTTGACTTGTGATTCTGGTGATTCTCTCTCCCCCAACAGCCCCCAAGATCACCTCGGCTCTGAGCTGGCTGCTGTGGGAGGAGATGACCTGTGAGCAGATCGACCGGCTGTATCGGGCCATCGGCTCCCGGGTGAGGATCCTCCCAACTGATCTGAGGACTGTGATTAATGGATGCAGGCCAGGTGACCTTATCCACATGGTGGCCATTTTTGCTCTTATGTGGCCCTCCCTCCAGTGGCTCAGGAGGTAGAGCGGTCATCTGGTAAACTGAAAGGTTCCCCGGGTTCGATTCCCGGGCAGCGTGTCGATGTGTCCCTGAGCAAGACACTTAACCCCCTAACTGCTCCCGATGAGCAGGTCGGCACCTCAGCAGCGCCTCACGTGGGTGAATGTGAGGAACAGATTGTAAAGCGCTTTGGATAAAAGCTGCAATATAAATGCAGCCATTTACCATTTATGTCATGCTCAGGTTGGGATTCCTTTCCACCCTGTTCCCAGGTGGAGAGGGATCCCAACCTGAGCATGACATAAAGAGCAAAATGGCCACCGTATGAATATGGTGGAATATGAATACCGGGCTAAAATAGGGCATTGATATCAGATAATTTGTTCAATACTAAAACCCTGTGTGGAAAGCCAACAGAAATCCAAGCAAAGTTTTATTTTCTGCCTTTTTGACACTTCAGCTGCTGAGGTCAGGCAGACGCCTGCGAACCCCAGCTATTAGGACAGGGAGGCTTAGGCTCAGCTTCTTCCCCCAGGCCATCAGAGTCCTGAACAATGAACATTGAGTGCCACAGATCACTGAACTATCCACACACAAGCACACATGAGCACACACACGACACGCACGCTGTGCACGCTCACACACTAGCAGCCACTTTAACACTTTAACATGAGCGGGCACACACTCATGCCGCACACACTCACACTTATTGCCAAAAGGAAAGGCCACTTTAAATCAGTATTAGCAACAGTAACAGTGTATTGCACTACCAAAGCTACCTAGCATGTCCTATATGCTCTGTAAATAACTATGTACAGATACCGATTTTGATGTCACACCATGTTACCTGTTATTGCACAAATCTTTTTGTATTGGATTCTATTATATGTTGTACCCACTGTATTGCACATTGTTGCGGGCAAGACCACCCGCATTTCATTGTATACTCGTATGCCGTGACAAATAAAACTCTTGACTTGACTTGACTTCTGATCTCTGTAGTGAGGGAGATGGGGGTTATATCTCGATCATTCTTTTGCAGAGTAATGTCTATAATATGTGTTTATGATGCTGACCCTATGCGCCTGTATGTGTTGTCACGGTAGTGTTTCCCACAGGATTTTGTGAGACTGTGGTGGGCTGCCCCGTAAACTTCTTTTTGGTACATTTTAAAGTTAATAAATGCATCAATCTGGTGCACTTTGAGAGCAAAATAAAGAGGCTAGATCTATGATGAACTTTGTGCTCAAAACACAACATCGACTAGAGCTTCCCAATCCTCTTCTCGAAGCACCCCAGCCGTTCAATGTATTTGTTAAATTCCACCACCAGCACACCTGATTCAACTTAACTGCCCTTTATTAGTTGAATCAGGTGTGCTGGTGGTGGAATTTAACAAATACATGGAACGGCTGGGGTGGTGTTTTTTTATTTATTTTTTATAATAATAAAGAAAATATTTTCAGTTCATTATAAAACTGTGGCGGGACAAATTAGACTGGCGGGTCGAGGTAATTAATGGGAGACACTGCGTGGTACTGTGTGTCCCACTGTTGTATTTAGACATGTTGTCAGTTGTTGCCGTGTCTTGAGTCGTCGTCACCGAGACACATTTCTGTAGATTCAGTTCTATTTGATTTGGTGAATAAGATGTTTGTCCTCCTCCTCGTCCCCAGATGGACCTGCGCACCACCTGGATGGGGAACACCATCAAACTACTGGACTTTACGGGCAGATGTTACATTTCATTATCGGGTAACAATATGAATCACAATCACAGGCTTTATTATATCCATCGACATCATATCCCCTGTATCCATCTTGACCTATTAGAGCCGTAATCCATAGTGTTACATCATTACCGCAGACATCTTTTAGGTGATGTTTTTTGATCAAATAACAGGTGATCATCATTAAATGACGGATTTGACATATCTCCAATCACAACGGTTGCTTCCCTCCAAGGGAAGAGGGCGGGGCTTGTGGCCAACGAGCTGTGTTGATAGGATAGCATTATGTACCATTTGCACTTGACTGTTCACAATTGAGTAAATTGCTGTTATTCCTTTTTCCTCCATTTACCTTTTTTATAATCTGTTTACATCTGTTATCTTTATATATGTATGTTATAATATATTAAAGATAACACATGTAAACATACATATATAGATAAGATGTAAACAAATGATACAAAGATATGTATAATCTGTTTACATTTGTAATCTTTATATATATATATAATCTGTTTACATCTATTATCTTGCAATGCTGCTATGATGCCCTGAGAGATTAATAAAGTATCTATCGATCAATACTATGAATTGACAGCTCTGGTGTTTGTTCCAGGCAGAGGGAGGACTCCTGCCCCAGGAACAGTCAGCTACCTGAGAGAGTCCAACACCCTGGCTGTCTGCTGTAAGGTGCGACCCAGTCCTATTAGAAACACCACACAATAAACAACCTTTCTGTCCAATTAATGACATCGGAACATTTATTATATTACAGCGTGACGATGTGTGCTAATTGATTCAATGTACTACTAGTGAGTCACTAACGATGATGACCTTTGACCCGTTCAGGACGGCTGGGTGGGCTTCAGAGCCGTGGTTCTGAACAAGAGACTGTCGGCTACAGACTTCTATAACGGATACCTGCACCAGAGCCTCCTGGCCAGCAGGGGGGGCCCCCAGCAGGAAGGCCTGTTCCTCAGCCCCCCCCATCCCCCACGACAGGAAGTGACCCGGGTCCTCAGCCCCCCCATCCCCACGACAGGAAGTGACCCGGGTCTAAAGGGAGACGACCTGCAGTGCACTCTGCCTCACACCAAGTCATAGTGACCAGACTGGTTGACACCCAATGAGAATATAGAAAAAAGTGATTTTGATGGTTTTCACCTTCTCCACTGTTATTTTAGCTACAGACTAAAATAATAATTATGTTTTTGGTAGATATTTTATTGTTTTTTTTCCAGGCAGTCCGGCAGAGAGAGAGAGGAAGTATGGGAGGATAGACGGGGGGGAAGACATTCGGCTAAAGGTGGCCGGGTCCGGGAGTCGAACCCGGGGCGGCCGCGTTGCGCCGCAGTGCTGTACGTGGTGCACCACCCTGGTGCCACCCTGGTGCCCTTAGCTGCAGAATTCTGCACTAAACCAACAAAAAACCTTCTCAAAATCTAAATAAATGGGGGTTTGTGGCTTATTTGCATAGATTTGGGTCCTTGACACAAAAAAAAGGTCGAGAACCACTGACTTCTTTGAACCAATCTCATAATAATATTCATACATTTTAGCGCTTTATCGTGAACTCAAAGTTCGACCAGACTAACTAACTGGTTCCCTCGAGGTCCGTCTGCCTGCTTTATAAAGCGACCCCTGGCCACCTGACCTGACCTGACCGGGGTCTATAGGGGCGGCCTGACCGGGGTCTATAGGGGCGGCCTGCTGACCGGACCTGACCGGGGTCTATATGAGCGGCCTGACCTGACCGGGGTCTATAGGGGCGGCCTGCTTGTGAAGAAGACGACCCCATGTGTGTTTGACACCGTTGTGTAGTCAGTACGATTCTCGGTCTGTTTTAAGACTAATGTAAATGTGTAAGTTATGTTAAATCATAGTTGAGATAATATACTTGAATGTAATATGAACTCAGATTGCAGTGAGCCGTCTTGTTGGTGAATGAATGCAAAGAACACCAGGACGGTTAACATCCCAAATGTACAATTTAATTGCATAAATAAACTTTTACATAAATATACATTGTCATTCTCAACTTATTATTCAGTAATGCCCTGTATTGTTCCAGGGTTATACTTTTTTCCAATGAGAATGTTCGCTCTTAAAAGGAACATTCCAACATTTTGGTAAAATACACTTATTTGCCATCTTCCCCAGCGTTGGACAAAAAGATTGATATCCGTTTCATCTCCGTGTCCAGGTGCCCGGTCCAGGTGCCTGCTAGCCTAGCTTAGCTCGACGACTGTAAGCAGGAGGGATCGAATCCAGCTGTCCCGCTCGGTCAGTCGTCCCTACGAACACAATCGTCGGTGGGAAGCAAGTGGGTTATGAGTCCTGGTCACTGCAAACAGTGACTCCTACTGGTCGGTCTGGGCACTTGTTCAGCAGGGAGGGGACGCTTTATGTTCCCCCAGTGAAACTCCTCGCTGTCGGGTGAAAAGAAGCAGCTGGCGACTCCACATGTATCGGAGGAGGCCTGTGGTAGTTCTACACCCTCCCCAGGCCGACAGTAATGTAGCACAACGACCAGGAAGGGAATTGGCATAACTACTAAATTGGGGGATGGGAGAAATAATAGAAAGGAAAAAAAGTTACTAAACACATGTCCATTTTGCTGCCCCCTGGTGGTTGACATTGTCATCGTGCTGCAGCACACTCCACCCAAATTGGTGATGTCAACAAAGGGTCTAGGAAAATAAACTATCACCAATCAGTGCGTGCAACAGCGTGAAAATATCACCCACTAGGGGGCAGCAAAATGACCCTGGTTTAATTCCTCTTTTTTTAGGAGATCTGAAACCAGGAAAAGGAACACCGTTCGGTCCAGATGTCCCGTTTCTGTCCCGTTGAATCCAGGTCCGTTCAGAGTTCGTCAGGCTGATCTTGGGGGACGATGTCAGCTGGACGGTTTGACCAGAGGGACGTACCACTGCAGAGGAGAGACAGGGGTGGCTGGAGTGTTAGAATTATACAACCACTGCAGAGGAGAGACAGGGTGGCTGGAGTGTTAGAATTATACAACCACTGCAGAGGAGAGACAGGGGTGGCTGGAGTGTTAGAATTATACAACCACTGCAGAGGAGAGACAGGGGTGGCTGGAGTGTTAGAATTATACAACCACTGGAGGAGAGACAGGGGTGGCTGGAGTGTTAGAATTATACAACCACTGCAGAGGAGAGACAGGGGTGGCTGGAGTGTTATACAACCACTGGAGAGGAGAGACAGGGGTGGCTGGAGTGTTAGAATTATACAACCACTGGAGGAGAGACAGGGGTGGCTGGAGTGTTAGAATTATACAACCACTGCAGAGGAGAGACAGGGGTGGCTGGAGTGTTAGAATTATACAACCACTGCAGAGGAGAGACAGGGGTGGCTGGAGTGTTAGAATTATACAACCACTGGAGGAGAGACAGGGGTGGCTGGAGTGTTAGAATTATACAACCACTGCAGAGGAGAGACAGGGGTGGCTGGAGTGTTAGAATTATACAACCACTGGAGGAGAGACAGGGTGGCTGGAGTGTTAGAATTATACAACCACTGGAGGAGAGACAGGGTGGCTGGAGTGTTAGAATTATACAACCACTGGAGGAGAGACAGGGGTGGCTGGAGTGTTAGAATTATACAACCACTGCAGAGGAGAGACAGGGTGGCTGGAGTGTTAGAATTATACAACCACTGCAGAGGAGAGACAGGGTGGCTGGCGTCAGGGTTCGCACAAGGTCCTTGAAGTGCTTAAAGTGCTTGATAAAAATTAATAATTCAAGGCCTGGAATTCCTTGAAAACAGTCCATATTTTTAACAAGGTGCTTAAAAGGTCCTTGAAATTCAAATCAACCATTCGCATTGAAAGTTTTGTTCATCCATGATAAATTTGTGTCTAATGTGTAACTAATTGTCGGAAATTGGTTTTAAGCCATAAATATTGGATCCGATTTTTTTTCAATAAAAGAAACTGCATTTAAAAGTGAATTGTATCCTTTTTAAATGAAAAATAGTGCTTGGAAAAGTACTTGAATTTCATTTTGGAATGTGTGGGAACCCTGCCTGAACCCTGGTGTTAGAATTATACAACCACTGCAGAGTGGTTCATTCATTCACTCATTCATTCACTCAGAATCATTGGTGAAAAATCGATAGACCAACAGAAGAAGCTGTATATTTGCTTCATCGATTTCACGAAGGCCTTCGACAGAGTTGAACATACAACATTGATGAGAACAATGGAAGAATTCAAAATACCAGTTTCTGACCGAAGAATAATTGCCAACTTATACTGGAGGCAGAAGGCTAATGTTAGAATAGGAAAGGAGAAATCAAGAGACTTCCCGGTGGAGAAGGGTGTAAGACAAGGATGCATCTTGTCCCCTGTACTCTTTAATATGTACAGTGAATCACTGATGAAAAAAGGTCTGAGAGGAGGGAAAGGAGTAAAACTTGGCGAAGAGAACATCACCAATATAAGATACGCGGATGACACTGCTATAGTCTGTAACTGTCAAGAAGATCTACAGGACATGATGAATAAGCTGAATGTCGAATGCAAAAACTATGGAATGTCACTAAACACAAAGAAAACTAAAGTAATGATCATTGAAAAAACACCAGGAACTGTTTGTAAAATACAGGTGGATGGAGAAAAACTTGAACAAGTGAAGGAGTACATGTACCTTGGAAGCTGGATCAGTGAAGGTGGAAGAGCTAACATGGACATTAAGAGAAGAACCGGAATTGCAAAGGGCGCATTCTGGAACCATAAAGAATTATTGAGAAGAAACATAAGTTGGAAAACGAAGACCAGGATTTTGGAAACGTATGTTATGTCAGTCTTTTCATACGGAGCAGAAGCATGGACGCTGAATGAAGAGGCAAAGAGGATGATAGACTCTTTTGAAATGTGGACACTGAGGAAGATGCTGAAGATAACATGGAAGGATAAGATCAAGAATGAGGAGGTACTGAGAAGAGCGGATATGCAAGGGGGACAGCTGCTGGAGAGGTTGAAAAAGAGAAAGATGGAGTTGTGCGGGCATGTTCTGAGAGGATCCAGCGGGGAGATGTTCAAGAAGGTGGTGATGGGGAAGGTGGATGGAAAGAGAGGAAGTGGAAGACCAAGAAGAGGCTGGGTAGACGATGTCTGTGATTGGAGTGGAGTGAGAGGCGGAGTCACGGAGTTGGAGAGAAGAAGTGGGGACAGAATGGGTTGGAGAGTGATAGGCAACCTTCGGAACGAAGAAGCCACCTAATGATGATGAGAGGAGAGACAGGGGTGGCTGGAGTGTTAGAATACGTACACATTGTACATTTTCGTAAATACGTCACTATATTACGTATGGCTATAACATAACCTACAACCTTTCTCCTGTGGTCAATTAGTATTTTATTTACATATTCTAAGTGAGATCGGGCTGGAATATATGGGACCGCAGTTTGAGTCCCATTCATTGTGTCGATGATTTTACATCCAGGTCCCGTTTACTATTTATTTTAGAGATACTATAACTGTTAGCTGTTACAGTAAATATGTTCTTAAACATTCAAACTGATAATATAGAAAAAAAACATTTCATTCATTTTCTCGCAATCTGACTTGAGTCTCTTACCGCTGGGCCCGTTCCTGGGGCACAGGAAGAACATACTGACTGAACTGTCCTGGGGCACAGGAAGAACATACTGACTGAACTGTCCTGGGGCACAGGAAGAACATACTGACTGAACGGTCCTGAGACACAGGAAGAACATACTGACTGAACGGTCCTGGGGCACAGGAAGAACATACTGACTGAACTGTCCTGGGGCACAGGAAGAACATACTGACTGAACTGTCCTGGGGCACAGGAAGAACATACTGACTGAACGGTCCTGGGGCACAGGAAGAACATACTGACTGAACGGTCCTGAGACACAGGAAGAACATACTGACTGAACGGTCCTGAGACACAGGAAGAACATACTGACTGAACGGTCCTGGGGCACAGGAAGAACATACTGACTGAACTGTCCTGGGGCACAGGAAGAACATACTGACTGAACTGTCCTGAGACACAGGAAGAACATACTGACTGAACTGTCCTGAGACACAGGAAGAACATACTGACTGAACTGTCCTGAGACACAGGAAGAACATACTGACTGAACTGTCCTGGGGCACAGGAAGAACTGACTGAACTTTCCTGGGGCACAGGAAGAACACATGGATGGCATTCTCCTTTAATATAGAGGGAGCCCCGCTTCATAGCATTAGTAAAGGTTAATCTACCTCCTCGTCATAGCATTAGTAAACGTTAAAGGTTAATCTACCTCCTCCGTCATGCCTGCCGTCTTCCTGCCCTCCGTGTTGAATGGAGGCTTCAGGTAACCCTTGAAGTGCCGTTTCACCAGCTCATGGAAGGTCGACAGGCAGTCCTGCAAACAACAAACTATAAGACGCAATAGAGACGCAAGCTACACCAGGACCGATCGACCTGGATCAACGTCAAGGATTCCCGATTTATCCGTGATCATTCTAGATCCGATTTGTGTTTGATCCGTGATCGTTCTAGATCCGATTTGTGTTTGATCCGTGATCGTTCTAGATCCGATTTGTGTTTGATCCGTGATCGTTCTAAGATCAACGTCAAAGGTTCCTGTTTTATTTGAACTGTGGCTCCACTTAGCGTTCTGCTTTTGGTTTTGTGGCTCCAAGTTGAATGGTTGTTAATATATCTTGGTGGGCAGACACGTTTTTGGGATGTAAAACTATTTTGGGATGTCTGCAGTATGTGTACTATGTATTTGTAGTAAGTGTAGTGTGTGTAATATGTGTAGTATGTTTACTATGTAGGTGTAGTACGTGTACTATGTATTTGTAGTATGTGTACTATGTAAATAGGATGTGTAATATGTGTAGTATTTTTACTATGTACGTGTTATTCTGTTTTATGTGTATTTTTGTTAAAATGTGTATATTGTGATGATGAATTGTATTTTATGTAGGCCTATTTGATGTATGTTATGCGTGATAACTTTTTTTATCACTTTAGGTTGATGCCCTTTTTAACATCTTGGCCGGGGACTATACAGATGAAATCTAGCCTTCTGGCGTATTTAAATTTTTTTAATGTTGATTAATTTGCACTGTCCCTTTTACAAATAAATGTAAACTAAACTAGTATGTGTACTATGTGTACATGCAACATGTGTAATATAGATGTGTAGCATGTTTACTATGTACATGTAGCATGTGTAATATAGATGTGTAGCATGTTTACTATGTACATGTAGCATGTGTAATATAGATGTGTAGCATGTTTACTATGTACATGTAGCATGTGTAATATATATGTGTAGCATGTGTAATATATATGTGTAGCATGTGTAATATAGATGTGTAGTATGTATAATATATATGTGTAGCATGTATAATATATATGTGTAGCATGTATAATATATATGTGTAGCATGTGTAATATAGATGTGTAGCATGTGTAATATAGATGTGTAGCATGTGTAATATATATGTGTAGCATGTGTAATATATATGTGTAGCATGTATAATATATATGTGTAGCATGTGTAATATATATGTGTAGCATGTATAATATATATGTGTAGCATGTGTAATATATATGTGTAGTATGTATAATATATATGTGTAGTATATTTACTATGTACATGTAGCATGTATAATATATATGTGTAGTATATTTACTATGTACATGTAGCATGTATAATATATATGTGTAGCATGTGTAGTATGTATGTGTAGCATGTAGCATGTAGTATGTAGCGTGCTCCTCTCTACCCGTCTCTCCTCGCAGCAGATGTAGGTGAACCAGCGGAGGCCGGCCGCCACGTGAGTGATCTCGTCCGTGTAGATGACCTCCAGCAGCGCCACGGAGCTCTGGTCGCCCTGCGCGGAGAACCGGGACAGGGTCTGGGGGTGGACGTCCAGCCCTCTGGGGGACACAGGAGAGAGAGGAGGGGGGGACTGAGAACCGGGACAGGGTCTGGGGGTGGACGTCCAGCCCTCTGGGGGACACAGGAGAGAGAGAGGGGGGGACTGAGAACCGGGACAGGGTCTGGGGGTGGACGTCCAGCCCCCTGGGGGACACAGGAGAGAGAGAGGGGGGGACTGAGAACCGGGACAGGGTCTGGGGGTGGACGTCCAGCCCTCTGGGGGACACAGGAGAGAGAGAGGGGGGGACTGAGAACCGGGACAGGGTCTGGGGGTGGACGTCCAGCCCCCTGGGGGACACAGGAGAGAGAGAGGGGGGGGACTGAGAACAGGGACAGGGTCTGGGGGTGGACGTCCAGCCCTCTGGGGGACACAGGAGAGAGAGAGGGGGGGGACTGAGAACAGGGACAGGGTCTGGGGGTGGACGTCCAGCCCTCTGGGGGACACAGGAGAGAGAGAGGGGGGGGACTGAGAACCGGGACAGGGTCTGGGGGTGGACGTCCAGGCCCCTGGGGGACACAGGAGAGAGGGGGACGCGGTCATCAGCTAGGGCTGCTACCGAATAGTTCAAAGCTTCGTTCATAATGTTGACATTCGAATTCTAAATCAACATTCAGATTTTTTTTTTTAATAAAAAATAAAATCTTTACAAGTCTTCAAAAAAAAGGGACACCAACAAGCTGGTGAGGAAGGCTAGCTCCGCGGTGGGAGTCGTCGAGCTACCCAGACTAGAGGTGGTGGCAGAGAGGGGGATGAGAAGGAAGCTGGCTGCCATCCTGGAGAACCCCTACCACCCCCTCCCTCTACGACGAGCTAGTCAAGATGAGAAGCACGTTCAGCCACAGACTCATACCCCCCCCGACACTCAACTAACCGCCTCGGACAGTCCTTCATACCAGCGGCCATCAGGCTCCACAACAGTGGGCAGGGACTGCTGCCAGACATTGACCTGGGACTAATAGGAACCCAAGGAGGACAATAACACTACCCTAGGCATACTGCACCTTATGTGGATACTGTGATACTGTGAATAATGTACATTTCAGTGGATACTGTGATACTGTGAATAATGTATACTCAGTAGATAGTAAATTATAACACCACCTTATGCATACTGCACCTTATGCGACACTGTGAATATTGTGAATATATTTTTCAGTTAGTTAGATAGTAAATTATATTGCCCTATTTGTTTACACTGCTTGTGTTGTTTTTACTACCTGTACCACCCCCCCGCCCCACCCCCCCCTTCCCCCTTGCTGCTATGCCTGAATTTCCCCAAGGGGATCAATAAAGGAATATCTTATCTTATCTTAAAATGTCAATTTCCCTGATGGGCTGGGAAGAGTTAACAACTGTTGATCTCCCGTTCCTCGACAACTACTTTTTATTTAATCTTTTATTTTACCTTTATTTAACCAGGCAAATCAATTAAGAACTAAATTCTTATTTACAATGGGGGCACCATGACAGACGGGGGTTGGGGGGGGGGGATGTTACTGGGTTGAGGAACAGTTGCAGGAATCAGTGAGAATGTTCATCAGAGTGCTTGAATGTTGACTTAGGCATAAAGGTGACCAGTTTGAGAGATTTCTGTAGGTTGTTCCAGTCGCTGGCAGCAGCAGCCCTGAATAATTATAATAATAATTATATGAATGACGTTCATATAATGAATGACGTTATATGAATGACGTTTGACCGAGTGCAGTGAATGTTTTCTGAATCTTTAGGAGAATGTGTTGAGCAGAGCGAGTGTTGTAAGTGGCAGATGTAATTAGCAACAGGTGACATAGGTAAGGGGGGGGGGGGGGGACAACCCAAGGAGGGTTTCAACTACAAGCCAGGTGCCCTTGAGCAAGGCACTTGATTCCCAACTGCTCCAGGGGAGCTGCTCAGTGGTCAACAGTGTCAGACTGTGGTTGTACTGGGCGGCTCCTAGTGGTCAACAGTGTCAGACTGTGGTTGTACTGGGCAGCTCCTAGTGGTCAACAGTGTCAGACTGGTTGTACTGGGCAGCTCCTAGTGGTCAACAGTGTCAGACTGTGGTTGTACTGGGCAGCTCCTAGTGGTCAACAGTGTCAGACTGGTTGTACTGGGCAGCTCCTAGTGGTCAACAGTGTCAGACTGTGGGTGTACTGGGCAGCTCCTAGTGGTCAACAGTGTCAGACTGTGGGTGTACTGGGCAGCTCCTAGTGGTCAACAGTGTCAGACTGTGGTTGTACTGGGCAGCTCCTAGTGGTCAACAGTGTCAGACTGTGGTTGTACTGGGCAGCTCCTAGTGGTCAACAGTGTCAGACTATGGTTAGTGTCAGACTGTGGTTGTACTGGGCAGCTCCTAGTGGTCAACAGTGTCAGACTGTGGTTGTACTGGGCAGCTCCTAGTGGTCAACAGTGTCAGACTATGGTTAGTGTCAGACTGTGGTTGTACTGGGCAGCTCCTAGTGGTCAACAGTGTCAGACTGTGGTTGTACTGGGCAGCTCCTAGTGGTCAACAGTGTCAGACTGGTTGTACTGGGCAGCTCCTAGTGGTCAACAGTGTCAGACTGGTTGTACTGGGCAGCTCCTAGTGGTCAACAGTGTCAGACTGTGGTTGTACTGGGCAGCTCCTAGTGGTCAACAGTGTCAGACTGGTTGTACTGGGCAGCTCCTAGTGGTCAACAGTGTCAGACTGTGGTTGTACTGGGCGGCTCCTAGTGGTCAACAGTGTCAGACTGTGGTTGTACTGGGCAGCTCCTAGTGGTCAACAGTGTCAGACTGGTTGTACTGGGCAGCTCCTAGTGGTCAACAGTGTCAGACTGTGGTTGTACTGGGCAGCTTCTAGTGGTCAACAGTGTCAGACTGGTTGTACTGGGCAGCTCCTAGTGGTCAACAGTGTCAGACTGTGGGTGTACTGGGCAGCTCCTAGTGGTCAACAGTGTCAGACTGTGGGTGTACTGGGCAGCTCCTAGTGGTCAACAGTGTCAGACTGTGGTTGTACTGGGCAGCTCCTAGTGGTCAACAGTGTCAGACTGTGGTTGTACTGGGCAGCTCCTAGTGGTCAACAGTGTCAGACTATGGTTAGTGTCAGACTGTGGTTGTACTGGGCAGCTCCTAGTGGTCAACAGTGTCAGACTGTGGTTGTACTGGGCAGCTCCTAGTGGTCAACAGTGTCAGACTATGGTTAGTGTCAGACTGTGGTTGTACTGGGCAGCTCCTAGTGGTCAACAGTGTCAGACTGTGGTTGTACTGGGCAGCTCCTAGTGGTCAACAGTGTCAGACTAGTTGTACTGGACAGCTCCTAGTGGTCAACAGTGTCAGACTGTGGTTGTACTGGGCAGCTCCTAGTGGTCAACAGTGTCAGACTGTGGTTGTACTGGGCGGCTCCTAGTGGTCAACAGTGTCAGACTGTGGTTGTACTGGGCGGCTCCTAGTGGTCAACAGTGTCAGACTGTGGTTGTACTGGGCGGCTCCTAGTGGTCAACAGTGTCAGACTGTGGTTGTACTGGGCGGCTCCTAGTGGTCAACAGTGTCAGACTGTGGTTGTACTGGGCAGCTCCTAGTGGTCAACAGTGTCAGACTGTGGTTGTACTGGGCAGCTCCTAGTGGTCAACAGTGTCAGACTGGTTGTACTGGGCGGCTCCTAGTGGTCAACAGTGTCAGACTGTGGTTGTACTGGGCAGCTCCTAGTGGTCAACAGTGTCAGACTGTGGTTGTACTGGGCAGCTCCTAGTGGTCAACAGTGTCAGACTGTGGTTGTACTGGGCAGCTCCTAGTGGTCAACAGTGTCACACTGTGGTTGTACTGGGCAGCTCCTAGTGGTCAACAGTGTCAGACTGTGGTTGTACTGGGCAGCTCCTAGTGGTCAACAGTGTCAGACTGTGGTTGTACTGGACGGCTCCTAGTGGTCAACAGTGTCAGACTGTGGTTGTACTGGGCAGCTCCTAGTGGTCAACAGTGTCAGACTGTGGTTGTACTGGGCAGCTCCTAGTGGTCAACAGTGTCAGTCTGTGGTTGTACTGGGCAGCTCCTAGTGGTCAACAGTGTCAGGCTGTGGTTATACTGGGCGGCTCCTAGTGGTCAACAGTGTCAGACTGTGGTTGTACTGGGCGGCTCCTAGTGGTCAACAGTGTCAGACTGTGGTTGTACTGGGCAGCTCCTAGTGGTCAACAGTGTCAGACTGTGGTTGTACTGGGCGGCTCCTAGTGGTCAACAGTGTCAGACTGTGGTTGTACTGGGCGGCTCCTAGTGGTCAACAGTGTCAGACTGTGGTTGTACTGGGCGGCTCCTAGTGGTCAACAGTGTCAGACTGTGGTTGTACTGGGCGGCTCCTAGTGGTCAACAGTGTCAGACTGTGGTTGTACTGGGCAGCTCCTAGTGGTCAACAGTGTCAGACTGTGGTTGTACTGGGCAGCTCCTAGTGGTCAACAGTGTCAGACTGTGGTTGTACTGGGCAGCTCCTAGTGGTCAACAGTGTCAGACTGTGGTTGTACTGGGCAGCTCCTAGTGGTCAACAGTGTCAGACTGTGGTTGTACTGGGCAGCTCCTAGTGGTCAACAGTGTCAGACTGGTTGTACTGGGCGGCTCCTAGTGGTCAACAGTGTCAGACTGTGGTTGTACTGGGCGGCTCCTAGTGGTGGACCAGGGTACTCATCGACCCTCCTCGGATGAAAAGAAGTACAAAGTGAAATCATTTACCTGGCCTCGTGTACCATGTGCACTATAGCCAGTCTTGCCAGGAGGTCGTGGGAGGTCTCCGTCGCCGACTGCCAAAGTCCTGCCAGAACAGTAAGGTAGGGTTACGGAATTAGATTAGATTCAAATGTATCGTCTTTGTACAGCGCAAGTACAGTACAGTACAGTACAACAGAAAGAAGTTGGCATCTAACCAGAGTGCAAATGTAACATGTAAAGTGCATTAACGATATACAGTGTGATACATGTGATTAAATGGAATGTATATATAACACAGCTACTGGGTAAATATGCAAATATGCAAATCTGATGTAAACTATGGTAGGAAGCCATACTGACCAGTGGTATAATTAATAAGAGTAGGTACTATGTAGGGTTAACGGTCCCGTCAGGACAGTAAGTTAGGTTACTGGATGAACAGTCCTGTCAGTATTGTAGGTTACTGGATGAACAGTCCTGTCAGGACAGTAAGTTAGGTTACTGGATGAACAGTCCTGTCAGGACAGTAAGTTAGGTTACTGGATGAACAGTCCTGTCAGGACAGTAAGTTAGGTTACTGGATGAACAGTCCTGTCAGTATTGTAGGTTACTGAAGCGGTTCAGTTCGGTACGGATACGTGTACCTTTACACCCCTAGTAGCGCTACTTTACCATTATGTACCTTTACACCCCTAGTAGCGCTACTTTACCATTATGTACCTTTACACCCCTAGTAGCGCTACTTTACCATTATGTACCTTTACACCCCTAGTAGCGCTACTTTACCATTATGTACCTTTACACCCCTAGTAGCGCTACCTTACCATTATGTACCTTTACACCCCTAGTAGCGCTACTTTACCATTATGTACCTTTACACCCCTAGTAGTGCTACTTTACCATTATGTACCTTTACACCCCTAGTAGCGCTACTTTACCATTATGTACCTTTACACCCCTAGTAGCGCTACTTTACCATTATGTACCTTTACACCCCTAGTAGCGCTACTTTACCATTATGTACCTTTACACCCCTAGTAGCGCTACTTTACCATTATGTACCTTTACACCCCTAGTAGCGCTACTTTACCATTATGTACCTTTACACCCCTAGTAGCGCTACTTTACCATTATGTACCGGCAGAGCACCGAAGAAGCTTCCCAGCTCTGTGATCCTGGTCTCCAGCAGGTGGTAATGCTGCAGAACACAGTAGAGACAGTAGAGACAGTAGAGACAGTAGAGACACTAATGCTGCAGAACACAGTAGAGACAGTAGAGACAGTAGAGACACTAATGCTGCAGAACACAGTAGAGACAGAACACACTAGAGACAGCAGGAGTGGAACACTTGGTTTCATTGAGAAAAATCCTGCTAAAACAATAACAAATCGGTTTTCTGGATAAAAAAAATAATCCCACAGAACATTAGAGAGTCCATTTCATTCAACGCCGCCTTCACGTTTAATCTTAGGAATTGGTTGATAGATAATCAAAGATGTGAACACTGACGTGTATACTATGTGGGGATTGAACTGTGTATATTGCAAGGGTTAAATTATGTATGTTATTGCTAATGTGTTTGTACTTGTGTTTTCAATATCTTTTGTACCAGGTACTAGCCCATTGTTTCTGGCAGGGGGCCTGCCAACGTGAACTAGCCTTTTGGCTACAATTGGGTACATTTACATTCTATTTATAAAATGTACGTTGTCCCTCTATAACAAATACATTTAAACTGAAAGGTAGCTAGTGAAGAACTATGTAAAGAGAAGAACCTCCCTCGTGACAAGGACCCTAGCAAAGAAAAATAAGTTAAATAACGGATTCAATTTCTATGTCTAGGTCTCCATTTGAACAACATACAGTTGATTATCAAATGTCTTACATTTACATTTTGTCATTCAGCTGACTCTTTTATCCAAAGCGAATTACAAGTTCTGTACGACAAGTCATCAGGAAGGATACAACTCTATCAGCTGAGTAACAATGTTCATCAAAGTAGGGCGGCTACGTGGCGTAGTGGGCAAGGCGCTCGCCACGGATGCGGAGACGCTGGGCTCGCCTGTTCGAGCCCAGCGCTCCACATTGCTTTCAGTTTAGCTGGTCGTTCATACTAATACACATTGGCCGTATTAGGGGGTGGGAAACTGATGGGTGGGGATCGGGCGTTGTGGACAGCGACTCCTACAGGTTGGTTGGTGCGCCTGCGCAGTAGAATCAAGAAGTGTCGGGGGCAGCGTGAGCCTCCCACGCGTTACTCCTCGCCACTGAGAGATCGAGCTGCGCAGGTGAAAAGATGAGACTGCTGTTACCTCAAGTACCGGAGGGGACTTGTGCTATGTATGACTTAGTCCACATTGCAGCCGATTGTGGGAGGCAAGAAACAGCGTTCGTGACAGGGGAGGGTTGAATTGGATGATACGAAATTGGGATGGGAGAAAATATAGAAAATGGGAGAAAAAGTGAATAAAAAAAAAACAATGTTCATCAAAGTGTTGAGTGCTACAGTGTAGGTTAGTTTATTAGGACAAGTGCATGACAGTAAGGTTAGTTAGGGTTAGACTTTTTTTTTTCTTCTTCTTCTTCTGGGGTGGTGAGAGAAACCCACCTTGGCTTCGTCTCCGGCCACTTTGACAAAGTCGCAGAAGAAGTGTCTGGGCAGAGGAGCGCCGGTCTCCAGTCGGACCGCGGAGAAGCGGGCAATCACGTCCCAGGATAAGTCGATGGCCCACTGCTCGATGTTCGCCAGGGAGTGGAGCAGGGCTATCCGACTAGCCTACACACACACACACACACAGAGACACAGAGACACACACACAGAGACACACACACACACACACACACACACACACACACACACACAGAGACACACACACACACAGAGACATACACACACACAGAGACACACACACACAGAGACACACACACACACACACACCTTTGTATTACTACCACACAAATACTGTATTTGTGCGTGCAGACTTACCAGTGACTACTTACTGCAAGGATGTGCCTCAGTCCAAATAAAGACTTAGTTAACACAGATGTATTTAACTCAAACAAGAGTATCGAAATACAAGTAAATCAAGAGTTATGCTGGATGGCTCCATGAAGGAAAAAAACAAAACACGAAATTGTTATTTTCTGTTTCAGTTTAAATTCAGTTAAAATGTTCAGTTTCAGTTAAATTCAGTTATTCTTTTTAATAGAATGGATCATTAAAATCAAAGGGTATTGCACATAAATAGGCACTTCAGAATCTGAAGTTCAGATAATCCTTCAGAACGTCGATCGGCTCAGCTGACCGACAATAAATCTAAATGACACCGTTCACCATCGTAGCCCATAATAATAACAGCATTGCATTGGCCCATCAACCGGTTTTAATAAACAAACAGAAACAGTGGCATGTGCATCTTTTAGATCAATTAGGCTATGAAAATTAGGCTGCCTCTAAATATAAACATTTATTAAATAAGAATAATTATACAAATTTAAAAATGTAATTCATACATTTTTTTAATAATAAAAAAAATTAAAATAAACAAATGTATTATATACCGGTATATATTTTTCGACTCCGGCATGAAAATCGAATGTGGAGACCGGCACGACTATTAGAACATTTCTAAATCATGCCTAATATATATTCCACTCGCGTGGCGGCGTGGCGTTGCAGAGTGGGAGGAGCCACCGCTCGTTGCCCACCTGTGTGCCTCCCTTGCCCCGCCCGCTCGTTACCCACCTGTGTGCCTCCCTTCCCCCGCCCGCTCGTTGCCCACCTGTGTGCCCCCCTTGCCCCGCTTGATCTTGCCCGGCTGGACCACCGTCAGGTCCTGCTTCCTGCTGGGCTGGGCTGGAGGAGAGGCCACGCCCACCTCCGTTATCTCCCCCGCGTTCCACCTCCGCTGCACCGCCAGGGTCAACGCCACCTGGAGGGGAGACGAGGTACTGCAGGTTGAGAGGAGACACCCTGGAGCTCGACTGGGCGCGTGTTGCGTCGTCTTCGACACTGTTGCTAAGGTAACGAGAGATTTGAACCCCGGGACCGTAGGATCCACAGGCAGCCGCACTAACCAGTCGAGCTAAAGGGTCCGACCCCGTTAGCGGGTGCCGGTCGACTGGGACCGACTAATTCATAGTTTACATACACCCCCCCCCCCCCCGAGAAAGTGCGTCCTTGCACGTTCTTTCGTCCCCGCGCGCACTATCCCAGGGGTTAAGGCACATTGAGATCCCCCCCCCCCCCCATTGCTACGTGAACCCACTTCACAGATTGAATAAATGAATAAACCCAATCCCACTAACAAACATCTATGCTACTCATAGGGGTAAAATAAAAGGTCATCATTATGTGTGTGTGTGTGTGTGGTGGGGGGGGGGGGGTTTAGGGTAAGGGATGTAGGGGTAGGGGATAGGATACAACCCTGGTTTAAGGTAAGGGGTGTGGGTGCAGGAGGAAATGGTTCAAATGAGAGCTCCAGGTATTGACAATGCCGATGCTACATACCTACCACATGGGCCCTAATGACACCACAACCCACCCTGTAGATAGATAGATGCTACATACCCTACCACATGGCCCCTAATGGCACCACAACCCACCGTGTAGATAGATAGATGCTACATACCCTACCACATGGCCCCTAATGACACCACAACCCACCATGTAGATTTATAGATGCTACATACCCTACCACATGGCCCCTAATGACACCACAACCCACCCTGTAGATATATAGATGCTACATACCCTACCACATGGCCCCTAATGACACCACAACCCACCCTGTAGATAGATAGATGCTACATACCCTACCACATGGCCCCTAATGACACCACAACCCACCATGTAGATATATAGATGCTACATACCCTACCACATGGCCCCTAATGACACCACAACCCACCCTGTAGATAGATAGATGCTACATACCCTACCACATGGCCCCTAATGACACCACAACCCACCCTGTAGATATATAGATGCTACATACCCTACCTACCACATGGCCCCTAATGACACCACAACCCACCCTGTAGATATATAGATGCTACATACCCTACCACATGGCCCCTAATGGCACCACAACCCACCGTGTAGATAGATAGATGCTACATACCCTACCACATGGCCCCTAATGACACCACAACCCACCGTGTAGATAGATAGATGCTACATACCCTGCCACATGGCCCCTAATGACACCACAACCCAACATGTAGATAGATAGATGCTACATACTCTACCACATGGCCCCTAATGACACCACAACCCAACATGTAGATAGATAGATGCTACATACCCTACCACATGGCCCCTAATGGCCACCACAACCCACCGTGTAGATAGATAGATGCTACATACCCTACCACATGGCCCCTAATGGCCACCACAACCCACCGTGTAGATAGATAGACAGCGAGAGCCAGCATATTATCACCAGGGTTATCAAGTGCGCACCTCCCTTCACTGGGGTTTCGTCAAAGTTAGGCCCACGACACCTCGGGAAGGCTCAGAGTATTAAAGTGCTATTCTTGTTCCTGGTCCGCTTGCCTTCTCTCTGGGGTCTGGAGTGCAGAGGATCTTCGTGGCCCAGAAACACAGCGTGTCTTCAGACGGGGACGGCGGCGTGACGTCATCTGGAGATGACTGGCCTGAAACGGGAGAGCATCACACTCACTCACTCACGGCCGCTGGCTGAATAATAACGATGGCTTCGTACCGGTCCGTGTGTTCCAGAGCCTTACCTGCGGAGGAGGAGGTGGTGTCGGTGGCCGGATGGGGCGTCAGGGACAGTTCGTTCTGAGTGTTGACGTAGACGTTGCCCTGGACGACTCGGACCTCGTAGACCTGGCTCTGCAGACGGTGACATGGACAAATAATAGCCTATAAGCCGAGAAGTGTTCCTCCTCTGTGGACTGAGCAGGTCGCGTGGCTACTAGTACCGACTGTCACCAAAGCTGATGCCGGACGGCACATTCATTGTTTTTTGGTGAACAACGGTTTTTTTCCTGATATGAGGTCTGAATAGAATAGAATAGAATAGAAATCCTTTAATGATCGCGAGGGAAATTCGACACTACAGATCGCTCACAGTGAACAACAATAAACATTTATGTAGTCAATAGGACTAAAATAGGAATAAAGAATATAATAATATTAAAAATAAGAATAAAGAATAAAATACGGTCCGGTATATATATACATTCTAAAATCTTAAATATACAACTATCCAGCCAAGAATACACAGTAGAATGTACAGTAATAAGTGTGAACATATAAAGTGAAAAGTGTCCAGGAGGATTTTGAGAAGTGTACAATTTCGGCGACTACGTGGTGCAGTGGGCAAGGCGCTCACCACGAATACTGGAGACTGGGCTCGAACAGGTACGCCTCCCTGTTCGAGCCCAGCGCTCCACATTGCTTTCAGTTTAGCTGGTCGTCCGCACTAATACACATTGGCCGTATTAGGGGGTGGGAAACTGATGGGTGGGGATCGGGCGTTGTGGACAGCGACTCCTACAGGTCGGTTGGTGCGCCTGCGCAGTAGAATCAGGAAGCGACGGGGGCGGGGCCCCTCCAAAGCCCAGACCCCCGACGCTGAAAGATCGAGATTGCGCAGGTGGAAAGATGCGAATGCTGTTACCTCGAGTACCGGAGGGGACTCGTGCTATGTATGACTTAGTCCACATTGCAGCCGGCTTGTGGGAGGCAAGAAACAGCGTTCGAGACAGGGGAGGGTTGAATTGGACGATACGAAAATTGGGATGGGAGAAAAAATAGAAAATGGGAGAAAAAGTGGATAAAAAAAAAAGAGAAGTGTACAATTTCTTTTAATTTTGACTTGTTGGGAGATACAAAAGTCACAGTGTGTCGTGTGTAATTGACCTATCTCAAGCCCCGCCCTCAACCGTTGTGATTGGAGGATCAAGAAAAGAGGGCGGGGTTGGAGATGGGCGGTGAGTAGTGCTGCGTGCGTGCACCTGGAGTCCTGTGGAGGAGGCGCCCGTCTCCAGGCAGAAGTCAAAGTGATGCCAGGGGCAGACGAGGGCCATCTTTCCATCTCCCATATCCTCTATGTCCCCCAGCTCCAGGGGACCTCCTGAATATCAAAACACACACCATCACGTTTATGAAATTGATTGATTGATTGAAAATGTTATTAACAGATTGCAGAATGGGTACAGTACAGTACAGTACGGCTCAATACACACAATTGTTAAGAGGATGCAGACCAGAGAAAGACTTTCGTCTTGTTTACATCAGGGTCCCCCATTTTCAATTCATAATTACATTTATGACATACATGACATACAGATACGAGGCTGTGAATGCATGCCTCTTGTATTGACATTGAATATTATATGCACTGTCTTCAATAAACCGTTATACATTATATCTAGTTTATACCCATAGCACTGTACATATTAATATTACAACTATGTACATACATCTGATTACCACTACACCCAGTAGTACTCATTTATATTATTTTATACCCAGTTTAAATCACCTGTACATTGTATATTAACATTGCACTTTACTGTTAAAGTGCACTCTGGTTGGATGCCAAACTTATTTCCCGTTGTAATGTACCTCCTGTGCTATAATATATATTGTATAATGACAATAAATTTGAATCTAATCAAATCTAAATTCTTCAGCATCCACAACATCACCTTAATTCTGCTCCCATTTGAATGTATTGACTGATAAAGACTAAACCACAACACGTGAGACCGTCCGACTGAACGCAGGCAAGGTCACCTTCATGGGGACAGGATGAATCCATGGCCCAGTAAGTTCCATCCTCTGTGCGGACCAGGACGATGTGTTCTCCATCCTCAGAAAACAACCTGACCACAGTGGGGAGGGATGATGAGTGGTGTAGTGTATGATCAATCTCACCAGTATAATGAATTAATGAATTAATGAAAACTTTATTCAACAGATTGCAGAATGGGTACAATACAGTACGGCTCAATAATGCAGACCAGAGAAAGACGTTTGTCTTGTTTACATCAGGGTCCCCCATTTTCAATTCATAATGACATTTATGACATATACAACACACATGACATCATGACATTTACGACATAGGGACATACATGACATACAGGTATATAGTACGGTGACATTTGTGACATATATGATATGCAAATATACAGTACTGTTACCCATAGATCCTGACCGAGAGTATATACATATGATGGGGAGGAGACTGTACATTAGGAGGGGGTGGGTGGGTGGGAGGGAAATATACATACGGTGGGGCAGAAAATATATACATACGGTGGGGAGGAGACTGTCTATTAGACAGTTGTACTTGTTTTGGAGAGCGGGGAATGCCAACATTTAAGATAATTTGTGTCGACATAAACATTTGATCGTTTCTGTCAGCGATACTGAACAGGGCAGCACCCTGAGGGGGACAGTGACAGGGTGGTAACGGCAGGCAGGTTCAGGTGGTGGGCTGCATATACACACTGCTATTTCTCAGTGGCATCTGATTTTCAAGTTCAAGTTTTGTTTTATTTGTCACATATTATAAGGTAGGCCTGCATGTGCATTAGAGTGAACTGCTTGGTTCTGTATGATCCCCCTAAGATTGTGTTTCATACAAAAAAGAATAAAGAAAAAGGCCAAACACTATACAAAATATACAAACTAAAGTACACCATGCAAACAATTACGTTTTTTTTTATGCAAAAATAAGGTAGGGATGTAATGATGGGTGGGTTTATCCTCTTATGAATGAATGACTGATTGATTGAAACGTTTATTAACAGATTGCAGAATGGGTACAGTACAGTACAGCTCAATACACACAATTGTTAAGGGGATGCAGACCAGAGAAAGACTTTCGTCTTGTTTACATCAGGGTCCCCCATTTTCAATTCATCAGGACATATATGACATACATGACATACAGATCGACAGTACTGCTACATCTACATCTGGGGGGGGGGAGAAACACTGTATAAACAAGCAAAACTGTACATTGGGGGGGGGGGGGGACACGCTGTACAAACAAGCAAAATTGTACATTGGAATATTGACAAAACCATACTAGGTAAATGACTGTACATTGGAGGGGGTTGGGTTAGGACATTTACAGGGGCCAGTTTCGAATTGCAGTCTCCCGTAGGTGTCCCTTGAGAGTGGTTTTGAAAGTGGGTAGTGATTCACATTCCTTTACAGCTTTGGGTAGGGCGTTCCACATTGATGTGGCATAATTGCGAAACGTGTTTAGTCCCTTGTTTGAGCCGAATCTGGGTTTAACATGATTTGTGGAGCTCCCTCTGGTGTTGTGATCGTGGTATTCACTGACCTTTGGGAAGTATTTTGACATGTACATGGGTACCTTGGTCGTGTAGTGTATCTTGTAGACCAGGCCCATTGCAAGTTGCTGTACTCTGTCGTCTACCCTCCTAGGTTGTCAAAGTGGGCAGGGGTGAGGTGGGTTCTAGGAGTAAGGTCAAGCAGTAGTCTGACCAGTTTGTTTTGAGATGTTTGTAATTTTGTTTTTAGCGCCTTTGAGGTGCTTTGGTACCATGAGGTGCAAGCCTAGTCGTAGTACCCTTGAATGAGTGCTCCTGCCAGAGTCTTCAGGGTATTCTTGTTTACCAGAGAGGAGATCCGGTACAAGAATCGAGTTCGTTGGTTGACTTTTTTTATTACATTGGATGCCATTTTGTCACAGGAGAGATTAGCCTCTAGGATGGAACCCAGGTAGGCAATTTCATCTTTCCTTGTGACAATATTGTCACCCACTGTAACAGAGAATTGATTGATTGATTGATAAGTTTATTAACAGATTGCAGAATGGGTACAGTACCGTACAGCTCAATACATACAATTGTTAAGAGGATGCAGACCTGAGAAAGACTTTCGTCTTGTTTCCATCAGGGTCCCCCATTTTCAATTCATCATATGACACACACGACATACAGATAGACAGTACTGCTACATCTATACATTTATGACATACCAGATTTTCAAATACAGTACTGTTTGTCTAGCTGAGTTTGTTATTTGAACCGAAGAGAATGGACTCTGTTTTGCCCATGTGTAATGATAGTTTGTTATCAGCGAGCCAGATGCAGATTCTGCCTAGTTCCGAACCGAGGGTTTTTTCAACCTGTAACTTGTTCTTGTCAGAGACCAGCAGAAAGACGTTCGTCTTGTTTACATCAGGGTCCCCCATTTTCAATTCATAGTGACATTTATAACATACAGGTATTTAGTACTATTTGTGACATATATGATATACAAATATACAGTACTGTTAACCAGAGATCATGACAGAAAACACGTTTCGCAATTATGCCACATCAATGTGGAACGCCCTACCCAAAGCTGTAAAGGAATGTGGATCACTACCCACTTGCAAAACCTCTCTCAAGGGACACCTACGGGAGACTGCAATTCAACACTGGCCCCTGTAAATATCCTAACCCAACCCCCTCCAATGTACAGTTATTTACCTAGTATGGTTGTCAATAGTCCAATGTACAATTTTGTTTGTTTGTACAGTGTCCCCCCCCCCCCCCCCCTCAATGTACAGTTTTGCTTGTTTATACAGTGTGCCCCCCCCCCCCCCCCCCCAACCACCTCCAATGTAGATTACCCAGTATGGTTGTCAATATCCCAGTGTACCCAACCCCCCCCCCACCCAACCTCCTCCAATGTACAGTTTCTACGTCAAATGTATATACTCCCTTTTCCTGACTCCTTCTGTATCACAAACAGTACTGTATTTGCAAATCTGGTATGTCATAAATGTATAGATGTAGCAGTACTGACTATCTGTATGTCATGTATGTCATATATGTCCTGATGAATTGAAAATGGGGGACCCTGATGTAAACAAGACGAAAGTCTTTCTCTGGTCTGCATCCCCTTAACAATTGTGTGTTTGATTGATTGATTGAAAAGTTTATTAACAGATTGCAGAATGGGTACAGTACAGTACAGCTCAATACATACAATTGTTAAGGGGATGCAGACCAGAGAAAGACTTTAGTCTTGTTTACATCAGGGTCCCCCATTTTCAATTCATCATAACATATATGACATACATGACATACAGATAGACAGTACTGCTACATCTATACATTTATGACATATCAGATTTGCAAATACAGTACTGTTTGTGATACAAAAGTATCCAGAAAAGGAGTGTATATACATTTGGCGTAGAAACTGTATATTGGAGGAGGTTGGTTGGGTGGGGTGGGGTTGGGTGGGTTGGGTGAGGGCTGTACATTGGAGGTTGGGGGGGGGGGTTGGGTAGGGGACACACACACATTTTACACTGTACATTGGAATATTGACAAAGCCTTACTTGGTCATTTACTGTACAACTAGGTTAGGACATTTGTAGGGGCCAGTTTCGAATTGCAGTCTCACGTAGGTGTTTTTTGAGAGTGTTTTTGAAAGTGGGTAGTGATTCACATTCCTTTACAGCTTTAGGTAGGGCGTTCCACATTGATGTGGCATAATTGCGAAACGTGTTTAGTCCCTTGTTTGAGCCGAATCTGGGTTTTACATGATTTGTGGAGCTCCCTCTGGTGTTGTGATCGTGGTATTCACTGACCTTTGGGAAGTATTTTGACATGTACATGGGTACCTTGGTCGCGTAGTGTATCTTGTAGACCAGGCCCATTGCAAGTTGCTGTACTCTGTCGTCTACTCTAAGCCATCCTAGGTTGTCAAAGTGGGCAGGGGTGAGGTGGGTTCTAGGAGTCAGGTCAAGTAGTAGTCTGACTAGCTTGTTTTGAGATGTTTGTAATTTGTTTTTTAGTGCCTTTGATGTGCTTTGGTACCATGAGGTGCAAGCATAGTCGTAGTACCCTTGAATGAGTGCTCCTGCTTGAGTCTTCAGGGTATTCTTGTTTACCAGAGAGGAGATTTGAGCAGTGTATTGAGCTGTACTGTATTGTACCCATTCTGCAATCTGTTAATAAAGTTGTCAATCAATCAGAATATACATTATGATGGGGAGGAGACTGTACATTTTCAATTCATAGTGACAACAACATAAACCTGGGTGAATGTACCCTCGACGTTACACGTTTCCTGCATGCACATTTAAAATAGGGTATGACAACAGCTTTCATCTTGAATATCAGTTGTTGGGATATTAGGTCATTAATGCGTTACTTACTTTGTACACGTTGAGTCCAACTCGGACGTCTTTCCTACACATTGCCAATTCCCACCGCTAACAATTTCTCGTAAGGCAGCGACCAGATCCTCCTCAAACTGATCCATCAAACTCAAATGCTGTGTGTATACACGGTACAAACTCACGCGCGTAGCTGGAACTACTAAGTTAGCTGCTAATGCTAACCAGCTAAGAACTACAGAAATCAATAGACCACTGCACTTCCGCGTTACATGGCGCTCCTCCCCAAAGCTGTAAAGGAATATGAATGAATGAATGAATGAAAACTTTATTAACAGATTGCAGAATGGGTACAGTGCAGTACAGCTCAATACATACAATTGTTAAGGGGATGCAGACCAGAGAAAGACTTTCGTCTTGTTTCCACCAGGGTCCCCCATTTCCAATTCATCGTAACATATATGACATACATGACATACAGATAGACAGTACTGCTACATCTATACATTTATGACATACCAGATTTGCAATTACAGTACTGTATTTGTGATACAAAAAGAGTCCAGAAAGAAAAGAGTATATACATTAGGCGTAGAAACTGTACATTGGATTGGGTAGGTGGGGGTGGGACTGTACATTGGAGGTGGTTGGGGGGTGGGGGGGGGGGGGGGGGGTGGGGGGGGGGGGGGGTGTTGGCGGGGGTTGTGTTCGGACATTTACAGGGGCCAGTTTCGAATTGCAGTCTCCCTTAGGTGTTTTTTGAGAGTGTTTTTGAAAGTGGGTAGTGATTCACATTCCTTTACAGCTTTGGGTAGGGCGTTCCACATTGTTGTGGCATAATTGCGAAACGTGTTTAGTCCCTTGTTTGAGCCGAATCTGGGTTTAACATGATTTGTTGAGCTTCCTCTGGTGTAGTGGTTGTGGTATTCACTGACCTTTGGGAAGTATTTTGACATGTACATGGGCACCCCGGTCGTATAGTGTATCTTGTAGACCAGGCCCATTGCAAGTTGCTGTACTCTGTCGTCTACTCTAAGCCATCCTAGGTTGGCAAAGTGGGCAGGGGTGAGGTGGGTTCTGGGGTTCAGGTCAAGTAGTAGTCTGACCAGTTTGTTTTGTGATGTTTGTAATTTTGTTTTAAGCGCCTTTGAGGTGCTTTGGTACCATGAGGTGCACGCATAGTCATAGTACCCTTGAATGAGTGCTCCTGCCAGAGTCCTCAGGGTATTCTTGTTTACCAGAGAGGAGATCCGGTACAAGAATCTAGTTCGTTGGTTGACTTTTTTTATTACATTGGATGCCATTTTGTCACAGGAAAGATTTGCCTCTAGGATGGAACCCAGGTAGGTAATTTCGTCTTTCCTTGTGACAATATTGTCACCCACTGTAACTGAGAAGCCGTCGGTCTTGCTGAGTTTGTTATTTGAACCGAAGAGAATGGACTCTGTTTTGCCCATGTGTAATGATAGTTTGTTATCAGCGAGCCATATGCAGATTTTGCCTAGTTCCGTGCTGAGGGTTTTTTCAACCTGCAATTTGTTCTTGTCAGAGACCAGCAGGGCTGAGTCGTCCGCAAACAGGAACAAGTTGCAGTCACAGGCTGACGACATGTCATTTGCATAAATTAGGAAGAGTAGCGGTCCTAGTATGCTTCCTTGTGGAACACCACAGCTCACTGTGAGGGGGGGGGATAGAGTACCGTTTACCTCTACCATCTGTTCTCTCCCCTCCAGGTAGGATTGCATCCAGCTCACTGATAGGCTATCAAAACCAATTGCTTTTAGCTTGTCCATTAGAATGGAGTGATTGACAGTGTCGAAGGCCTTTTGTAGGTCCAGCATGACCATGCCGCAGTATTTGCCAGCGTCCACCTCTTGTTTGATGTGGTCGTTCAAATAGAGGAGGCATGTGTCAGTGGAGTGGGACGTTCTGAAGCCAGATTGGAATTCGTAGATTAGGTTTTTTTCCGCCAGGTACTTTTCGATCATGTCTCTAGCACCCCCACAGCCGTATCGGCAACCACTTACATCACGGCTCTCGTCCACATTCATTCATATGCACCCCCCGCAATCTCCTCCCTGATTTCAGAATCCCGGAAGTGTTACGGTGGTCTATGTGAATCACTACCCACTTTCAAAAACACTCTCAAAAAACACCTACGGGAGACTGCAATTCGAAACTGGCCCCTGTAAATGTCCGAACACAACCCCCTCCAATGGACAGTAAATTACCATGTATGGTCTTGTCAATATTCCAATGTACAGTTTTGTTTGTACAGTTGTACAGTGTCCCCCACCCACCCCTCCTACCCAACCCCCCCCCCCCACCCCACTCCTACCCAACCCCCCCACCCAACCACCTCCAATGTACAGTCCCCCCCCCCCACCTACCCAATCCAATGTACAGTTTCTACATCAAATGTATACTCTTTTTTCTGGACTCTTTTTGTATCACAAACAGTACTGTATTTGCAAATCTGGTATGTCATAAATGTATAGATGTAGCAGTACTGTCTATCTGTATGTCATGTATGTCATATTATATGTTACGATGAATTGAAAATGGGGGACCCTGATGTAAATAAGACTAAAGTCTTTCTCTGGTCTGCATCCCCTTAACAATTGTATGTATTGAGCTGTACTGTACTGTACCCATTCTGCAATCTGTTAATAAAGTTTTCAATCAATCAATCAATCAATCAATCAATCAATTTCAAAACTCGTGAGGGGAAGATAGACCACTGCACTTCCGCGTTACATGGCGCTCGTGAGGGGAAGATGCGTCTCTACTTTCCGTAGCTCCATTTCTGCAGACCCCTCTCTGATTGGTTGAGCCCATTTCTGCAGACCCCTCTCTGATTGGCCGAGCGAAGCCCCCCTCTGATTGGTTGAGCGAAGCCCCTCTCTGATTGGTTTAGCTCATCACGCGGCAAAAGGCGGACATAATGTTATTGTAACTGAGGGGTACAATTCCCTGACTGTATTGATAAGTATGGTATCATTAAACCACTACCGCTTTATGTACTTTAATTACTGGCCATACAGTACATGATATCTAAATATAATGAACACTTCCCACAATGAACCGGTTCTACACAAAGTTGTCTTTAAGTATTTATTGCAGCAAAAGGTACATAATACTTCTCTATTATACTTTGAATGCACTTGTAAGGCAAAGGAATGTGCGTAGGCAAATCAACAATGAATGTCCATTCTCTGGTTACGCAGGAGGTAATTATACAACCTGAATCTTAGGGAATTATATCTATGGTACACTAGTCAAGTCAAGAGTTTTAATTGTCACGGCATACAGGTATACAATGAAATGCGGCTGGTCTTGCCCGCAACGATGTGCAATACAGTGGTACAACATATAATAGAATCCAATAAAATACAGTGGTACAACATATTAATAGAATCCAATAAAACAGTGCAATAAACAGGTACATGGTGTGCCATCTCGGTATCTGTACATTAGTATTTACAGAGCATATAGGACATGCTAGGTAGCTTTAGTAGTGCAATACACTGTTCCTGATGCTATACTACTTTAAGTGGCCTTTCCTCTGGCCATAAGTGTGCGTGTGTGCGGCATGAGTGTTAAAGTGGCTGCTAGTGTGTGAGCGTGCTCAGCGTGCGTGTCGTGTATGTGCTTGTGTGTGGATAGTTCAGTTTCTGTGTCTCTCAATGTTCATTGTTCAAGGCTCTGATGGCCTGGGGGAAGAAGCTTAGCCTAAGCCTCTCCGTCCTAGTAGCTGGAATTCGCAGGCGTCTGCCTGACCTCAGCAGCTGGAACAGGCTGTTATTGGGGTGGTGGGGGTCTTTCATTATCCTGCAGGCTCTGGATTTGCACCTCTTGTTGTATAGAGCCTGCAGGGGAGGTAGCGCAATACCCGTGGTACGCTCGGCCGAGCGCACCACTCTCTGTAGGGCCTTCTTGTCCTGTGCCGTGCTGTTCCCATACCAGGCAGTGATGTTTCCGGTCAAGATGCTCTCTACAGCTCCTGAGTAGAAGGACTGGAGTATCTTCCCCGATACTCTGAACTTCCTTAACTGTCTCAGGTGGTAGAGGCGCTGCTTCGCTTTCTTTACTACTGTGTTTATGTGTGTTGACCATGTCAGGTCCTCTGAGATGTGGACCCCCAGGTACTTGAAGCTGCTCACCCTGTCCACGGTAGCCCCGTTAATCGTCAGTGGTGTGTGTGTCTCCTGCTGTCCTCTCCTATAATCCACGATCAGCTCCTTGGTTTTACCAATGTTCAGGAGCAGGCTGTTGTCCTGGCACCAACGTTCCAGTACCTCAACCTCCTCTCGGTAGGCCTTCTCGTCGTTGTCCGAGATCAGCCCCACCACCACCGTGTCGTCGGCGAACTTCACAATGGAGTTGGAGCTGAACTTGGCCGCACAGTCGTGTGTGTAGAGTGAGTACAGCAGGGGGCTTAGAACACAGCCCTGGGGGGACCCGATGCTCAGGGTGATGGTGTTGGAGGTCTGACCCCCCACCCTGACCGCCTGGGGTCTTTCACTCAGAAAGTCCAGTACCCAGGCGCTCAGGGCGGAGCTCAGGCCTAGCTCGATCAGCTTGTCCACCAGTCTGGTGGGGACTATGGTGTTGAACGCTGAGCTGTAGTCAATGAACAACAGTCTCACATAGCCCCCCTTCTGACGGTCAAGGTGGGAGAGAGTGCTGTGCAGTCTAGTAATATATAGCGGGAGATACTGGAAGGGTCCCCCTGGTTGTAAGCCAGCAGGGGTAGAGGATCTGTCGGTAGTAGAGAGTCTGGTCAACGATGACTAAGGAGACTCCAAGTACAGGAGACGGTGCAATAGCCTCTTGATCCACAGACGAATACAGCTGTTCTCCGTAGACTGTAGCTCCACAGTGAAGAAAGCTAGCCGGCCTCAGGCTCTCTGAGGCGCCGACTCGACTTGGCTCCTCGCGGGGTAAATCCAACACGTGTAAGCGTCGGCGATTCTCCGCTCCATAAATCACAGGACCAAAGCAAATATAATCCAGCCGCAAAGGGCTATGTAGTCGTCGGGTAGATTAATCCAGTGTACATGTCCACACGGTTCTCGTCTAGGTCTCCTCGGGTGAAAGCGCCATGAAAGCAGCCCAGCCTGGATAAGAACTCTAGCTAATACGAGGAAGCGTTGGTGATGCTGGTCACTGTAGAACTTTAGCCGCACGATACACTATACACAAATAGACTATTACTGACTTAATAGAAATATGTCGCACTCGACGGTATAGCGCCAAACTCTGACAATTCAGTTATTAATTCGCACGCGGTCTCAATGCTCTATTCTGGGGCCAAACAGGCCATACTTCACCGCACGTTGTATCGTGGGTGAGGCTTCAACTTATTGGGTAACTCTTGACTTCTGACTAAGTAAGACTAAGTGCTTCTGTATTCACCTGCGCCATATTTATATGCACGGTGAACAAACTAGTGCCAACCTCATTTCTGTCTCGTAGCCCTGGGCAAGGCCGGGCATGCACAGACATGTCTTGTCGGTGGCCTTGAACCTGACTCTGGAGGCACGGCTCTGGCGCCTGTGGACCGCTGTCCAATAGGAGAATGAAATATTATGGTCTGGGCTAAAGGGATATTCCGTGTATATGTACAAGGAATATACAAGGGATATCAAACGATATACAAATACTATGCAATATATATCAATCAACAAATATATATATTCGGTTTAATCTGATCCTTTGTAACAGCCGCCCCCTAATTAGTCCCACCTAATTAGCTAAGCAGAGACAGATTAACCGCACTGTCCACTACTCAATGTCTGTTGTGAGGGGTCGGTCAGTTCACAAAGTCATGGGGTCATGGTCGTCATCGATAGTATCGGGGAGCCTTGGCAGTTCTATTAGCCTCGCCACGGGTCGGGTGTAGATCCGCCCTTGGACGAGCACTTCGGCTGCTCGGACCTTTCCGTCGGCACCGGTGATCACTTTGCTTACGCGGCCAGCCGGCCACATAGCTCGGGGTAGTGACTGGTCGATAATCATGACGACTGTTCCTTCTGTCAAATTGTCTCTCTCTTTCACCCATTTCTGGCGGGTCTGTAGAGACGGTAGATAGTGGAGTAGGAAGCTGTTCCAAAACTTGTCAGCCAATACTTGACTGTACCTCCACATTCTTCGGCCGTTCGCTTCTTCAGGCCTGTACATTGTCTAGCGCGGGGTCCAGCCGCCCCATCAAGAGTGTGTTGGGGGTGACTGGGTCGACATCTGCTACATCACTTGAGACGTAACCGAGGGGCTTTGAGTTCAATACTCCCTCGATCTCCGTGAGGACTGTCATTAGGACTTCTTCCGCCACGGTCTGGGCCCCAAGCACGGCGTACAGGGCTGTCTTTATTGAACGTACTTCTCGTTCCCAAGTTCCACCGAAGTGAGGTGCGTTCGGGGGATTAAACTGGAATTCAATCTGGGATGGAGCGAGGTGGGTCTTAAGTTCTGGGCCCATAGCTTGGAAGCTCTCTCTCAGCTCTCTTTCTCCGCCTTTGAAGTTTGTCCCGTGATCAGACAATAATATAGACGGTTTGCCTTTCCGCGATGTGAATCTTCGGAAGGCCATAAGGAATGAGTCTGTGCTCATGGTTGGAAGGAGTTCTATATGCATCGCTCGGGTGGTCATGCATTTGAATACAATACCCCACCGCTTCTCGGTTCCTCTTCCTTTCTTTATATACAGCGGGCCGAAACAGTCCATACCGGTGGAGTGAAAAGGCTTGTCGCCGAGTCGGAGGCGACAGGGAGGTAGGTCAGCCATCCGGGGTATACTGGGCTGCGCTCGCCACTTACGACAGTCTAGACAGGTTCGCTGGAAGCGCCGCACTGCTTCTCTCCCTTGCAGTATCCAATAACGACGTCTGATCTCCGCGAAGACTCTCTCTGCCCCGGCGTGATGCACATCCTCGTCGTATTTCTTTATGATCAGCTCTGTGACCTTGTGTCGGCTGTTTAAGACTATCGGGTACTTGACGTCATCCGGTAAGTCTGGAGCTCTCCGCAGACGACCACCCACTCTGATGAGACCATGGGCGTCGCTCTCGGGGGCTAGGTGGAGCAGTCTGCTGTCTGATGGGACGGGCTTTGCTCCCTGTAGACAGTCTAGCTCATCGGGGAACGAGTCTCTCTGGGCTCGTTGTAGTAGAAGAAGTTCTGCTTCTTCGTAGTCAGCTGCTGTAATGTCAGTAGTGAGCTGAACCTCTGGGTGGTGCCACAGGAATGTCTTTAGCTGCGCACTCTCTAGGGTGAGGCAATCGTCTATGTCGGGGTCTGTGGAGACGAGTGTGTTCAATCCACAGAACATAGATTTCTTGTTTTCGGCCTCCTCTTTACTCGCTTCCCGTGGGGTGGGTGTAGGCCACTCTTCTTCCGGGAGCTTGAGGAACTCTGGCCCGTCACTGTATAGGTTGTGACGGGTGAGGTCATCCAGGGACATTCCCCGGGTGATGACGTCAGCTGGGTTGTGTTTTGTGTCCACATACCTCCAGCTTGCTACTTCTGTTAAATCTTGAATCTCTGTGACTCTGACTCCCACGAAGACCTTGTATCTGCACGAATCAGACCGGATCCATGTGAGTACTGTCGTGGAGTCTGACCACAAGATTGTTCTTTGCACCGGAATGGTGAGTTCACGTTGGATTAACGTGGCGAGTTGCGCTCCTGCTAGGGCTGCGCAGAGCTCTAGACGCGGGATAGATTGTTGCTTTCGTGGGGCTATTCTTGAGCGAGCCAGGATGAAGGCAGTATGTATTTCTCCTCCCTCCTCTCGGGCACGCAAGTAGGCCACCGAACCGTAGGCTACTTCGGAGGCGTCGCTGAAGACGTGCAGGTCCATCTGGCACGTCTCCGGCCTCACTGTGGGTGGGAAGTAGCTGCGGCGTATGTTGACACCTGGGAGTGAGCTGAGTTCCGTCTCCCCCTCTCTCCATGTGGATGCAAGGTGTTCGGGTATGGGGTCGTCCCAGCCCTGGTCCTTGTCCCATAACGCTCTTACAATCATCTTTGCCCTGGTGGTGTAAGGTAGAATACATCCCAACGGGTCATATTGTCTGGCGAGTGTTCTGTATACACTCCGTCTGGTGGTCGGTAGTGCAGTCGACCTTCCCTGCTCCTTGGTCAGGGGTGTGTGTTTATAATGGAGCGAGTCTGTTTTGAAGCGCCAGACTAGTCCTAATGTCATTTCTTGGGCTTCTCCTGGGATGGTCGCCATCCAGGTCTCGCTGCTTGCTGCCTTGTCCTCGGGGGGGAGGCTGCGCAATACTTGCGGGTCGCTGCTGGCCCACTGCCTGAGATCAAAGCCGCCTTTGATCAGGGAGGCGCGGAGCTTGAGTAGAAGGGCCTCGGCTTCTTCTGGCGTCGAGACGCTTTGCAGACAGTTGTCCACGTAGAAACTATTTCCTACACTTTGTCGGACCTCTTCATCAGCTGCTGGGTCCTCTGCGACGTGTTTTTGCAGTGCAAACGTAGCACAGCATGGGCTGCATGTGGTTCCGAAAGGGAGGACTTCCCATTGATAGATGGCTGGTTGCTCATCCCCGATCCTCTCTCTCCATAGGAACCGCAGCAGGGGCTTGTCCTCCTCCACTAGTCTCACCTGCAGGAACATCCCTTTGATGTCGCCGCTGATGGCCACCTTGTCTTGGCGGAAACGTAGTAACACGCCTAGTAGAGAGGGGCCGAGTGTTGGGCCGGGCAAGAGCTCTTTATTCAGATTTTGTGATCCGATCTGGTAGCTGCAGTTGAACACAATACGATCCTTGCCGTTGTGGTGGACTTTGTGGTGCGGCACGTACCATGATTCGGTTGTCTGATCGGCCTCTTTAATGTCAATTTTCTTTATGTGTCCCGCTGTGATTAGCTTGTTAATCTCAGCGCGGTACACAGTCTCTTGAGCGGGGTCTCTGGCTAGGCGCCGCTCTGTGTTCAATAGATACCGCTCCGTCGCTTCTTTTGGGGCGTGGAAGGTAGGCATACCCTCTCGCCTCAGGAGTGGAGTTGCGTATCTCATCACTCCGTTGACTTTGACTCTCTTTGTCCCCTGCTCGAGGAGTGCTATAGCGTAAATGTCTTCCTTGGAACGAATGTCTTTCTTTTCGTTCTTAAAGGGCATTGTCTCTAGTGTCCATAGCCTCTCGACATGCTGTAGGAGGGTGGTGTCTTCTTCTGTCACTCTGGAGTGGAGGCAGTTAGTGGCTGCTGTTCGGTTAAGAGACTTAGCGAGGGGGCCTTGTAATGTCCATCCTAGGCGGGTCTCGACTGCTGCAGGACAGCCTCTGGGCCCTGTGTGGACCCGGTCAATCGGGACGATGAGGTCTGCATGGTCGGAGCCTATCAGCAGGGTCGGGGTGGCACCGTCTATGAGCGGTATAGGTAGTTGACGCAGGTGCACATATTTATCCATCAGCTTGGCGATGGGGTAGGTGTACTGCGACAGGCCTATTTCTTGGCTGGTGAAAGCATTAGTAATCCTATACCGTCTCTCTGGCTGCCCGCTTGCTGCGATAGTGAAGGAGACATTCTCGCCCTTTATCGTCTTTAGATCTCTTCTTATTGTCCGAATCGTCATCTGGTTTTCGCTCCCCCGCAGCCCCAGCTGGGCCGCAGCGGACGCGAGGAGAAGGGTCTTCTCTGACCCGTCGTCAAGGACGGCGTAAGTGTCCATGACCTTATCTTGGTAACTCAGTGTTACGCGGACCACCTTTAAGAGCACCCGGGCGCCCCCGCTGCTGGCGGGGTCAATGTACATAACACTTGCCTTTGTGCTGCTTGAGGGTGCAGGCTTTCTTCTGTTACTGTCGTGTAGGACATCTAGGTGGGCTCCGTCACACCGATTACACCTCTTCTTTAAGCGGCAATCGGCTGCCATGTGACTGCGCGCACATCGGTAACAGCGTCGGTTGGACTTTATCCATTGACTCACCTCGTCGGCGGTCATCTTCTTGAACGTGTCACATTGTGACAACCAGTGTTCCTTTTCGCAGTACGGGCACACCATCTTCCACTTCTCTTTCATCGAGGGGGTACTGTGGTTCTTGCTGCTCGGTACTGATTCTGATTGGTGCATGACGGTCACCAATCTTCGGCCATCGTTTGCTCTCCTAGGTCCCTCTCTGGAGCTTGGGGTGCTCCGCATGAACGTATCCAACCGTAGGCTGTTGACTTCTCTCGCCAGGAAGTCGGCTAGGTCTAGGAGGGATGGCTCGGGACCGATAGGATCACGGTGGTCTTTTTGCCGCCTGAAGCGCTCTTGTCGGGCGGGCGGAAGCTTCTCTAAAATCCTCTCGACATTAGAGTTCGCGTACAGTTCGTGCATACCCTTTTCTCTTTGCGCCCCCAGCATCCCTACCAGGGATTGTACCTTGATAGACAGGTCATCTAGTGAGCGATTGTCTGTGGCTGGGGGTAGGCGGTCAATATGCCTTATCTCTTGTATTACGTAGTCCCATATGCGTCCATATCTTTGGTCGAGTGCTGCTAGAGCCGCTGTGTATGGGGTAGTAGAGGTGGCATAGGCCAGCGCTATATTGTGCGCTCGGGGCACCTTGAGGTGCTTCAGTAGGATAGCATACTTGTACGGTTCATCAGCTACATCGGACATCATTGTCTCTAAGCACATTCGTAGCTCCGTGTACTGTGCTCTGTTCTCGTGGGTGAAGTCCGGAAACGTCGGTGTGCCAATGTATGATGCCATGGATGGCTGGCACATCGGTGAGCGTTGGAAGAGAGGCCTCCTAGGCGAGTCTCCTCTTACGCCTCTTGGTGGGCTGGTACCTGCTGGGTACCATGGCCCGCGTATCCAGGTGCTATTCCTCGGGGCTGGTCGTGCGTCAAGCTCACCCGTGAATTGAGTCGGGGGTCTGTAGCGCAGAGCCGCGGGGGTAGAGCCTGGGCTGTACTGGACCTCCTGGTCCTGTGGAGTACTGTGCTGCTGTCAGGCTTGACTCTCCTCCTCTCCCTCTTCTTCTTCCTCTGGCAGGTCCTCTAGATCCTGTAGTCGTCTATTTAGCCTCTCCGCGGTGTAGACCGTTTCTTCCTTGTAGCTGGGTCTCGCGTGGACCGGTCGGGGAAGGAGTTCGGAGGGGGGTATAGGCTCTCTCTGGTGGTCGGGCTCAGGGTCGCTTGATCGGGTAGGGGAGGGTGCCCTTGACCCTTGTCTTGACGAGGCCCTGGAACCCCGTGCGGAGGGAGGGGGTGTTGCCCTGGTGATCAGCTGCTCCATTATCTGCGCTTGTAATCGGTCGCGCTCGGCTTCGCGCTTGGTGAGAGCGAGGTCGCGCTCTGCTTCTCTTTGGGCACCGGCGGCGGCGCGCTGGGCTTCGGCCCGGTCCCTTACCATATTCTCTTCCGTCTGAAGGCGTCTAATCTCTAGACGTATACGATCTTCTTCGCTCCGTTGCTGCGCCTGAAGGCGTTCTCTTTCCATGGAAGAATGTTCGCGCTCACTAAGCGTCTGTGCTCGGAGTCGATCGCGCTCTGTTGAGGCTGCTAGGCTGGCGAGGAATGCCTGTGCCAGCATCTTGTCCGCCTCGCTGGGGGAAGACGCTGGTTGAGGTGATCCGCTCCTGGCAGTACTCGTTGGAGATCTGTTCTCCTGTGGCGAGTCCTGGAGATCCATCTCCGGGGTGCTCTCCTCTTCTTGTAGCGGGTAGAGTTCCATCCCTGGAGGGCTGTTTTTATCCTGGAGCTCTCCGGGGACTACTTCTTCAGTCTTGGCGGGGGGTAAAGTCGTGTCAGGTCCCTCCTGGTCCCTACCGTGAGCTTGGTCAGTTACGTTAGAACCCACTAGGGCCTCTATTGGCGGGGTAGCCTGGGCGATAGGGTCGGACATAATTTTACTATCTACTTTTTCCGCGTTTACCGTCTGTAGAAGGCTAGGTAGTATATTGGCAACGTAATCCTCTAAGTACTGAGGTGTCTGCCGTCTACGCTGCGGGCGATCTACTTTAGGAGAACCGTTTTGTGGAGTGTTCATCATAGGCCATGTCAATATTAATACCACTATATTAATATTACACTAGTTACCCTCCGGCTCGAAGGACCAATTGTAACTGAGGGGTACAATTCCCTGACTGTATTGATAAGTATGGTATCATTAAACCACTACCGCTTTATGTACTTTAATTACTGGCCATACAGTACATGATATCTAAATATAATGAACACTTCCCACAATGAACCGGTTCTACACAAAGTTGTCTTTAAGTATTTATTGCAGCAAAAGGTACATAATACTTCTCTATTATACTTTGAATGCACTTGTAAGGCAAAGGAATGTGCGTAGGCAAATCAACAATGAATGTCCATTCTCTGGTTATGCAGGAGGTAATTATACAACCTGAATCTTAGGGAATTATATCTATGGTACACTAGTAATATATAGCGGGAGATACTGGAAGGGTCCCCCTGGTTGTAAGCCAGCAGGGGTAGAGGATCTGTCGGTAGTAGAGAGTCTGGTCAACGATGACTAAGGAGACTCCAAGTACAGGAGACGGTGCAATAGCCTCTTGATCCACAGACGAATACAGCTGTTCTCCGTAGACTGTAGCTCCACAGTGAAGAAAGCTAGCCGGCCTCAGGCTCTCTGAGGCGCCGACTCGACTTGGCTCCTCGCGGGGTAAATCCAACACGTGTAAGCGTCGGCGATTCTCCGCTCCATAAATCACAGGACCAAAGCAAATATAATCCAGCCGCAAAGGGCTATGTAGTCGTCGGGTAGATTAATCCAGTGTACATGTCCACACGGTTCTCGTCTAGGTCTCCTCGGGTGAAAGCGCCATGAAAGCAGCCCAGCCTGGATAAGAACTCTAGCTAATACGAGGAAGCGTTGGTGATGCTGGTCACTGTAGAACTTTAGCCGCACGATACACTATACACAAATAGACTATTACTGACTTAATAGAAATATGTCGCACTCGACGGTATAGCGCCAAACTCTGACAATTCAGTTATTAATTCGCACGCGGTCTCAATGCTCTATTCTGGGGCCAAACAGGCCATACTTCACCGCACGTTGTATCGTGGGTGAGGCTTCAACTTATTGGGTAACTCTTGACTTCTGACTAAGTAAGACTAAGTGCTTCTGTATTCACCTGCGCCATATTTATATGCACGGTGAACAAACTAGTGCCAACCTCATTTCTGTCTCGTAGCCCTGGGCAAGGCCGGGCATGCACAGACATGTCTTGTCGGTGGCCTTGAACCTGACTCTGGAGGCACGGCTCTGGCGCCTGTGGACCGCTGTCCAATAGGAGAATGAAATATTATGGTCTGGGCTAAAGGGATATTCCGTGTATATGTACAAGGAATATACAAGGGATATCAAACGATATACAAATACTATGCAATATATATCAATCAACAAATATATATATTCGGTTTAATCTGATCCTTTGTAACAGTTATCATATCAAGAAGATAAAAAGAAATTTACTACCAGATTCGCGTATAACGTTATTTCGCGTGACTTTGCGGTTTATTCATAACGTTATGCACATTTCACAACACAGCCAGCTGTTAGAAACTGTACATTGTAACGTTATATAACATAACATTATGTTATTTCGCGGTTATTTCGCGGTTTATTCACATAACGTTATTTGACGTGACAAGTTCAACACAGCCCAGCTGTCAGAAACTGTACATTGAGGGGGTTTGAATCACTGTTTAGTGTTTACACTAGGGTGACCAAACGTCCGCTTTTGCCCGGACATGTCCTCTTTTCACGCCCTGTCCGGGGCGTCCGGGGGGGGTTTATAAATTCATGGATATGTCCGGGGTTTCATTGTTTTTCCGCTTCAGTTTCACGGCCCTTTGCTAGCATCTGAAGGCTCGGGACATATATAAATTAGCGAATTAAAGCGCTATTCATTGCCGTTCCAATGCCATCTGAATCGCCAAAATCCGTGCCTCGGTTCTCGAGTTACATGCCGATATGTCAGGCGTGCGACTTTTTACATGGCGCGCCAGATTACTCCCGGAGAAGCATGCAGCTGCAGAGCCGCAGAGCCAGCGGCGCTCTCAGGGCTGCGCGCTGACGGCCGCACTGTGAGGGCTGCTCAGCAGCGCCACCTACCCAATGGCTGAATTGGAGTATTGCACTGTGCGGGCACAGCTGCGAGATCCGCGAGGGGCCAGACTCACACAATATCTTGAATGAATGCGTTTATTTATTTCGAACATAAATTGAAAATAAATAATAATAAAAAACAAGTAATAAACAGATTAAAAAACAAACAAGCAGGAATATAGAATGAAGTGTAAACGTATGTATTCCTACCCCCTTGATTGATTGATTGATTGATTGATTGATTGATTGATTGATTGATTGATTGATTGATTGAAAACTTTATTAACAGATTGCAGAATGGGTACAATACAGTACGGCTCAATACACACAATTGTTTTTTTTTATCCACTTTTTCTCCCATTTTTCTATATTTTCTCCCATTCCAATTTCGCATCATCCAATTCAACCCTCCCCTGTCACGGACGCTGTTTCTTGCCTCCCACAAGCCGGCTGCAATGTGGACTAAGTCATACATAGCACAAGTCCCCTCCGGTACTTGAGGTAACAGCAGTCGCATCTTTTCACCTGCGCAGCTCGATCTCTCAGTGGCAAGGAGTAACGCGTGGGAGGCTCACGCTGCCCCCGACACTTCCTGATTCTACTGCGCAGGCGCACCAACCGACCTGTAGGAGTCGCTGTCCACAACGCCCGATCCCCACCCATCAGTTTCCCACCCCCTAATACGGCCAATGTGTATTAGTACGGACGACCAGCTAAACTGAAAGCAAATGTGGAGCGCTGGGCTCGAACTGACGAGCACAGCGTCTCCAGCATTTCGTGGCGAGCGCCTTGCCCACTACGCCACGTAGCCGCCCTCAATACACACAATTGTTAAGGGGATGCAGACCAGAGAAAGACTTTCGTCTGGTTTACATCAGGGTCCCCCATTTTCAATTCATCATAACATATGACATACATGGGCAGCTACGTGGCGGTGGGCAAGGCGCTCGCCACGAATACTGGAGACGCTGGGCTCGCCTGTTCGAGCCCAGAGCTCCACATTGCTTTCAGTTTAGCTGGTCGTCCGTACTAATACACATTGGCCGTATTAGGGGGTGGGAAACTGATGGGTGGGGATCGGGCGTTGTGGACAGCGACTCCTACAGGTCGGTTGGTGCGCCTGCGCAGTAGAATCAGGAAGTGTCGGGGGCAGCGTGAGCCTCCCACGCGTTACTCCTCGCCACTGAGAGATCGCGCTGTGCAGGTGAAAAGATGCGACTGCTGTTACCTCAAGTACCGGAGGGGACTTGTGCTATGTATGACTTAGTCCACATTGCAGCCGGCTTGTGGGAGGCAAGAAACAGCGTTCGTGACAGGGGAGGGTTGAATTGGATGATACGAAATTGGGATGGGAGAAAAAATAGAAAATGGGAGAAAAAGTGGATAAAAAAAAACATATGACATACATGACATACAGATAGACAGTATTCAGTATACCTTCACACTCTATTATCGTATGCAACTCATATTCACTCCACAAACTGAAATATACATACATACAGCCTGTTTCTTGAAGTTAGACTCTCCTCTAAATTGTAACCCCCCTCTCTATAACAGAATTTTTGGATGTTACCCGGGAGTGAATTGTTTCGTGCTTTAAACATGATTTGTGCAGTCTTAAATTCAGCCAGGTCCCAGAGTTTCATGGCATGTGATTTAAAAAATAGTGTGTTTGTGTGTTCCAGATATCCTACCTTATTGATAATCAAATCAAAATGTATTTGTAAGGCCCGACAACACACGTTAATGTCCCTTCAGGCCCATGTCCCCTCAGGCAATGGATTTGCAGTGTTTTCCAGCTTATACAAAAAATATATATATTATTTTGGAATATTGCAACTATACTACACAAAAACGTGAGTACACAAGTTCAACTCATGTTCAGCCCTATGTTACTCATTAGCACTAAAAGTGATTTTTCTTTATTGTGTACAAAACTTCAGAATGTTATCTTTCAAAAGAGACCAGGCTTATGCATGTGCTATAAGCATAAAGTATAAAGATAAGCTTTGCAAAAAAAGTATGCAGTCCTCAAGTTCAAGTAAAAAAAAATTGCCACTTTTCTGGGCGCATGTTATGTGGTTAAATTTGGGATATTGCAACCACTGCAGAAAAATGTGAGTACACAAGTTCACGTTCAACTCAAGTTCAGACCTATATGCTACTCTATTTCATTAGCACTAAAAGTGATTTTCCTTTTTTGCATTAGTAACTTCAGAATGTTATCTTTCAAAAGAGACCAGGCTTATGCATGTGCTATAAGCATAATGTATAAAGATGTTAAAACAATAAAGGCATCTTTGAGTAAACTTTGAGAAGAGATTCAAGATTCAAGAGGTTTATTCATCACACACAGTACAGTACACAAGACATAGTGAAATGAAGGTGGCCATGCCCGCTTCGATTGTGCAAAGTATCATTAAGTATCTCGAGGCTGGGGCCAGCATGTCCTCTTTTTTGGAAATCAAAATATGGTCACACTAGAGTATAAACCAGTGTGTTACTATGTGTGTTACTATGTGTGTTACTATGTGTTACTATGTGTGTTACTATGTGTGTTACTATGTGTGTTACTATGTGTGTTACTATGTGTTACTATGTGTGTTACCATGTGTGTTACTATGTGTGTTACTATGTGTGTTACTATGTGTGTGTTACTATGTGTGTGTTACTATGTGTGTTACTATGTGTGTTACTATGTGTGTTACTATGTGTTACTATGTGTGTTACTATGCTCCTAATCCTCGTCCTCCTGCACCTCCTCCTCCTGCTCCTCCTCCTCCTCTTCCTCCTCCTCCTGCTCCTAATCCTCCTCCTCTTCCTCCTCCTCCTGCTCCTGCTCCTCCTGCTCCTCCTCCTCCTCCTGCTCCTCCTCCTAATACTCCTCCTGCTCATCCTCCTCTTCCACCTCCTCCTCCTGCTCCTCCTGCTCCTCCTGCTCCCCCTGCTCCTCCTCCTCCTCCTCCACGGGGAGCAGCGTACTGGCTCATGTAAAATGGCAGACCAAGCATTATGCAGCAGCTTAGGCCACCGCACGGGAACTTCATGTCGTCGGCTACAGTCCACTTGTTGCTGCTCTGATCGTAGCACTCCACGTTGGAGAGGGGGGAGCCATTGAAGCCTCTGACCACGAAGAGCAGGTCGTCCAGCACCGCGATGCCAAAGCTAAAGCGGGGGCTGAGCATGTCGGGCAGGGCGCTCCAGGAGTCAGTCAAGGGGCTGTAGGCCTCCGCGCTATGCAGGACGTTTCCACGGTCAAACCCTCCCACCTGAGGACAGGACACATGAGAGGAATGTTTTAGTGTGTGGCTCAGGCAGGCAGACACTGTATTAATCCATTTAGGGAAATGAGGGCATCACAGAAGCATTGAAAGTCAAATGATACATATCTATACAAATATCTAGTATAAAGCATTTGTCTCTGTGTGCACCTACCGCATAGACTTGACCTCCGTATGCAGCGACTCCCACTCTGCCACGCCTGCTGCTCATGGGGGCGATCAGAGTCCACTGGTCGGTGTCTGGGCTGTAGCACTCAGCTGTGAGCAGAGGCTCCGTCCTGTTGGAGCCACCACAGATGTAAACCTGTAATAAGAAAGAATATTCTAATTTAATATATTCCATTTGATTTCATTCTACTTTAATTGTGTTAATGTTGATGCACCAAAGGACATTTCTGATTTCTGATCTAACGATCCTTGTGTTCATCTAGCACCCTGTGTCCCTCAGTTCCACCCACCTTGCCCTGGAGGGCTGCTGCCCCGGGGCGGCGCCTGTGCTCCAGCATGGGTGAGATCACTGTCCACTGGTTGGTTTCAGGCTCGTAGCGCTCGGCGGTGTTCAGATGCACACGTCCGTCGAGCCCTCCCATGGCGTAGATACAGCCGCCCAACACGACCACGCTGAGCTCACTGCGGCGTGAGTGCATGGGAGCCCCCTGCAGCCAGCTGCGAGTGACGGGGTTGAACCTGATCACACTGCTGAGACGCTGCCTACCGTCAAAGCCGCAGACACAGTAGACCAGACCGTGGAGATAAGCGGTGCCGTAGTAGCCCCGGGGAGTCTCCACCCCAACGCTCACGTCCATCCATCCACCGGCTCGGATATTGTAAGCCTCCATGACACCACTGGCCTTCATGACACCACTGCCGTCACCACTCCAGCCTCCGATGGCCAATAGGACCTCCTGGGGCAGGCGTGGGCACGTCAGGGGGTTTGGGAGCCCATCGGAGCCAGGGGGGTTCAGGACGCTGAGGATGAGGGGCTTGCAGTCGTGGCTGTCCCTCACCACAGGGTTGTTCTGGACGTTGTTCAGCAAGTAGTCAGGCCTCATCAAGCCCATGCGAACCTGGGAAGAGACAAGCAGACAGCAGGTACAACTTAGACATTGGTTGTAGACGGTTTCTGTTGCTAGGGAACAGTTTGGACCCAAATGTTTGAGAACCACTGTACTAGGGAGCCTAGTGTTGTTTTAATGTAATGAACAGTAATACAATTAGTTACCTTGGGCAGCAGCAAAGGGATGTGTGTTTTACGCTCCTCACGGGAGTGGTCGATCCAACGGAGGACGGCCTCGAACACCGTCTCCTCGCTCTTCACATTCAGGTCATCCCTCTCGATGATGTCCACCAGTTGCTGCAGGGACAGCTCCACAAACTCCTGTGAGACGCGCAACATCTCCTCAAAGTGGCACACGATGCAGAGATGGGCCTTGCGCCTCAGGTCAGGGCAGTAGTAGATGTCCACGAACCTCCAGATGCCGACACAGTTTTCCAGAGACAGCTGGCCTTCTAGGAAGTCAGAGGACGCTCCTACTATGCCAGTGACGCGAAGCTGGTCTGCAGCCACCAGAAGCTCTTCCACGTTCTCTGCTGTCACCGGCACAAAGCGTGTGTAGGAGTACTCTATGATGAGCTGCATCATACCCGGGGACACCCCAGGGATAGTGTAGACTGCTTTCTCTGAGTCGCTCCAGCGAGTGAAGAGGGCTCTGTGGGACGCAGAGTATAGAGATCTGATGAGTAAACAGTAAGCAACATTCTGTCCTGTGTAGTAATATATTTTCACTGTAGAAGTATAGGGTCTTAGCACAGTAGAAGTATAGTCTCTTTTTACAGTAGAAGTACAGTATAGTATCTGTTTACAGTAGAAGTACAGTATAATATCTGTTTACAGTAGAAGTACAGTATAGTATATTTGTACAGTAGAAGTGTAGTATAGTATCTGTTTACAGTATAAGTACAGTATAGTATATTTTTACAGTATAAGTACAGTATATTATCTGTTTACAGTATAAGTACAGTATAAGTATCGGTTTACAGTAGAAGTACAGTATAAGTATCTGTTTACACTACAGTAGACATGCAGTATAGTATCTGTTTACAGTAGAAGTACAGTATATGTACAGTATATTATCTGTTTACAGTATAAGTACAGTACAGTATTTCTTTACAGTAGAAGTACAGTATACGTATATGTTTACAGTAGACGTACAGTATAGTATCTGTTTACAGTAGAAGTACAGTATATTATCTGTTTACAGTAAAAGTAGAGTATAAGTACAGTATAGTATCTGTTTACAGTAGATGTACAGTATATTATCTGTTTACAGTAGAAGTACAGTATAGTATATTTTACAGTAGAAGTACAGTATAGTATCTTTTTACAGTAGAAGTACAATATAGTATCTGTTTACAGTAGAAGTACAGTATAATATCTGTTTACAGTAGAAGTACAGTATAGTATATTTGTACAGTAGAAGTGTAGTATAGTATCTGTTTACAGTATAAGTACAGTATAGTATATTTTTACAGTATAAGTACAGTATATTATCTGTTTACAGTAGAAGTACAGTATAAGTATCGGTTTACAGTATAAGTACAGTATAAGTATCTGTTTACACACAGTAGACGTACAGTATAGTATCTGTTTACAGTAGACGTACAGTATATGTACAGTATATGATCTGTTTACAGTATAAGTACAGTACAGTATTTCTTTACAGTAGAAGTACAGTATACGTATATGTTTACAGTAGACGTACAGTATAGTATCTGTTTACAGTAGAAGTACAGTATATTATCTGTTTACAGTAAAAGTAGAGTATAAGTACAGTATAGTATCTGTTTACAGTAGATGTACAGTATATTATCTGTTTACAGTAGAAGTACAGTATAGTATATTTTACAGTAGAAGTACAGTATAGTATATTTTTACAGTAGAAGTACAGTATATTATCTGTTTACAGTAGAAGTACAGTATAATTATCTGTTTACAGTATAAGTACAGTATAGTATATTTTTACAGTAGAAGTACAGTATATTATCTGTTTACAGTAGACGCACAGTATAGTATCTGTTTACAGTAGAAGTACAGTATAAGTATCTGTTTACAGTAGACATACAGTATAGTATCCGTTTACAGTAGACATACAGTATATGTACAGTTTTCTCCACTTGCACAGCCTGAAAGTAGGCACTTCCGGCTGACTTCCGGTTGCGAATGGTACTTCCTGTCCCATCCAAATACATTGTTTTTAGCTACTTTTCTCCCGTTATTTAAACAACTTTGTCGTCACAGAGAGGCAATGAAACGTTTGTATTATTATAGTATAGAATGTATTTAATAAGCAAACGTTTGTCAGCAGGGTTTTTGGACTGTATTTCATGTAAAAACGCTTACTGTTAGTTTACTTGCTCACGCTAATTAAGGCTAATGCTGGCTAACAGAAGCTAGCGCAAGAAACGATGCAGCAAAGTATTGTTTATAGTGCATTTCTTGCCACCTTATAGCATTTGTACATTTGTATGACAGTCTATAATGCTCCTGTGAGGTTTTTCCGGACGTTTTGGTAATGATTTTCACTATAAAATCATATTTCTAAATGACAGGAAGTTGATGAAAACTGGCCCGGAATAGCTTTGAGCTAACGATCTTTGCCGGTGCATTCCATTCTAAACGTAACGTTAGTTGTTCAAAACATTACCTGTCTATATAATTTGTTCCTCAACATTAGCTTCTAACTGTAGCAGGCTGCAGCTTGCTGGCTAACGTTAGCTTCTAACTGTAGCAGGCTGCAGCTTGCTGGCTAACGTTAGCTTCTAACTGTAGCAGGCTGCAGTTAGTTTACAAAACATTACCTGTCTATATAATGTTGAGGAACAAATTATATAGACAGGTAATGTTTTGAACAACTAACGTTACGTTTAGAATGGAATGCACCGGAAAAGATTGTTAGCTCAAAGCTATTCCGGACAGTTTTCATCAACTTCCTGTCATTTAGAAATATGATTTTATAGTGAAAATCATTACCAAAACGTCCGGAGAAACCTCACAGGAGCATTATAGACTGTCATACAAATGTACAAATGCTATAAGGTGGCAAGAAATGCACTATAAACAATACTTTGCGGCGTCGTTTCTTGCGCTAGCTTCTGTTAGCCAGCATTAGCCTTAATTAGCGTGAGCAAGTAAACTAACAGTAAACGTTTTTACATGAAATACAGCCCAAAAACCCTGCTGATAAACGTTTGCTTATTAAATACATTCTATACTATAATAATACAAACGTTTCATTGCCTCTCTGTGACGACAAAGTTGTTTAAATAACGGGAGAAAAGTAGCTAAAAACAATGTATTTGGATGGGACAGGAAGTACCATTCGCAACCGGAAGTCAGCCGGAAGTGCCTATTTTCAGGTTGTGCAAGTGGAGAATAGCATCCGTTTACAGTAAAAGTACAGTATGGTATCTGTTTACTAACCAAGCTAACCTGAACCAAGCTAACCTGAACCAAGCTAACCTGAACCAAGCTAAACTTACCTGAAATAGTCACTGCAGTCACACAGGAGGGCCTTGTGGGCATTCAACTCAGTGCTGTTGACTTTAATAACCACATCACAGAACCTTCCCTCCAGAGGCAGCTCATTAAGGATTGTACAGGACATTGTTTCCTTTTCCATGTGGGGATTTTAAATTGTATCTACAGAATATATTCAAGCTTACAGACAAGTAGCGGGAAACAACAAGTGAGATCTTCACTTGTCTTCTGAGATGTGAGATCTTCTTCTTCTTCTTCTTCTTATTTGAATTTCCGGCAGAGTAGACGCATCGTGGCGTATTACTGCCCTCCGCAATTCTTTTTATGGGCTCTTCTTCTTCTCCTTCTTCTCCTTCTTCACCTTCTTTTTCTTCTTCTACTGGACCCCGTCATCAACTACATTGTCCATTGGAGTGCAGCTACTGCTGCTACTTCCTGCCTGAGCCCCCCTCCGCGGGACCCTCCTTGCCCCCTGCTATCTTATCCTGGGCTGCTTTGTCCCTCGCAGCCTTGTCCCTCGCAGCCCCCTCAGCCAATTCACTATACACCTCCTTCCAGTCCAGACCTTCCAATCCCAGATGTTGAACCGCTATCCTAACAATCATCTTCACCATCTCTGTTCTACCCTTAGCCTCTGCCATACCAGTAACTACCCCTGCCACGAAGGCCACAATACCTAATTTCTCCTCCCTTCCCCTCTCTCTTTCCACCTGCTCTACCCTCACTGCCAAATGCCCTCCTTCAACCCCCTGCACCCTTTCTTGGCTACCCTGTCCTGCCCTGCTAACCGCCCCAGCATACGTCAACTTACCCTCCCTTCTCTCTCTCCGATCCGCGACCTCCTTCATCATCACCTCGCACCCCCGAAACGCTACACTATGCTCCCCACCACAACTACAGCACTCCGGCTTCACTCCCTCTCCACAATTCCCATATTCATGTTCCCCGCCACACCTAGCGCACCTCAGCCCCTTCCTACACGTGGTAGCTATATGGCCAAACCCCTGGCACCTATAGCACCTAAGAGGATTATGAACAAATTCCCTAACCCTATACATCTTACGCCCTACAAACACCTCCCTAGGAACAACCCCACCCTCAAACGTAATCACTACCGTCCCCGTCACTGCCCTCTCTGCTCCCCTCTTCATCCTTTCTGCACTCTTAACTATGCCATTACGCCCGTTCTCCATTAGCTCTTCCACCAGCTGCTCTACTGTAATCTCGACCGGTACCCCAGCTATCACCCCCTTACATCCCCCCCCCCTCTTCTCCCCTACTCTCGCCACCTTACTTATACCCACCCCCCCAATGCTCCGCATCTTCCTAGCCACCTCCACCTGCCCCTCACTACCACACCCTACGGCCAGATTCCCATCCCACAAAACGTTCACGTACTTTACCTCTCCTAATCGCTCGGCAATGAGTTTGGGCCACTCGAGCCTACCTACTTTCCTCTCACCCCTCTCCCCCTCAAGCCTGACCACTATATGGATCACTTCCGCTTTTGCCACATCTTTTCCAGCACCCTCGTCTCCCGGCCCACTTGAGCTATCGTCCCCCCCTTTCTTCCTCTTCCCCCCTTCTCCCCCCCTCTCCTCCCCCCTACTCTCACCCTTGCCCTGGCTATCCCCATCGCTGTCGTTCCTCTCCGTCCGCTTCTTCCTCTTCTTCCCCACCGTTTCCCACCCCTCCTCCTCCCTCTCTTCTTTCTCCCTCTCCTCCCCACTGTACTCCGACCCCTTGCCCTTCCACTGATCGCGAATATCGGTCGTTCTGGAAATTCGTAGCTCCATTTGCCGTTCTTCCTCTTCCTTCTTCTTCTTCTTTACACCATCCGACTCCTTCCCTTTGCCACAGCAAGACGGTGGGCAAGGCTTGGCCACCGTTCCACAGCAAACATACTCTCCCAGGGGAGACCTCGTCCTCTCCCTAGGCCTATACTCTCCCTCCATCCTTTCCTCATCTGACATACTAGGCCTATACTCTCCCTCCATCCTCTTCTCATATATATCCATCCTTTCCTCATCTGACATACTAGGCCTATACTCTCCCTCCATCCTCTCTTCTTTCTTCTTCTTCTTCTTCTTATTTGAATTTCCGGCAGTGTAGACGCATCGTGGCGTATTACTGCCCTCCGCAATTCTTTTTATGGGCTCTTCTTCTTCTCCTTCTTCTGGACCCCGTCATCAACTACATTGTCCATTGGAGTGCAGCTAATGCTGCTACTTCCTGTCTGGGCCCCCCTCCGCGGGACCCTCCTTGCCCCCTGCGATCTTATTCTGGGCTGCTTTGTCCCTCTCAGCCCCCTCAGCCAATTCGCTATACACCTCCTCCCAGCCCAGACCTTCCAATCCCAGATGTTGAACCGCTATCCTAACAATCATCTTCACCATCGCTGTTTTACCCTTAGCCTCTGCCATACCAGTAACTACCCCTGCCACGAAGGCCACAATACCTAATTTCTCCTCCCTTCCCCTCCCTCTTTCCACCTGCTCTACCCTTTCTGCCAAATGCCCTCCTTCCACCCCCTGCACCCTTTCTTGGCTGCCCTGTCCTACCCTGCTAACCGCCTCAGCATACGACAACTTACCCTCCCTTCTCACTCTCCGAACCGCGACCTCCTTCTTCATCACCTCACACCCCCTAAACGCGACACTATGCTCCCCACCACAACTACAGCACTTCGGCTTCACTCCCTCTCCACACTTCCCATATTCATGTTCCCCGCCACACCTAGCGCACCTCAGCCCCTTCCTACACGTGGTAGCTATATGGCCAAACTCCTGGCACCTATAGCACCTAAGAGGATTCTGGACAAATGCCCTAACCCTATACATCCTACGCCCTACAAACACCTCCCTAGGAACAACCCCACCCTCAAACGTAATCACTACCGTCTCCGTCACTGCCCTCTCTGCTCCCCTCTTCATCCTTTCTGCACTCTTAACTATGCCATTACGCCCGTTCTCCTTTAGCTTTTCCACCAGCTGCTCTACTGTAACCTCGACCGGTACCCCAGCTATTACCCCCTTACATCCCCCCTCCCCTACTCTCGCCACCCTACTTATACCCACCCCACCAATGCTCCCCATCTTCCTAGCCCTCTCCACCTGCCCCTCACTACCACACCCTACAGCCAGATTCCCATCCCACAAAACTCTCGCGTACTTTACCTCACCTAATTGCTCGGCAATGAGTTTGGGCAACTCAAGCCTACCTACTTTCCCCACTCCCCTCTCCCCCTCAAGCCTGACCACTATATGAATCACTTCCTCTTTTGCCACATAATTTCCAGCACCCTCTCCTCCCGGCCCACTTGAGCTATCGTCCCTCGCTTTCTTCCTCTTCACCCCTTCTTCCCCACTCTCCTCCCCCCTACTCTCCACGTCACCACCCGACCCCTTACCCTTGCCCTGGCTACTCTCACCCCCATCGCTGTCGTTCCTCTCCGTCTGTTTCTTCCTCTTCTTCACCACCGTTATCCACCCCTCTTTCTCAACCTCTTCTTTCTCACTCTCCTCCCCACTATACTCCATTCTGTCACCCCCCGACTCCTTCCCTTTGCCATTCTTACCCCTATCGCTATCTTCCTCGCCCTTCTCACACCATTTACTTCCATCACCATCCTCCCAATACCCTGGACAGCCTCTCACAGGCCGGGGCCACCAATCGTGAGGTCTTCCCTGTTCCCGATCCTCCATAACTACTCTGTTCGCCTCCCACCACCGACTACTACTCCCACCCCCTGTTCTGCACAGTTCCGACGGACGCATACGCCGCCACTCTGCGCACCTCTCAAAATCCATCTTCTTCTTCTTCTTCTTATTTGAATTTCCGGCAGAGTAGACGCATCGTGGCGTATTACTGCCCTCCGCAATTCTTTTTATGGGCTCTTCTTCTTCTCCTTCTTCTCCTTCTTCACCTTCTTTTTCTTCTTCTACTGGACCCCGTCATCAACTACATTGTCCATTGGAGTGCAGCTACTGCTGCTACTTCCTGCCTGAGCCCCCCTCCGCGGGACCCTCCTTGCCCCCTGCTATCTTATCCTGGGCTGCTTTGTCCCTCGCAGCCTTGTCCCTCGCAGCCCCCTCAGCCAATTCATTACACACCTCCTTCCAGTCCAGACCTTCCAATCCCAGATGTTGAACCGCTATCCTAACAATCATCTTCACCATCTCTGTTCTACCCTTAGCCTCTGCCATACCAGTAACTACCCCTGCCACGAAGGCCACAATACCTAATTTCTCCTCCCTTCCCCTCTCTCTTTCCACCTGCTCTACCCTCACTGCCAAATGCCCTCCTTCAACCCCCTGCACCCTTTCTTGGCTACCCTGTCCTGCCCTGCTAACCGCCCCAGCATACGTCAACTTACCCTCCCTTCTCTCTCTCCGATCCGCGACCTCCTTCATCATCACCTCGCACCCCCGAAACGCTACACTATGCTCCCCACCACAACTACAGCACTTCGGCTTCACTCCCTCTCCACATTTCCCATATTCATGTTCCCCGCCACACCTAGCGCACCTCATCCCCTTCATACACGTGGTAGCTATATGGCCAAACCCCTGGCACCTATAGCACCTAAGAGGATTATGAACAAATTCCCTAACCCTATACATCCTACGCCCTACAAACACCTCCCTAGGAACAACCCCACCCTCAAACGTAATCACTACCGTCCCCGTCACTGCCCTCTCCGCTCCCCTCTTCATCCTTGCTGCACTCTTAACTATGCCATTACGCCCGTCCTCCTTTAGCTCTTCCACCAGCTGCTCTACTGTAACCTCGACCGGTACCCCAGCTATCACCCCCTTACATCCCCCCCCCCTCTTCTCCCCTACTCTCGCCACCTTACTTATACCCACCCCCCCAATGCTCTGCATCTTCCTAGCCACCTCCACCTGCCCCTCACTACCACACCCTACGGCCAGATTCCCATCCCACAAAACGTTCACGTACTTTACCTCTCCTAATCGCTCGGCAATGAGTTTGGGCCACTCGAGCCTACCTACTTTCCTCTCATCCCTCTCCCCCTCAAGCCTGACCATTATATGGATCACTTCCGCTTTTGCCACATCTTTTCCTGCACCCTCATCTCCCGGCCCACTTGAGCTATCGTCCCCCCCTTTCTTCCTCTTCCCCCCTTCTCCCCCCCTCTCCTCCCCCCTACTCTCACTATCCCCATTGCTGTCGTTCCTCTCCGTCCGCTTCTTCCTCTTCTTCCCCACCGTTTCCCACCCCTCCTCCTCCCTCTCTTCTTTCTCCCTCTCCTCCCCACTGTACTCCGACTGATCGCGAATATCGGTCGTGGCCATTTGCCGTTCTTCCTCTTCCTTCTTCTTCTTCTTTACACCATCCGACTCCTTCCCTTTGTCTTCCACCATCTCCGAGACCTCCTTCTCACTTCCCTCTCCGTAGTCTTCCACCATCTCCGAGACCTCCTTCTCACTTCCCTCTCCACACGTCACACCCCGAGGGGACACTGGGCTCGCACCCGGTGACTCGCGTCCCTCCTGACGCAAGCCCTCATTCCACTCGCTCCCATCTCGATTCACCCAAAACCCTGGACATTCTTGCACCGGCCGGGGCCATTCACGAGGACTCCACTCTCCCCGCTCTCCATAAGCTGCATGGCTCGCCTTCCACCACCGCTCACTCCCCCTCAGCATTACCCAGCGGTTCATTCGTGTTAGCTAGTCCGAATCCTGCATGGCTTCAATCTATGTTGTTTAGTCTCTCTCCTCAAAACTCCAGAATTGTTGAATATATACTGTATATAAATGTTCTAGATTGTTCTATTATGACATCATACTGTGACATCACAAATGTTCTAGACTGTCTATTCTGACATCATACTGTGACATCACAAATGTTCTAGAATGTTTGATTATGATATCATACTGTGACATCACAAATGTTCTAGAATGTTTGATTATGACATCATACTGTGACATCACAAATGTTCTAGAATGTTTGACTGTGACATCACAACGGAACATGTTTGAGATAATTTGAATAATTTAAATAATATGTTGACATTAAAAAGAACAAATAAAATGATAAAAAAACGACATAAAACAATGATACAAATTATAATAAAATATTTAAGTAAAATTTATAGAAATAAAGAAAAATAAGACAATGAAATAAAGATAATAATTCATTTAAAAGCTATTTTAAAAAGGTAAGTTTTGAGCAGTGCCAACCTAGTCTGCTGTCCTAACAGACTTGGGGGCTGTAGGGTAAGCACTTATTCCCTCCACCCTGAACATTTATGGAGATCTATGGGCGTTTTAAGTCAGTGATAAAAGTGTCTTTCAAGGATAAGTGAGCTCCTGCACTGATTATTATAGTTCAATATTCAATATTTGATCACCAAAAAACCCCAAAAAGCATAAAAAGGTCCCTCCCCGCCCAAAAAGGGCCCCCAAATATAGCACAGGCCCTTTTCAGCCTTTGAGCACCTGCCCCTCTAAAGTCCTGTGCACGTCCCTGCCAGCATGTAATACGATCTTTGTTAGAACTCAACTTGTTATTATTGGCGCATAGATTGCAGAAATACAGGAACGTTTTGATTATATTTAAAAGGCTTTGACATTGTAAAGCGAAATAAGTGGAGTTTCGAAGCTGTAAGCAGAATACAAGTCATAGGAACACCCACGATATAGTGTTCTTCCTCCTTCCTACTGTATAAGAAAGAATTAAAAACGCATTGCAAGGAGAACAGAGGTTATTTGTTGAGTTTATGTGTATACAAAACCCTTGCAATAAATGTGTCTTAAATGAATGAAAAGCATACATAGCACCTAATGCTGCTCTGGATACAGGTAACATCATGTGGGTGTTCCTATGACTTGTATTCTGCAGATAAAGTAGATTTCAGTGAGTGTCAGTACGCTTGTACAGCCAGGCGCTTGACCCCATTGACTGTGCATTGGTTTAGAAAATAAAAACTATCCCTTAACTTGCCAGATACAACTGGAATAGCATGTGTATTCTGTTTTAGGGTGGATTTTCCCTGCACCGTTTACATGTATTGGCTATGGTGATGGTGATAAAGTACTTTAATATGTTAAAGACCTGGGGCACTTAACTAGAGATACACACTGTATTTCTACCGTTTCACACACACACACACACACACACACACACACACACACACACACACACACACACACACACACACACACTCTGTCTCTCTCCCTCTCTCTCTCTCTCTCTCTCTCTCTCTCTCTCTCTCTTTCTCTGTCTCTCTCTCTCTTTCTCTGTATCTCTCCCTCCCTCTCTCTCTCTCTCTCTCTCTCTCTCTCTCTCTCTCTCTCTCTCTCTGTGTCTCTCTCTCTCTCTCTGTGTGTCTCTCTCTCTCTCTCTCTCTCTCTCTCTCTCTCTCTCTCTCTCTCTCTGTCTCTCTCTCTCCCTCTCTCTCCCCCTCTCTCTCCCTCTCTCTCTCTCTCTCTCTCTCTCTCTCTCTATTTTGCAACTGTGGGTCTCACAGGGTACTTTTAACCCTGTGACTGTGAGGCCCAAATAAAAAAGACATTAGCAACTTCAGAGGCCAGAGGGTGGGACCTATAAACACATGAAGGGTGCCGTGCCTAAAAGAAAAGGTTGAGAAACGCTAGTATATATGGTGTGGCTCTTTGTGGTACCACAGTCATTTTTGTGGCTGTTGGGCTCTGACTGGTTGGCCACCCCTGCTCTACAACATGTTCTACAGTATAAGAAGCAGGAACAAACCGTTTTGAGAATAAAAAGCCAACTCGACTGTTATTTGTAGTATTATGACTCAACACTACATTTCCTTCCCATTCCTTCCTCCATTCGACCTAATTTTCTTTGTCACTGTGTGTCTCCTGCATAAAAATAACATCAATGTGCTTCAACTTTACCAGTTCATACAGCGTTGCACGTTTTCTCACATCTCTTGCCCCGTTCAAATTTAAAGTTCCAACCTTAAAATGTTCCATGGGGAGAAGAGGAGTGACTAAAACACACAATAACAATATGTTAAAGGTTGCCACAAGTTGTTTTTTGACCTTTGGCAGAAGTTTTCCTTAGTCTGTACACCTCCTGCTTAGTAAAGCTGTCGTTTCCCATATGAAACCTGACAGACGTATAGAAAGCCTCTGTATCAGGAATATGTTCCTCCACTTTCAAGCCCCGAACATTCTTTGTTTCTTGTAGCAACGTTTTGATGGCTTTGACTGACAGTGATCTTTCGTCTTGGCTAAGTGACTTCCTTACCTCAGATTATGTCAAGGTCAAGGTCAACTTTATTTATATAGCACATTTAAATCAACCGAGGTTGTACCAAAGTGCTGTACAATATAAAAACAGAAATACTAAAATAAATACAAAATACAGTATACACACAAAGTCATAAAAACTAAAAAAAAAAAAAAAAAAAAAAACAACCACGACACGACCCGGGGTGTTTGGCTTACCAAGCCTCAGAACGCCAATAAAAACAGGTGAGTCTTCAGCCATGTCACTACCATGTCACTACCATGTCACTACCATGTCACGTCCTGTCTGGGGGGGCGTTTATAAATTCATGAAAATGTCCAGGTTTCATTGTTTATCACGGGAGCATTATGCATGTACTTAAATGGACTGGCGCGTTGCACCGAATACTACGGTACTCTGTTGCATGTGACGTATTCCCAAGACTGCTTTGTGGGCGGCGCTACTACGCTCAAACACAAACAGAGGAGGAAGCAGACAGATCGGACCAGCATTGATTCTGCTCACAATGCCAAAGTGAAAATGTACATTACAGATGTACTGCAGAGAAAATTCCCAATTTACCGTCCCGGTCGAGACTAATGGGAGGCGGAGTGCAACGCGTGCGAAGCTTGACCATAATGTTTCTGTGTGTAATAAAGGTGGCAGAGATCTCAAAGCTCACATGGACACAGAAAAACATTAAAATGCGAGGCGAGAGTTTGATGGCAAAGTTGACCGAATTGTTGGGAAGTATGGATAATATTGGCCTTTACTTTCTCTGCCACTGGGACCCTCAGCTCCATGCTGGCCTGTGCCACTCGACCCACAGCTCCATGCTGGCCTGTGCCACTCGACCCACAGCTCCATGCTGGCCTGTGCCACTCGACCCACAGCTCCATGCTGGCCTGTGCCACTCCAATTACACAAGCAGTAGAGATTTCCATATAAATATCATCCAGTAGTGTCAGAGACCAATTAATCATTGTAAGTTTCTCAGGTTCTTTCCACCTCATGATACGTTTAATAAAAGGGTGTGAACTCCCCTCCTCTCCCATTGAGGAATATTAACAGGTTGGTGCCCAACAAGTAGATGTTGGTTATGAAAAATTGCAGAGTCGAGGTGCCATGGGCATTTGACAGCACAAGACCTCTGTACGCTACGCCATGTTTGAATTACGTGGGATATGATCGGTCCATATCGTAATTGGCATTTTGATATAGGGATATTGGAGTATACTACATCCTGTAATATTTGTGGCGCCACGATACAGCAATTTCAGGGTTAAACCAGCTCATCAGGGGTCTCAGCGAAAAGGACCAGAAGTACAACTTAAAATTGGGGATTGCCAAGTCCCCATCCTGTTTCCTACATTGAGTGGTAGTTATTTTGATTATTGGGTGTTTGTTATTCCAAATACATTTAGATAGCATAGTTTGTGTCTTGCGCCAGTGGTCTATTGGAGGAGGCAGGGGGAGCATTGAGCTAACGAAATGTATCCTAGGTAGTATGTTCATTTTGATTATGGATCAATGAGTTAGGAAGGCTCGACCATCTATTTAGATCTTGGTGTATTTTATTATATGTACCTGTGAAGTTATATTTAGTTGATTTAGCGTGGAAAAAATCTCTATGTGTAATTACTTAAAGTGTTCAACTATGTGGATGTCAGCCAGTAGTTGCACCGCTTTGGTTAATTTTGAAGCCTGATAATTTACCGAAATCAATTATATTAAGTAAATTTGTGGCTGAATGGGAGGGGTCTTTCATAAAAAAATTGCAAGTCATCCGCATAAAGAGCAATTTTGTGTGGTGTATCACTGATTATTAAAATATTTCTTTCGTTTGCCTAATAAATTGGGCTAATGGTTCGAGGGTAAGCACGAATAGTCCAGGGCTCAGAGGACAACCCTGCCTAGAAGACCTAGAGACCGGGAAGAGTGTGGAGCATATTTTGCCACCATCATTATAATTGCTGACGGTGAGGCATAAAGCACTTTAATCATATGTATAAATTCCTTTCCAAGTCCAATAGCCTCCAGTACGTCCAACGATAAAACCACTCTAGTCTATCAAATGCCTTCATGGCATCTAAAGACAGAACCGTGGCTGGAGTTATATTGTCCTTACTGTTGTCAATTACATGTAATAATCTTCTGAGAGCCAGGTGCCTTACCCATATCATATCATATCAACAATTTTCTCTCTGAGTTCTATAAGAGTGATGGGTCTCCCCAATTCCCCGGCCTCCTCCTTGGATAATTTTGGTATTTTAAGCAGGCCAATAAACGTTTCAGATTTGGTATGATCAAAGTTGACCTCTGAGCTATACAGTTGTGAATACAATTCTCTAAAAGTGTCATTGATATTTTTTTAGTCAGTAGTAAGTACTCCTTGTTGTGTCCTGATTGAAGGGATTTTTTGTGGGAATTTTCATTGGCTGGGTCTAGAACCCTGAAAGTAATAATTTTGTCTCGTCCTATGTACTAAAAACTTCTACAAGGTCCATTTGCATGTTCTTTGTATCTAGGGACATCTATGGACCTCAGTGAATGTATTCCCAGTGTCAGAAATATTGTGTCTATTACTAGGCTTGCTTAAATTGTGATGAAACAAAGCAGAATATGAATTATGATTTTTCTTTGCATCTTTGATAGTGAATAACACCATGCTAAAAATGACCAGACATGAAAAACTGCCACTGATCTCACTCAGCACCTTCTTTTGATCACGTGTACAAAATTAAGGAATAATGAATAAAGGGAAGATGATTAAACAGAAGGTTTTGTAGATACAGTACTGAATTCTCCCATCCGGACCAATGCAATTGGAAATATTATTATAGAATATAGAATAGAATGACTTTATTATAGCCAATTCGCACATTTATGGATTGTGCCAAATCTTAGCTTTCAAATGGTCATTTTTAGCATGGTGTTATTGACTGTCAAAGATGCAAAGAAAAATCATAATTCATATTCTCCTTTGTCTTATTTCTGACACTGGGAATACATTCACTGAGGTCCATAGATGTCCCTAGATACCAAGAACATGCAAATGGACCTTGTAGAAGTGGAGCAATATTCCACTTACTTAGGTATGTATTTTAGGCAGATTTTCAGAAAATAGGCTCCGGTGTAACGCTCTGGGTTCTCTGGCTGCTGCCTGAGAACCGTACACCATTCTGACACCTGTCACTAATTGTCTGTGTTCTCTGATTCGTTGTCACTGTGGTGTGTGTGGAATGTCTGGAATGTGTACCCTGGAATGTAAGCCCTGTCTCCCCTGTGTTTTATCGTCGGTTCTTCACTCTACCTCCAGCTCGGTACACGGCGGTACCCCTGGACTCGGACGTTCCCGCTCCAGATCGTCTTGATTAGTTGTTCAGTTCTTTATGCTTCTTCAGTAGACGCTCGGCGTCATCGCCTATTCTCTGTTGCTCGGGTGTATTGTTCCAACATTAAAAGGAACCACTGATAGACGAGCAATCACTCTCTGCCTCCTTTATTCCCCTACTACTGGGACCTTGCCACTCACCGTAACACTCCGGGCTAAAGAGGTTAAATATATTAAAATTATAAAGCATCTTTGAGTAAACTTCGAGTATCATCTTGAGGCTGGGGGCAGAGTGTCCTCTTTTTTGGAAATCACAATATGGTCACCCTAGTTTACACTCCCCACTTACTGTAACTGTACCATGTTCTACATAAATAACCTCATCTCATGCACCTTGTTGTGTATCCTGTTTCTTTTTCCTCATTATTATATTCAGAGTTAATTATATTGTTTACACTGTCTTTCTTCTATTATAACCCTGCCCATTTGATGTTCCCAAATCATATTCAGAAAGTATCACAGAGACTTCTATTGACCAAGGAATTAGTTATTATTAGTAAGACACAACATTTCAAGTTCAAGTTAAGTTCAAGTTTCTTTTATTGCCACACGGCCAGGATTTCCGTAGCAATCCGAAGTGACATTGACCACCAGACTCTTTCTCTTAAGGCATTAACTGGGTTAATTAATATAAATGTTATATTGTAACTGTCTAGTTACACATTGGTTCCGAAACATGTATGTTCCAGGCTGCAATTAAAACTTTGAATCCGAGAGAGCTCTGGTCAGCGAAGCCGGCGATGTGAGCGATTATTATTGGTTTTTAATGACAAACCAATTACATAATCCAACATATGTGTAAAGGCACACACAACATATTCCAGTTAACGGTATATTTTTGTAATGATTCGTTATGGCGTAATCAATACTTCCATGCGTATAAATTGCGTTCGCGACCTCCATGTTTTGGGGGTATTCATCAGAAAACTCGGATCCGGGATTCGGCTCCCATCCGTCGGGCAACAACTGTGGGTTTTCAGCCTCTCTCTCTGGAGCTTAACGGAGTTTCGAGCTTGTCGCGGCTCATGCGCATGCTCGGCCAATCAGAGAGGGGTCTGCAGAAATGGGCTCAACCAATCAGAGAGGGGTCTGCAGAAATGGAGCTACGGAAAGTAGAGACGTGGGGAACGATAGACCACTGCACTTCCGTGTTACATGGCGCTCGTGAGAGGAAGAGCCGTGACGTGAGTGGCTGTAGCTCCGGAAGTGTAGCAGCTAGCCAACCAGCGGAGAACTAGACATCAATGACGAAGCCGGATGTTGGACCGTCTAAATAAGTCCGACGACCACGATAAATTAGCAACATTTATTTATTTTCATTCTGGAATAACAAGCATTGCCAGTTAATTGCACTACAAACTCCAATGTACAGTTTCTACGTCAAATGTATATGCTCTCTTTTTTAGACTACTTTTGTACTCAAACAGTACTGTATTTGTAGATCTGGTATGTCATAAATGTATAGATGTAGCAGTACTGTCTATCTGTATGTCATGTATGTTATGATGAATTGAAAATGGGGGACCCTGATGTAAACAAGACGAAAGTCTTTCTCTGGTCTGCATCCCCTTAACAAATTGTATGTATTGAGCTGTACTGTATTGTACCCATTCTGCAATCTGGTAATACAATTTTCAATCAATCTGTTGTTTTATTTTATATTAATACACCAGTGACAGTTTATAAACATAAATAAAAACAAACATGAACTTAGTTTAAACCATTTGAAAATATTTTCTAAGCTTTCACTGTGATATTAAGTGAATTTTAATTTATTGTGACAAGATCTGGTCGGTATTTAGCAGCAACAGGGAAGAAATAGGTTGTTGTTGATGTAAGTTATATCAGGAATGTTTTGATGTTGAAATCCAAATTATTCCTGTAAAGAAAGTTTTATTATGTTATGTATAGTTTCTTACGTTTGTTATTGTTGGTTTTATTTTTTATTATGTAGTTTGTTTGTATTTATTGTTTTGTGTGAAAACCAGGAAGAGGAGCTGTTGCCATTTGTAACAGCTAACGGGGATGCAAATAAACTTAACTTAAAGACCAATTTTATCTGTGTCCCAATAACATGTACAAATGTTAGGGGTGGGGGAAAAAATCGATACGTAGTAGTATCGCGATACTTTGCGTGGCGATACTGTATCGATACAGGGACGCCAAGTATCGATATTTAATTATTCATAAAAAAAAATTGTATAACAGTTGCATTGTTCATTTCAATACCTGTAATAGTACAGTAGTCCACACACACACACACACGTGTGCATTCAGTTAAGTTGGAATATGACTGTAATACAAACAGTTCAGTTTGTCAGGTACACGCAACACAGATTACAGTGTTGACATCCGTCTGCTTGAGAAAATACCATGTTCTGCCATAAAAATTATTGAAGTGAGATGAACAGACTGAACTTTATTTTATTAGATAAAACATGCTGACAGTTTTACTTTGCAGTAAAAAAAAAAAAAAAGAATTGATTACATTTTTTATTTTATTTTTTTTAAATCGCAATATTCACGATATATCGAGTTCGCGGCTCAAGTATCGCGATAGTATCGTATCGCGAGGTCTCTGGCGATTCCCACCCCCAACAAATGTTATAAAAACCTGAATTTCCCCAAGGGGATCAATAAAGGAATATGTTATCTTATCTTAAATACCAATATTACATCATTGTACCAATACTATATTTCATGCTCGTTATAGCAATTCAGTAGTGGTCTTTTGTCTGCTTGACTTCATACCGGCCAAATGACTCAATCGTGTTGGGGGAAAAAACCTCATAAGTCATTTGTTCTGATCATATCCCTCTCTGTGCGTCTGCCTCAGTCTCTCTCTGTACTGTACTGGTTATGTATCTATTGTACGTCCTCTGCTGTCTAGTTTGGAGCTCAATCAGCCACATTAACAGGTTACTGTAGCATAGGATGTATAATATATATATATTTATTTACAGATGGTGACAAAACATACATGTATATAAAAGTGTGAGAAGAAAATGGATTGAACATAGTATGAATGTAAAGTAAACTATAAATCACAATACAAATCATAGAAAGTGCAAAAGAAATACTCGTTATACATTTAGCCCATGACCCTTGAATAAGGAGACCGTCGGTAACACAACTTCCAAATCCTTCTCCTTTCTTTAAAAGTACGCAGCCTACACTGCACAAGATGCAGACAAAAAAATACACCTTTCATACAATCCATATGCTTACTACTCCGCGCCATTGTGACAGCAAAAAAAATATATATAGTGTTAGTTAGAATACGATACAAGCATGCAATACGCTACGAGCATGTATGATTCAAACACCTCGTTTTCCATGCTCAATATATTACAACCTTCATTTACATAGAAACACTCTGGGGCAGGAGGAAGGTAGTTATGTGTTCAGGTTTGACTGGATGGTTGTAACAAGAGCAGGGGTCATAGGTCATCATGGTGGCCTGGACTGGATGATGGTCAGGGCGCGGGGTCACAGGTGGAGTTCAGGGTGCCTGGCTTGCTCTTGGTGTTGGAGTCTTTGGAGAGGTCTCGCTGTGAGGGAGGACAGACACGCGTGAGAAAACACTGCTGCCAAGAGTCTGCAATGGACCCAGCTCAAACCCCGCCCTCTTTTCTGGATCCTCCAATCACAACTGTTGCTTTCTTTGGACAAACACAAGGCAGTTTGTGGTGGTCTGCCTGATATTGTGGTCCGTCTGATATTGTGGTGGTCTGTCTGATATTGTGGTGGTCTGTCTGATATTGTGGTGGTCTGTCTGATATTGTGGTCTGTCTGATATTGTGGTGGTCTGTCTGATATTGTGGTCTGTCTGATATTGTGGTGGTCTGTCTGATATTGTGGTGGTCTGTCTGATATTGTGGTCTGTCTGCTATTGTGGTGGTCTGTCTGATATTGTGGTGGTCTGTCTGATATTGTGGTCCGTCTGATATTGTGGTGGTCTGCCTGATATTGTAGTCAGTCTGATATTGTGGTGGTCTGTCTGATATTGTGGTGGTCTGTCTGATATTGTGGTCTGTCTGATATTGTGGTGGTCTGTCTGATATTGTGGTGGTTGTTGTGGTGGTTTTCATTCAATCAATCACTGCGCAGATTGATTGATTGAATGAACATGTTATTAACAGATTGCAGAATGGGTACAATACAGTACGGCTCAATACACACAATTGTTAAGGGGATGCAGGCCAGAGAAAGACTTCCGTCTTGTTTACATCAGGGTCCCCCATTTTCAATTCATAATGAATTGTAAGTAAGGGTGCAACTTGCTCCGTGCAATCCATTCTTTGTGGATCTAGCCCCGAGTCTCCAAGTGCTCCGGTCAGTAGGGACGCAACAGCTTTAGCGATCCGTTGTGCATGTTTTTCCATTGGGTTTATCTTATCGGGAGGGGAAACCCTTGCGAGCACGGGGAGAACATGCAAACTCACAGAAAGGCCCGGGAGATACCCCACCTGGGTACCTGGCAACACGGTCCCCAAGCGGGAATCGAACCAAAGACCTTCTAGCTGTGAGGCGACAGTGTTAACCACTACACCGCCGTATACAAAACCTTCCTTGGTCTGACCCCTCCTCATTTGATACACTTGTTAATATTGTCATCTACTCCCTATAACACCAGAGCTGCTCACCATATCTGGCTAGATGTTCCCCGTGTTAACACTTCGGTCAGTCCTCCTTCCAATGTGCTGCTCCCAGCAGTTGGAACGGGATGCAAAAGATTTTGAAAATGGACAAATTGATCCCCCCTCACTACTTTTAAGGACTCCATCGCAGAGTTGTTTACACACACACCTGCAACTGTCTGTCACCTGCAGCCTTTTAACTGTACTTTGACTGTTCTGCTTCATGTATGCCCTTTGTAATTCTATTTGGTTGTTTGATGTGCGTTTTAATCATCCGTCTCTTTTCTATTAATTTCCCCGTTACCCTTGGAGGGGAAACACCGTCTCTGAAGCCACGGGGAGAGCGGCCAGTGAGCAGCTCAGGAGGGGGGACTGGAGGTTAAGTGCTGTGCGGTGGTCCAGGTGATGATGATGCCGTTAGATTAGAAGAAGCACTTCACACAGAGATGGATTATCTGCCATGCATTATGGTTGTCATTAGTAAGCATCATGTTTATGGCCGTTATGAATCCAAACACACCTTGACTGAACAGGTTCACTGTCGATCAAGTCCCTCTAAAATAAAATAAAAAAGCATTTGATACAATTAACATTTCTTACATCAACATCAAAGCCCTTCTTATAGACGGTAAAACTAGGGGTTCCAACCTCCTCCGGCAGGTGACCTCCTCCTGAAGTCAGACGATATCCGACCCCAACATAAAAATATATGGATGTGGAAACGTTCTCATTCCTTCTTGTCCTCTCGCCAGGCTGTCATTTTGAATACGAATGTTCTTAATTGACCTGCCTGGTTATTAAAAAAAAAATTATAAAATAAAAGATTCCTCAGGAGAACAGAGACAGCAAGCTTCTCCATAACAACTTACAACCTGATCAAGTTTACAGACGCTTCACAGCAGCTTCTGCAGGAACCAAAAACACCCGTGTGTGTGGCACCCGGACCGGGCCGGCCTACAACAGCAAATGTCCCCGACACGACTGACCGGAACACGCATATGTGTTAACACATCTGTCCAATTCCATTTATTTTTCTTTTGTGAGCGAGCTGACAGCCGTGTCATCGTTTTGATGCGTTTGTTTTTTTTCTACGTCCAAAATTGAGATCACTCTCGCAATTTACCCAAGGTGGTGGAAAAAGATTATTTCAGCTACCGCACTCTAACTTGCAATGCATTTCCAATGGGACCGAAATGTTCCCGCTTAAAGTAGATTCGTAGCCAAACGGTGCGGTGAAACTTTCCGAGTTTGAATAGCGCTGTTGCCATAGGCAAGCCGGTCGTTTTGATATGGGGCGCGAACCACAGATGTGTAACCCTAACCCTAATGTAAGAATGTCGTGGCCGGGTCCGGCTTAACTAGACTAGTCCGGCTTAACTAGACTTAACACTTTAAGTGCCGAAAACGTGTTTAGGCGTCCTTCCCCGCCATGCTCAAGTTGCCGAGGACGCCGTAACTCGTCTTTAATATCAATATTTCAAAAATCTGTGATCGGAATGATATTTCCCCTCTGCAGCCTTCACACACAGTTCTGAGCTCCTCTCAATTCTCTAGCGGTTCAAGAGCGCCATCTGGTGGCCGATCGGCAGAAGCGCCAAACAGGAAGTCATGTGGATGAAGTGCTGATCGTCCATATTACTTCCGGGCACTCTCTATAGGTCCCGGGACTCGATCTCGACACAATACATAGCGATCCGTTGCCAATAACTCGATAAACAACATGATTTGGACGTATATACTATTATACAACCTGTAAATAGATCGCGTATTTCTACATCCCATAATAGGAATATTTCAGTTCCACGCTCATCGTCCAACGACGCGAGGAAGATACGGTAAGATTCAGCGTTATTTTTTAACGTGTTCGATATAAACTGCTCCGATGATCATATCACCCACACTAGATGAATGATATAACGCTGCCCACGGAATTATAAACGTTCCCCCGCCCATCCGGTCAGCATCAGATGATACGTAGAAACTTCTAGAAGTACGTCCAATTGAAATTTTTGATCTCGCACAGATTCCTACCAAACTGTATTTCATCATCAATATAAATGCATTTGGGGCTATAAATCACGTTCTGGAGAAAGCTGCAGAAAGAGATGAAAACATACTTATACTTTAGACCATATTTTACTATGAATATGTGAATGAAAAAGTTTAACGTTGCTACACAATGAACAATACATATAGGACCTTGAATGGGCCCTAATAATGGCAATCTAGCAATAGAATTAAAAAAGTTATAGCCCTGCAAAGAAGGGGAACTTCTCCATAGACAAATAGAGCTGGCAAGGGATGGTATATCATGAATTTAACCTTAGGCAATCAAAGTGTTAACTAGGCTTGTTTTTTTTGGTTTTAAAAAAAAAGTGTTAGATTGGTTTGATGTTTTTCTGAAGGACCCCATTAGGGTCCTGATCCTAAGGTTGGGAAATCATTCATTGACCCTTTCACTGCCACACTACCAAATGGTTAACCCTTTCACTGCCACACTACATAAGGGTAACCCTTTCACTGCCACACTACAAAGGGTTAGCCCTTTCACTGCCACACAACAAAGGGTTAACCCTTTCACTACCACACTACACAGGGTTAACTTTCTGTAGTGTGGTAGTGAAAGGGTTAAGCTTAGGGATGTCCGATATTGGCATTAAAATGTAAAAATCTAAAATTGTCGGTATCCATTAAATAAAAATGTATTTAACCTTTATTTACCCAAGCAAGCAAGTAAGAACAAATTCTTATTTTATTTATTGTGAAAAGTATGCATAATGTTATGTTAATTCCATGACGAGAGATGTAATGTTAATTACCTGAAATTATTTCGTTTTTATTGGGGGGGAAACCCCGCATATATCGGTATCGGTTATCGGAAATTAAGAGTTGGACAATATCGGTATATGGGTAAAAAAGCCAATATCGAACATCCCTAATTAAGCCGTGTGTTGCTGCATAGATGTGAGGAGGTGTAGGACGGCTGGGAATAATAAAAAAAAAAAAAAAAAAAAAAAAAAATATTATAAAAGAATTACCGCAAACTGGGCATAGGTGCTGGCGACAGAGATGATGCTGAGGTTCCGCTGTGGGCTGGAGGGGGTCAGCAGCCTGGCACCGCTCTGAGGAGGAGGAGGAGGGCGGGGGGCCGGACCCACGTTCTCCTTGTTCCGCTCCTGCTGCTGCTGCTGGGTCGAGTGAGGAGGCTTCCCTCGTACCGGGGTCCGCACCGCCGGGGGCTGGAGGACAAACAGAGGGGGGGACGGAGGGAACATCAGAGAGAGGGAGGGGACATCAGACAGAGAGACGGAGGGAGGGGACATCAGAGAGACAGAGGGAGGGGGCATCAGAGAGAGAGACAGAGGGAGGGGACATCAGAGAGAGAGGGAGGGAGGGGACATCAGAGAGAGAGACGGAGGGAGGGGACGCGTGTTGCTTATTAACAGCGGAGGAGTGCAAGAATGTGACCATGTGACCGCGGCAGCGCGAGAGAGCGGCAGTGCCATTCTCTAAGACAAACGCTAACCTTAACCAGCTCCTTAACAGCGCCTAAACTTAACCCTTCTAACCTTAACCAACTCAGAAACAATGCCTAACCTTAACCTTAACCATGCCTAACCTTAACCGGCGAAAGAATACACGTTAAAAAAAAAAGAAAAAAAATTGATGGGATTTGAACTTGTCACCAACGGACCGCAGGACCGTAGCGCTGCCAGGTGAGCTAAGCTTCGAATGAAAATCATCGCGGATTACGGCTACATAATGCCGCAAGCTCTGCCGCAAGCTCTGCGGCTGCCGCGCCTGCCGCGGGGCGTGTCGCAGCCAATCAGGGAAAACGCGGAAGCACTCGGCAGCACTCCTCCGCTGTTAATAAGCAATAAGCGGAGGGGACATCAGAGACGTGTCGGTAAACGGTGTTAATATGAGCAGCTTTGATCCAAAAGCGCTTTACAATATTTGTTCCTCACATTGTTACCCGTTCACTCACACACACCGACGGTGGAGGAGGAGACCGTGCCTGCTCGTCGGGAGCAATTAGGGGTTAAGTGTCTTTGCTCAAGGACACGCTGCCCGGGCGGGAGGAGCGGGGAATCGAACTGGGAACCTTCCGATTACCAGACGACATCAAGGATCGAGCTCCGATTCGATCACCGCGACCCGGAGGCCAACAGACTACCACATGCTGCCCTACTGTCTGTCTGGGGAGGGTGTGTAGACTATCACATGCTGCCCTACTGTCGGTCTGGGGAGGGTGTAGACTACCACATGCTGCCCTACTGTCGGTCTGGGGAGGGTGTAGACTACCACATGCTGCCCTACTGTCTGTCTGGGGAGGGTGTGTAGACTATCACATGCTGCCCTACTGCCGGTCTGGGGAGGGTGTAGACTACCACATGCTGCCCTACTGTCAGTCTGGGGAGGGTGTGTGTAGACTATCACATGCTGCCCTACTGTCAGTCTGGGGAGGGTGTGTGGACCATCACATCACATGCCTCCTCCGATACATGTGGAGTCGCCAGCCGCTTCTCTTCACCTGACAGCGAGGAGAGTGGCTGTTTGCAACGACCAGGACTCATACCCCACCGGCTTCCCAACCGCGAACACAGACAATTGTGTTCGTAGGGACGACTGACAGCTGGAGTCGAACCCAGAGTCTCTGCGGTGGTGGTAGGAGTGCTTAGACCTCTACACTACCCAGCCACCCCAAAGAGTCATGTATTCTTACCATTAATAGAGATTATGGAAATACATTTAATTCTGTCCAAACTATTTTGTGAGAAATGGTTTCAATCCGACTAGCATTAATAATAAATGCCAACGTGGGGCTGCTAGCAAACAAATAAATCATATTTTTACTGTATTTATTTACTGTATATTTTATTTCATTTTTGTAATAATGTAAAGGTCCAGTCCAAATGTTCTTTTGTGATGTTTATTTCACGCTGTCAAAAGCAATACAGGTCCCGTGCAACACACAGCTGTTACTCATTATACTACCTAAGTAGGTGTGTCTCATAGGACACTGCAGGTGAAGGTCTCACTGACGTAACCCGGTGAACCCACATTATAACAATCCCTTCCCCCATAGTCTTGAAATATCATTGGTATAAATTTTTTAAGCTTAATCTCAGCTACAAGGTAGGGGGTAGACTGCCCCTCCTCCAGACACCCAAGGGGATTATTCTGCCCCTGCATTAAAATAAGTGGGTGCCTGCCTAACTCTACCTGGATAACGACGTCCTATTTCTGGACCCGGTTCCGGAGGCCTCAGCACGACTGCCTCGGGTGCAGGAGGTTCCGGAGGCCTCAACACGACTGCCTCGGGTGCAGGAGTCTCTGACCCTGGATGGACTGCTTCTTGTGGTGAAAAGCTCTCCTCCGGTAGACTTGCTGGCGTGGTGTTTTGATCATAACATGGACGCATCTGATCCTGATGACGTCTCACCAACTTGCCGTCCTTTTGTGTCACCCTCCAAGACACTGGACCGGTCCTCTCTGTGAGTGTTGCGGGAATCCACTTCTGGCCTGAGTACCCTCTCACATAGACGGAGTCAGACTCTGTGAACATCCTGTCCCTGACATGCTTGTCATGCTGCTCTTTTTGTTTGTCCTGATTTAGTCCAACTCTATTCGCTAGTGAAGGACGCACTAGATCCAACTGAGTTCTGATTCTCCGGTTCATGAGTAGCTCAGCTGGCGTAGCTCCGGTTGTGGTCTGAGGGGTTGATCGGTACTTAAACAAGAACCTGGATAGCTTTGTCTCCACACTACCCTCCCCCATCTTCTTGATGCCCTCCTTGAACACCCGCACTGCACGCTCAGCACAGCCATTCGAAGATGGATGGTATGGTGCTGTTGTCACATGCTTTATGCCGTTTTTTCTTAGGAAGTGTTTGAACTCTGCACTAACCAGACTTGGTCCATTATCACTAACCAGGACTGCTGGGATTCCATGGGTGGCAAAAAGGCTCCTCAATTTCTCCAGTCATGGATGAAGTAATAGACTGCATTGGGTGAGCCTCAATCCACTTTGAATAGGCGTCAATGACTATTAGAAACATCTTTCCATATACTGGCCCACAAAAATCCACATGCAGCCTCATCCAAGGTTGGTCTGGCCACTCCCACAGGTGTAAAGGTGCTGCTGCTGGGGCGGCTTGGTTCAACTGACACGAATGACAGCTGCGCACTGCTGACTCTAAATCTGCATCCATGTTTGGCCACCACACATAACTGCGGGCCAATGTTTTCATTCTTGAGACCCCTGGATGAGCCTCATGAAGCTCCTTGATCATAGTCTGTCTTCCTTGTGGTGGTATTATCACTCTACTTCCCCACAGGATGCACCCGTCCTCCACACTCAGTTCATATTGTCGTCTCGTGTAAGGCTGTATTTCTGGGTCTGTGCTCTGTGAGGGCCAGGAGCCCTGCAACAACCACTGGTGGACCCTGGACAGGATAGGGTCCCGACGAGTCCAGTCTCGGATGTTTTTTACCTGCAGTGGTGTACCATTCATATGCTCCATAAGCAGCACCACCTCTTCCTCCTGTGGTACATTTCCGGGCTTTATGGGCAGTGGGAGTCTGCTCAGTGCGTCTGCATTCCCGTTTTTTGAGCCCTCCTTATACTCCAAGGTGTACTCATAGGCGGCTAAAATTAATGCCCATCTTTGCATTCTGGCTGCCGCGAGCTGTGGAATGCCCTTACTCTCTCCCAAAAGGCCTAGTAGTGGTTTGTGATCCGTCGCAATAGTGCAGTGTTTTCCAAACAGATACTGGTGGAATTTCTTTAGACCAAAAATGATAGACAGCGCCTCTTTCTCTAGCTGTGAATAGCCCCGTTCTGCTGATGACAGTGACCGTGACATGTATCCGATTGGCCTGTCAGAGCCATCTGGAAACCGGTGTGATAAAACTGCTCCGACGCCATAAGGTGATGCATCACAAGCCAAGTAGAGCGGCTTTGTCTCATCAAAGTGCACTAATAATGTTTCAGACTGGAGGCACTTTTTTGCCTCCTCAAATGCCTGGGTCTGACATTTTCCCCATCTCCATGGGATCTCTTTTCTCAAAAGCTTGTGTAGTGGCTCCAATATGGTCGACACATTTGGCAGGAACTTGTGATAATAGTTTAGCATGCCCAGAAAAGACTTTAACTGTGTCTGGTCAGTCGGCTGTGGGGCATTTACAATGGCCTGTACCCTGTCAGCCACTGGTTGAATCCCTTTGTGGTTAATTCGATAACCCAGGTAAACCACCTCTGGTACCATGAACACACATTTGTCTCTCCTCAGACGCAGTCCTGCAGCTGAGAGTCTCTTCAGCACTACCTCTAAGTTGTGTAGATGGCTGGCATCGTCGTCACCGGTCACCAGAATATCATCTATTCTCACCACCACCTGGGGAAGGCCTTGTAGTAGGTTATCCATGGTGCGCTGGAATATGCCTGGTGCTGATGACACCCCATAGGGTAGCCTGGTGTACTGAAACAGACCCCGGTGGGTGTTTATTGTTGTGAATTTCTTAGATTCTTCATTCAGTGGGAGCTGTTGATAGGCCTAGTGTGACATGTCCAATTTTGTGAATTTCTGTCCCCCCCCTAATACCGCCAGCAAGTCCTCTGTTTTGGGAATAGGGTAGTTGTCCAACTTGGACACTGGATTCACTGTCACTTTATAGTCCCCACATATTCGGGTTGTCTTGTCTGGTTTTAGTATGGGCACTATGGGAGCTGCCCACTCTGAAAAATCCACAGGCTCAATTATGCCTGCCCTCTCCAATCTGACCAACTCTGCCTCCACTTTCTCCTTGAGAGCATAGGGTAATGGCCTGGCTTTAAAATACCGTGGCTTGGCTTCTGGGTCCACATATATCTTGGCTGTAGCCCCTATTAAAGTGCCCAGCTCGCCTTTAAAAACATCCTCATGTTGTGCTAGCAGAGCATTTAACTCCTGCTGCTGACCTATCTGTAGTCTGAAAATGGCTCTCCAGTCTAGCCGCATAGCTTTGAGCCAATTTCTCCCCATCAGATTAGGCCCCTCCCCTTTTACCACCAGCAATGCTAATTTCTTGGTCTGCCCTTTGTAGGTGACTTGTGCGTGCATCTTGCCTAACACTCCTACTCTGTCTCTGGTGTATGTGTACAGTTTTATTTTTGTTTGATGGAGTGGCCCCCCTCCCATCTTAGTGTAGGTTTCCTCACTCATAATAGTCATACCTGCACCAGTGTCTACTTCAAAGTCAATGTCATGTCCATTCACCGACACTTGCTCTCTGTATGGCTCCACTCTCTCTCCATCATCCAGATTATACAGATTGTGTGTATAATCCTCCTCTTCATACTCCAGTGTGTGGGTTGCACCCAGTCCATTTCCCCGGTTCTGTCTGGGCTGTCTGACCTGCCTGGGGCTGCGGCATTTTCTAGCTAGATGTCCGCGTCTTTGGCAGTTGTGACAAACTGCATCTATGAATCGGCAATCCGCCGGCCCGTGATTTCCTCCACATCTGTAACAACCGATTCCTGCCGACGGTGGTCTGCGCTCCGGTGCTGCAGGTTGTAGTTGTAATTTATGAATGGGTCCCTCCACTCCCGTTTGCTGCAGCTCCGCGATATCTTTAGCCGCTGTTTCCATAGTGATGGCCAACTCAATAGCCCTGGCCAACGTGAGTCTGTCATCCGGTTCTGTTAACAGACGCCTTTGAATGCGATCGTCATTTATCCCGCACACCAGTCTGTCTCGAATCATGTCATTTAACGTAGCGCCAAACCCACAATGTTCAGTGATTCTCTTCAGCTCGGCTACAAATGATGACACAGACTGTCCTTGCTGTCTCGTTTTCGAATGAAATTTAAAACGCTCCACAATGGCACTGGGTTTAGGCGTGAAGTGATCACTCAACAGTTTCAATAGCCCCGTCAAGTCCGAATCTCCTGGCTTACCCGGCAGACACAAATCGCGCAGCAGAGCGTAGCTTTTTCCTCCACATGCACTCAGGAATATGGCTCGCTTTTGTCCTGCATCTGTGATGTTGTTAGCCACAAAGTAGAATTCCAGACGTTCCACGTACTGCTGCCAATCATCTGTTTCTTGATCAAACTCCTGGATTTTCCCATACGTCGTCATTTTTCTAACGTTCGGCTAAAACTCCAAGCTGTTTAGTTTATCCTCGTCGCCAATGTAATAATGTAAAGGTCCAGTCCAAATGTTCTTTTGTGATGTTTATTTCACGCTGTCAAAAGCAATACAGGTCCCGTGCAACACACAGCTGTTACTCATTATACTATCTAAGTAGGTGTGTCTCATAGGACACTGCAGGTGAAGGTCTCACTGACATAACCCGGTGAACCCACATTATAACAATTTTTATTCTATTTTACTCTACTCTTATCCTAGGCAACTTGATTTGATTTGTGTTATTATTCTAATTCGTGACCTGTCCTGTCTAAATGTTTAAATATTGAGCGATTTGCAGTGTCAAATTTCCCACAGGATAATAAAAGTATTTCTATTCTATTCTATTCTATTCTCATTGCACCTTACCCTAAGCTGTACCTCATCCCATTTCTGCATTGCACTTTATATTATATTGTAACTCAGTTACAATTTTTTTTGTATATTGTATAATATGTATATTGAACACTTGTTTTGAACACTTTTGTTTACACTTTTGTATTTTTGACTTCTATTTTATACTTATCTATTTTATTTTTTATCTAGCACACTCTCAGGAGCAGAACAGAAAAAAGTATTTTATACAACTTATGACAACTAATAAAGAAACTTGAACTTGAAACTTGAACCCATTAGATATTAAAGAAGCCATTAGCAAGAGATTAAAAAGAAGACAAACCTTATTAGCCGAGAGTGGGGGGCGGGACACAGATGGCGAGTGACAGATGGCTCCACCAAAGGCTGAGCGCACAGTGCTGTTAGAGTTGGCAGTAGAGCTGCTCGAAGTACCATTCAGCTGAGAAGGAGAGGCGGGGTTAGAGGCGGGGTTAGTGAAATCTGCATACAGCCAGGTTATGAAAGATGTGTAATCATTTGGAACGAGGACCGTGTGGACCAGGGTTGTGCTGAAGACATGATTCTCAATTAAAATCAATTCAGGAAGGTGGGTCTTCTTAACACTTTGGGTGCCGGGAAACGCTTTACAGCGTCTTTCCCGGCCATGCTCAAGGTGCCGAGGACGCTGTACAGCGTCTTTGATCTGTTTACATCTTTTTTCGATTTTCCCCGTCTGAACTTCACCGCCGAGCTTTTGGAAGAAAATTTTAACCGGAAACTGCATTTCCTCTCAAATTTCACTAGGTGGCAGTGTCCCCCTATTTTCTAACACTATCACAATAGGGGGAATATTGTACCCCACAATGAATCTGGCATTTGATTGGCCAGCATACCTGGCCAATGTAACCACAGGTATAAAACGTTAGCGCGATCCCAGAATCTACGAGGTTTTGGAGGAGAGAGAGAGAGAGAGATAGATAGAGCGATAGAGAGAGAGAGAGAGAGATTGAGAGAGAGATTTGAATTGAGATCAGCCTATAGTCTATATTTATAGTGTTATACAGTATAGTGGTAGTATCAGACTAATTGTAAGGTTTCAGCTGTGCTTTAGAAAGTACTTAGTCGTGCTAAGTAGTAGTACTATTCGAGGGATTAGTGTGTAGTCTAGGTAGTATATTTCAGTAGTAGTAATAGTAGTTTGATCAGTTAGTAGTTTCATTTAGATCAGTATGAAGAGACGTAGTGTAGGAAAGCGAGGGGACAATCCGGCGGCGGGTCGCTTTGTTCAGACGAAGCTGGCGTTTGGACCCGCGGTTGTTCAAGCAGCAGCAGCACCAACAGCACCAACGTCTTTGGTAGCTCCGATCGGAGAGAGCCGTGAGACCGTTGCTGGGCCCAGTAACGCGTCTCTCCCCGGGACCGGGAGCGGCTCTACCCGACGCAGTTCGAGGAAGAGGAAGGCTGCCGCTGTGGTCATAGCTTCTTCATGCGAGTCAGGGGACAGCGATTCGACCGCCCACGAATCTGATGGGAGCGCCGATTGGGAACCACCAGGTAATTACACGGTCTTATATATATATATATATATGTGTGTGTGTGAAACGTGTATTTGATGATTTACATACTGTGACTATGTAACGTTAGTTCGACAAACCAACGGCGATATGCATGTGATTGTGTGTGTGTGTGAAACGTGTATTTGATGATTTACATACTGTGACTATGTAACGTTAGTTCGACAAACCAACGCCGGCGATATGCATGTGATTGTGTGTGTGTGAAACGTGTATTTGATGATTTACCTACCGCTTATTCTGTGACTATGTAACGTTAGTTTGCCAAACCTAACGCTGATATGCATTTATTATATTCTAGCTCCGGAATCATCCGACGATGATCTCGGCTTGGGTCGGAGGTATGAGTCTGATTCATCGCACGATTCAGACGTGGGAGTCGGACACGGTGGTGGTCGACGGGGCAACGGTACGTCATGTTTACTAATGCAATGTGAATATTGTTTTGTGCATGTTCAAATCGATAGTTGAATGATATAGGATATAGTAGGGATGTAGAGTACAGGCCACGCGACCATGTGCTACAGTTAGGTTGTCTTGTGTGCGTGTGTGTGTGTGTGTGCATGTGCACGCCCTTTGAAGTGGCTCTTTGAAGTGTGTAGCTATCATGTAAGTGATAATAGTTGCATGCTGGGCATGATACGACGTGGTGGTGGTGGTCGACGTGGTAATTGGTATGTTGCAATGTGAATATTGTTTTGTGCATGTTCAAATCGATAGTTGAATGATATAGGATATAGTAGGCATGCAGTACAGGCCACGCTACCATGTGCTACAGTTAGGTTGTCTTGTGTGCGTGTGTGTGTGTGTGTGTGCATGTGCACGCCCTTTGAAGTGGCTCTTTGAAGTGTGTAGCTATCATGTAAGTGATAATAGTTGCATGCTGGGCATGATACGACGTGGTGGTGGTGGTCGACGTGGTAATTGGTATGTTGCAATGTGAATATTGTTTTGTGCATGTTCAAATCGATAGTTGAATGATATAGGATATAGTAGGCATGTACAGGCCACTACATTTAGTTACATGGATGTGTGTGTGTGTGTGTGTAGATGCCTCACCCCATGCCATTTGATGTGTGTGTGTATGTGTGTGTGTGTGTGTGCAGTGTGTGTACACACACACACACACACAAGATCAAAAGACATGCATCCTCTCCAACACCTTTGAACTTCGCAGTACATGGTGAGGCCTCTATATGCAAATTCCATTGATTACAGCACACACATACACAATGGCATGGACACATGGCGAGGCCTATATTTAAATGCATGGTTGTGTAGCATATGTAAAATTCCATTGATTACAACACACACACATGTACATGCTTTGATGGCCGCTGATTTATTTTGTGTTCACACAGCAGAACACTCCGAAACCGAATCCGGGGCCAATACACCAACATGCTTGGGTATGTACTAACTACATTTATGTATGTGTAAATGTATTACTATTGTGTTTTGTGAGACTTACTTACTGAATGAATTTAATCCAATTCAGATTCTGGCGCAGACCCTGCAGATAGTGACGCTGAGACTGGCAACGACATAGGATCACATTCTACTCCTGCAGGTAATTGTACATGGTGGTGACTGGCTGCTGCTAGAGCCTGGGCCTGGTGGTAGCTGGCTGCTGCTAGAGCCTGGGCCTGGTGGTGACTGGCTGCTGCTAGAGCCTGGGCCTGGTGGTGACTGGCTGCTGCAGGGCCTGGGCCTGGTGGTGACTGGCTGCTGCAGGGCCTGGGCCTGGTGGTGACTGGCTGCTGCAGGGCCTGGTCTGGTGGTGATGGTGGTAAATACAATGACAATGCGTTGCCCTAGTGTAATGTATTACATCATGTGATTCTAGAACTGGATGCTAGTCTGGACATGCCGGAACCTGTTGCAGGGCGGAAACGCACATCTAAGAGCGGTAAGTTGGCCTCACTCTGCACACCACTTCCAGCTCTGACCTCTGACCCCCACACCACGTCCAGCTCTGACATCTGAACCCCACACACACTCACTCATTCACTCACACAGTTTGTAACTACGTGGCATATGAATGTCTACAGTAGGGGTGTTATAGTATATTTGTATAATTGACAGGTCGTGGAGGAGCGAAGAGCAGGGCTGCGATCCGTCAGGAAGAGGAGAATGCCTGGTCTCGTGAGGGCTGGGTGCCTCAAAGGATCCCCTTCACAGCCCAACCGGGGTTGCTCCAGGACGCCAAGGCACTCAGATCTTACCGGCCTGCGAAATGGATGGATCTGTTCCTGACAGATGCTTTTCTGAACTCTATTGTTGCCCAGTCCAACCTCTACGCTGAGCAGTCCATTGCCCGGCTGGACCCCACGCTAACCAGTAGCAGGGCACTGCTTTGGAAGCCCCTCACATTGAAGGAGCTGAAGAAGTTCCTCGGACTCCATTTCCTTAGCAGTGTCCTGCGGAAGCCTCGCATGGACCAGATGTGGACCACTGACGACATGATGTACACACCGTACTACTCTGATACCATGCCACGCAACAGGTTCCAATTGATCTGGCGATTCCTCCACTTTGCGGACAATACTTCCCTGGAGGTTAGAGACAAATTGTGCAAAGTACGCCCTGTAGTCGACCATGTAAACACGAGGTGCAAGGAGCTGTACCAGCCTGAACGCGAGCTCGCCATTGACGAGGGGGTGATGGCATGGCGAGGCCGCCTGACCTTCCGGGTCTACAACCCCAACAAGCCCACCCGCTATGGCATCAAGTCCTACTTCCTGTGCGAATCACGCACAGGATATTGCTTTTCATTTAAGCCATATTGTCGGGAAGGCTCGCTCCTGGGGGACACGGTCGTCGGTCTGCTTGGACGTCTGTCTGGGGCCGGCTATACGCTCTACATGGACAACTTCTACAACTCGGTACGTATGTCCGCCAGGCTCCGACAGTTGAGGACCGACGTCTGTGGTACCCTCAGGAAGCACCGGGGCGAGCCAGCCATCATCAAGAACATTACCAAACGTGACATCGGTGTGGGGGAGCGCATTGCGGTCAACAACAAGGAGGTCCTGATCGTGGCATGGCGCGATAAGAGAATCGTGAAGACCATCAGCAGCTTCCACGAGGACACTATGGAAAAGGCGATGGTGTGGAAGAAGCAGAAGAAGGGCAAAGCGCTGAGGGTGGAGATGCTCAAGCCATCATCAATCCTGGAGTACAATAAATTCATGAACGGCGTCGATCAGCTGGATCAGAATATATCGTACTATCCGGTTACACGTAAGACTGGAAAGTGGACCAAAAAGTTTGTGATGTATCTGATCCAAATATGTATCTTCAACGCGTTTGTCTTGTACAAAAAAAAGCACCCACAAGGGCATTACTCCAACCTCTTCCGGTTCACCAGGGCTGTGGCGCGGACCTACACAGACGGTAAGGAGAAGAAGATTCCTGGGGTGACAGCGGAGATGGAGGCGGAGGCGGAGGCAGGGGAGGAGGCAGGGGAGGAGGCAGGGGGTGGGGATGAGGAGGAGGCAGGGGCTGAGCAGGTGGGGCGTGTCGACCCTAGGGCCCCACTGGGGGACCCGCAGAGCAGATTAGTGGGTGGCTTTGTGAAGCATGTAATGGTTGCATACAAAGCCACCCCGAAGAGAAAGCTACCGTGTAGGAAATGTCGTGTCTGCAGTAGGCGTGGCATCAGGAGTGAGACCAGATATTTTTGCACATCGTGCAAAGTCCCCCTGCATCGTGACAAATGCTTCGCTCTGTACCACACAAAGAGGGATTTCTCTAAATAGTTTCTTTATTAGTTGTCATACAGAAGTACAGACTACTTCTAAATAATCCGGCACACAGAAGTACAGATTACTTCTAAATAATCCATCATTGTGTGATACAGACAGAACCATGTGTACCGGTACATAGTATAGCTAGCTGAGTGTAGTATAGTATAGTGTAGTATAGTATAGTATAGTATATTGTAGTATAGTATAGTATAGTATAGTGTATGGGTAGTTGCACTGTTTTCTGTACAAGACAAATGCGTTGAACACATGTATTTGGGCCACGGTTGTCGATATTGCATAGGCATGTTTGGACCACTTGCAGATGAGACGTTATGTTAGCGATCTAGCTGTATCGACTCCATTCATAATTTGCATTGTGTGTGTATATAGTTTTTTTTTATTTATCTTTTTCCCCCCTCATTTTTACCGTTTGCACAGAACCAATGGTTGCTGACAGTCACCCAGTTTAAAAAAGTATATACTGTAGGTAACATACCACACTTTTCTAATGCAGTCCATTGGCCTATTATTTATATACTTTGGAAGCATGTATTGGATATTTTTTGGTCCACAGATCATCTGGCGCTTCATCCATTTATCAATGGACAATGCAGTCATCGATGCGAGAGACCAAGTAAGATATGCCCTGTAGTTCATGTGACGTGAATGTTACCAGCAAACTTCTAAATGCACTGAAACAATGGTTGGTTATCCTCCAGTGTTCACTTTTTATAAGGTATTGTCTTTGTAAATTACCATAATCCTATACTGTGAATGTTACCAACAAACTCCTAAATGCACTGACACAATGGTTGGTTATCATCAGCCAGTGTTCACTTTTTATAAGGTATTGTCTTGGTAAATTACCATAATCCTATACTGTGAATGTTACCAACAAACTCCTAAATGCACTGAAACAATGGTTGGTTATCATCACAGTGTTCACTTTTTATAAGGTATTGTCTTGGTAAATTACCATAATCCTATACTGTGAATGTTACCAACAAACTCCTAAATGCACTGAAACAATGGTTGGTTATCATCACAGTGTTCACTTTTTATAAGGTATTGTCTTGGTAAATTACCATAATCCTATACTGTGAATGTTACCAACAAACTCCTAAATGCACTGAAACAATGGTTGATTATCCTCCAGTGTTCACTTTTTATAAGGTATTGTCTTGGTAAATTACCATAATCCTATACTGTGAATGTTACCAACAAACTCCTAAATGCACTGAAACAATGGTTGATTATCCTCCAGTGTTCACTTTTTATAAGGTATTGTCTTGGTAAATTACCATAATCCTATACTGTGAATGTTACCAACAAACTCCTAAATGCACTGAAACAATGGTTGATTATCCTCCAGTGTTCACTTTTTATAAGGTATTGTCTTGGTAAATTACCATAATCCTATACTGTGAATGTTACCAACAAACTCCTAAATGCACTGACACAATGGTTGGTTATCATCAGCCAGTGTTCACTTTTTATAAGGTATTGTCTTGGTAAATTACCATAATCCTATACTGTGAATGTTACCAACAAACTCCTAAATGCACTGAAACAATGGTTGATTATCCTCCAGTGTTCACTTTTTATAAGGTATTGTATTGGTAAATTACCATAATCCTATACTGTGAATGTTACCAACAAACTCCTAAATGCACTGAAACAATGGTTGATTATCCTCCAGTGTTCACTTTTTATAAGGTATTGTCTTGGTAAATTGCCATAATCCTATACTGTGAATGTTACCAACAAACTCCTAAATGCACTGAAACAATGGTTGATTATCCTCCAGTGTTCACTTTTTATAAGGTATTGTCTTGGTAAATTACCATAATCCTATACTGTGAATGTTACCAACAAACTCCTAAATGCACTGAAACAATGGTTGGTTATCATCACAGTGTTCACTTTTTATAAGGTATTGTCTTGGTAAATTACCATAATCCTATACTGTGAATGTTACCAACAAACTCCTAAATGCACTGAAACAATGGTTGATTATCCTCCAGTGTTCACTTTTTATAAGGTATTGTATTGGTAAATTACCATAATCCTATACTGTGAATGTTACCAACAAACTCCTAAATGCACTGAAACAATGGTTGATTATCCTCCAGTGTTCACTTTTTATAAGGTATTGTCTTGGTAAATTACCATAATCCTATACTGTGAATGTTACCAGCATATAATGCACAGCAACAATGGTTGGTACTGATGACTTGTCACCCAGTTTATTGAACATATTTTACAATAAAAATGTTCATGGCATCAAAGTTTCAAGTTTTTTGCATTGTAAAGTATTCTGTATTTTATAATAATGTTGTCTGGACCTACACCAGTAGTTATAAAACTTACTTGTTCATTAGCGCCAGGCATATCAATCAAATGACCAACAAAGTAATCAATCAATCAAACAAATCAATCTATGAATCAAACTATCAACAAAACAATCAAACATTCTATCAAGCAAATGACCAACAAAGTAATCAATCAAACAAATCAATCTATGAATCAAACTATCAACAAAACAATCAAACATTCTATCAATCAAATGACCAACAAAGTAATCAATCAATCAAACCAATCAATCTATGAATCAAACTATCAACAAAACAATAAAACATTCTATCAAGCAAATTACCAACAAAACAATCAAACATTCTATCAATCAAATGACCAACAAAGTAATCAATCAATCAAACAAATCAATCTATGAATCAAACTATCAACAAAACAATCAAACATTCTATCAATCAAATGACCAACAAAGTAATCAATCAATCAAACCAATCAATCTATGAATCAAACTATCAACAAAACAATCAAACATTCTATCAATCAAATGACCAACAAAGTAATCAATCAATCAAACCAATCAATCTATGAATCAAACTATCAACAAAACAATCAAACATTCTATCAAGCAAACTATCAACAAAACAATCAAACATTCTATCAATCAAATGACCAACAAAGTAATCAATCAATCAAACAAATCAATCTATGAATCAAACTATCAACAAAACAATCAAACATTCTATCAATCAAATGACCAACAAAGTAATCAATCAATCAAACCAATCAATCTATGAATCAAACTATCAACAAAACAATCAAACATTCTATCAAGCAAATTACCAACAAAGTAATCAATCAATCAAACAAATCAATCTATGAATCAAACTTATCAACAAAACAATCAAACATTCTATCAAGCAAACTATCAACAAAACAATCAAACATTCTATCAATCAAATGACCAACAAAGTAATCAATCAATCAAACAAATCAATCTATGAATCAAACTATCAACAAAACAATCAAACATTCTATCAATCAAATGACCAACAAAGTAATCAATCAATCAAACAAATCAATCTATGAATCAAACTATCAACAAAACAATCAAACATTCTATCAATCAAATGACCAACAAAGTAATCAATCAATCAAACAAATCAATCTATGAATCAAACTATCAACAAAACAATAAAACATTCTATCAATCAAACCAATAAAACAATCTGTCAAACAATCAATCAATCAAACCATCCATCCCAGTCTAAATTGCTTTATAACACGTTCAGTACCTATTATCACCCCGCCGGCACACCTTTCATAAAAGTGCCTGTAACTTCTGTTCTAAATAATTTACCTCCACTTTTATCTTTTGTTGACGTTTTTTAACTTGTAATTGTGAACGAACGAAGACATGCAGAAACAAACGGTTTTTTGCATTGTGTACATCAACTTGTCGTCTTCAAATGAGCCCAACCATTTCCCCATAGTTATAATATAAAATATAGAAATAGCTCCGCTAAGATCATGAGATATGCTAGAATCGTCCAGGAATCCTGGCAACCCACAGTCATTTTCCGGATTTTTGGCCGGCACCCAAAGTGTTAAACATGAAAATACTGGAAAAACCTCTTTTGCGAGAAGATTGTCATATCCAACCTATTAAGAAATAACTGCGAATGAATGTTCTACTATTAACAAATGAAGTGCAGTGTAGGGCAGCAACTAACTATTTTGTTATCGATTAATCTGTCAACTCAATTGTATTGATTAGTCGATTCATCTAAACGATTAATTTACCAGGGGAAAAAAACGATTGATTACATTTGCAATTGAACATTTCTAAATGTATTGACATGTTTTTCAAGTGCGGTACCAACTGTCCTCAGGTCACATGGGTAGCTGCCTGTCTGACACCCCCTACTGAATACCCAGAGTAGGAGATGAGCCACGACGTTGATTTATGTCTGTAAATGCTGTGTAGTGTGGATGCCTACTGTACTGTACTGTACATTAGTAGGGTGAGTAACCTACATGCCTGAAGTGTTATCAAGACTATCACTACAATGGCATTACTGCTTTTTATCCATTAACTCATTATAGCTACTTTATTATCTTGAAATAATATAACACCCACCAGTTACTATGACAGTGTTTATCATTACATACAATGTATCTATGCCTAGAGAGAGACTTCTTGCCGGCCAAAAAAGTAAATCCCCACGTGTTATCGCTTCACTCCACGCTATGTTATTGCTTGTACCAGCACAGGAGATACGATTATTTATTTAAAAACATGATAGTAATAAAATAAATATATAAATAGATGAGATTATATACATATGTGTTTTTGTGTATATATATATTATACACATATGTTTGCTTTACAATTTGTTCCTCACATTTTACCCGACAACTGCTCTACCTCCCGAGCCACTGTCGCCCCAATATATTGATGTGTTTACAAAATATATTACTTATACAAGGCATAAATATATCACTCATACAAGGCATAAATATATCACTCATACAAGGCATAAATATATCACTCATACAAGACATAAATATATCACTCATACAAGACATAAATATATCTCTCATACAAGACATAAATATATCACTCATACAAGACATAAATATATCACTCATACAAGACATAAATATATCACTCATACAAGGCATAAATATATCACTCATACAAGGCATAAATATATCACTCATACAAGGCATAAATATATCACTCATACAAGGCATAAATATATCACTCATACAAGACATAAATATATCACTCATACAAGGCATAAATATATCACTCATACAAGGCATAAATATATCACTCATACACGACATAAATATATGACTCATGGCTACAACATAACGTACATTATGTACCTTTTTTCCTGTGGTCGATTAGTACTTTGTTTACGTTTTCTGACGAGACCGTGTTGCAGTGAGCCATGCATTGAGTGTGTACAGCAGCCAGTGTGTTTGTTTGTGTGTTTGGGTCACCTTGCGTGATTTACTGGGGGTGGTTTTACTGGGGAACCTCCTCTTGCTGGGCGTCCTCACAGCTGTTCCATACAGCATGTCCTCCTCCCTCTGCTTACTCTTCTTCAGTTGCTGTAAGAGTGTTCAGGATTCAGAAATCAAAACGTCAACACTACATAGGCGATATGGCCTAAAAATGTAATCTGATTTTTTTTTTTTATTATCCGATTTACGATTTTAATCGATTTTTCTCTGTTGAAAACTATAAACGCCAAGGAAAGCATTCAAATAACCTTTGTTTTTATTTGACACAAAAAATGTATCAAACCAAGATGAATTTCCCTATTGGGATTGAAGTGCAAACCCAACTTTCACCAATCTTAACTTACATTTTTTTTTATAATAATATATTATATATAAAAGGTTACTCTTGATCAAACAAAGATGAATGTCCCTATTGGGAGTAATAGTGCAATAACTTGCTTTTTCACCAAACTTCACTCAAAACAAATAAAAGGTGCCTCTTGATCACCAAACAAGAAATTAATTTCCCAAATGCCCTGGGACTCTTAGATCATTCTGGAAAGTAAAATAGTCTAGGCACTAGTATATTCTACAACCTTCTAGAATATAAGGCACCATGACAACGAAGCATACAACTCTAACAATAACATTCGGTGTGTATACACATAGCAGATAATAAATTAAATGAAGTGCAATCAGTCCTTAATAATACTTTAAAATTAACCACACACAAACGTATGAGCACAGCAAGGTTATTCTAACAATTTAAGTAATCACTCCATTAAAGGCACATTGAAGCGCTAAAAGGCGCTGCTTTTCTATCTTATCTAATCAGTTAAATCGGTTCTAGTGGCTTCTCCACGTTGATAATTATTTATCTCTTATTCCTTATCTATATCTTTCCATTGATTTTTATTTTATTTAATTTTTTCTTCTCATTACTCTATATTTTTTAAATATATTTTAACTTACATTGTTCTTTTCCAATGTTCTTCACATTAAGGTGTCAATATTACTCTATATTTTTTAAATATATTTTAACTTACATTATTCTTTTCCAATGTTCTTCACATTAAGGTGTCAATATTGCTCTACAATCTTTTCCTTTTTTTCCCCCACACGTTAGTGGAGGGTTCAAAGGAATATGTCGATGAAGGTTTATTCTCTTTTTTTTATTTTATTTTTTATTTTTATCTTTATGTTATTTATCACAATACTTCATTACAGTAAGGGAAGGTGCAAGACCAAAAGCGACATTCTATTGCAATAGAATGGAAATGTTAGATCCTATGGCAATTAGCATAGGAAAATTAGGATTACAATGCTCAGTTTGGGCAATCCGGTGGACCATGGGAGAAAGTCAATCGCGGAGGATGTGTTCTTGGAACACAGGCATGTTCGACTTTCTGGGTGAGGGGAAAATAGGGGATTTTTATTTGTATATATATATGTTTTTAAGCTCAGCTCTCAACGGGACCTCATTAATTGGATGTGCATCTATTGTAGCTTCATACTCCAGAAACATTACCAAAAACTACACGAAAACATGCATAGACTATGGCTAGTTTGAATATAATGGTATGGAACACCGGTGGGATAAACAAACAACACAAGCGCAAAAGCGTGCTCACACTGATGAAAAAAGAACATGTGGACGTGGCTCTATTAAGCGAAACGCACATTTTAGAGGGAGACATAAATACGTTAGCGGATAACATATACCATAATATTAGTCACTCTTCTTTTGCTACGAGAACTAGAGGGGTAGCCATAGTCGTCAGACGCAAATTAAATATCGAATTGAAAGGGGTATGGTCGGATGCTGAGGGGCGCATAACTATAGCTAGGATTATACACAATAACAGGAAAATTGCATTGGCAGCGGTATATGCCCCGAATTTGTACGAAGTGGGTTTCTTCACTTCACTAACAGGAGAAATGTTAAACCATCCCGAGTACTCATATATAATAGGTGCGGATTTTAATGCCATTTGGAACCCAAGGATGGACAAAACTTACCTTTCCTTCTCAAGCGAACAAAATAATTCATCTAAAGCATTAAAAGATTGGTCGAAATCAACAGGAGTAACTGATTTATGGCGTTCACTTAACCCCATGACCCGCAAGTACTCCTGTCGTTCGGCGAGACACAACACATGCGCTATCAGATCACTGCTACTTAATCCTGAAAGCAACATTTGGTACACTATCTGCCCGGGCCCCAAGATGGCGTTTTAATTCGATGCTGCTTAACAACAAGGAATTCATTACACAAATTAAAGAAGCTCTCACAGTATTCCTACAAGACAATGCTAACTCGGTGCAAGATCCCAGAATATTATGGATGTCGGTAAAGAATATGATCAAGGATTTCTCGGATAGATTTACCTCCATATTGCGCAAAAATCAAAACACAAAACTGTCTGAAATGGAAACGCTTTACTCAACGCTTTTTAATTCTTTAAAATACAACAACTCTACCAGACTAGATAACCAAGTTAACATTCTAAAGACAGAGATCAAAGCAATGTACAGACAAAAATCGGAATTGCAAATACGCAGCACTAGACAACAGCAGTACTTCCAAGGTTCTAAACCTAGTCACCTATTAGCCATGCGACTAAGAATTAATGCAAAATTTGCAGATATAACTGCCATTAGGAAACAACAAGCTCTAGTAACAGAACCCAAAATAATAAACGATACATTCAAAGAATTCTACTCCGATTTATATAACTCAGAAACGACCTTTGATCAAGACAAATTAGACACATATCTTGATCAAATTACTCTCCCTAAACTTACGGAGGAAGACGCTAAACAGTTAGAAGTACCGATCACATTAGAAGAACTCAAGAAGGCCATATCCGGAATGAAAAACGGCAAAGCTCCGGGAATTGACGGTATCCCATCAGAAATGTAAATTTCTTGCTGGGACATATTTGGACCCTTATTACTAAATATGATCTTATACTCAGTCAAAGAGGGAAGCTTCATAGAACACCAAAATACCGCACTCATTTCAGTTCTTCACAAAAAAGACAAAGACCCCACTGAGTGAGGTAGTTACCGTCCTTTAAGCCTCCTCGGAACCGATGTCAAACTGTACTCTAAGATATTAGCCATCAGATTGCAAAAGCATATGACGTCTTCAGTTCATCCGGACCAAACAGGCTTCATAAAAGGTCGCCTGATCAATGATAACATAAGGCGAATACTGCACGTACTAGATACAGACAAAGAGGACATCACACCTAAGGCGATACTATCCCTGGATGCTATGAAAGCATTTGACAGGTTGGAATGGTCGTTTCTATGGGCAGTATTGGAAAGGATGGGGTTAGGAAAAGGTTTCATTGATATGATTAAAGTACTATACAAGGACCCATCGGCCAGGATTACAACAGGCACATTCATCTCCGATATCTTTCCGGTATCACGCTCAGCCAGACAAGGTTGCCCTCTTAGTCCCGGACTATTCGATCTATCATTAGAACCTTTAGCACAATTTATAAGACAATCCCAACACATAGAACCAATAGTAATCAAGGGCACACATCATAAAATTAGTTTATATGCGGACGACGTAATATTGTTCATGCAAAACCCCAACAACACATTGCCGCTTATACTCAAGTTGATAGAGAACTTTGGTGATTTATCGGGATTTAAAATAAATTGGCCTAAATCGGCTTTTCTTCCTCTTAACACCAGTGCAAAAAAAGAGACAACCCTCCCAGGTGCGATACCCATGGTCAAACATTTCAGATGCTTGGGTGTGGAAATATTTCCCACCATAAGACAAACGGTGAAGCACAATTACACAAAAATACAGAACAAAATCAAAGACGACCTGGACAGGTGGGCAAAACTTAAAAACTCAGTACAGGCAAGGGTATCAATAGTTAAGATGGATGTATTACCAAGAATCAATTTCTTCAGCTCAATGCTTCCGTTACCTCCTCCAGAGGGCTACTGGAAAAGATTACAAACCTCCACATACAAATTTATTTGGAATAACAAACCACCTCGCATAAAAAGATCCACCGCACAGAGAAATAAAGCAGACGGTGGCATGGCAGTCCCAGATTTTTTACAATATTTTAATGCCTTCACATTAAGACCATTGAAGAAGATATGGTTTGACCCCGAGGCTTTGGTATCTTGGAGAAAATTAGAAGAAAACATAGTAGCCCCACAGAGATTGAAAGACATAGCATACACTAAACTTTCAATCAAGCATTGTGAGCGAGAATTTGGCCCAATAATTACCCATGCAATCAGGACATGGCGGGAAACACAAAGGAAATTTCCTAACCCTCAAGTATGGCATAATCACACTCCCATATTCAATAACAATGCTCTCTTAATGGGAAAACGACCTATAAGATTCCCTATATGGGAAGAGAGAGGCATACACTCATTAGGGGATATTTTTAATAACAAGGGCCTCTGTAGTTATGTCGAAATATGCATAAAGTTTAACCTCACCGAGTCCACATGGCTTTTTTACATACAGTTACGACTTTGTATGAGATCTCACGGTGTTCCATTACACATACCAATTGAACACCACAGATACCACAAATTTTTCTATGAAAGAGATACATTGGGAGGTTTTGTATCAGGTTTTTATTATCAATTACTAACGTCCTCGTATGAAACCCTTCAACTAGACAATGTCTGGAGGAGGGATATACCAGACCTGGAAAATGACTTTGATTGGCAAGGAGCCTGGGCAAATGTCCGACTTACATCAAGGAACCCGGATCATCAACAAATCAATCTGAACTATATTCACAGGACATACTTGACTCCTATAAGGCTGTGCAAAATGGGGCTTATACAAGACTCCAAATGCTCCCAATGTACAAATGGGGACGAAGGAACATTTATGCACATGTATTGGGACTGCCCACCAGTTAAGGCATTCTGGAAAGATGTGTCCCAACAATTATCAATACTCGTATTTTGGAATATACCTGTACACCCCGCGGTATTGCTATTGAATGATGTTTTTGAGTTTGCAGTGAATCCACAACTAAAAAGATTGGTTTTATCGGGTATCACAGTAGCTAAAAAACTGATCGCATCACGTTGGTTTCAACCGGAAAAAATTTGCCGGAAAGTGTGGTTTCTTACATATCTCGATGTGATATATCAAGAAATATCTACAGCAAGAATTCTGGGGCTCAATGAATCCAAAATGTCAATGTGGTTAGAAGTGGTGGAGAGAATAAAAGCTAGCCTATAATGGTAGTGTCTGGTTAGGAGTGAGGGATAATGGAGGTACTATCCAAGAGGGGGTCCGGGAGGGGGGGGTTTGAGCTGGAGCATATGTGTGTAGGGTTTTAGAAAATAGGTATTAGGGGTATATTATATACTAACATTTATATAATTGTAACTTCGCTGGATATACACTGTATACGGTTAAAATGTTATTATTGACTATTTTTGTTTTATCCTGTTTCTGTACTTGCATATATTTTAACCACCTTTACTGAAAGTTTCATTATACATTGTGTGTTGAGTACTGACTTTTAATAAGTTTTGTTTTGCAATAATAAAAAAAAAAAAAAAAAAAAAAAATGTATTTCCCTATTGGGATTAATAAAGTGCAAATCTAACTTTCACCAAACACCACTTTTTGTAAAATAAAAGGTGACTCTTAAAAAGAAAGGTTGGTCAAAATCGTCCTAAATCATTATTTCGAATTAATCGATAAAATCGATTAATCGCCCAGCCCTAACTACACGCAGATCATGCAGCCTGATGAAAACTATAACCAGTGTTTTTATAAATCGGTTCCAACTACCAGCGAGCAGGATCAGACTAGTTTAATGTCTACTGTTAGTGAATCAGACTGGTTTGATCTCTACTGAGAACCAGACTAGTTTTATCTCTACTGTGAACCAGGCTAGTTGTATCTCTACTGAGAACCAGGCTAGTTGTATCTCTACTAGGGATGCCCCGATCACGTTTTTTGCCACCGATACCGATCACCGATCGTCGTGAGCCATATCGGCCGATACCGATCCGATACCGATCGTTTTTGATTAAAAAGAAATTAAAAATTATTTTATATAAAAAGTTTTTTTTTTTTTTTTTTTTTTTTTTATAAAATATATATATTATATAATTAGACTTGTACTTGTATTATCTGCGAGACATCGCCACCACGCAACAAGTCAAAATGCTCGCTATCTGCAAACAGCTCCACTGTCTGTGTGTACTCTAGTAGCCCTAGCTCCAAAAAGGATTCTCCGGCGCTGCAGCGGGACCCTATTGCCTTGGTAACGTTATGCTTTGGTCATTTCATATTCAGCAAGCCCTCAGCTCGAATACGCATTCAATCAATGTTATAAGACATTGATATCAGGAGCTATCTGTAGCTACTGCTAGCCGGCTAGATGACGTTAAGACAACTATTTAGTTCAATCGGACATTTCGTTTTGAACCGTGAACTAACGTCAGCTAACGCAAGCTAACGCAAGCTAACGCAAGCTAACGGAGATATCAACATGGGCTACTAGACTTCCTGGGGCATTTGTTGATATCCGGAGCTATCAGTAGCTAGCCGGCTAAATACCGTTAGACAATGCCTACTAAAAGTGAATAGTTGACTGGGTAATTTTGTTTAAACAGTAACGATAGCTAGGTAGCTAACGTTAGCTCAGGTCGAATGCACTATCTAGACTCAGCAGAGGAGGTCCGCCTCCTCTGTGTTTACAAACTCTACACGGGTACGGGCGGGGCTAGGGAGGAGGAGCAGTTTGCAGGTCCTGTGCGTCTGAGACAAGCGAGTGAGATATCCACTTGATCAGTTTCCGCGATCGGCGAATATGACTAATTATCGGAATTCCCCGATCGCATATTTATACTGATTATCGGCCGATAACGATCGGTGGCCGATCGATCGGGGCATCCCTAATCTCTACTGAGAACCAGGCTAGTTGTATCTCGACTGAGAACCAGGCTAGTTGTATCTCTACTGAGAACCAGGCTAGTTGTATCTCTACTGTGAACCAGGCTAGTTTTATCTCTACTGTGAACCAGGCTAGTTGTATCTCTACTGAGAACCAGGCTAGTTGTATCTCTACTGAGAACCAGGCTAGTTGTATCTCTACTGAGAACCAGGCTAGTTGTATCTCTACTGAGAACCAGGCTAGTTGTATCTCTACTGTGAACCAGGCTAGTTTTATCTCTACTGTGAACCAGGCTAGTTGTATCTCTACTGAGAACCAGGCTAGTTGTATCTCTACTGAGAACCAGGCTAGTTGTATCTCTACTGAGAACCAGGCTAGTTGTATCTCTACTGTGAACCAGGCTAGTTGTATCTCTACTGAGAACCAGGCTAGTTGTATCTCTACTGAGAACCAGGCTAGTTGTATCTCTACTGAGAACCAGGCTAGTTGTATCTCTACTGAGAACCAGGCTAGTTGTATCTCTACTGAGAACCAGGCTAGTTGTATCTCTACTGAGAACCAGGCTAGTTGTATCTCTACTGAGAACCAGACTAGTTGTATCTCTACTGTGAACCAGGCTAGTTGTATCTCTACTGTGAACCAGGCTAGTTGTATCTCTACAGTGAACCAGGCTAGTTGTATCTCTACTGTGAACCAGACTAGTTGTATCTCTACTGAGAACCAGGCTAGTTGTATCTCTACAGTGAACCAGGCTAGTTGTATCTCTACTGTGAACCAGGCTAGTTGTATCTCTACTGAGAACCAGGCTAGTTGTATCTCTACTGTGAACCAGGCTAGTTGTATCTCTACTGAGAACCAGGCTAGTTGTATCTCTACTGTGAACCAGGCTAGTTGTATCTCTACTGAGAACCAGGCTAGTTGTATCTCTACTGAGAACCAGGCTAGTTGTATCTCTACTGAGAACCAGGCTAGTTGTATCTCTACTGTGAACCAGGCTAGTTGTATCTCTACTGAGAACCAGGCTAGTTGTATCTCTACTGAGAACCAGGCTAGTTGTATCTCTACTGAGAACCAGGCTAGTTGTATCTCTACTGTGAACCAGGCTAGTTGTATCTCTACTGAGAACCAGGCTAGTTGTATCTCTACTGAGAACCAGGCTAGTTGTATCTCTACTGTGAACCAGGCTAGTTGTATCTCTACTGTGAACCAGGCTAGTTGTATCTCCACTGAGAACCAGGCTAGTTGTATCTCTACTGAGAACCAGGCTAGTTTTATCTCTACTGAGAACCAGGCTAGTTGTATCTCTACTGAGAACCAGGCTAGTTGTATCTCTACTGTGAACCAGGCTAGTTGTATCTCTACTGTGAACCAGGCTAGTTGTATCTCCACTGAGAACCAGGCTAGTTGTATCTCTACTGAGAACCAGGCTAGTTTTATCTCTACTGAGAACCAGGCTAGTTGTATCTCTACTGTGAACCAGGCTAGTTGTATCTCTACTGTGAACCAGGCTAGTTGTATCTCTACTGAGAACCAGGCTAGTTGTATCTCTACTGTGAACCAGGCTAGTTGTATCTCTACTGTGAACCAGGCTAGTTGTATCTCTACTGTGAACCAGGCTAGTTGTATCTCTACTGAGAACCAGGCTAGTTGTATCTCTACTGAGAACCAGGCTAGTTTCTTACCCGGTCTAGTTTCTCCTGCTCCTTCTCGATGCGGTGCAGCTCCCACTGCGAGCCCACGTACTGCAGGAAGTGCTGTCCGCTCACCAGGAAGTCCCGCCCCTCCTGCTGCTGCCAGGTGTCTATCTGGGCCTTCAGCCGCTTCTCCAGCTGGAGGGTCAGACGGAAGTGTATCATTAGTAGGGATGTCCCCCGAAACCCGGTTCTAAATGAGAAAAAAACTGAGTATTGATAAGCTCCGACGTTATCGGTACTGCTATCGGTAGTCTAGGAGCGGATTAGCTACGGAGCTAACAGAGTGTACCATCCATCTGCAACGGTGGCAGCAACAGTCGAAACGGAGTAACGTTAACGTTATGTCTAGGGATGTCCCGATCCGATCACGTGATTTTCCGAAGATCGGGATCGGCAAAAAAATAATAATAATCAGGATTTTTATTTTTATTCAACAAACATGACCATGTTCACGTCTTAAACTCATACCGAGGCCTTAGTTTTGGTTTTAAATTGCATATCATCATTAATTTATTTATTGTCACACAGAGCAGAAGAATTTTGCCAAAACAAACGCATTTCCTTTGATTTAATTATACATCAAATGATTTATGTCAAGGACTGCAATGCCTCGCTTGAATAAAGTTAACTTTTCACCTGGATAACGTCAACATTCAGGGTGAATGTAATGTGAGAAATTGGGATACATTTTTTTTTTTTTTATCGGATCGGGAAAGATCGGTATCAAAAAAATGTGATCGGGAACTCCCTAGTTATGTCGAGTTCATACTACACTACACGTATGAACTCGACATAACGTTAACGTTACTCCGTTTCCATGAAGTGTTTAATTAGCAGCAATCTGTTGTTGAAAATGTAACGTTACAAATCTCCGTGCATAGCACCGGAAACCGGAAACGCGAGGACAGGAAGCCGTCATGAAATCATTGTAGTCATATTGTAGTCTTATTAACTAAAAGATTTTAACTAAATAAAAAGCAGCAGCACTATTGGATAACAGAGTCATGTTTGCTATGTATTTCTTTCTTTAGGGGAGTAGGACATTTGTTTCACAGTTTTAGCATGATAGAACTGTTTATTATAGATGGCCAGGTTAAACACAGGTTTTTGTTTTTAAGAGGGGGGGGTTTGATTTGATTGAAGTTTATATCAAATATGCAACACAACAAACAAACATCAAGTACAGATATGGCCTTAAGCCGTTCAAATAAATGTTTAATATTTTTTTTAAATAATAATAATCTAAAAGAACCGATAAGAGTAGTATTGCACCACGCCTGTGGAACAGCCTCCCCATCCAGCTGAGGCACCACAGAGCCTGGACTCTTTTAAAGCAGGCCTGAAAACCTGTTTAAAAAGGCCTTTGACTGTTAGCTTTTTTTTTTTTTTTTTTCTTGTGCTGTTGTTTTTAAATTGTCTGTTTATACTATGTTTTTAACACTTTGATTGCCTAAGGCTAAATTCATGATATACCATAGGTTGCCAGCTCTATTTGTCTATGTAGAAGTTCCCCTTCTTTGCAGGGCTATAACCTTTTAAATTCTATTGCTAAATTGCCATTATTAGGGCCCATTCAATGTCTTATATGTATTGTTCAGGGTGTATGAACGTTAAACTTTTTCATTCACATATTCATACTAAAATATGATCTAAAGTATAAGTATGTTTTCATCTCTTTCTGCAGCTTTCTCCAGAACGTGATTTATAGCCCCAAATGCATTATATTGATGATCAAATACAGTTTGATAGCAATCGGCGCGATATAAAAAAATCCAACTGGACGGACTTCTGGAAGTTACTACACGTAATCTGATGTTGACCGGATGGCCGAGGGGGCGTTTATAATTCCGTGGGCAGCGTTATACCATTCATCTAATGTGGGTCAAATGTTCATCATAGCAGTTAGTATCGTACACATTGAAAAATAACGCTGAATCTTACCGTATCTTCCTCGCGCCGTTGGGCGATGAGCGTGGAACAGACATTTTCCTATTATGGGATATAGAAATATCCGGTCCATTTCCAGGTTGTATAATAATATATACGTCCAAATCATGTTGTTTTTTCGAGTTATTTGCAGCGATCGATGTTCACTGTGTGAAGACTGAGTCTCTCTAACACTAGCGAGTGCCCGGACCCCATATGGAGTGAGTCCTACCGGGTTAAAGGTAACATCCGTTTTTTCGATCTGCCGATCGGCCACCAGATGGCGGTCTTGAACCGCTAGAGGATTGAGAGGAGATCACACTTGTGTCTCAGGGCCCCGGAAAGGAAATATGATTCCGATCACAGATTTTTGAAATATTGATATCAAAGACGAGTTACGGCGTCTTCGGCAACTTGAGCATGGCGGGGAAGGACGCCTAAAAGCGTCTTCCGGCAGTTAAAGTGTTAATTAACTATGTTCTATTTTTATCTTATTTTTATTCTGTATTTTATTTTATTTGTTTTTACTAATAACTATTTTATTTTATTTTAACTATGTTTTAACCCTGTAGTGTAGCACTTTGGGATCCCAGCGAATCACCAGAGGCCCCACGACACGCTATTATCACAACACTACGAGTCACGATAGTGTAATATCACAATATTACGATTGATTACCTTTTTTTCAACTGAAAATTATGTCCCTGAATGAAAAACGTTAACATAAAATATATGCAATAAAAATAATATATATATATGCATCATTCCAATAATTTTTATTGCAGTAAAAAATAAAAGTTGTATCGACCCTCTACTGTGTGTGTTTACCTTGGGGAGGCTCTTCAGTAGCTCAGACCTCTGCTTCTCCTCCTTCAGCAGGTTCCCTCCTCGGTTGTTGAACCTCGTCGGATCTGTAGCTTTTTTCTGGTGATGCCAGACAAACAGACGCGGGTGAGAAACACGCTAAGAAGTCGGTACGAGAGCCGCTCCTCTCAGATGGTATAAAATGGTGCATTTATATTATAGTGCTTTTATCCATTTTCCAATACCCTCTGATTTAATGATCCATTCTATTAAAAAGAATAACTGAATTTAACTGAAACTGAACATTTGAACTGAAACAGAAAATAACTATTTCGTGTTTTGTTTTGTTTTGGGGGGGGGGTACACACACACACACACACCTCCAGTTCCAGGAAGAGCCGCCAGCTGTCCTCCCATTGGTGGACTCCCTCGAACAGATCCCTGTGTTCGTCGTAGTGCTGCTTCAGGCGCTGGAGCTCTGCGTCGTGCTGCGTGAGCAGATCCTCCCTGAAGTCCTCTGAGGAGAGAGGACAAGAGGTCAGAGGTCAACAGATCCTCCCTGAAGTCCTCTGAGGAGAGAGGACAAGAGGTCAACAGATCCTCCCTGAAGTCCTCTGAGGAGAGAGGACAAGAGGTCAGGAAAGAAATGCACCACAGGCAATGTGGAGGAGAGAAACCTTAGAAGGGCCGTTCAAGGGGCGGATCAGCAGACTAGTAACAATTAACTAACTACCCATTAGGGCTGCAACTAACGATTATTTTGGTAGTCGACCAATCTTAATATTATATTAAAGGTATGGTGAAATTGATGTTTTAGTAACATTGATGAGCATTCTAAAAGCAATTCTTAAAAAGATTCAATTTTAAAAACAATCTTAAATTGTATTTAAAGGGGAACTCCAACATTTTGGGAAATTAGCTTATTTAACATCTTCCCTGGAGTTAGACAAGAAGATACATACCTTTTTTGTCTCTGTGCGTGCATTTTAGCTTTGGGAATAGACGCTCCGTTAGCATAGCTTAGCTTCATCACTGGAAGTGAGGCAGGACAGTAGCCTTACAGTGCCTTACAGTGTATTGCAAGGTCCGACATTGACCAAATTTGATATGCATGACCTTGGTGGGCTCTAGGTCAACTCCTGAAAAGGGGGTCAATGTCAGACCTTGCAATCAAAAGTTAGGGGGCGCACTGAAATTATGGCAAGGGTTATTAGCCCCCTAACTTTTGATTGCAAAGTCTGACATTGACCCCCTTTTCAGGAGTTGACCTAGAGCCCACCAAGGTCATGCATATCAAGTTTGGTCAATGTCAGACCTTGCAATACACTGTAAGGCACTGTAAGGCTACTGTCCTGCCTCACTTCCAGTGATGAAGCTAAGCTATGCTAACGGAGCGTCTATTCCCAAAGCTAAAATGCACTCGGAGACAAAAAAGGTATGTATCTTCTTGTCTAACTCCAGGGAAGATGTTAAATAAGCTAATTTCCCAAAATGTTGGAGTTCCCCTTTAACACTGTATTTTGTTTTGTTTTTTTGTTTTCCGTTTCTTTGCTTGCATGTAATTTTAGCCATCTTAATTGTTAGTTTCATTGTGTATTGTATGTTGAGTACTGACTTTTAATAATTCTGTTTTGCAATAGTGATTGTTTTTGTATGTTTTTGTGTGTGGACCCCAGGAAGACTAGCTGGTTGCCATGGCACCAGCTAATGGGGATCCGTAATAAAATAAAATAAAATCTTAGCTTAACATACCTAAGTTTGGGGGAACTAATGGGATAACTGGGGTTGCAACAAAAGTGCAACTAGGGCTAAAAACCCAATGAAATAAAATAATAATAATAAATAATATGCTTCTTAGCAGACTTCTTAGCTTAACATAACAGACCTACAGTAAGTTTGGGGGAACTAATGGGATAACTGGGGTTGTTGTTTGCTCCTGACAAGAGTCTCAAAGTCTGGGGTGATGGTAGACAAAGCAACTCTGAGGTCATGCTCAATGTCCAATCTGTTCCTCTGCTCTGTCTTCAGCTGGACAGAGCTGAGAAGCCACTTTCACAAAGATAGGTAGTGAAAAAAATATATATATATATTTTTTTAATACAACGCATCGACGCAACCATTCGGCGTCGACGAGTTTTTATGATCGACGTCGTCAATTATGTTGACTAATCGTTGCAGCCCTACTACCCATTAGCCTATAGATTATAAAAAGATGTCTTTCAGTCAGTCACCATCTTCATGAAGATACCGAAATAAAGATACCGACATCTGACCAGAACCTCCAGCCATGTGGCCTGATGATCTAAACAGGCCTCTAGTGTAATAATGTGACCAGAACCTCAGGCCATGTGGCCTGATGATCTAAACAGGCTCTAGTGTAATAATGTGACCAGAACCTCCGGCCATGTGGCCTGATGATCTAAACAGCCTCTAGTGTAATAATGTGACCAGAACCTCCAGCCATGTGGCCTGATGATCTAAACAGGCCTCTAGTGTAATAATGTGACCAGAACCTCCAGCCATGTGGCCTGATGATCTAAACAGGCCTCTAGTGTAATAATGTGACCAGAACCTCAGGCCATGTGGCCTGATGATCTAAACAGCCTCTAGTGTAATAATGTGACCAGAACCTCCAGCCATGTGGCCTGATGATCTAAACAGGCCTCTAGTGTAATAATGTGACCAGAACCTCAGGCCATGTGGCCTGATGATCTAAACAGGCCTCTAGTGTAATAATGTGACCAGAACCTCCAGCCATGTGGCCTGATGATCTAAACAGGCCTCTAGTGTAATAATGTGACCAGAACCTCAGGCCATGTGGCCTGATGATCTAAACAGGCCTCTAGTGTAATAATGTGACCAGAACCTCCAGCCATGTGGCCTGATGATCTAAACAGGCCTCTAGTGTAATAATGTGACCAGAACCTCAGGCCATGTGGCCTGATGATCTAAACAGGCCTCTAGTGTAATAATGTGACCAGAACCTCCAGCCATGTGGCCTGATGATCTAAACAGGCCTCTAGTGTAATAATGTGACCAGAACCTCCAGCCATGTGGCCTGATGATCTAAACAGGCCTCTAGTGTAATAATGTGACCAGAACCTCCGGCCATGTGGCCTGATGATCTAAACAGGCCTCTAGTGTAATAATGTGACCAGAACCTCCGGCCATGTGGCCTGATGATCTAAACAGCCTCTAGTGTAATAATGTGACCAGAACCTCAGGCCATGTGGCCTGATGATCTAAACAGGCCTCTAGTGTAATAATGTGACCAGAACCTCAGGCCATGTGGCCTGATGATCTAAACAGGCCTCTAGTGTAATAATGTGACCAGAACCTCAGGCCATGTGGCCTGATGATCTAAACAGGCCTCTAGTGTAATAATGTGACCAGAACCTCCAGCCATGTGGCCTGATGATCTAAACAGGCCTCTAGTGTAATAATGTGACCAGAACCTCAGGCCATGTGGCCTGATGATCTAAACAGGCCTCTAGTGTAATAATGTGACCAGAACCTCCAGCCATGTGGCCTGATGATCTAAACAGGCCTCTAGTGTAATAATGTGACCAGAACCTCCAGCCATGTGGCCTGATGATCTAAACAGGCCTCTAGTGTAATAATGTAACCAGAACCTCCGGCCATGTGGCCTGATGATCTAAACAGGCCTCTAGTGTAATAATGTGACCAGAATCTCCGGCCATGTGGCCTGATGATCTAAACAGCCTCTAGTGTAATAATGTGACCAGAACCTCCGGCCATGTGGCCTGATGATCTAAACAGGCCTCTAGTGTAATAATGTGACCAGAACCTCAGGCCATGTGGCCTGATGATCTAAACAGGCCTCTAGTGTAATAATGTGACCAGAACCTCAGGCCATGTGGCCTGATGATCTAAACAGGCCTCTAGTGTAATTAGCATTTGAAGATGAAAAACTCTCTCCCCCAAACCTGGAGTCCAGAGAACTAATGGGCTTTGTTTTATAAATGGTAGCTTGGCGATTTCATAACTTTCCAATCAAATCCAACTTTATTTGTATAGCACGTTTAAAAACAACATGGTTGACCAAAGTGCTTCACAGTAAAAACCATAATATAGTAAAAAAAAAAAAAAAAAAAACACAAACACAATACAGAACTACAAACTAAATTACAGCAGCAGACTACATTATTTTAAAAGCTACGGAGCACAAATGTGTTTTGAGATGGGAGTTGGGCTGCAACCGCAAATGCACGGTGCCCCCTGTTTGTTTTTGGTGTGCCCTTAATACACATTCACAAGGTAGGAAATAGGATAATAGGACGGTGCTTCTATCCTCAGGATGCTCAGTGACTCTGTGCAACACCACTAACCCATCCATTCTACATCCATTGCACACACATCCACATCCACACACACTTTAAAACACTACACCATATTTTATCTATTTATTACAAAAGGATTTGCACTACATCTCTACCTCATCTTAGCATTTTGTATATTTTGTATAGTGTTTGGTCTTTATTCTTTTTACTGTATGAAGCAGTCTTATGAGGCAAATAAAACAAAACTAGAAAAAGTATGTTTGTTTGTCCCCATAAATCCTGGGTGTTTTCACGGTCACTCTTTCCCAGCTCATTCTCTATGGAGCAGCTCTAGATTTGACACATTGATGACATCACAGGCTCACGTCTTAATCCTCTGGTTTCTGGCTATAGGAGACACGGATCTCGATTAGACCGTCCTAGACCAGGAGAACAATACACACATTCTTACACTGAACGGTAAACCCCTTAACGAAGGTTCAAACCTGAAGGTCACAAAAGCCTACCAGTTTGTATTCCATGTCTCTTTAAACCAAGAGAAGGAAAGTATCATTTAAGAGGGTTGTGTATTCTTAAAACATGTAAAAAGGTAAGAACTAATGTAAAAGCTAGATGTGTTTCAATTTTGGGAGTTAAACTATGGAATAGCCTTAGTGACGGGTTGAAGTTGTGTACTTCTCAGGGGAGATTTAAAAAACGCCTTAAAAATTTAATAATTCAATAGTACGGTTTTGAGTAAAACATTAAAAAAAATTGTCGGTCATGTCCTCCCCCACATCCTCTCCCGTTCTCCCTCTCCTCTGTCGGTCATGTCCTCCCCCACATCTTCTCCCGTTCTGCCTCTCCTCTGTCGGTCTTGTCCTCCCCACATCTTCTCCCGTTCTCCCTCTCCTCTGTCGGTCTTGTCCTCCCCCACATCCTCTCCCGTTCTCCCTCTCCTGTGTCGGTCATATCCTCCCCACATCTTCTCCCGTTCTCCCTCTCCTCTGTCGGTCTTGTCCTCCCCCACATCTGCTCCCGTTCTCCCTCTCCTGTGTCGGTCATGTCCTCCCCCACATCTTCTCCCGTTCTCCCTCTCCTCTGTCGGTCATGTCCTCCCCCACATCTTCTCCCGTTCTCCCTCTCCTGTGTCGGTCATGTCCTCCCCCACATCTCCTCCCGTTCTCCCTCTCCTCTGTCGGTCATGTCCTCCCCACATCTTCTCCCGTTCTCCCTCTCCTCTGTCGGTCATGTCCTCCCCCACATCTCCTCCCTCTCCTGTGTCGGTCATGTCCTCCCCCACATCTTCTCCCGTTCTCCCTCTCCTCTGTCGGTCATGTCCTCCCCCACATCTCCTCCCGTTCTCCCTCTCCTCTGTCGGTCATGTCCTCCCCCACATCTTCTCCCGTTCTCTCTCTCCTCTGTCGGTCATGTCCTCCCCCACATCTTCTCCCGTTCTCCCTCTCCTCTGTCGGTCATATCCTCCCCACATCTTCTCCCGTTCTCCCTCTCCTGTCGGTGTTGTATGACCAAAAAAAGCTGTAAAAATGCTCAAATAAATCTTTAAAAAATATATTTTCGTTTTAAGAATTGTAAAAGATAGGCAAAGAAAAAGCATGTGCTTCAGCCTATTCCTTTTTTCTGTCATTGGGTTTGGTTTTTGTGTGTGAGCTTTTTTTTTGTAGGTCCACACAAGTGTGTTTTTGATTTGTTGTAAACAAAGACAGAAAATAAACCATATGGGATGTTCGATATTGGCTTTTTTACCGATATTGTCAAACTCTTAATTTCTGATACCGATATATGCAGGGTCCCGGTTCAGGTAATTAACATTACATATCTCTTGTCGTGGAATTAACACAACATTATGCATACTTTTCACAATAAATAAAATAAGAATTAGTTCTTACTTGCCTGGGTAAATAAAGGTTAAAAAGAATATATATATATATATATATATATATATATATATATATATATATATATATATATATCATACCAATCATTTCCGATATTACATTTTAATACCAATATCGGTCGGCCGATAATATCAGACATCCCTAGTGTTCACTCATTCATTTGCTCACTGACCGCTCAGATAGGGGGCGAAGGCGAGCCTCATTCATTCGCTCACTGACCGCTCAGGTAGGGGGCGAAGGCACTAACTGACCGCTCAGATAGGGGGCGAAGGCACTCACTGACCGCTCAGATAGGGGGCGAAGGCACTCACTGACCGCTCAGATAGGGGGCGAAGGCACTCACTGACCGCTCAGATAGGGGGCGAAGGCGTGCCTCGTTCATTCGCTCACTGACCGCTCAGATAGGGGCTGAAGGCGTGCCTCATTCATTCGCTCACTGACCGCTCAGGTAGGGCGCGAAGGCATGCCTCGTTCATTCACTCACTGACCGCTCAGGTAGGGCGCGAAGGCACTCACTGACCGCTCAGATAGGGCGCGAAGGCACTCACTGACTGCTCAGATAGGGGGCGAAGGCGTGCCTCGTTCATTCACTCACTGACCGCTCAGATAGGGGGCGAAGGCATGCCTCATTCATTCGCTCACTGACCGCTCAGATAGGGGCTGAAGGCTCACTGACCGCTCAGATAGGGGGTGAAGGCGAGCCTCTGGTCGGCGCTGAAGAAGCACTTGTCCCAGTAGAGCGACATCTCCGAGCGGATGGCCTCCGTCACGTTACGGACGTTCTGCAGCCTCAGGGCCTCCAGGCGACAGACCTCCGCTTCCAACTGAGGACGGGAAGTTTACATTAGATATAAATGTAAAGTAGCAAACACAGAGCAGCAGCAGTCCTGGCAGCGGCCAGCGGGGGCATCAAACACAGAGCAGCAGCAGTCCTGGCAGCGGCCAGCAGGGGGATCAGCAGAGATAGACATTTAAAAATGTTCTGAACCACAAACCGTCCGGCTGCATGATATTTGCCAGAGAAAATAAATTCCCCAAAAAGTTGAGAGGAAGCGAGATGCTATTACTTATATTAGACTGGGTTCCCACAGACCAGGGGTGCCCAACCTTTTTTAAACCAAGATCTACTTTTTAATTTGCCACCTAGCCGAGAGCTACCAGCCCAAATTTGACCTACTCTCGGCTAGTATTAGTAGTAATAGTAGATTAATAATACCCATTCAATATGCACATGACAGAAAATATTATATGGCATATAATATTTTCTGTCATGTGCATATTGAATGAGTATATAATATAATATGATATTTTATATATCATTGTAATGGTGTAGTGTAGGAATTACAAGAATGACAAGAATGTTATTAATGAAATGAAGGAATATTATCAAATGGAATTGTTTCTGTATACACACATTTATAAAACGATCAAGGCATATTTTGCCATTTTGTATGTGTTCACATGCGCTTTTCAAGAATAAACAAAAATGAGACTTAATGGGAAGGGTGTGCTTGTACATTTGAACATAGTTCCATGATACGTGGCTGCGTTGTGCTGAGAAAGAGGCGCAGATCCGCTTCTACTCTGAGGCGAGATCTGCATTTATTTTTTATTAATGTCAAAGCCGAGAATCCCGCTTCACAGAGGTATGTTGATGCAAACGGGACAAGGTTTCTCAGCGCAGCATTACACAGCACTGAGTAGTCGTTCCGGACTGATATCCAAAACTTTGCGAGGGCCTGTCCAGTGAACTTGACTTTCTCATCACACGAAAGATCGATCAACGCCTCCTGCTCAGACAGAGGGATGCCTGTTGCATCATGCGCAATGAACAGGATCTTGGCAGGATCTTGGATCCAGTTGTTCAAATTGTCCGTGCTCTTTCTTTCGGGGAAATAATTCCAAAATTGATCAATGAGCCCTTCTGTGTGGGCGGACCTTCCTACAGGCGATATAGGCGGTCGCCTAGAGCGCCACCCAGAGGGGGGCACCAAAAAAAAAAAAAAAAAAAAATCTGTGCAGTTTTGGCGCCCCCCTCTATATCTGCAACCATTATTTTTACATAAAAAAAATTCTAACATAAGGGAAAATGAGCCAAAAATCTAAAACGGTCGGTCGGTCTGAGCCTCAGCTTTAGGTGTTCACAGTCAGAACATGCTAGAGCGCTGTGCATTGATGGGTATCGGTCAAGTGTTTATAGAATTGAGCGTTGAGGAAAGAAAGACTAACGTTAGAGAACTATGAAGAGGCAAAAGCCATAAAAAAAAATTACAAAAAAAAAAAAAATTACAGTGGTGAATCTCGCCTAGGGCGCCAAATGTGCTAGGTCCGCCCCTGTGTGTGGCTACAGATGATGGGCTTCAAATCACCGTTTTAGATTCAGGATGCTTAGTTTCCAAGTGCCGCTGTAATTTACTTGGTTTAAAGCTCTCGTTAGAAAGGATCTCGTAACACAAAACGCACTGTGGTCTCGGGTCATCTTCTTGGCCAGTCCAAGTAAATCCATATGCCAAGTATTTAGGATCATAACTTCTTTTACTCCGTTTCATAGTAGTTCTGGTATCGCTACTACTAAATTCTGCCTTTCTCTTGCCAGAATTTGGAACACACGCATGTGACGCGCCGCTTCTGACAACAGACCTATCCATTGCGAGTGTCCAGGTTAAATTAATCAACTTTATCATCATCTTTATATGCTTGGCCTGGAAAGCCTCCCCCCTGGAAGTGCTTTAGTTACGAGACAGTGTCGATCACAAATATCCGAGTACACATTGACTCACAATCACAAAAGACCAGGCGATATACCTGCGCAGGGCTGTCACGCACGTCGCGGCACTTTGCGCTCCTCTGACTCACAAACGACCAGACGTGGCCGCAGTGATTATACCTGCGCAGGATGTATGATGTGTGTTGGAATACTGTGCCTCCGTTGATGCAGGGGCGAGACATGGCAAATACACACAGCCGCCAGGTGGAAAACTCGATCTGAGTTGGGCTCGCGGATTTCCATTTGATCTTTTTTTTTTTTTTGCCAATGTGCAGCCCCAATGTCACCTCCCTAAATAATCTCACGGTCTACTTGAAACCAGCGAGCGATCTACCGGTCGATCGAGGTCGACTGGTTGGGCACCACTGCCACAGACATTGCAACATGAAATTCAAGGACTTTTCCAAGCACCATTTTTCATTTTAAAAAGGGCATTTAAAAAGATACAATTTACTTTTAAATGTTTTTCTTTTTTTTTTTATATAGAAAAAAAATCTGGTCCAATATTTATGACTTAAAAAAACAATTTCCGACAATTAGTTGCTGTTTTCAAGGAATTCCAGGCCTTGACTTTTTTTAATCAAGCACTTTAAGCACTTCAAGGACCTTGTGCGACCCCTGCTCAGAATATAATGCAGTTTGCTCTGAAGGCCAGGGGTTCTGCACAACAGCACCAGAAACACCTTCCTCGGGACAACTAGCAAAAGACGACAACAAAACTGAAACTATATAGTCTATTTATAAAAAAAATAACTAAAATACAAATGAAATAATATAATAAAGACATTTTGTCTTTGTCAATTTGGTCCAAATGTGTCGAGGGCAGGTGTGAGGAGGCATTGGTGTGTGTTAGGGCTGTCCCCGACTAAGGATTTGGATGGTCGACTATGATTGGCCAAAATTTGCCGTTAGTCGACTATTGGTAGACAAATTATTATAATTTTTTTTTAAGTATAATATTTTTATTTTTTATTGTATCATTCCATTTGGGCTGTGGGGGTGCTTAATGTCTGAAGGAGTCGACTGAAGGCTTCTTGTCCTCTGCAAAAGCATGCAATTGGTCCACTGATGGATACATCTTGATATTTGTCTATAGTCTAGTGTGTTCATTAGATGGGTGAAATCCTCTTTCAGTGCCTCTGTGCCTGTTTTCGTAGGCAGTTAGCCTCTGGTATGCGTGCCATTAGTGTTAGCCACGCTTCTAGGCCTCCTTTCTTTTGGAAGGAATGATTAAAAAATATATAATATATATTTTTTTTTTTTTACTATTCGACTAATCAATCATCAATCAATCAAATTTATTTATATAGCACATTTAAACATGACACTTGTCAACCAAAGTGCTTCACAAAGGATGCTTGGTTCATACACATACAGCTCATTATAGTAATATTCCACAATTATTACATTGATAGTAATAATGGCACACAGTCATAAATTCACCAACATGCGCATTTGTTATACATGCAGGACTCTTTGAGACAGACGTATGCGTATTACCGCTGCCATGTTTGGCGCGGAGCACCCGGGGGGGGGGGGGGGGGGGGGGGCTGATGAGACAGCCTTGGCTCCCCCCTCCAGCACGCATACGAGTTAGCTGCCATCACCAACGTGAGGCGCTGGGCCATACACGTAGGAGGGGGGGTGGGGGATCCGCATGCCACTCTTATCTCCAAGAGGGCCTTCGACTTGAGCAGCCCTCAGTTCGACCTTGGAGTCGTCCAGGAATTTGTTTTGGCTGACTGACTGGCAACATTTCCCCAGTCACGTCGATTTAAATGTGAAACTAAGAGGTTGGTTAGTCGACTACGGCCCCTTTCGACCGATTAGCCGATTAGTCGACCAATAGGGGTCAGCCCTGTTTGTTCACAGAGACTGGGATGACGGGACAGGCATGTGGTAGTTGACTGCCTTCACAAAGTGTTTGTAGAAACACAATACCTATCCTGAACCCCTTAAATCCTGCCCCCGACTAGTACCTCCCATATTACCAGAAAAATAAATGGTTAAATAAATGAATAGAACCCAACGCTGAAACGTAAAACTAAACTAATTTTAAAACAATAAAATAGGGTGGCCAGGCTGGCGCACCACGTAAGGCACTGCGGTGCAACGCGGCCGTCGCGGGTTCGACTCCCGGACCCGGCGACCCTGGCCCCATATCTCTCCTCCCGTCCTTCCTCTCTGCCGGACTTAAAGTCCAATAAAGCCAATGAAAATCTACCAAAAACATATATAAAATAAAATAAATCAACCAAAACTGAATGGAAATTTTATTAAATTAACTCTTCTCATTCTTCTGGCTCGCAATGTGGAAGAATCCAGTGTTGTGGTTTGATCCTCCCCCTTTTGATTCATCACAGCCCTTATTCCTGGCTGAACACACGTGACGTGTTGGATCATATGGGACTAGGGGCTGCACGATTTTGGGAAATAATCTAATTGCGATTATTCTGACCGATATTGCGATTGCGATTTGCGATGCGATTATAACATATTTTAAAAGAAATGTACAAGAAGAATGTTGCTGCTTTCTGTAGTCGGGTCCCAACTGCAAAATTACTGTATTACCCTGTATTATACACTTTTACTATCATGTAGACTATTCTGCTTTGTGTTTACATGTGATGTATTGTATACATGCACATTTGTTATGTTCTGTTGTGTGATGTATCGCAAATTTTATTGCTGTGTGATGTATTGCAAATGTTATTGCTGTCATCTTGGCCAGGTCTACCTTGCAAAGGAGATCTTGTATCTCAATGGGACTTCCTGGTTATAAAAAAAAAAAAAAAATGCAGACTTGGCGATTTGATAATTGCATCATTCCAAATCGCGATTTCGATTAAAAAACGATTAATCGTGCAGCCCTATATGGGACTCCCCCCCACTCATCGCCTGCAGGTTGCTCTTCCTGGAGGACACCATGTGCTGACAGAAGGCCTGACTCCCCCCCACTCAGCGCCTGCAGGTTGCTCTTCCTGGAGGAGACCATGTGCTGACAGAAGGCCTGACTCCCCCCCCACTCAGCGCCTGCAGGTTGCTCTTCCTGGAGGACACCATGTGCTGACAGAAGGCCTGACTCCCCCCCACTCAGCGCCTGCAGGTTGCTCTTCCTGGAGGACACCATGTGCTGACAGAAGGCCTGACTCCCCACCACTCAGCGCCTGCAGGTTGCTCTTCCTGGAGGACACCATGTGCTGACAGAAGGCCTGACTCCCCACCACTCAGCGCCTGCAGGTTGCTCTTCCTGGAGGACACCATGTGCTGACAGAAGGCCTGACTCCCCCCCACTCACCGCCTGCAGGTTGCTCTTCCTGGAGGACACCATGTGCTGACAGAAGGCCTGACTCCCCCCCACTCACCGCCTGCAGGTTGCTCTTCCTGGAGGACACCATGTGCTGACAGAAGGCCTGACTCCCCCCCACTCACCGCCTGCAGGTTGCTCTTCCTGGAGGACACCATGTGCTGACAGAAGGCCTGACTCCCCCCCACTCACCGCCTGCAGGTTGCTCTTCCTGGAGGACACCATGTGCTGACAGAAGGCCTGACTCCCCCCCACTCACCGCCTGCAGGTTGCTCTTCCTGGAGGACACCATGTGCTGACAGAAGGCCTGACTCCCCACCACTCACCGCCTGCAGGTTGCTCTTCCTGGAGGACACCATGTGCTGACAGAAGGCCTGGCGGGTCTCCTCTGGGACCTGCAGTCGCTCCCACAGCTGCTGGACCTTCTCGCGGTGGCGCTCGCACAACGCCTGGTTCTCCAGCCTGCGCTCCTCCAGCTACAGCGTCAGCGCCAGGGCACAGAGCAGAGCAGCAGCACGCTTAGCAGGACAGTCTCACCAACTTTCAATGCCAATGGTTGATTTGAATTTCAAGCACTTTAAGCACTTCAAGGACCTTGTGCGAACCCTGAGAAACCTTTGTTACCTGACAGAGGAGCAGCTTGAGGGCCGTGATGTTGTCTCTGGAGAGACAGAAGTCGTCCTCGTCCTCACAGGCCACGTCCTTCTCGAAGCTGCTCTCTGGAAGCTGCTCCAGCTCGTCCATCACCAGGAGGATCTGGCGCTTGGTGTCCACAAACTCCGCGTGCCGGCTCTCCTGGAGACACAGAAGGCAGGGGACCGTGTTGTTAGCAGGGCTACACAGACACACAGAAGGCAGGGGACCGTGTTGTTAGCAGGGCTACACAGACACACAGAAGGCAGGGGACCGTGTTGTTAGCAGGGCTACACAGACACACAGAAGGCAGGGGACCGTGTTGTTAGCAGGGCTACACAGACACACAGAAGGCAGGGGACCGTGTTGTTAGCAGGGCCGTACCGAATAGTTCAAAGCTTCGTCCATAATGTTGACGTTCGAATTCTAAATCAACATTCGAATTTTATTTTAATCTTTTTATATATTTATTTTTTATGTCTATTCATTCCGTTTAAACCAATGGGGGGTTTCTTCACAGTTACAGATAAAGATTAGGCTACACTAATATTATAGTATTATAGTATATGACTCATCATAAAACATTTTTATAAAACATTTATCATAAATGATGTAGCCTATCTGCATCCGCTCGGCGCTCCATCAGGACATCACCATCACTTTCCTACCAACCGTGAGCCCTGATTGGATTATTCATGTTGACGAAACTGATATTCATTAAAGAAAGTTGATTTAATAAAAGAAAAATACTAATTTAATCAGATTAATCACTTTATTCAAATTGAGGATTTAGTTTGAGGATATTTATTAAAAAATATATATATATTTAAACAATTTTTTCTGGATTACGCCATAAAATATGATGACAGACATACGAAGCTTCGTTCGAATACTTCAATAGAAGCTTTGAATGTTAAATTACATTCAGTACAGCCCTAGTTGTTAATACATCCAACGCTTTCAGCATTTCCCACATAAATGGTCTAGCACAGTCTCTGGAGCGTAACAGTAAGAAGCATTTTGTATGAAAGTATTCTGTACTTCTGTATGACAACTATTAAAGAAACTTGAACTTGAAACTTGGCTGCATTTAATGTATATAGCAGCTTTTATCCAAAGCGCTTTACAATTTTGTTCCTCTCATTTTACCCATTCACTCACACATTCACACACCGACGGTGGAGACAACCATGCAAGGTGCCAACCTGCTCATCAGGAGAAATTAGGGGTTAAGAGAAATGAAGTGTCTTGCTCAAGGACACTTCGACACGCTGCCCGGGAGGAGCAGGAATCGAACCGGGAACCTCTGGATTACCAGACGACTGCTCCCCCCCCCCCCCCCAATGAATTCGTTTGTAATCACGCTAACATGACTATTTGAATGATGAATCATCTATTTTGATGAATGATCCCTTTTTTGACGTCTTAGCGTTTCCATCCCCCCGGCGGGGGTGACCTCTGACCTTCTCTGCATTCTGGCCGGCGAGGTGTCGTCTGAACCCGTCCAGCTGCTCCAGGGAGGGCACGGCCTGCGGGTCGGTGCCGCTGTAGGGCTCGGAGCACAGGATGTCGCACAGCTCGTGGTCGCGCTCCATCAGCTCCGTCAGCTGCTGCCTCCGCTGGCTCCGCTCCGCCCCCAGCGCCTCCACCCGCGTGCGGATGTCCTTCTCCTGCTGCAGCATCGTGATGCCCTGCTCCTCCTGCGAGACAGGGGGCGCAAACCACAGAGAGACGCTAAAACTAGATGCCGTAGGGGGAGCTCCAGTAGCTCACCACGTACCGCGAGCGCTATTTCAGCGCCGTGGACAACCGTGCTCGTCACGGATCTGGGGCTTAGCGAGTTCGAATCCCGACTGCAGCCGTGCCTTTCCCAGAGTGTCTTCCCCCCCATCTGAACCCTTTCAGCCTGTTTCTGTCGGTCATCCTTGACCAGTATAGATGTGATAAACACATAAAAGAGCCAGGGGAATGGCCAAAGTTTAAAAAAAAAAAAAAAACTAGATGCCGTCTACATTCACTGCACATTTCATTTCAACCTTCATTTCAAACCGTAAGCTTCTGAGGGTTCTCTCATTTACACAAACGACGATTGTACAAAATGTAAACAGTACATAATACAAACAGACCAGTTAGACTACTGGCTGGACTACTGGCTGGACTACTGGCTGGACTACTGGTTAGACTACTGGTTAGACTACTGGCTGGACTACTGGCTGGACTACTGGCTGGACTACTGGTTAGACTACTGGTTAGACTACTGGCTGGACTACTGGCTGGACTACTGGCTGGACTACTGGTTAGACTACTGGCTGGACTACTGGCTGGACTACTGGTTAGACTACTGGTTGGACTACTGGTTAGACTACTGGTTAGACTACTGGTTAGACTACTGGTTAGACTACTGGCTGGACTACTGGTTGGACTACTGGTTAGACTACTGGTTAGACTACTGGTTAGACTACTGGTTAGACTACTGGTTAGACTACTGGTTAGACTACTGGTTAGACTACTGGTTAGACTACTGGTTAGACTACTGGTTGGACTACTGGCTGGACTACTGGTTAGACTACTGGTTGGACTACTGGTTGGACTACTGGTTAGACTACTGGTTAGACTACTGGTTAGACTACTGGTTGGACTACTGGTTAGACTACTGGTTAGACTGCTGGCTGGACTACTGGCTGGACTACTGGTTAGACTACTGGCTGGACTACTGGTTAGACTACTGGCTGGACTACTGGTTAGACTACTGGCTGGACTACTGGTTAGACTACTGGTTAGACTACTGGCTGGACTACTGGTTACTGTGGTTAGACTACTGGTTACTGTGGTTAGACTACTGGCTGGACTACTGGTTACTGTGGTTAGACTACTGATTACTGTGGTTAGACTACTGGTTAGACTACTGATTACTGTGGTTAGACTACTGGTTAGACTGCTGGCTGGACTACTGGTTAGACTACTGGCTGGACTACTGGTTAGACTACTGGCTGGACTACTGGTTAGACTACTGGCTGGACTACTGGTTAGACTACTGGCTGGACTACTGGTTAGACTACTGGCTGGACTACTGGTTAGACTACTGGCTGGACTACTGGTTAGACTACTGGCTGGACTACTGGTTAGACTACTGGCTGGACTACTGGTTGGACTGCTGGCTGGACTACTGGTTAGACTACTGGCTGGACTACTGGTTAGACTACTGGCTGGACTACTGGTTGGACTGCTGGCTGGACTACTGGTTGGACTACTCACCTGAAACGGGGGCAGCTGCAGCTCCCGGCAGAGCTTCTCCAGGTCTTGGCGGCAGCAGCGCATGCTCTCCACCAGCCTGGTCCTCAGAGACTCCTCCTCTGTGATCATCATGTCCAGTAAACCCTGGTGCAGATAATATGACTTCACTTAATCTAGTGTTTACCGGAGATTAACTTGTCATTTTTCAGGGAATGATTCATTCAACAACTCAACATTGACTAATCGACCAACTGTGTCTTGGTCGACTAAGATCAGCTAAGGGGCCGTTTCATGTCTCATCATGTCCATAAAAAGGCCCCCCATCGGTTCCAGTTCCACCCGACTCACAATGACAAACCCAAATCAACGCCACCTTTACCACATACAGCATTTCAAAAGCCAGGGACAATCCTGTTAACTTGACAGACTGTTGTAATAAGTCTCTCTCTGACAACATGTTACATTGTGTTTGCGCTTCTTCCAGTCTCCGTTTATCCATTTCACCATTTGCGGTTTTTCTGATGTCTACAAACAAAGAGAAAATGATCAATCATGACTTGATATTTTGTACATACTACTGGCTTATTATTGAGTGATTGTTTTTGCTGTTATCCTGTCAAGATTTTGCGTCTACCGATGACAGGTCAACACAATAACTTTAGCTAATAACATTACCTCCACTCTGTCTGCAGCAGGTCTCTCCACTCTTGTAAGAGCAGCACAGAAAGGTTGCTTTTAGGGATGTCCGATATTATCGGCCGATATTGGCATTAAAATGTGATATCGGAAAATATCGGTATCGGTTTTCAAAATCTTTATTTTTTTTTAAGGCTGTCAAAGTTAACGCGATATTAACGCGTTAACTCCCGATTCTATTAATGTCACTAATTTTTTTAACTCAAGATTAACTAGATTAAATACACTCAGGTGTATTATTGATGCTCTCATTGATACTATGTTTGTTTCTGAAGTGTGTGTGTGTGTGTGTGTGTGTGTGTGTGTGTGTGTGTGTGTGTGTGTGTGATATAGAGAGAGAGGGGGGTGAGAGAGATGAGGAAGGGGCAAGAGAGAAAGAGAGCTGGGAGAGTGTGTGTGTGTGAGGGAGAGAGGGGGGCGAGTGATTAATCAGCCCTTGTGTGTGTGAATGTAACAAGTTCCTAACGTTTTCTTTCCCGTATTATTTCATGCACACTTTATTCATTGTTTTAAATTATTATTTTCTTTTAAGTTATTTTGTGCATCACTCGGTTTTGAATTTGATGCAAATTTGCAATGCATGAGGGTCATCCTTTTGTGTTAAATGGCTGCATAAAGCAAGCATTTGTTGACTCGCATGTTGATAAGAGTATTAAAACTTGGAACTTGAAAAAGATGTTTAAGGTAAAAAAAAAAAAAAAAAAAACGATTAATTTGCGATTAATCGCGAGTTAACTATGGACAATCATGCGATTAATCGAGTTAAATATTTTAATCGTTTGACAGCACTAATTTTTTTACATTTCTATAACCTTTATTTACCCAGGCAAGCAAGTAAGAACAAATTCAGATTTTATTTATTGTCAAAAGTATGCATATTGTTGTGTTAATTCCACAACAAGAGATATGCAATGTTAATTACCTGGAATTATTCCGTTTTTTGGGGGGGGAACCCTGCATATATCGGTATCGGTTGATATCGGTATCGGAAATTAAGAGTTGGACAATATCGGTATAGGTAAAAAAGCCAATATCGAGCATCCCTAGTTGTTTTATATATTTTAGATAACGCAACACTTTCTGTCTGCTGTACCTTTCCTGCAACAACTCGCATCTCACAGGATTTTAGAGCAAGACGTCTGTTTGAGCCAGACTGTAGTGAACGAAATCTTCAGACACTTATAACAGTCTGAGCCTGTCAGTGTCAGAAGAAGCTCTTTTAGTGGATGTACTTCGATGTGTAGGTTTGCCCCGTGTGATCACATTGCAGCCCGCTTTACGGCTGCCGGCTGAAGCGATCTCCCGCGATACTGGAGCATTTACAAAAAAATGTGTCCCCCAATATTCAATTAGACCCGGAAAAATAGGGTCCAGGTTTAAAAAATGCCGAAGTTATCCTTTATACATTTGAATAGCCTTAGTAAGACAGAGAAGTTCTGTTGATGTGTTCATTTCTTCCTTTCCTCGTTCATTCACTAAACGTAACTAAATTAACTGTGTTCATTATTGTGTGGTCCTTTCACTCCTTTAATGCTTACATAATATCACTCACTGGAAGAACTATACAACTCCTCTCCCGCTGTCTTAAAAAGGCAGTCAAAATACTGAAGGACCCACACCAACCTGACAACAAACACCTCATACCGCTGCGCTCGGGCAGGCGTTTCAGCGGCATGCCCATCCGGAATAACAGACTCAAGTTCAGTTTTTATCCCAGGGCCATAAGTGCACTAAACTCAGCTAAAATTTTAAGCAAACAATTTCCCCTGCAACCACCCCCCCCCCCCCCCCCCCCCACCCACGCACACATAACACCAAGGGAATAGTGCAATTTTCTTTTTATACCCCCCCCTGTTCATGTGTATTATGTCTCACTCGTCTTTATTATTTTAAGACTGTGTATTTAGGACTGTGTTGTTATTATCTAGGACTGTGTGACTGTGTTAGCACCTAGGGCTGCATTTTCAATTTCGTTGTACCATTCTTGACAATGAAGATCATTCATTCATTCATATTGGGAGACCTACACAACTCCCATGGAGGTGCCACCACCACCCCACAGAAAGAACATCATTAGCCTTGGTTTCAGGGGAGAGTACAGAGTCACACATGGCATGGTCCGGACAGATTCTGAACCATTTCAAGCCCCACCAAGAACACCTTTCTGAGGAAACACAGCAGGCCATGTGTAGGTATCAAACTAAAAGTATTTATTTTCAAATAAATACCGGATAGTCCCACACATTTCCCATATTACAGCAATATATTAACAGTGCGTCTTGCTTTATATTATTGGATTCGGCACAGACAAGGGACTAAACACATTTCGCAATTATGCCACAACAATGTGGAACGCCCTACCCACAGCCGTAAAGGAATGTGAATCACTACCCACATTCAAAACCGCTCTTAAAGAGCACCTACGGGAGGCTGCAATTCGAAACTGGCCACCGTAAAGTATATATTCTCTCCCCACCGTATGTATATATTTTCTGTTAGGATCTCTGGGTAACAGTACTGTATATTTGCATATCATATATGTCACAAATGTAACAGTACTATATACCTGTATGTCATGTATGTCCCTATGTCATAAATGCCATGATGTCATGTATGCCATAAATGTCACTATGAATTGAAAATGGGGGACCCTGATGTAAACAAGACGAAAGTCTTTCTCTGGTCTGCATCCCCTTATTAACAATTGTGTGAATTGAGCCGTACTGTATTGTACCCATTCTGCAATCTGGTAATAAAGTTTTCATTAATTAATTCAGACACACAGGGCTTTATACTAGTCCGAGTTCATTTCCTGTCCTACCACCAAGAACCGAATGGGAAAAGGTTACGTCATTACTGTGTAATGTGTACTGGGAATTCCAGTTTATGGGCGCGTTTGTGTGTGTGTGTGTGCATGTGTGTGTGTGTGTGCGTGTGTGTGTGTGTGTGTGTGTGCGTGCGTGTGTGAGTGCGTGTGTTGGCTGCATTGAAGCAGATGAGGTGAATAAGGGAGTTAGCTCCACTTCCATAGTCGGAATAACGTTTCAATATACTCTGTCACTTGACATGTAGATAAATCATGTGCACATGTATGTACAACACGGTTCTAAATGGCCGCTCTGCCATCGGAGGAGATGTGGTCAGGTGTCCCACCTTGATGTGGTTCTTCACCACGTTGGTCCTCTGCAGCCTCTGGTCCTCTGGGATCCCGATCTCCTCCCATATGTCCTTCAGACGACAGAGCGCTTTGTTCAGGCAGGCCACAGACTCTGCTGCGAGCACCTCACTGTGGGGCGTGGAGGACAGGAACACGTACTTTATTGTTGGCACTTCATTCATCAGATTCTCATAGTTGTATTATTCGCCACATGGAAGCAATACAATCATAGAGTTTTCATACAAAATCATAAATACCATACCATGTGGGCAACAGGAGCAGGAAGAAGAATAACTCTTATAGTTACCTGCCCCCTATTCCTAAACTAATCAGTTGAGTTTGATTGATTGAAAACTTTATTAACAGATTGCAGAATGGGTACAATACAGTACAGTACAGCTCAATACACAGAGTATTGAGTTCAAGCTTATTTAGTTCCCCCATTATTACCAGACTTATGAATTGGCTAACGTTAGCTTATAATGTTAGGCAACGATACAGAAACTCAAGATGTTTGAATGTATCCGCGTTATTATGATTATGATGATGATCGTTTGGACGTGTAGCTCGGGTTGTGTTAGTAACGTTAGCCAAGTTAGCATTCTTGTTTGCGTTCTTCTGGATATAAAACGTGCACACAGACAGACAGCGGAGACACGGTGTATTATTAGCGTTATGTTATATTACCTCTTTCTCATCGTGCTGCTAGTCCAGGCGGTGCTTTGAGAGATGAGTTAGATTAACTGTTGGATCAGCTTCACAACACTCTGCAGAACCGTGACGTCACTCTGACTGCAGCCGCTTCAGATTCAAACTGCGCAGCACAGAGCAGCTTCACCCTCATTGGCTCCGCGAGGGAGCGCTCGTTCATTACACCGGCCAAGAGCTGACGGGAGGAGACGTAATAGACCTCAGAGGGAAACCCGCCCGTGCCTAATACACCGTGAGGGACATCCATCACACCCATAACATACAGGGCGTGGTGTGTAGGTGGCGTCACTCAAAATACTACTGTACATACTACTGTACTGTACTGTACTGGTGTTACTGACAACTTGCAGATCTGCTGCTGCTGGTCATTATTATAATGCATGTCATTTAGCATAATAATAATTATTATTATATTTATTGGTAGAGATTTGCACTACAACTCATACCTCATGAATGAATGAATGAATGAAAACTTTATTTAACAGATTGCAGAATGGGTACAATACAGTACGGCTCAATACATACAATTGTTAAGGGGATGCAGACCTGAGAAAGACGTTTGTCTTGTTTCCATCAGGGTCCCCCATTTTCAATTCAGCAAGACATTTATGACATACATGTTACAAAGGATCAGATTAAACCGAATATATATATTTATTGATTGATATATATTGCATAGTATTTGTATATCGTTTGATATCCCTTGTATATTCCTTGTACATATACACGGAATATCCCTTTAGCCTAGTGCAGACCATGGTATTTCATTCTCCTATTGGACAGCGGTCCACAGGCGCCGGGGCCGTGCCTCCAGAGTCAGGTTCAAGGCCACCGTCAAGACATGTCTGTACATGCCCGGCCTTGCCCAGGGATACGAGACAGAAATGAGGTTGGCACTAGATTGTTCGCCGTGCATATAAATATGGCGCAGGTGAATACAGAAGTAGAGTTACCCAATAAGTTGAAGCCTCACCCACGATACTCCGTGCGGTGAAGTATGGCCTGTTTGGCCCCAAAATAGAGCATTGAGACCGCGTGCGAATTAATAACTGAATTGTCAGAGTTTGGCGCTATACCGTCGAGTGCGACATATTTCTATTAAGTCAGTAATAGTCTATTTGTGTATAGTGTATCGTGCGGCTAAAGTTCTACAGTGACCAGCATCACCAACGCTTCCTCGTATCAGCTAGAGTGCTTATCCAGGCTGGGCTGCTTTCATGGCGCTTTCACCCGAGGAGACCTAGACGAGAACCGTGTGGACATGTACACTGGATTAATCTACCCGACGACTACATAGCCCTTTGCGGCTGGATTATATTTGTTTTGGTCCTGTGATTTATGGAGCGGAGAATCGCCGACGCCTACACGTGTTGGATTTACCCTGTGAGGAGACCAGTCGAGTCTGCGCCTCAGAGAGCCTGAGGCCGGCTAGCTTTCTTCACTGTGGAGCTACAGTCTACGGAGAACAGCTGTATTCGTCTGTGGATCAAGAGACTATTGCACCGTATCCTGTACTTGGAGTCTCCTTAGTCATCGTTGACCAGACTCTCTACTACCGACAGATCCTCTACCCCTGCTGGCTTACAACCGGGGGGACCCTTCCAGTATCTCCCGCTATATATTACTAGTGTACCATAGATATAATTCCCTAAGATTCAGGTTGTATAATTACCTCCTGCGTAACCAGAGAATGGACATTCATTATTGATTTGCCTACGCACATTCCTTTGCCTTATAAGCGCATCCAAAGTAAAATACAGAGAAGTATATTATGTACCTTTTGCTGCAATAAATACTTGATTACACCTTTGTGTGGAACCGATTCATTGTGGGAAGTGTTCATCATATTTATATATCATGTACTGTATGGCCAGTAATTAAAGTACATAAAGCGGTAGTGGTTTAATGATACCATACTTATCAATACAGTCAGGGAATTGTACCCTTCAGTTACAATTGGTCCTTCGAGCCGGAGGGTAACTAGCGTAATATTAATATAGTGGTATTAATATTGACATGGCCTATGATGAACACTCCACAAAACGGTTCTCCTAAAGTAGATCGCCCGCAGCGTAGACGGCAGACACCTCAGTACTTAGAGGATTACGTTGCCAATATACTACCTAGCTTTCTACAGACGGTAAACGCGGAAAAAGTAGATAGTAAAATTATGTCCGACCCTATCGACCAGGCTACCCCGCCAATAGAGGCCCTAGTGGGTTCTAACGTAACTGACCAAGCTCACGGTAGGGACCAGGAGGGACCCGACATGACTTTACCCCCCGCCAAGACCAAAGAAGTAGTCCCCGGAGAGCTCCAGGATAAAGACAGCCCTCCAGGGATGGAACTCTACCCGCTACAAGAAGAGGAGAGCACCCCGGAGATGGATCTCCAGGACTCGCCACAGGAGAACAGATCTCCAACGAGTACTGCCAGGAGCGGATCACCTCAACCAGCGTCTTCCCCCAGCGAGGCGGACAAGATGCTGGCACAGGCATTCCTCGCCAGCCTAGCAGCCTCAACAGAGCGCGATCGACTCCAAGCACAGACGCTTAGTGAGCGCGAACATTCTTCCATGGAAAGAGAACGCCTTCAAGCGCAGCAACGGAGCGACGAAGATCGTATACGTCTAGAGATTAGACGCCTTCAGACGGAAGAGAATATGGTAAGGGACCGGGCCGAAGCCCAGCGCGCCGCCGCCGAAGCCCAGCGCGCCGCTGCCGGTGCCCAAAGAGAAGCAGAGCGCGACCTCGCTCTCACCAAGCGCGAAGCCGAGCGCGACCGATTACAAGCGCAGATAATGGAGCAGCTGATCACCAGGGCAACACCCCCTCCCTCCGCACGGGGTTCCAGGGCCTCGTCAAGACAAGGGTCAAGGGCACCCTCACCTACCCTATCAAGCGACCCTGAGCCCGACCACCAGAGAGAGCCTATACCCCCCTCCGAACTCCTTCCCCGACCGGTCCACGCGAGACCCAGCTACAAGGAAGAAACGGTCTACACCGCGGAGAGGCTAAATAGACGACTACAGGATCTAGAGGACCTGCCAGAGGAAGAAGAAGAGGGAGAGGAGGAGAATCAAGCCCGACAGCAGCACAGTACTCCACAGGACCAGGAGGTCCAGTACAGCCCAGGCTCTACCCCCGCGGCTCTGCGCTACAGACCCCCGACTCAATTCACGGGTGAGCTTGACGCACGACCAGCCCCGAGGAACAGCACCTGGATACGCGGGCCATGGTACCCAGCAGGTACCAGCCCACCAAGAGGCGTAAGAGGAGACTCGCCTAGGAGGCCTCTCTTCCAACGCTCACCGATGTGCCAGCCATCCATGGCATCATACATTGGCACACCGACGTTTCCGGACTTCACCCACGAGAACAGAGCACAGTACACGGAGCTACGAATGTGCTTAGAGACAATGATGTCCGATGTAGCTGATGAACCGTACAAGTATGCTATCCTACTGAAGCACCTCAAGGTGCCCCGAGCGCACAATATAGCGCTGGCCTATGCCACCTCTACTACCCCATACACAGCGGCTCTAGCAGCACTCGACCAAAGATATGGACGCATATGGGACTACGTAATACAAGAGATAAGGCATATTGACCGCCTACCCCCAGCCACAGACAATCGCTCACTAGATGACCTGTCTATCAAGGTACAATCCCTGGTAGGGATGCTGGGGGCGGAAAAGAGAAAAGGGTATGCACGAACTGTACGCAAACTCTAATGTCGAGAGGATTTTAGAGAAGCTTCCGCCCGCCCGACAAGAGCGCTTCAGGCAGCAAAGAGACCACCGTGATCCTAACGGTCCCGAGCCATCCCTCCTAGACCTAGCCGACTTCCTGGCGAGAGAAGTCAACAGCCTACGGTTGGATACGTTCATGCGGAGCACCCCAAGCTCCAGAGAGGGACCTAGGAGAGCAAACGATGGCCGAAGATTGGTGACCGTCATGCACCAATCAGAATCAGTACCGAGCAGCAAGAACCACAGTACCCCCTCGATGAAAGAGAAGTGGAAGATGGTGTGCCCGTACTGCGAAAAGGAACACTGGTTGTCACAATGTGACACGTTCAAGAAGATGACCGCCGACGAGGTGAGTCAATGGATAAAGTCCAACCGACGCTGTTACCGATGTGCGCGCAGTCACATGGCAGCCGATTGCCGCTTAAAGAAGAGGTGTAGTCGGTGTGACAGAGCCCACCTAGATGTCCTACACGACAGTAACAGAAGAAAGCCTGCACCCTCAAGCAGCACAAAGGCAAGTGTTATGTACATTGACCCCACCAGCAGCGGGGGCGCCCGGGTGCTCTTAAAGGTGGTCCGCGTAACACTGAGTTACCAAGACAAGGTCATGGACACTTACGCCGTCCTTGACGACGGGTCAGAGAAGACCCTTCTCCTCGCGTCCGCTGCGGCCCAGCTGGGGCTGCGGGGGAGCGAAAACCAGATGACGATTCGGACAATAAGAAGAGATCTAAAGACGATAAAGGGCGAGAATGTCTCCTTCACTATCGCAGCAAGCGGGCAGCCAGAGAGACGGTATAGGATTACTAATGCTTTCACCAGCCAAGAAATAGGCCTGTCGCAGTACACCTACCCCATCGCCAAGCTGATGGATAAATATGTGCACCTGCGTCAACTACCTATACCGCTCATAGACGGTGCCACCCCGACCCTGCTGATAGGCTCCGACCATGCAGACCTCATCGTCCCGATAGACCGGGTCCACACAGGGCCCAGAGGCTGTCCTGCAGCAGTCGAGACCCGCCTAGGATGGACATTACAAGGCCCCCTCGCTAAGTCTCTTAACCGAACAGCAGCCACTAACTGCCTCCACTCCAGAGTGACAGAAGAAGACACCACCCTCCTACAGCATGTCGAGAGGCTATGGACACTAGAGACAATGCCCTTTAAGAACGAAAAGAAAGACATTCGTTCCAAGGAAGACATTTACGCTATAGCCCTCCTCGAGCAGGGGACAAAGAGAGTCAAAGTCAACGGAGTGATGAGATACGCAACTCCACTCCTGAGGCGAGAGGGTATGCCTACCTTCCACGCCCCAAAAGAAGCGACGGAGCGGTATCTATGGGAGACAGAGCGGCGCCTAGCCAGAGACCCCGCTCAAGAGACGGTGTACCGCGCTGAGATTAACAAGCTAATCACAGCGGGACACATAAAGAAAATTGACATTAAAGAGGCCGATCAGACGACCGAATCATGGTACGTGCCGCACCACAAAGTCCACCACAACGGCAAGGATCGTATTGTGTTCAACTGCAGCTACCAGATCGGATCACAAAATCTGAATAAAGAGCTCTTGCCCGGCCCAACACTCGGCCCCTCTCTACTAGGTGTGTTACTACGTTTCCGCCAAGACAAGGTGGCCATCAGCGGTGACATCAAAGGGATGTTCCTGCAGGTGAGACTAGTGGAGGAGAACAAGCCCCTGCTGCGGTTCCTATGGAGAGAGAGGATCGGGGATGAGCAACCAGCCATCTATCAATGGGAAGTCCTCCCTTTCGGAACCACATGCAGCCCATGCTGTGCTACGTTTGCACTGCAAAAACACGTCGCAGAGGACCCAGCAGCTGATGAAGAGGTCCGACAAAGTGTAGGAAATAGTTTCTACGTGGACAACTGTCTGCAAAGCGTCTCGACGCCAGAAGAAGCCGAGGCCCTTCTACTCAAGCTCCGCGCCTCCCTGATCAAAGGCGGCTTTGATCTCAGGCAGTGGGCCAGCAGCGACCCGCAAGTATTGCGCAGCCTCTCCCCCGAGGACAAGGCAGCAAGCAGCGAGACCTGGATGGCGACCATCCCAGGAGAAGCCCAAGAAATGACATTAGGACTAGTCTGGCGCTTCAAAACAGACTCGCTCCATTATAAACACACACCCCTGACCAAGGAGCAGGGAAGGTCGACTGCACTACCGACCACCAGACGGAGTGTATACAGAACACTCGCCAGACAATATGACCCGTTGGGATGTATTCTACCTTACACCACCAGGGCAAAGATGATTGTAATAGCGTTATGGGACAAGGACCAGGGCTGGGACGACCCCATACCCGAACACCTTGCATCCACATGGAGAGAGTGGGAGACGGAACTCAGCTCACTCCCAGGTGTCAACATACGCCGCAGCTACTTCCCACCCACAGTGAGGCCGGAGACGTGCCAGATGGACCTGCACGTCTTCAGCGACGCCTCCGAAGTAGCCTACGGTTCGGTGGCCTACTTGCGTGCCCGAGAGGAGGGAGGAGAAATACATACTGCTTTCATCCTGGCTCGCTCAAGAATAGCCCCACGAAAGCAACAATCTATCCCGCGTCTAGAGCTCTGCGCAGCCCTAGCAGGAGCGCAACTCGCCACGTTAATCCAACGTGAACTCACCATTCCGGTGCAAAGAACAATCTTGTGGTCAGACTCCACGACAGTACTCACATGGATCCGGTCTGATTCGTGCAGATACAAGGTCTTCGTGGGAGTCAGAGTCACAGAGATTCAAGATTTAACAGAAGTAGCAAGCTGGAGGTATGTGGACACAAAACACAACCCAGCTGACGTCATCACCCGGGGAATGTCCCTGGGTGACCTCACCCGTCACAACCTATACAGTGACGGGCCAGAGTTCCTCAAGCTCCCGGAAGAAGAGTGGCCTACACCCACCCCACGGGAAGCGAGTAAAGAGGAGGCCGAAAACAAGAAATCTATGTTCTGTGGATTGAACACACTCGTCTCCACAGACCCCGACATAGACGATTGCCTCACCCTAGAGAGTGCGCAGCTAAAGACATTCCTGTGGCACCACCCAGAGGTTCAGCTCACTACTGACATTACAGCAGCTGACTACGAAGAAGCAGAACTTCTTCTACTACAACGAGCCCAGAGAGACTCGTTCCCCGATGAGCTAGACTGTCTACAGGGAGCAAAGCCCGTCCCATCAGACAGCAGACTGCTCCACCTAGCCCCCGAGAGCGACGCCCATGGTCTCATCAGAGTGGGTGGTCGTCTGCGGAGAGCTCCAGACTTACCGGATGACGTCAAGTACCCGATAGTCTTAAACAGCCGACACAAGGTTACAGAGCTGATCATAAAGAAATACGACGAGGATGTGCATCACGCCGGGGCAGAGAGAGTCTTCGCGGAGATCAGACGTCGTTATTGGATACTGCAAGGGAGAGAAGCAGTGCGGCGCTTCCAGCGAACCTGTCTAGACTGTCGTAAGTGGCGAGCGCAGCCCAGTATACCCCGGATGGCTGACCTACCTCCCTGTCGCCTCCGACTCGGCGACAAGCCTTTTCACTCCACCGGTATGGACTGTTTCGGCCCGCTGTATATAAAGAAAGGAAGAGGAACCGAGAAGCGGTGGGGTATTGTATTCAAATGCATGACCACCCGAGCGATGCATATAGAACTCCTTCCAACCATGAGCACAGACTCATTCCTTATGGCCTTCCGAAGATTCACATCGCGGAAAGGCAAACCGTCTATATTATTGTCTGATCACGGGACAAACTTCAAAGGCGGAGAAAGAGAGCTGAGAGAGAGCTTCCAAGCTATGGGCCCAGAACTTAAGACCCACCTCGCTCCATCCCAGATTGACTTCCAGTTTAATCCCCCGAACGCACCTCACTTCGGTGGAACTTGGGAACGAGAAGTACGTTCAATAAAGACAGCCCTGTACGCCGTGCTTGGGGCCCAGACCGTGGCGGAAGAAGTCCTAATGACAGTCCTCACGGAGATCGAGGGAGTATTGAACTCAAAGCCCCTCGGTTACGTCTCAAGTGATGTAGCAGATGTCGACCCAGTCACCCCCAACACACTCTTGATGGGGCGGCTGGACCCCGCGCTACCACAGACAATGTACAGGCCTGAAGAAGCGAACGGCCGAAGAATGTGGAGGTACAGTCAAGTATTGGCTGACAAGTTTTGGAACAGCTTCCTACTCCACTATCTACCGTCTCTACAGACCCGCCAGAAATGGGTGAAAGAGAGAGACAATTTGACAGAAGGAACAGTCGTCATGATTATCGACCAGTCACTACCCCGAGCTATGTGGCCGGCTGGCCGCGTAAGCAAAGTGATCACCGGTGCCGACGGAAAGGTCCGAGCAGCCGAAGTGCTCGTCCAAGGACGGATCTACACCCGACCCGTGGCGAGGCTAATAGAACTGCCAAGGCTCCCCGATACTATCGATGACGACCATGACCCCATGACTTTGTGAACTGCCCGACCCCTCACAACAGACATTGAGTAGTGGACAGTGCGGTTAATCTGTCTCTGCTTAGCTAATTAGGTGGGACTAATTAGGAGGCGGCTGTTACAAAGGATCAGATTAAACCGAATATATATATTTATTGATTGATATATATTGCATAGTATTTGTATATCGTTTGATATCCCTTGTATATTCCTTGTACATATACACGGAATATCCCTTTAGCCTAGTGCAGACCATGGTATTTCATTCTCCTATTGGACAGCGGTCCACAGGCGCCGGGGCCGTGCCTCCAGAGTCAGGTTCAAGGCCACCGTCAAGACATGTCTGTACATGCCCGGCCTTGCCCAGGGATACGAGACAGAAATGAGGTTGGCACTAGATTGTTCGCCGTGCATATAAATATGGCGCAGGTGAATACAGAAGTAGAGTTACCCAATAAGTTGAAGCCTCACCCACGATACTCCGTGCGGTGAAGTATGGCCTGTTTGGCCCCAAAATAGAGCATTGAGACCGCGTGCGAATTAATAACTGAATTGTCAGAGTTTGGCGCTATACCGTCGAGTGCGACATATTTCTATTAAGTCAGTAATAGTCTATTTGTGTATAGTGTATCGTGCGGCTAAAGTTCTACAGTGACCAGCATCACCAACGCTTCCTCGTATCAGCTAGAGTGCTTATCCAGGCTGGGCTGCTTTCATGGCGCTTTCACCCGAGGAGACCTAGACGAGAACCGTGTGGACATGTACACTGGATTAATCTACCCGACGACTACATAGCCCTTTGCGGCTGGATTATATTTGTTTTGGTCCTGTGATTTATGGAGCGGAGAATCGCCGACGCCTACACGTGTTGGATTTACCCTGTGAGGAGACCAGTCGAGTCTGCGCCTCAGAGAGCCTGAGGCCGGCTAGCTTTCTTCACTGTGGAGCTACAGTCTACGGAGAACAGCTGTATTCGTCTGTGGATCAAGAGACTATTGCACCGTCTCCTGTACTTGGAGTCTCCTTAGTCATCGTTGACCAGACTCTCTACTACCGACAGATCCTCTACCCCTGCTGGCTTACAACCGGGGGGACCCTTCCAGTATCTCCCGCTATATATTACTAGTGTACCATAGATATAATTCCCTAAGATTCAGGTTGTATAATTACCTCCTGCGTAACCAGAGAATGGACATTCATTATTGATTTGCCTACGCACATTCCTTTGCCTTATAAGCGCATCCAAAGTAAAATACAGAGAAGTATATTATGTACCTTTTGCTGCAATAAATACTTGATTACACCTTTGTGTGGAACCGATTCATTGTGGGAAGTGTTCATCATATTTATATATCATGTACTGTATGGCCAGTAATTAAAGTACATAAAGCGGTAGTGGTTTAATGATACCATACTTATCAATACAGTCAGGGAATTGTACCCCTCAGTTACAATACATGACATACAGATATATATATATATCATGACATTTATGACATACATGACATACAGATATATATATATATATCATGACATTTATGACATACACAACATACAAATATACAGTACTGTTACATTTATGACATACAAGATATACAAATATACAGTACTGTTTAATAGAGATCCTAAAAGAAAATATATACATTCGAGGGGGAAACTGTACATTAGGAGGGGGGGGTGGACATTTACAGGGGCCAGTTTCAAATTGCAGTCTCCCGTAGGTGTTCTTTGAGAGTGGTTTTGAAAGTGGGTAGTGATTCACATTCCTTTACAGCTTTGGGTAGGGCGTTCCACATTGATGTGGCATAATTGCGAAACGTGTTTAGTCCCTTGTTTGAGCCGAATCTGGGTTTAACATGATTTGTGGAGCTCCCTCTGGTGTTGTGGTCGTGGAATTCACTGACCTTTGGGAAGTATTTCGACATGTACATGGGTACCTGAGTGGTGTAGTGTATCTTGTAGACCAGGCCCATTGCAAGTTGCTGTACTCTGTTGTCTACTCTAAGCCATCCTAGGATGTCAAAGTGGGCAGGGGTGAGGTGGGTTCTAGGAGTAAGGTCAAGCAGTAGTCTGACCAGTTTGTTTTGTGATGTTTGTAATTTTGTTTTTAGCGCCTTTGAGGTGCTTTGGTACCATGAGGTGCAAGCATAGTCGTAGTACCCTTGAATGAGTGCTCCTGTTAGAGTCTTCAGGGTATTCTTGTTTACCAGAGAGGAGATTCGGTATAAGAATCTTGTTCGTTGGTTGACTTTTTTTATTACATTGGATGCCATTTTGTCACAGGAAAGATTAGCCTCTAGGATGGAACCCAGGTAGGTAATTTCATCTTTCTTGTGACAATATTGTCACCCACTGTAACTGAGAAGCCGTCGGTCTTGCTGAGTTTGCTATTTGAACCGAAGAGAATGGACTCTGTTTTGCCCATGTGTAATGATAGTTTGTTATCAGCGAGCCATATGCAGATTTTGCCGAGTTCCGAGCTGAGGGTTTTTTCAACCTGTAACTTGTTCTTGTCAGAGACCAGCAGGGCTGAGTCGTCCGCAAACAGGAACAAGTTGCAGTCACAAGCTGACGACATGTCATTTGCATAAATTAGGAATAGTAGCGGTCCTAGTATGCTTCCTTGTGGAACACCACAGCTCACTGTGAGGGGGGGGGGGGGGGGGGGGGTAGTGTACCGTTTACCTCCACCATCTGTTCTCTCCCCTCCAGGTAGGATTGCATCCAGCTCGCTGATAGACTATCAAAACCAATTGCTTTTAGCTTGTCAATCAGAATGGAGTGATTGACAGTGTCGAAAGCCTTTTGTAGGTCTAGCATGACCATGCCGCAGTATTTGCCGGCGTCCACTTCTTGTTTGATGTGGTCGTTCAAATAGAGAAGGCATGTGTCAGTGGAGTGGGATGTTCTGAAGCCAGATTGGAATTTGTAGATTCGATTTCTTTCCGCAAGGTACTTTTTGACCTGTTCGTAGACAGTTTTTTCCATAACTTTCGAGATGGAGGTAAGAATAGAAACAGGGCGGTACTACACTGTCAATGTGTGTGGTCCATGTCAAGTCCTGGGATATGTGGACTCCGAGGTACTTAAAACTGTTCACTCTCTTGACCGGTGCCCCGTCGATGCTGAGGGGGCTGTAGTCCTTGACCCCCGACCTCCTAAAGTCCACAATCATCTATTTAGTTTTGCTGACGTTCAGGGAGAGGCTGTTCTCCTGACACCACTGTGACAGATTCTCTACCTCTTCCAGGTAGGCCCTCTCATCGTTGGCAGAGGTCAGGCCCACCACAACTGTGTCGTCAGCAAACGTGATGATTGTGTTGCTGTTCCGCTGTGCCACACAGTCATGCGTGTACAGCGAGTAGAGGAGGGGGCTCAGAACACAGCCCTGGGGGGCACCTGTGTTGAGAGTGATGGATGAGGAGGTGCAGTTACCTGCTCTCGCCACTTGGGGCCTCCCTGTCAGGAAGTCCAAGACCCACTGGCAGAGGTCATAGTTCAAGCCCAGGTCTCTGAGCTCGACTACCATGTCTACTACGAGTTTGGAGGGGACTATGGTATCTCAGGAGGCTCATACAGAACCAAGCATTTCACAGTACAGTACCTGTACCTTATATGTGACAAATAAAACAAAACTTGAAACTTTTTTGTATAGTTGTTTTTTGGTTGTTGTGTATCTTTGTTTCACTGGAGATTAATTATGTAATGATATGATAAATTAACTAAATGTCCAGGTTGTGCTGAAGCAATCCAATAAAATACTAATTATATATATATATATAAAAAAAAAAAAAGGGAATACTTTACTCCACCTTACATGTGATTCTGTAGCTTTCTCCACACGCTGCCTGCTGGCTGAAAAGGTCTCCCACAGCAAGACTCCACACGTCATTCTCTGTGGTGTGGCGACCTGGAAACACCAGCAGGGGGCAGCACTGGCAAAGGCACACGCTTCGACTTCCACAGTGAGCTCTCCGTTCACAGCAGGCGACTTGATGCCGACACTCTGACAGAGCTGTTATGTAACATAGTTGCCTTAAGTAGCACAGTGCATGTCTTTGGTGGGAGACACTAGTGCTGATTATGAATAAAAGATACAGTCTGATACAGAGAGCAGTAAAGACAGAGCAGTAAAGACAGAGTACATAATGTACTGTATTATAAAGTATTGTATTATAATGGCTGAGCGATCATGGAGTAGACGTGTTTCACATGAGCTCCCTTCTACCGTGCTGAATATACGTTTCTCCCCATTAGTCTTTATTTTATTTTTATTTGTTTTTTATCTGTTTGCTAGGTCGTCGTGTTTAGTATACTGTCGTCGACTTTTTTCGACTTTCTGCAATGACTGGGGTGGAAACCAGAGCCATGAGCGCCCCATCCAGCAAACCACCACCACCCGGCCTGGCCGCATCGTCGTCCGGTGTCGGGGAAATAAGCGAAGCTGTGCTCTTGGTTATGACCAAGCTACACGCAGACTCTGAGGCACGCGTCGCTGAAGCACAGAAGAAAGTGTTGGCGGATTTTTGTGTCAACCTCCGTCGTGAGATATCGGAGGAAATACGGCTGGCGGTGGTCCCGCTGACAGACAAGATGGAGTCGATTCACGCTGCCTCATCGGCTAATGCTAACGAACTAGCCATGCTAACGACGGAGGTATCATTACAGTGCGAGAGGATGGCGGGTCTCGAATCCGCCCTGCTGGCTAGGCAGGCTGAAGTCAACAAACTACAGTCGGCAATGGAGGAGATGCAGTCCCGGGATAGACGCCACAACGTCAGGATTGTTGGAGTACCGGAGACCAGCGGTGAAGGCCGTCTCTCTGAGACCGTGCCCGAACTGCTGCAGAAAATACTAGGGACGGACGTCCTCCCTTCGCCTCCTGTCTGTGAGTCGGCCTACAGAGCGGGCAGGTTTTCTCCCGGCGTGAACAAAGAGCCGAGGCCCATCATAGTCAAGCTGAACAGGCTTCAGCAGAGAGAACTCATCATGCGGTCGGCTCGTACCAGAAGGGGTAATCTGAGGCTTGGCGATCACAAAGTGGCCATTTTCGAGGACTTTACGCCGGAGGTTCAAGCACAGAGAGGCGAATACAAGGTGGTCCTGACTAAGCTATGGAAACTAGGCCTGAGGCCCACGTTATTCGCTCCCGCGAAATTATCTGTATTGGAGAAGGTCGATGGTCAGCGTTCATTTTGGTCGTTGGCTAAAGCGAAGGAATATCTCGCGGCGATACCCGAGACTGTTGCTTGATATCTATGTCGGGTGAGTGACTTGGCGGTGTGTGCCTATATACGTTGATTAGGCCGACTATTCACAAATACTTGCTGTCATGCCCAGACATGCTAACTGCCCGCTGCCCATCCAACTAGCGGGGCTTCCCAATGACTTCTGTTACTTGCTAAAGCTGACCTCATGGTCGTACTTGTGTATCGCCTCGTTGGAAGCTAACGAGCTAGCTGAACAATGTACATAATAGGCTAACGTGCTATCCGGATTCATCACTAGCTTACGCGCTAGCCTCGGGCTAGCTAAGCGGGCTTCGTCTATCGTCTGCGCTGAGACATTCGAGACCCGTTAATGGTTACGTATTTTGGATGCTGTTGCTGTTCAAAGTGACATTGGTTTGCACAATTCAAGAGTGATCGGGTCCTTAATTAACTAACTTCTGGTATGCTTTTATTTTTATATCCAGGTTGTTTTGAGCTTTGGGATCCAATAGTACAAGGTCGGTTGAATATGCATATACAATATATGATAACAGGTTTGGTCGGGTATGGCTTGCACTTTATGGCTATATGGTTGTATGGCTTGCACTTTAGCCATAACCCTCTTTTCCTTTTTTTTTTTTCTCTTATTGTCGCTGTTTTTATGTCATCTGTATGCGCGATTTAAATGTGATCCGATTCTACCTTGGACTAACTGCTGATATGCCTTAATTTTGTTTTGAATTTTCCGTGATCCATTTGTGCTATAACGTTGCGACATTAATATGCAGACTCCAAGGTAGATGGTTACAGGGTTGATGTTGAATAATTATATAATAATGGCTAATTTTTCCATTATAGCTGTCATGTTAGGGCCAAGGCTCACGTTGGCTCTCGACCGAATATACATAAAATATGTGATAACAGGCTGGCTTAGGTTTAGCTTTGCTTGCACTTTAGCCATAACCCTCTTTTTCCTTTTTCTATTATTGTCGCTCTTTTAATGGCATTTGAATGAGCAATTTAACTGTGATTCGATCCTACCTTAGACTAACTGCTGATATGCTTTGATTTTGTTTTGAATTTTCCTTTTTCCATTTATACTATAATGTTGCAACATTAATATGCAGACTACGAGGTAGTTGGTCACAGGGTTGATGTTGAGTAATTATATAATAATGGCTAATTTTTCCATTATAGCTGTCATGTTAGGGCCAAGGTTCATGTTGGCTCTCGAACGAATATACATAAATATGTGATAACAGGCTGGGTCAAGTTTAACTTTGCTTGCACTTTAGCCATAACCCTCTTTTTCCTTTTCCTATTATTGTCGATTCTTACATAGGTTATGTCATTTCAGCCGTTGTGCCTGATCAGAGGGACTGCTTCAGGGGTGCACTTTAACCATAACCCCTTTTTTTCCCTTTCTTATTTTTGTCATTGTTTAATTGACATTGTTCACACAATTTTGCACAATTAACCTGTGACCCGATCCTGCCTTAGACTATCGGCTGGGATGCTTTAATTTAATTTTGTTTTGAATTTTCCTGTACCCATTTGGGCTATAACATTACGACGTTGAAGCTCAGATTCGGAAATAGATGGTTGCAGGTTGATGTGGAGTTATTATTTAATAATGGCTATTTTTACCATTATGGTTGTCTTATGTTGGGGCCAGTGCTCAGGTGGTTTTCGACCGATATCTTTATTGAATTTTATTTTTATTATTATTTGTGTTTATTGGACTAGTGGGGGTTTACTCAGGGGTTTAACTAGAGGGGGGTTGGAGTGGGGAGCGTCTTTTTGGATCCATGTCTCTAGTGGGAAGTGATAGGAAGATGACCATCCTCAGTGGATGGGGCATAGGGTGGGGATTGGAGAGTGGGTATAGGGGGGCTTATAATAGGACGGGTGGGTTAGGGTTTAGAGTAGAAGGAGGGGGGGTTGTAGCTGGGGTGGTATTTTTATGTGTTTTATGTACTGTTGTCTTATATGTGTGTAATTGTTCCTCCTCTGAACTCCTGGGATTGACCGTCTGGGCCCGCCTGGATCGGCGCCTCTGTACTCAGCCTGGCTGCACTGGTACGTTCTCTACGCATTTAGACAAGCTCGACCATGGCTAAATTGAATATTTTAATTTGGAACGCAGGAGGGCTTAACGCCCCACACAAGCGTGCCAGTGTCCTTTGGCTATTGAAGAGGAGAAATATTGACCTTGCTCTCCTTAGTGAGACGCATTTATTGGTAGGTGACGTGTCAAGACTGGCAAATCGGCAATATCACGTTATCTCCTCATCCTCAGCCGATGATAAGACGAAAGGAGTAGTCATAGTTACAAGACGTAACCTTGATATCAAAGTCTTGGATGTATGGTCGGACACGGAGGGAAGGATTACTATAGCAAAAGTTGAATTCTTGCATAGGAAGATGGCTATAATAGCATTGTATGCTCCTAACACATTTGATTCAGCGTTCTATAATACAATCACGAAGAATATGTTGGAACTTAATGGATACGCTCTCATTGTGGGTGGCGATTTTAATGCGTGCTGGGATGCGGAGATGGATAGGTCCGGGCCCTCTGAAACGAGCGACCAAAAACGGGCCTCTAAGGCCCTTAGGATGTGGGCCAAGGACACGGGGCTCACAGACCTTTGGCGCTTATCCAACCCCACCCTCAAAGGTTACTCTCACCTGTCAGCCAGACACAAAAGCTTCTCTCGAATTGACTATGCATTCGCGTCCCCTAATATGTTTGATAGTTTCGATGTCTCATTGGTTCCCTTGGCTCTCTCAGACCACAAGGGGATTTTCCTTACGGCAACCTTTGGCAGGCTCTCCGCAAGAGCTCCCAGATGGCGTTTTAATTCGACCTTGCTAAAGAACGATGACTTCTGTTCTGAGTTCAGGAGTAAACTAGCTGAATTTTTGCAGATCAACGTTGGCACAGTAGAAGACCCTAGGGTCCTGTGGAACGCATTGAAAGGATTTATCAGGGGTCATGTCACACTATTTGCCTCCAATTTGTGAAAATCCCGGTCAAAAAAGCTAGAAGGACTGGAATCATTATATGCGGATCTATACGCGTCCTTGCAAACTAACTATAATGAACGACTAAACACACAACGTAAGATAGTCAAAAAAGAAATAAACTCCATACTTAAACAACAGTCTGAGTTCTTGATACATAGGACAAGACAAAATTACTATTTTCACGGCTCCAGACCTAGCCATCTATTGGCAATGAAAATACGCTCAAATGATCATTTCTCGGATATCCCCTCGATTAGGACGAGCCAGGGTGCAGTCACTACTGATTCGAAAAAGATCAATGACACTTTTAAAGAGTTTTACTCACAGTTATATAGCTCAGAGGGTAATCTTGATGACTCTAAATTTGAATCGTTCATTGGCGGGCTTGAGATACCCCACATTTCTGAGGAAGAGGCCAAGGAACTGGGGAGACCGATTACTCTCGTGGAATTGAGGGAGACGATTGTTGAAATGCAGAGGGGTAAGGCACCAGGCTGGGATGGTATTCCACCCGAAGTGTATTTGGCTTTCTGGGACCAACTGGGTCCATTGATGCTCGACATGATCAATTACGCTATCGAACAAGGGGAGTTCTCAAGAGATGTCAATATGGCGTTGATTTCTTTACTTCTCAAGAAGGACAAAGATCCCAATGATTGTGGTAGCTATAGACCCTTGAGTCTTCTCGGGGCCGATTTAAAAGTGTTTGCCAAGGTGCTGGCCCGTCGCCTGCAGAGATTTATGTCTGTATTGGTACACTGCGATCAAACTGGTTTTATCCCGGGGCGTCTGGCTGCAGATAATCTTAGGAGGCTGTTGCATGTAATCGATAACAGTAAAGACAATACAACTCCATCCACAGTTCTGTCTTTGGATGCCATGAAGGCGTTTGACAGACTTGAGTGGTCATACCTGTGGAAGGTACTTGAGGTCATGGGTCTTGGGAAGAGTTTTATTCATATGATTAAAGTCCTGTATGCCTCGCCGTCTGCGATGATACTGACAGGCAAAAACTGTTCCACACTCTTTCCAGTCTCCAGATCTTCTAGACAGGGTTGCCCTCTGAGCCCAGGACTGTTCGCGCTCTCCCTCGAACCTTTGGCCCAATTTATTAGGCAATCGGAGGACATCGTCCCCATAATGGTCAATAATACTCCACACAAAATTGCTCTCTATGCGGATGACCTGCTGATTTTCATGGACGACCCATCCCGGTCGGCCACAAAATTATTGAGGATAATCGACGACTTTGGTAAATTGTCAGGCTCTAAGATTAACTGGAACAAATCAGCCTGCCTACCTCTTAATGAGCTGGCCAAGGCGGTACGACTACCAGCTGATATCCCCATAGTAGAACATTTTAAATACTTGGGCATAGAGATATTCCCCACGCTGAACCAAATTACTAAGTACAACTTCACGGGTACTTATGATAAAATACGCCAGGATCTAGACAGGTGGTCGTCCCTTCCTAACTCCTTACAAGCCCGGGCTTCCATAATCAAAATGAACATCCTGCCTAGGATAAATTTTATTAGCTCAATGCTCCCCCTGCCCCCTCCAATAGACCACTGGCGCAAGGTACAATCGATGGTATCTAAGTTTATCTGGAATAACAAACGCCCGAGAATCAAAAGGGCTACTACTCAACGTAGAAAACAAGATGGGGGCCTCGCAATCCCTGATTTTAAACTTTATTTCTGGTCCTTTTCACTGAGACCTCTGATGTGCTGGCTAGACCCTGTAGAGGCTGTATCGTGGCGCTCCTTAGAAGCGGCGGCGGTATCTCCGCTAAGATTGCAGGATGTAGTGTACTCCACTGTCTCTATTTCGAAATGCCGGCTGAGGTATGGACCGATCATAACTCACGTGATCCAAACGTGGCGTAATGTACAGAGGTCGTGTGGGGTTAAATGCCCATGGCACCTGGACTCTCCAATTTTTAATAACCAGCAATTACTTGTTGGGCACAAGCCGGTTAATATTCCTCAATGGCAAAGGAGGGGAGTGCATACTCTGGAGGATATTTATGATAAGAACGGCCTCCGTGCGTTTCAGGACTTAAGAGAATTTTATGATTTACCCGGCGAGTCCTTCTTTCTTTACCTTCAACTAAGGTCAGCACTGAGGGCGCATGGCGTACCGTGGGCTCAAGCTTTGCACCCACACCCCTTCCTCAGGCTCATAGTGGACAGGACGACATCCAGAGGGTTTGTCTCAGACTTTTATACGCTCTTAATTCAATCCACGTATAAAAATGTATCATTGGATACAATCTGGCGTGTGGATATCCCGGAGTTGGACCCCGAGTTTGACTGGGATGATGTTTGGGCAAATGTGGCATTATCTTCCCGCAACCCCAATCACCAGCAAATTAATTTTAATTATATTCATAGGACCTATCTTACACCTAGGAAGCTATTTGCTATGGGACTGATAACCGACTCTTGGTGCACTTTGTGCTCTCAAAAGGCCACTGGCACTTATATGCATATGTATTGGGATTGCCCACCAGTGGCCCGCTTCTGGAGGTCAATAACGGACAAACTTTCAGATCTGTGTGGCTTAACTATCCCATTCACAGCTGTTACGCTACTCCTGAACGATATAACGACACTACCCGCGTCCGTACAACTGAAAAGGGTTGTCCTAGCGGGCGTCACAGCAGCGAAGAAGCTAATAGCAATGAGATGGAAGGAGCCTGAGAAGCTTACAATGATTAACTGGTCCCTAACTCTATTGGATGTGATTTATCTTGAGATATCCACGGCCCGGGTGATCGGGGTGGGGCAGGCTGGAATTGACCTGTGGTTCGCAGCAGCTGAGAAGGTAAAGACCGCCGTGTGCGGCTGAGCGGGGTTGGGGCGCTTGATCGGGGGGGTCCGGCGGTCTCTGGGGAGGGGGAGGAGGAAATGTCTTGTCTGTCTTGGTTTTTGTCTTGTCCTTCTTAACTTTGACTGGGGGGATTTTAGGGGGGGTAGGTATTTAGCTATTCTGCGCTATATGTCAATTCACATGCCATCTCCCCAAGGGACTAATATTGGCAGACTGATTGACCTGTTAACCAACTTGGAGGAAGAATTTCTTTCTTCTTACACTTTACCTTCTGCGAGTTTGGCAGTCTTGAACATGTGTAAGGGACCTAGGCTATCTACAATAGATCTGCGGCAACACTCTCATAAACAATCTTTTAAGTCACTCCACTTGTAAAGGTGGGGAAAGGTTGGCATGTTTGAAGACATTTTTGTTATTGAAATTGCCATCTGTATTTGATAGGTTGGACGCTGTTCTTTTTCTTTTGTCTTTATAATTTATTATTCTGTATTATTATTGTTTGTTATTCTCCTGTGAAGTTATGTTTTTTGTTACTGTGGTTATTGTGTTGTCCTGTTTCGTGTAATTAATAATAAAAAAATTTGATAAAAAAAAAAAAAAAAGGTATTGTATTATAATGTACTGTATTATGAATGAATGAATGAATGAAAACTTTATTTAACAGATTGCAGAATGGGTACAATACAGTACGGCTCAATACATACAATTGTTAAGGGGATGCAGACCTGAGAAAGACGTTTGTCTTGTTTCCATCAGGGTCCCCCATTTTCAATTCATATAGACATATATGACATACATGACATACAGATAGTCAGTACTGCTACATCTATACATTTATGACATACCAGATTTGCAAATACAGTACTGTTTGTGATACAGAAGGAGTCAAGAAAAGGGAGTATATACATTTGACGTAGAAACTGTACATTGGAGGAGGTTGGGTGGGGGGGGGTTGGGTACATTGGGATATTGACAACCATACTGGGTAATTTACATTGGAGGTGGTTGGGGGGGGCCGGGGGGCACACTGTATAAACAAGTAACACTGTACATTGAGGGGGGGGGGGGGAGGAGACACTGTACAAACAAACACAATTGTACATTGAACTATTGACAAAACCATACTAGGTAAATGACTGTACATTGGAGGGGGTTGGGTTCGGATATTTACAGGGGCCAGTGTTGAATTGCAGTCTCCCGTAGGTGTCCCTTGAGAGAGGTTTTGAAAGTGGGTAGTGATCCACATTCCTTTACAGCTTTGGGTAGGGCGTTCCACATTGATGTGGCATAATTGCGAAACGTGTTTAGTCCCTTATTTGAGCCGAATCTGGGTTTAACATGATTTGTGAAGCTCCCTCTGGTGTTGTGATCGTGGTATTCACTGACCTTTGGGAAGTATTTTGACATGTACATGGGTACCTTGGTCGTGTAGTGTATCTTGTAGACCAGGCCCATTGCAAGTTGTTGTACTCTGTCGTCTACTCTAAGCCATCCTAGGTTGTCAAAGTGGGCAGGGGTGAGGTGGGTTCTAGGAGTAAGGTCAAGCAGTAGTCTGACCAGTTTGTTTTGAGATGTTTGTAATTTTGTTTTTAGCGCCTTTGAGGTGCTTTGGTACCATGAGGTGCAAGCATAGTCGTAGTACCCCTGAATGAGTGCTCCTGCCAGAGTCTTCAGGGTGTTCTTGTTTACCAGAGAGGAGATCCGGTACAAGAATCGAGTTCGTTGGTTGACTTTTTTTATTACATTGGATGCCATTTTGTCACAGGAGAGATTAGCCTCTAGGATGGAACCCAGGTAGGTAATTTCATCTTTCCTTGTGACAATATTGTCACCCACTGTAACTGAGAAGCCGTCGGTCTTGCTGAGTTTGTTATTTGAACCGAAGAGAATGGACTCTGTTTTGCCCATGTGTAATGATAGTTTGTTATCAGCGAGCCATATGCAGATTCTGCCTAGTTCCGAGCTGAGGGTTTTTTCAACCTGTAACTTGTTCTTGTCAGAGACCAGCAGGGCTGAGTCGTCCGCAAACAGGAACAAGTTGCAGTCACAAGCTGACGACATGTCATTTGCATAAATTAGGAACAGTAGCGGTCCTAGTATGCTTCCTTGTGGAACACCACAGCTCACTGTGAGGGGGGGGGATAGGGTACCGTTTACCTCCACCATCTGTTCCCTCCCCTCAAGGTAGGATTGCATCCAGCTCACTGATAGACTATCAAAACCAATTGCTTTTAGCTTGTCAATCAGAATGGAGTGATTGACCGTGTCAAAGGCCTTTTGTAGGTCCAGCATGACCATGCCGCAGTATTTGCCTGCGTCCACCTCTTGTTTGATGTGGTCATTCAAATAGAGAAGGCATGTGTCAGTGGAGTGGGATGTTCTGAAGCCAGATTGGAATTCGTAGATTAGATTTTTTTCCGCTAGGTACTTTTCGACCTGTTCGTAGACTATTTTTTCCATGACTTTCGAGATGGAGGTGAGAATAGAAACAGGGCGGTAGTTGCCTGGGTCTAATTTGCTGCCCTTTTTGTGCAGAGGGGTCACCCTCGCAATTTTGAAGTCCTTGGGGACGTGTCCCTGTTTTATGGAGAGGTTTATTATGTGTGTGATGATTGGTGTGATGGCGGCTGCTGAGTCTCTGAGGAATTTGGAGGGGATGTTGTCATGGCCAGTGGCCTTGTTAGGTTGGAGGGCGCTCAGTTTATTGAGTACCTCATCTGTTGTTACCATTTCCAGCTTGAAGTCGTCCTTGCGTACTTGTTATAATGTACTGTATTATAAAGTACTGTATTATAAAGTACTGTACCATAATGTACTGTATTATAAAGTACTGTATTATAATGTACTGTATTATAAAGTACTGTATTATAATGTACTGTATCATAATGCACTGTATTATAATGTACTGTATCATAATGTACTGTATTATAATGTACTGTATCATAATGTACTGTATTATAATGTACTGTATTATAATGTACCATATTATAATGTACTGTATTATAAAGTACTGTATTATAATGTACTGTATTATAATGTACTGTATTATACTGTATTGTATTATAATGTACTGTATCATAATGTACTGTATTATAAAGTACTGTATTATACTGTACTGTATTATAATGTACTGTATTATAAAGTACTGTATTATACTGTACTGTATTATAATGTACTGTATTATAATGTATTGTATTATAAAGTACTGTATCATAATGTACTGTATTATAAAGTACTGTATTATAAAGTACTGTATTATAATATTACTGTATTATAAAGTACTGTATCATAATGTACTGTATTATAATGTACTGTATTATAATGTACTGTATCATAATGTACTGTATTATACTGTACTGTATTATAATGTACTGTATTATACTGTACTATAATGTACTGTATCACAATGTACTGTATTATACTGTATCACAATGTACTGTATTGTATTATAATGTACTGTATTATACTGTACCACAATGTACTTTATTATAATGTACTGTAGTATACTGTACTATAATGTACTGTATTATACTGTACCACAATGTACTGTATTATAATGTATTGTATTATAATGTACTGTATTATACTGTACTATAATGTACTGTATTATACTGTACTGTATTATAATGTACTGTATTATACTAAATGTACACAAACGTTACTCACCAGATTCCAGTTACATTTAGTTGAACGCTTTTATCTGAACGTTTTTAATTAACATTTAAAAAATAAAATCTCATTCATTCCATAAGAACGTAGAATACACATTTACAGACTTCTTTTTTAAATGGTCCATTTGCATGTTCTTGGTATCTGATTCTAGGGACATCTAATGGATCTCCCAGTGTCAGAAATACTGTCTGTTACTAGGCTTGAGTACATTGTAATGAACCAAATGAGAATATCAATTCAATTTTTTTTTTTTTATTATCTTTGACTGTGAATAACACCAAAATCTAAGCAAATGAATAAATGGAAGATGATTAAACAGAAGGTTTTGTAGATACAGTACTGAATTCTGCCATCCGGACACATGCAATCTGAAATATGATTATAGAATATCAGGCCTAAAATGGTTATGCGATTAAAATGCGATTAATTAATTACAAATACTGTAATTAATTAGATTAATTTTTGTAATCGCCTGACAGCACTAGTATAGACATATTAGCATAGTAGGTAGTAATATAGACATATTAGCATAGTAGGTAGTAATATACATATTAGCATAGTAGGTAGTAATATATACATATTAGCATAGTAGGTAGTAATATACATATTAGCATAGTAGGTAGTAATATAGGCAATAGTAGATTACTTAGTAGCAAAGTACATAATAGTAAAAGACATAATGAAGGTGTCGTTTTTTGGCGGCGGGTTTCAGCTGTCCTGTGATGTTTAATGTTTACAAAAAGTAATCATAATTTATTTGTATTAACCGATGCAACATATGAATTCATTATATTGTGTATGACCTCGAAGGAAGGTTAGTCGTTTTTTTGAGTAATGAGAATAAAAAAAAAGGACGAAACACAATCAAGTTTGCATAGATCTTTATTTTTAGTAGAATCTATAATTGACATCAATTAAATAAAAAGGAGAAAATAAAGAGCAAAAAATCTTTTAAATTACAAGAAAATTACACACTGCCCCGTTCATATAGTACAAAAATAGGCCTTATTTTAATTCTGTCCTGCGTGAGGTCGACGCCGCTCACACAGGCCGCCATTTCTGTAAGGTGACCTCATCAGAGCCCCGCCCCCAGTGACCTCATCAGAGCCCCGCCCCCAGTGTGACCTCATCAGAGCCCCGCCCCCACTCTAGTGTTTCACTTATCCAAAAAAAAAACAAGCTTGTGTACATATGTATGCACGCTATCTCACACACTCACACACACACACACACACGCACACGCACACGCAGGTCTGATTCAGCACTTATGTGTATGGAATACATTCTCTACTGGCAGCCTCGGCACCGTGTCGGTGGTTGAACCCACAGACGGTCTGTCGAGCGTGAGGTCTGTAGAAAAAGGCAGAAATCACAGGATGACCTCAGCAGAAATAAGGGGGGGGGGTTGTGTGTCATAGTGGATGGATGACGACGCGACACGGTTCACATCAGTGTATTTGGTTATGCAGACAGATATTGCTGCGATTATTAACCCACAAATGAACCATTTGAGGCCCCAAAAAAAGGCTGATCCAAATGGTTGACCTTGCCCCCTGGTGGCGAGTAAGGGGATTACAGAGCAGATTCTACAGCACTAACAAGCAATTCTTTTTAAGATTAGAGCTACTTTATAGTGATACGCACAAGCTGATTTAATGTACATTATAGTGATACTCACAACAAGCTGATTTAATACATTATTACACAGCTGTCCTAGTTCCTGGATTGACCCAAGGAGACTATAAAAGGAAGGAAGGGTCGTCACGTCGGTGCCAAGTGTGGGAAACGTTCAGTTCGGCCGACGACAGTGAGTTGGACGGGACCCAGCGTCTCAGATCCGTCGCTTCAATAGAACTGGCACCAAAATCGGACACCAAGCAGAACATAGCAGAACGCTGGTGTTCTGACGTGATGACCCTTCCTTCTTTTATAGTTTCCTTGGATAGACCCGCCCCCCCCCCCTTCCCTCCCCCTACATACACTGACAAGGTTGCAGAAACGGCCGATATCTCTGGTCCATGCAGACGGTATAATAATATATTTTGCCTTGTCGAGTTTGTCGATTATAGCCGTCCGCTCCCATAGAGACGTCTCTTTGTGAGCATGTGTTTATGTGAGTATTTATTATGTATAAGGTTCTTACGACTTAAAACTCTGGTTCTTCTGACGCTAGAATATCATCCACCAGTTCACTCTGCTGCTGCCGTCTGGGAAAACGGCCGCCGGGAAGCATCTGTAGAACATATCACCGCTTTTCTTTCATTATTCTTAAGTCACTGGTAGCTTCCTGATGACACACAGCTGGATGATCCGGTCGAGGAGGAGACAGATCTGTGAGAGACGCTGGTCTCCGTCCTCAAGTTTACCGTCCGCTCGAGGTCCTCGACTGAACCGATGACGTAATGTGGCAAGTAGTTCAGCGGTACATTGTTTTCCCATTCAAGACGTGTGTCTCTCTCTCTCTCTCTCTCTCTCTCTCTCTCTGAGGATTGTGTGTTTGGCATGAAAGGTAACTTGACACGACAACAAGATTTGGATCAGATTGACCTCTAGGTCTATTCATGGGATCTAGTGTAAGTTTGATTGACCCACTAAGGGCGTGGAATAAACTCGCCGAAACGCACACGGCTCCCACGGGCCGAATATTGCCCCGATCCTCTCGAGATTTGATGCCCGGGTACATCTCGGCGTGTGGAAGCTTTTCCTAAATCACTTCCATCACCGAAAAAGCTCAGAATCGGGACGGCGTGGAATAAACTCGCCGATTTTCACACGGCTCCCACGGGCCGAATATTGCGATCCTCTCGAGATTTGATGCACGGGTACAGGTGAATGGGTGACGTAGTCTGCAGCCAGACAGCAGGAAGGTTCTGGCTCTGATCCCAGGAGTCAGCAGGAAGGTTCTGGCTCTGAACCCAGGAGTCAGCAGGAAGGTTCTGGTGCTGAACCCAGGAGTCTGTAGGAAGGTTCTGGCTCTGAACCCAGGAGTCAGCAGGAAGGTTCTGGCTCTGAACCCAGGAGTCAGCAGGAAGGTTCTGGTGCTGAACCCAGGAGTCAGCAGGAAGGTTCTGGCGCTGAACCCCAGGAGTCAGCAGGAAGGTTCTGGCGCTGAACCCCAGGAGTCTGCAGCCAGCAGGAAGGTTCTGGCGCTGAACCCCAGGAGTCTGCAGCCAGCAGGAAGGTTCTGGCGCTGAACCCCAGGAGTCTACAGCCAGCAGGAAGGTTCTGGCGCTGAACCCCAGGAGCCTGGGTTGAGCGTGTGGTTCATCTGAAGCTCCAGGAGATTATCCCCCAAAACAACAGGAAATACAAACGTTGATTGTCAGTGAAAAAAAAAAAAAAATCCTCCTTGCTAGGCAGTGTGGTTACGGCGTGGGTTACGGTGTGGGTTACGGTGTGGGTTACGGTGTGGGTTACGGTGTGGGTTACGGCGTGGGTTACGGCATGGTTACGGCATGGTTACGGCATGGTTACGGCGTGGTTACGGTGTGGGTTACAGCGTGGTTACGGTGTGGTTACAGCGTGGTTACAGCGTGGGTTACAGTGTGGGTTACGGTGTGGGTTACGGTCCCACTTCAATAGTATTTAAAGCAGGAGGGCAACGATACCATAGATATACATCACTAGATGACTCAACGCTGCTGGCCAACAGAGAGACCGACGTTGCCGCATGGCGGCCATCTTGCGTGGGTGGAGCACACCCCCACTCATAACACGCGTGTCTATGGTGCATCATGTACTATTGACATAACCATAGCATGCTCAATTTTCAACCGTTTGGTTTGTTAAAAACATCAGAGATGTAGTTATCATACTGCATACTTATAATGAACTTTCATGTAATAAATAAAAAAAAAATGATTCCAAGAAGGAATCATAGCCACGTTAATAACGTTTGTAATAAACCAAACCGTTTGTAAATCAGTCAAGATTTCAGCGAGTTAAGAGTATTTTTGTTTGTGCAGATCATCACCTTAAAGCAGTAGTCCACTCAAGCAAGATGGCTGCCGGTGAACTACACGAGAGACTCCGCCTTGAGCCATCTAGTGTTTATATATCTATGGACGATACCATCAAATACCAAGGATTAACCCTGTCACTGCCACACGACAGCCGGTTAACCCTTTCACTGCCACACGACAGAAGGTTAGCCCTTTACTATCACACAACCGACGGCGATGCTCCATCATTAGCATCATTGATGCTAATGATGGAGCATCGCCGTCGGTTGTGTGATAGTAAAGGGCTAACCTTCTGTATTGTCACAGTGAAAGGGTTAACCGGCTGTCGTGTGGCAGTGAAAGGGTTAAAAAGAAAAGATGTGTTGGTGGTGATGTCACCGGCACACTGCAGGAGTACAGTCCCCACACTTTATAAATATTAATGTTTGAAGAAAAAAAACTTTACATTCTGCCTACGTTCTTAAAAAAAAAGAAAAAAAGAAGAAAAAAAAAAACCCTTTTTCCCCCCACTGTTCTTTTGAACCCATTATGTAAATGTTCCTAATGAACGAATTGAAACATAAACATGTGAAACACGGCTGAATGATACTGTAAACCAGAGGTAGAGGACATTAAGGACGAGCACTTTCATACGCATGATGTCATCGTCGTGACAACCTCCCCAGCAAGCTTCCAAAGTTCCGTGCTGAAGAGACTAAAGAAAGAAGTATCTCTGTGGTAATTATAATAATTATAATAATAATAATAATAATGATGAATCTAAATAAAACAAGATGGATCCAGAACGTCGTGTACAACACTGGAGGAACGTATAACAAGGTCCAGATCGTAGAAGAATGACACACGCAGGGCCAGAAGAAGAATCACTACAAAGAGACATTTCAATTTCAATAATAAAGAGATGCATTAAAAACATATCCTCCACCGCTGAGCCATTGATGACAATTCATTATAGTATATTGAAGAGATGATGATGATGATGATGATGAAGAGCTGGTGGTGACGAGCAGACACAGCAGATCACGATCAGACTGGCGGGCGAGAGAAGCTGTGATGAGACGCCTCGTCTCCATCAGCTGTGTTCAGCCTGGCTGGGGCTACAGCCACGGTGTAGCATGGTACGGTACGGTACGGTTTGTGTCTCCATTATTAGATATGTTCAGGGAGAGGGAGAGGGAGGGAGAGAGAGAGAGAGATAGAGATATAGAGGTAGAGAGAGGGAGAGAGATATAGATATAGAGAGAGAGGTAGAGAGGGAGAGAGAGGGAGAGAGAGAGACTGGCTGAGAGAGAGAGAGAGAGAGAGAGAGAGAGAGAGAGAGACTGGCTGAGAGAGAGAGAGAGACTGGCTGAGAGAGAGAGAGAGAGAGAGAGAGAGAGAGAGAGAGAGAGAGAGAGAGAGAGAGAGACAGAGAGACAGGCTGAGAGAGAGAGAGAGAGAGAGACTGGCTAAGAGAGAGAGACAGGCTGAGAGAGCGAGGGGTTAAAGAAGGTTAAAGGTCACTCTGGGTCTTGATGAAGGCCGTCCTCTCGCCCCCCCCGCCCGCCTCCCCGTCCTCCTCAGAGTCCGTGTTCAGCCCGTCCTCCTCCTCGCCCCACACGGTGGGCAGGCCGCGGTACGACACCGCCCTGTGGCACCCCGCCAGGAGGCCCCCCACCCCCCCGCCGCCGGCCTCCAGGGAGGAGGGCAGCTTGATGCGGGCGCCGCCCCCCGAGCGCAGCTGCAGCAGCACGAACACGCCCACGAACACGCCCGCGATGGCCAGGCAGCTGAGCAGCGCCACCGCCACGGGCAGCTGGGAGCCCGGGGGCCCGCGGGGCGGGGGGGCCGGGGCGGGGCCGGGGGACTCCCGCAGGATCTGGTTGAGGTGCCGGCAGGTGCCGCCCGAGGCGGGGTCCAGGTGGCTGTGGGGCGGGCAGGAGAGGCAGGCCTGCGGGCTCAGGGCGCTGCACGTCAGGCAGGGCGGCGGGCAGGGCTGGCAGGTGGGCACGGAGGCCGGCTGGACCACGTTGCCCAGGGTGTAGTCACGGGGCCGGGAGCCGGCGGCGAAGCCCGTGGGACACGAGGTCAGGCAGCCCTGCTGGAAGAGGTAGCGGCCGGCGACGCACTCTGTGGAGGAGAGAGACACAGGGTGAGACAGGGTGAGACGGGTGAGACGGGTGAGACAGGAGACACGGGAGAGACGGGGTGAGGACAGCCTACAGACTAGGACTGGGGGCGATATGGCCTCAAAATAAAATCTCCATTTCGTCACTCCCTGGTACCGTTTTCTACTTTCTTGACTTTTTTTGTGTGTGTGTGTGAGCACAGCGGTGTCTGTGTTTATTATTATTTCATGAAATTGGGTCCGTATCTTCATTTTACATATATTTTCATTATGTCAAAAGATTATGATTTGAAACGCTCTAAAACAAAAGTTATTAGTATAGGGGTACAACATTGTGCCTGGCGTCCGTTTTCATCAGCTCCACTCCCATGTTAAAAGGCATTTTTTAATCTGCACTCATTTGTTCAATTCTAGATAGAATTATCAAATGCAATCTCTCTACACACTGTCAGTGGTCAAGCTAATTATTAATGATGCTGTTAACGATGTAGAACACACGGTGGCGCAATTGCTCTACAGCTCACTTTGCCGGCCACTAAGCAGGCAGGCTGTGGTGATTATGCTGGGGAATGTGGCTGAAGGGCACCATACTGCTCCGGTGGGGGGGGGGGGTGAGACAGCGCTCAACACAAAACAACCACATCTCCACCTCTCTTCCGCGTCCTCTCCCCTATCGCGTGTCACAGGCTGACATACAAGCTCCCAAAGCCGGCCCCCCGCTTCGATGCGGAACAGTCACTAGGGCTCCGCCGACAGCGATCTGTGTTCAGAATTATACCGGGAGATTGAGTAATGCTCGCCCGCAGAATATAATAGTAATAATCAGCGCTTACTAACGTTTAGCGTCTCCGCTATTTCTGACCGAATTAGTCAACCTTTCTTTTTTATAATGGCAGATTCTTATTCACAGGGATTTTGTCGAGTTTACACACGCTGTAATGTGGTATCAAAAATGTATAGAAATATTTTTTTCAATAAGAACGGACGTGGTATCAAACAAACACGAATTTAAGTGGTTAAAATTCGGAAATATTTGTAATTTGTTACAGATATCTTGAGATTAGGCTATTAATGTTAATCATGGGATTTTTTTTTTTAAATAGTAAACAGTTAAAATTATATGGCTTTGATCATTTAATCTCTTAAGCCCAGTGAGTGTCAAAATCCTAGGGAGCCACAAGGGTTAAAAACTATAAACGCCAAGGAAATCATTCAAATAAGCTTTGTTTTTATTTGACACAAAAAAATTATCAAACCAAGATGAATTTCCCTATTGGGATTGAAGTGCAAACCTAACTTTCACCAATCTTCACTTAATTTTTTTATAATAATATATATATAATATATATATATATATAAAAGGTTACTCTTGATCAAACAAAGATGAATGTCCCTATTGGGATTAATAGTGCAATAACTTGCTTTTTCACCAAACTTCACTTTAAACAAATAAAATGTGCCTCTTGATCATCAAACAAGAATGAATTTCCCTATTGGGATTAATAAAGTGCAAATATAACTTTCACCAAACATCACTTTTTGTCAAATAAAAGGTACAAATAAAATAAATAAAAATATTTTTTTAAATCCTAAATCATGAATTCGAATTAATCGATCGATTAATCGCCCAGCCCTAACTACAGACACAGGGTGAGGACAGATAACTACAGACACACAGGAGGAGGACAGATAACTACAGACACACAGGAGACACAGGCTGAGGACACTAACTACAGACACACAGGGTGAGGACAGATAACTACAGACACACAGGAGACACAGGGTGAGGACACTAACTACAGACACACAGGGTGAGGACAGATAACTACAGACACACAGGAGACACAGGGTGAGGACACTAACTACAGACACACAGGGTGAGGACAGATAACTACAGACACACAGGGTGAGGACAGATAACTACAGACACACAGGGTGAGGACAGATAACTACAGACACACAGGGTGAGGACAGATAACTACAGACACACAGGAGACACAGGGTGAGGACAGATAACTACAGACACACAGGGTGAGGACAGATAACTACAGACACACAGGGTGAGGACAGATAACTACAGACACACAGGAGACACAGGGTGAGGACAGATAACTACAGACACACAGGGTGAGGACAGATAACTACAGACACACAGGGTGAGGACAGATAACTACAGACACACAGGGTGAGGACAGATAACTACAGACACACAGGAGGAGGACAGATAACTACAGACACACAGGGTGAGGACAGATAACTACAGACACACAGGAGGAGGACAGATAACTACAGACACACAGGAAGACAGATAACTACAGACACACAGGGTGAGGACAGATAACTACAGACACACAGGGTGAGGACAGATAACTACAGACACACAGGGTGAGGACAGATAACTACAGACACACAGGGTGAGGACAGATAACTACAGACACACAGGGTGAGGACAGATAACTACAGACACACAGGAGGACAGATAACTACAGACACACAGGGTGAGGACAGATAACTACAGACACACAGGGTGAGGACAGATAACTACAGACACACAGGGTGAGGACAGATAACTACAGACACACAGGAGACACAGGGTGAGGACAGATAACTACAGACACACAGGGTGAGGACAGATAACTACAGACACACAGGAGACACAGGGTGAGGACAGATAACTACAGACACACAGGAGACACAGGGTGAGGACAGATAACTACAGACACACAGGAGACACAGGGTGACGACAGATAACTACAGACACACAGGAGGACAGATAACTACAGACACACAGGGTGAGGACAGATAACTACAGACACACAGGGTGAGGACAGATAACTACAGACACACAGGAGACACAGGGTGAGGACACTAACTAGGGCGCTCCTCAGAAACAGCGCCCCCGGTGGGCGAGGACACCCTGGAGTTTGCTGACAGGTGATTCGGTTTGATCTCGTTTCACTGCTGCTGTTTCTTCAGGAAAACAGCTGACTTCTGATTCTCAACAGTAAGACCGTCCCTGTCGGGGGGGAAACCGCTCGCCTCAGCGCAGTTAGGATCTAAAACTCATTTTTTGAAAGCTGCAGATAATATACTGAAGTTTAGGACGTGAGTTTTGCCCGACAACATCTGGAACAACTAATCGTGAAGTGGCTGAGGTCAGAATAAAATACTTGTTGTTGACCAGATTAGAAAAGTATTCAGGCCATCTGCCTCCCGTCCACCCGGGGGCAGAGTTCTGTCCAGATTGGATCAGAACTGTAGGAACTATGGCACGAGAACCCACAGACACACGGACAGGGTCAGAAGAACTGTTCTTGAGTCGCTAGATAAACAAGCAGCACATTTACATTTAGTCATTTAGCTGAAACGCTTTTATCCAAAGCGACTTACAAGGTCTGTACGACAAGTCATCAGGAAGGGTACAGCTCTATCAGCTGAGTAACAATGTTCATCAAAGTGTTGAGTGCTACAGTGTAGGTTAGTTTATTAGGACAAGTGCATGACAGTAAGGTTAGTTAGGGTTAGAGTTTTTTTTTTTTTTATTAGTTAATTTTTTTTAAAATTATTTTAGATAATGATTGAAGAAGTGCGTCTTTAGTCGACGGCGAAAGATTGGTAAACATTTTGGAAAAGAAGCCTCACAGGTATCACCACTGCCATAATACCCAGAAGTATAAAATAAACTCTAACCCTAACTAACCTTACGGTCATGCACTAATAAACTAACCTACACTGTAGCACTCAACACTTTATGAACATTGTTACTCAGCTGATAGAGTTGTGCCCTTCCTGATGACTTGTCGTACAGAACTTGTAAGTCGCTTTGGATAAAAGCGTTTCAGCTAAATGACTAAATGTAAAATGTAAAGTATAGACTACTTTCTCTAGAGAGCATTCAATTGTACAGCAACGCTTGCCTTGTTTTTAGAATGGACAATAGAAGACACACAAGGTCCTCAGCCAAAGGGCACTGCGTGGTTCTGTTCAGGAAGAGTGCATTTGGACACATGTCTGCATCCTCTGTTAGAGCCACACGGTACTGGAACACTATGCCTACTACACGTATCCAGACCTGTAACACGCTTGAACAATTTAAAAAAAAAATGTTCAAATCGGGCTCAAAGAACACCAGAGCTGCACCCACAGCTAAACTCATTAACGGTGGGTGTGTGCAATTCAGCTTTATCACTTTAGGCTGATGCCCTTTTTAACATCTTGGCCGCCAGGGACTATACAGATAAAATCTAGCCTTCTGGCGTATTTACATTTTTAATGTTGATTAATATGCACTGTCCCCTTTTGCAAATAAACGTAAACTAAACTAGGGATGCTTGATATTGGCTTTTTTACCGATACCGATAATACCGATATTGTCCAACTCTTAATTTCCGATACCGATATCAACCGATACCGATATATGCAGGGTCCCCCCCCCCCCCCCAAAATGGAATAATTTCAGGTAATTAACATTACATATCTCTTGTTGTGGAATTACCGGTAACACAACATTATGCATACTTTTGACAATAAATAAAATCAGAATTTGTTCTTACTTGCTTGCCTGGGTAAATAAAGGTTATAGAAATGTAAAAAGAATTATAATAATAATAATAATAAAAAAGAAATTGAAAACAGATACCGATATTTTCCAATATCACATTTTAATGCCAATATCGGCCGATAATATCGGACATCCCTAAACTAAACCATGGGGGGGCGCCCTCCGCAGCGCTCTAAAGACCAAAGCAGGAGGAAGTGAGGCCCGTCTCACCGATGCAGATCTGCTGCAGGTCCACGGTCTTACAGCTGCCGTTGCCGGGCTGAGGCAGCTCCTTGTCAGCGGGGATGGAGGCGGCGGAACCGGTGCCGTACAGAACCAAGGTGAACTGGGTCAGGGTGCCTGGGAGACCGGAGACACGACGGGGAGACACTATCACAGCTCAACTCAACGTCACAACCCCAGTTACAGTATCCACTTGTATATTGTATTATACATAATATATGAATGCCATGTGTATGTTAGTATATATTTACACCATCTACCTGCTCATAATTATTACATGTATATTGTATTATACATATATATGAATACCATGTGTATGTTAGTATATATTTATCTATCTGCTCATAATTCGTTCTCGATTATTTTTGCTGTTTTTGTTCATACATCTGTTGACCCTACATGTTCTTTGTATGATTAAAAATAAAAAACAATTGTTCGCAAAAGAAAAGGCTTTGGCGCCCCCTGGAGGCAGGTTGTGTAATTGTAGCTTCTATCCCTTATAATCCTTGGACTTCCCGGACGGGAAAAGTAATAAATAATAATAATAATAATAACTTTATTTGTATAGCACTTTTCATACAGAGGTTGCAGTTCAAAGTGCTTCACAACAGTAAAAAATACAGGCATAAGCGAGCATAAAAAGATAGACAGGTAGAATCACAGTGTTTCACATTAGGATCTAGCATCCCAATAGGCTCTCCGCTTACAGTTTTCAGTAACACAAATAGTAAAAATAGTTTAAAATGATTCAATTTAAAAATAGTAAAATAAAAATAAAATAAAATAAAAATAAAAATTATAAAATAGAACGGACATAAAAAATACAGGCATGAGCGAGCATAGTAAGATATGGCAAGTGACAACAATGCATAAAGTTTACAGACAATCCATGCTGATTGATCTGCCATAAGCAAGTGAAAGTTTACAGACAATCCATGCTGATTGATCTGCCATAAGCAAGTGAAGATTACAGTCTGTTCTAACAAACCAAACTGCCATGTATTAAAGTTTACAGACAATCCATGCTGATTGATCTGCCATAAGCATACGATTACAGTCTGTTCTAACAAACCAAACTGCCATGTATTAAAGTTTACAGACAATCCATGCTGATTGATCTGCCATAAGCATAGTGTTTCACATTAGGATCTAGCATCCTAATAGGCTCTCTATTCAGTAATTAAAAAGTGCAATAACCGACGGACATAAAAAATACAGGCATGAGCGAGCATAGCAAATAATAAGAATAGTTTAAAATGATTCAGTTTAAAAATAGTCATCAGTAAGAAGTAAAAAGTGCAATAACCGACACATGAATTTGATAGGCAGTGTAAAAGAGTAGGCAGGGTAAGAATAAATACAAGTTGTGTCAGGATATCCCTGATGTTTCCTCTTGCCACTAGGTGGTAGCAGATATCTATCAGTGAAATGCCTGAGCAAAGAGATAAAAAAAAAGTGACGGAAAAAAGATTCCTTGAAATAAACAGCAACGTAAAGACAGACATAGCGGTGAAGGTTCTGGAAACATCAATAGAACCTGATGTCAAGAATCATTCTGGTGTAAATCTGTTCTGGAAGGACCAACAGAACCTCATGTGGACCCTGGTGTGGGGCCCTTAGGAAAGCACTCCTTACTGAGGGTGTGGCGGGCTGTGGGCCACACTGCTGCGTGGGTTCTGGTTCAGTGTGGACCGTGGTGTGAGTCCAGGGGCTGCTGGGTGATCCACTGCCCTGCCTGACAGAACCATCCTGATCTGAGGTCTGTTCTGGAGGTATACTAACTGTTTTAACAAAGCTGATCTAATATATTAAATGTTTTAACAAAGCTGATCTGAGGTCTGTTCTGGAGGTATAACTAGAGCTGCCGCGATTACCGCGGTATCGCTGTTACATCACGGCCACCGCAGAGTAGGCTGAATACCGCGTCACCGCTGTTTTTTATAATAATAATAATAAATTACCCTCCTCTCGTTGGGCTTGCGGCTCTGCAGATATACCCTACTTCTCTATCGAGGTTCCAAGCGACCCTATTGGGTACCAGAAAAGTCACGTGAAACATTGCAGACCACTGATTGGTCAGAAGAGAGACGCGTCACACGTTTTTTACGTCCTGAATGTCAGCTCATCACAACACTGCTAATAACGTTAGCTTTAACTCTCCGCCGGAGTGGACTACCATCGCTCTTCAGGAGTACTAAACGAGACATAATGATTTTACTGTCTGCAACGAATGTTATAATAAAAGCCCTTCGTTCTATACACTTGTCTGATTGAAAACTTTATTAACAGACCGCAGAATGGGACAACTCAGCACGCTCTGAGCAAAGAAAGGAACTGAGATATGAATAGAGTATTGCTTGCCTTGCTATCGTCCGGTAAATACGCTGATGTTATTGAACGTATAACTATATAATGTTAATGCCACAAAACGAATGCCTTTATTATAAAGTAGTAACTTTATAGTAATAATAATAAGAAAGGGTCGGGGGGGGGGGGTAACCAGCCCTGCCCGCGACACCGAGTGAACTGCGCACGACCAGAGTTTCACTTTCAATAACTAATGCGTGCTTGCCGAATCCCAAACAATATTCATGCTGCAAAGTCATCCTCTAAAGATAGACATTTAGACTAGAGGCAGGCTATATGCTATAAAGAGTAGACTACTACTAAAAAAAAATGCATTCAAACTTTTTTTTTTAAATTTTTTGTGTGCGTGCGGTAATAACCGCGCGGTAGGAAATATTTTGCAAATTTGTGCGGTAAGGAAAACAGCAATACCGCGGCAGCTCTAGGTATAACTAACTGTTTTAACAAAGCTGATCTAATATATTAACTGTTTTAACAAAGCTGATCTGAGGTCTGTTCTGGAGGTATACTAACTGTTTTAACAAAGCTGATCTGAGGTCTGTTCTGGAGGTATATTAACTGTTTTAAAGGGGAACTATTTTACTATTTCTTTCACTATTTGGGCACTTTTACACAATTCCTGTGAGTTTATGGAACACCTCTGTAATTTTTTTTTAATTCATTGTTTTGTATTTCTAATCAAGTACTCAAAAACAGCATTTTTCTACCTCAAGATCTTAAGCCGTTTTGAGCCTGGGCTCCAACCACTGTAACCCTAGCCACATCAACTGCCACATCAACTGCCACATTATCATGCAGCTGAGTCTCTCTGACATCACAGATCAGCACATTTTCAGATGACTCAGTTCAGTGAGGGTGAATATTGTGAGGAGAATTGGAAGAATGCGCCAATATGAGAATTAGAGACATAGATCATGTTAATATAAGTCCACATAGCTAGGAAACAATGCTAAACACTGAAAAAGGCCATTTATAAGATAGTTCCCCTTTAACAAAGCTGATCTAATATATGAACTGTTTTAACAAAGCTGATCTGAGGTCTGTTCTGAAGGTATATTAACTGTGTTAACAAAGCTGATCTGAGGTCTGTTCTGGAGGTATATTAACTGTTTTAACAAAGCTGATCTGAGGTCTGTTCTGGAGGTATATTAACTGTTTTAACAAAGCTGATCTGAGGTCTGTTCTGGAGGTATATTAACTGTTTTAACAAAGCTGATCTGAGGTCTGTTCTGAAGGTATATTAACTGTGTTAACAAAGCTGATCTGAGGTCTGTTCTGGAGGTATATTAACTGTTTTAACAAAGCTGATCCAAGGTCTGTTCTGGAGGTATATTAACTGTGTTAACAAACAAAGCTGATCTAAGGTCAGGTCTCTGGTCTGGAGGTATATTAACTGTTTTAACAAAGCTGATCTAAGGTCTGTTCTGGAGGTATACTAACTGTGTTAACAAACAAAGCTGATCTAAGGTCAGGTCTCTGGTCTGGAGGTATATTAACTGTTTTAACAAAGCTGATCTGAGGTCAGTTCTGAAGGTATATTAACTGTTTTAACAAAGCTGATCTAAGGTCTGTTGTGGAGGTATATTAACTGTTTTAACAAAGCTGATCTAAGGTCTGTTCTGGAGGTATATTAACTGTTTTAACAAAGCTGATCTGAGGTCTGTTCTGGAGGTATATTAACTGTACCAGAGTGCCAAACACTACACCCAAACATGCACAACTATGCTAGACACGATACATTTGTTTATTTAACTTTTTCACAGCACAAGATCATACCCACTGACACACAGACAGATTAGTGGGTGTTTTCTACCACGACAGACATTCTCTTCACATTATATTTACTGGGCGACACGGAGACGACACACAGTGGAGTCTTTACCATAGTCACTGGCCCCGGCCACGTTCTCGATCTCCAGGGTCCACTCCCCGCGGGGGTCCTCGTCCCAGGAGTGCGTGCTCATGAAGGCCCAGTCGTTGAAACCCTCTGACGAATAGTCATGCGGCCTGTGGGAGAGGACAAGGTCTTACTGTGATCTGAGGACAAGGTCTCACTGTGATCTGAGGACAAGGTCTTACTGTGATCTGAGGACAAGGTCTTACTGTGATCTGAGGACAAGGTCTCACTGTGATCTGAGGACAAGGTCTTACTGTGATCTGAGGACAAGGTCTCACTGTGATCTGAGGACAAGGTCTTACTGTGATCTGAGGACAAGTGATCTGAGGACAAGTGATCTGAGGACAAGGTCTTACTGTGATCTGAGGACAAGGTCTTACTGTGATCTGAGGACAAGGTCTCACTGTGATCTGAGGACAAGGTCTTACTGTGATCTGAGGACAAGGTCTCACTGTGATCTGAGGACAATGTCTTACTGTGATCTGAGGACAAGGTCTCACTGTGATCTGAGGACAAGGTCTCACTGTGATCTGAGGACAATGTCTTACTGTGATCTGAGGACAAGGTCTCACTGTGATCTGAGGACAAGGTCTTACTGTGATCTGAGAACAAGTGATCTGAGGACAAGTGATCTGAGGACAAGGTCTTACTGTGATCTGAGGACAAGGTCTTACTGTGATCTGAGGACAAGTGATCTGAGGACAAGTGATCTGAGGACAAGGTCTTACTGTGATCTGAGGACAAGTGATCTGAGGACAAGGTCTTACTGTGATCTGAGGACAAGGTCTTACTGTGATCTGAGGACAAGTGATCTGAGGACAAGTGATCTGAGGACAAGGTCTTACTGTGATCTGAGGACAAGGTCTTACTGTGATCTGAGGACAAGTGATCTGAGGACAAGTGATCTGAGGACAAGGTCTTACTGTGATCTGAGGACAAGTGATCTGAGGACAAGTGATCTGAGGACAAGGTCTTACTGTGATCTGAGGACAAGGTCTTACTGTGATCTGAGGACAAGGTCTTACTGTGATCTGAGGACAAGGTCTTACTGTGATCTGACAAGGTCTTACTGTGATCTGAGGACAAGGTCTTACTGTGATCTGAGGACAAGGTCTCACTGTGATCTGAGGACAAGGTCTTACTGTGATCTGAGGACAATGTCTTACTGTGATCTGAGGACAAGGTCTTACTGTGATCTGAGGACAAGGTCTCACTGTGATCTGAGGACAAGGTCTTACTGTGATCCGAGGACAATGTCTTACTGTGATCTGAGGACAAGGTCTCACTGTGATCTGAGGACAAGGTCTTACTGTGATCTGAGGACAATGTCTTACTGTGATCTGAGGACAATGTCTTACTGTGATCTGAGGACACGGTCTTACTGTGATCTGAGGACAAGGTCTTACTGTGATCTGAGGACAAGGTCTCACTGTGATCTGAGGACAAGGTCTCACTGTGATCTGAGGACAAGATCTTACTGTGATCTGACACGGTCTTACTGTGATCTGAGGACAAGGTCTTACTGTGATCTGAGGACAAGGTCTTACTGTGATCTGAGGACAAGGTCTCACTGAGATCTGAGGACAAGGTCTTACTGTGATCTGAGGACAAGATCTTACTGTGATCTGACACGGTCTTACTGTGATCTGAGGACAAGGTCTTACTGTGATCTGAGGACAAGGTCTTACTGTGATCTGAGGACAAGGTCTTACTGTGATCTGAGGACAAGGTCTTACTGTGATCTGAGGACAAGGTCTCACTGTGATCTGAGGACAAGGTCTCACTGTGATCTGAGGACAAGGTCTTACTGTGATCTGAGGACAAGGTCTTACTGTGATCTCCACGTGAGTGTCTCTACCTGGGGGCCAGCAGGGTAGAGTGGGTGTCTCTACCTGGGGGCCAGCAGGGTAGAGTGAGTGTCTCTACCTGGGGGCCAGCAGGGTAGAGTGGGTGTCTCTACCTGGGGGCCAGCAGGGTAGAGTGGGTGTCTCTACCTGGGGGCCAGCAGGGTAGAGTGAGTGTCTCTACCTGGGGACCAGCAGGGTAGAGTGGGTGTCTCTACCTGGGGGCCAGCAGGGTAGAGTGGGTGTCTCTACCAGGGGGCCAGCAGGGTAGAGTGGGTGTCTATACCTGGGGGCCAGCAGGGTAGAGTGAGTGTCTCTACCTGGGGGCCAGTAGGGTAGAGTGAGTGTCTCTACCTGGGGGCCAGCAGGGTAGAGTGAGTGTCTCTACCTGGGGGCCAGCAGGGTAGAGTGAGTGTCTCTACCTGGGGGCCAGTAGAGTGAGTGAGTCTACCTGGGGGCCAGTAGGGTAGAGTGGGTGTCTCTACCTGGGGGCCAGCAGGGTAGAGTGGGTGTCTCTACCTGGGGGCCAGCAGGGTAGAGTGAGTGTCTCTACCTGGGGGCCAGCAGGGTAGAGTGAGCGTCTCTACCTGGGGGCCAGCAGGGTAGAGTGGGTGTCTCTACCTGGGGACCAGCAGGGTAGAGTGAGTGTCTCTACCTGGGGGCCAGCAGGGTAGAGTGAGTGTCTCTACCTGGGGGCCAGCAGGGTAGAGTGGGTGTCTCTACCTGGGGGCCAGCAGGGTAGAGTGAGTGTCTCTACCTGGGGGCCAGCAGGGTAGAGTGAGCGTCTCTACCTGGGGGCCAGCAGGGTAGAGTGTGTGTCTCTACCTGGGGACCAGCAGGGTAGAGTGAGCATCTCTACCTGGGGGCCAGCAGGGTAGAGTGAGTGTCTCTACCTGGGGACCAGCAGGGTAGAGTGGGTGTCTCTACCTGGGGACCAGCAGGGTAGAGTGGGTGTCTCTACCTGGGGACCAGCAGGGTAGAGTGAGTGTCTCTACCTGGGGGCCAGCAGGGTAGAGTGAGTGTCTCTACCTGGGGACCAGCAGGGTAGAGTGGGTGTCTCTACCTGGGGACCAGCAGGGTAGAGTGGGTGTCTCTACCTGGGGGCCAGCAGGGTAGAGTGAGCGTCTCTACCTGGGGGCCAGCAGGGTAGAGTGTGTGTCTCTACCTGGGGACCAGCAGGGTAGAGTGGGTGTCTCTACCTGGGGGCCAGCAGGGTAGAGTGGGTGTCTCTACCTGGGGGCCAGCAGGGTAGAGTGAGCGTCTCTACCTGGGGGCCAGCAGGGTAGAGTGAGTGTCTCTACCTGGGGGCCAGCAGGGTAGAGTGAGCGTCTCTACCTGGGGGCCAGCAGGGTAGAGTGTGTGTCTCTACCTGGGGACCAGCAGGGTAGAGTGAGCATCTCTACCTGGGGGCCAGCAGGGTAGAGTGAGTGTCTCTACCTGGGGGCCAGCAGGGTAGAGTGAGTGTCTCTACCTGGGGACCAGCAGGGTAGAGTGGGTGTCTCTACCTGGGGACCAGCAGGGTAGAGTGGGTGTCTCTACCTGGGGGCCAGTAGGGTAGAGTGAGTGCATGGGTGTCTCTACCTGGGGACCAGCAGGGTAGAGTGTGTGTCTCTACCTGGGGACCAGCAGGGTAGAGTGAGCATCTCTACCTGGGGGCCAGCAGGGTAGAGTGAGTGTCTCTACCTGGGGGCCAGCAGGGTAGAGTGAGTGTCTCTACCTGGGGACCAGCAGGGTAGAGTGGGTGTCTCTACCTGGGGACCAGCAGGGTAGAGTGGGTGTCTCTACCTGGGGGCCAGTAGGGTAGAGTGAGTGCATGGGTGTCTCTACCTGGGGACCAGCAGGGTAGAGTGGGTGTCTCTACCTGGGGACCAGCAGGGTAGAGTGAGTGTCTCTACCTGGGGGCCAGCAGGGTAGAGTGGGTGTCTCTACCTGGGGGCCAGCAGGGTAGAGTGGGTGTCTCTACCTGGGGGCCAGCAGGGTAGAGTGAGTGTCTCTACCTGGGGGCCAGCAGGGTAGAGTGGGTGTCTCTACCTGGGGGCCAGCAGGGTAGAGTGGGTGTCTCTACCTGGGGGCCAGCAGGGTAGAGTGGGTGTGTCTCTACCTGGGGGCCAGCAGGGTAGAGTGGGTGTGTCTCTACCTGGGGGCCAGCAGGGTAGAGTGAGTGTCTCTACCTGGGGGCCAGCAGGGTAGAGTGGGTGTCTCTACCTGGGGGCCAGCAGGGTAGAGTGGGTGTCTCTACCTGGGGACCAGCAGGGTAGAGTGAGTGTCTCTACCTGGGGGCCAGCAGGGTAGAGTGAGTGTCTCTACCTGGGGGCCAGCAGGGTAGAGTGGGTGTCTCTACCTGGGGACCAGCAGGGTAGAGTGAGTGTCTCTACCTGGGGGCCAGCAGGGTAGAGTGGGTGTCTCTACCTGGGGACCAGCAGGGTAGAGTGGGTGTCTCTACCTGGGGGCCAGCAGGGTAGAGTGGGTGTCTCTACCTGGGGGCCAGTAGGGTAGAGTGAGTGCATGGGTGTCTCTACCTGGGGGCCAGCAGGGTAGAGTGGGTGTGTCTCTACCTGGGGGCCAGCAGGGTAGAGTGGGTGTCTCTACCTGGGGGCCAGCAGGGTAGAGTGGGTGCCCAGGGGGCTGATGAGGTGGATGGCCAGGTTCCCTCTGCGGTTGTAGGACAGGGTGAGCTGCGCCTGGACGTGCTCCAGGGAGCTGACGTGGCTGCCCGTCCCGAAGCAGGCGTCCACGCTCTTGGTGATGACCAGGTGGCTGCCGATGTTCCTGCCAGACACACGAGGAGACACACAGGCAGCGTGAGCTTTACATCATCATCACCCTGGAGATCCTTTCAACGAGAAGGTGGAGATGGTTCCAGCTTCAGTGTGAAGGCGAGGAGACATGCTTCCACCAGCAATATTAAACATCTAGCTAAGAGAGAGGAGAGAGGAGAGGAGAGAAGAGAGAAGAGAGGAGAGAGAAGAGAGAGAAGAGAGAGAAGAGAGAAGAGAGGAGAGGAGAGAAGAGAGGAGAGAGGAGAGAGAAGAGAGAAGAGGAGAGAGGAGAAGAGAGGAGAGAGAAGAAGAGAGAAGAGGAGAGAAGAGAGGAGAGAGAAGAGAAGAGAGGAGAAGAGAGAGGAGAGGAGAGGAGAGGAGAAGAGAGAAGAGAGAAGAGAGGAGAGGAGAAGAGAGAAGAGAGAAGAGAGGAGAGAGGAGAGAGGAGAGAGAAGAGAGGAGAGAAGAGAGAAGAGAAGAGAGGAGAGAGAAGAGAAGAGAGGAGAAGAGAGAAGAGAAGAGAGGAGAGAAGAGAGGAGAGAAGAGAAGAGAGGAGAAGAGAGAAGAGAGGAGAGGAGAAGAGAGAAGAAGAGAGGAGAGGAGAGAAGAGAAGAGAAGAGAGGAGAGAAGAGAGAGGAGAAGAGAAGATAGGAGAGGAGAGGAGAAGAGAGGAGAGAAGAGAGGAGAGAGAGGAGAAGAGAAGAGAGGAGAGGAGAGGAGAGGAGAAGAGAGGAGAGGAGAGAAGAGAAGAGAGGAGAAGAGAGAAGAGAGGAGAGGAGAAGAGAGAAGAGAGAGGAGAAGAGAGGAGAAAGAAGAGAGAAGAGAAGAGAGGAGAGGAGGAGAGAGGAGAAGAGAGGAGAGGAGAGAAGAGAGGAGAAGAGAAGAGAGAAGAGAAGAGAGAGGAGAGGAGAAGAGACGAGAGAATAGAAGAGAGAGGAGAAGAGAAGAGAGGAGGAGAGAGGAGAAGAGAGAGGAGAAGAGAAGAGAGGAGGAGAGGCGAGAGGAGAAACGAGGAGAGAGAAGAGAAGAGACACGAGGAGAGAGAAGGAGGAGAGGAGAAGATGAGAAAAGAGAAGAAAGGAGGAGGAAAGGAGGAAGATGAGAAAAGAGAAGAGAGGAGAAAAGAGGAGAGGAGGAGAGAGAAGGAGGAGAGAGGAGAGGAGAGAGAAGGAGGAGAGAGGAGAAGCCACTACAGTCACATGTCCCTGGATGTTCTCATTTCAGACAGAAGCCCAAAGAGTTGTAAGAGGATCCAGGTCAACGCTCCTATCAAATATGACTGAATATATAAATACTTAATTTCATGAGGGGAGGGAGAGAGAGAGAGAGAGAGAGAGGCGGGGGGAGAGTGAGGGAGAGAGGGTGAGGGAGAGAGAGAGAGAGAGAGAGAGAGTGAGAGAGTGAGGGAGAGAGAGTGAGGGAGAGTGAGAGAGAGAGGGAGAGAGTGAGGGAGAGGGGGGAGAGAGTGAGGGAGAGAGAGGGGGGAGAGAGTGAGGGAGAGAGAGAGAGGCGGGGGAGAGTGAGGGAGAGAGAGAGAGTGAGAGAGAGAGAGAGAGGGGAGAGAGGGTGAGGGAGAGAGAGAGAGGGGAAAGTGAGGGAGAGTGAGTGAGAGAGATAGAGCAGGATAGAGAGGGGGGAGAGAGTGAGGGAGAGTGAGAGATAGAGTGAGGGAGAAAGGAGGGGGGGGAGAGAGAGGGGGGAGAGAGTGAGGGAGAGTGAGAGATAGAGTGAGGGAGAGAGGAGGGGGGAGAGAGAGGGAGGGGGGAGAGAGTGAGGGAGTGAGAGATAGAGTGAGGGAGAGATAGGGGGGAGAGTGAGAGAGATAGAGTGAGGGAGAGATGGGGAGAGAGGAGGGGGGGAGAGAGAGAGAGGGGGGAGAGTGAGGGAGAGAGAGACAGAGAAGGGAGCACAACATCTGTCTGCCCTCCTGTATTTTATGTGGGAAATCGAAAATCTGTCTCCATTTCTTTAATTCTGTTTATTTATTTATTTATTTTTTACAGCACATGTGTTACCCTCATTTACTCATCATCTGCATTGGGATCAAGGCTCCAGTAAACACTCGTTTATTTTTATTTTTTTTTTTATCTTTCTTCCCCTCCTTTTTCCCGATTTTTCTCCCATCCCACCCTTCCTGGTTGTTGCGTACTTTCCCCTACTGTTGGTCCGGGAGACCGGAGACTGTCACATGCTTTCCTCCGACGCATGTGCAGCCTGGGGCAGGCAACCTGGCCGCGCAGGTTCTCACCGGGGAGAGTGTAGCGTGTGGGAGGCCACACTATCTCTCCTCAGATCCAACCCTCGCTGAGCAGGCGCCCCGACCGAACTGTAGGGGTCGCTGTCCACAACGCCCAGGACCCACCCTTCAGCTTCCCACCCCCTGATACAGCCAATTGTATCAGTGCGAGAGGCCAGCCAAGCTGATAGCAACGCCGGGAGCTGGATTCGAACAGGCGAATCCTAGTGCAGTAAACACTAGTTAATTGATGTATTTATATATGTTATATGTTAATTATATTGTTTACACTGTTTATTTTTCTCTTTATACTTTTATGAACGTGGCAACACAGAGAGAGAGAGAGAGGAGAGAGAGAGAGAGAGAGAGAGAGAGAGAGAGAGAAGAGAGAGAGAGAGAGAGAGAGAGAGAGAGAGGCGTGTTCTCTCCACCTACAAGTGTGAATCATCTTCCTTTTCCAGCCACTAGATGTCGCACTAGAGCACCAGCTTGTCATTTATCCAATCGGGTGCATTCCACGTGGGGAAATGGGAAGTAGGGAGGGGATACAACTTTCTTTTTAATTATTATTATTATTATTATTATTATTATTATTATTATTATTATTATATTATTATTTTATTATTATTTATTATTATTATTATTATTATTATTATATTTTATTATTATATTTGTATTATTAATTAATTAATCAATTAAGCAATACTTTAATTCCAGACCTTCCTAGTAAAAGCTCTGTGGATGTATTACTTAATCAATATGCTCTCGGCGTTTATTGCGTCATACAAATGGAAAATGGATCTAGCAGATCGACTTCAAATAATGGAATTTTTTTTCACCAGACGCATCGGCCACAGGTAAGAGGAATCTAACGTTATTTCCAGCTCGATTGTCCACTTATTTCATTGCAATCTATCCGATCGACGTATGGTGTCTTACTAAAGAAAGCCGTTAGTGACAATCAAGGAATCATAAACGACCCCCCCCCCCTTTCCTTCACGCATGATGGAGCATAATGTATAGCGATCATATGCATTTGAATTTTTTTATACAGCGTGTATAGGAACGAAGCGGCAATCGATTATGTATAATACGCGTCGGGGCCTATAACGCGCATTCTAGGAATTACTGCTATACAGTCTAAAAACATACTTATATTCTCGACGGTACTAACACGACAATGTATGAATGGAAAAATATAACGTTCCCACATCCGGAACGATAGATACCCGATGTTGAATGGGCCATAGTAATGTCGATATAGCTATAATATTTAAAAAGTTATAGCCCTGCAAAGAAGGTGAGCCACTCCATAGGTTACAGCACTGGCAGAGAGTGGTATAAGATGGGCATACTGCATGGCGCAGAATGTGTTAATAAAGTTTTCAATCAATCAATAAATCAGAATGGCTGTGGAACTGTAGATAGAATATTAGATAGCATATTAACACATAGTGTCTTTATACCTGGATCACTGTACATAACTCTGTATCTGATTAGCACTATTACTCAGTAGTACTAATTTATATATTTTATATCCAGTTTGTGGCATCAATGACATAGTGTCTTTATACCTGGATCACTGTACATAACATCAATGACATGTCCTCCTTGACGTTGCAGCTCAATGGAAGTCCTCCATCACTGACCCCCCCCCCCGCTCCTCCTCCACCTCCTTGGATAAAAGCTGTTATGTAAATGGAACCCCCCCCCCCCCCCTCATGTAGCTTGAAGGTCGAACTATTGTCTCTGCAAATGTTTCTTTATCTTAATGTCCCTTTCAAGCCGTTTCTCTGGAATGTAAACTGTATTCTCTCTCCATGTCTGAACACTCTACAGCATCTGATGTCTGGACTCCTCATGTCTGGGAGGGAGGAGGAGGAGGAGGAGGGAGGGAGGAGGAGGAGGGGGAGGGGAGGGGGGAGGGAGGAGGAGGGAGGAGGGAGGGAGGGAGGAGGGGAGGGAGGGGAGGTGGAGGGAGGGAGGGAGGGGGGAGGGAGGAGGAGGGAGGGGAGAGGGAGGAGGAGGAGGGAGGGAGGGAGGAGGGAGGGAGGGAGGGAGGGGGGGAGGGAGGGAGGGGGGGGGAGGAGGGAGGGGGGAGGAGGAGGGAGGGGGGGGGAGGAGGGAGGGGGAGGGAGGAGGAGAGAGGGGGATGAGGAGGGAGGGAGGGAGGGGGGGGGAGGGAGGGAGGGAGGGAGGGGGGAGGAGGAGGGGAGGGAGGGAGGGAGGGAGGGAGGAGGAGGGAGGGGGGAGGAGGAGGGAGGGAGGGAGGGAGGGGGAGGAGGAGGGAGGGAGGGGAGGGGAGGAGGGAGGGAGGGAGGGGGAGGAGGGAGGGAGGGAGGGAGGGAGGGAGGGAGGGAGGGGGGAGGGGGGAGGGCTTTGTATGCAAGAGAGTGGGTCTGATCAGAAGAGCGACAGAGGAGAAGAGGTGGAGAGGAAGGATAATGAAGAGAAGATGAGAAGCCTGGGTCACATTTTCATAGTTAGACTTATATAAGACAGGATGGAGAAGTGGAGAGAAAAGAGCAAACTGATAGGAAAGAGGAATAACAGGTTTAACACTATGCTGTAAGGTGAGAGAGAGAGAGAGAGAGAGAGAGAGAGAGAGAGAGAGAGAGAGAGAGAGAGAGAGAGAGAGAGAGAGAGAGAGAGAGCCCTGGGTCTCTTCTTTCATAGGACTACACACAGTCACACACACACGTATGACAGCTTCCTTTATTTCCGTCTAATTCATCCGGCTTCCGCAGAGATATTTATGAACTCATATTTAGCTAATAACACTTTGTAAACAAATCATTGGTAAACAAACGTAGCACTGAAGATAATACACTTTGACTGCTGTTTTGATAGGGTTAGGGGTCTTTACTCTTGGCTACACACACACACACATCAACCCATTGATCAGGCCCTCTTGAGAACGAGATACTTTCAACATGGACACATTGATCCCCCTCACTACTTTTACTTTAGTTTAAACTTTATTTGAACAGGGACAGCACACATTAATGAACATAAATGTAAATGTGTGAGTCTTGTTAGCCAAAGTCCTGGGCCTGGTGTTAAAAGCAGCTAAAAAATAAAGCATAACATATGGCATACAGTTAATAATTCTACATATTAGGTACAGGCAAGCATATGGGGTTAGAGTTCTGCAGGGCTGTTGTGTTCACATGTGTAGTGATTTCTTAACACTTTGGTTGCCTAAGGTTAAATTCATGATATACCATAGATTGCCAGCGCTATTTGTCTATGGAGAAAGTCCCCTTCTTTGCAGGGCTATAACTTTTTAAATTCTATTGCTACATTGCCATTATTAGGGCCCATTCAAAGTCCTATATGTATTGTTCATTGTGTAGCAACGTTAAACTTTTTCATTCACATATTCATAGTAAAGTATGGTCTAATGTATAAGTATGTTTTCATCTCTTTCTGCAGCTTTCTCCAGAACGTGATCTATAGCCCCAAATACATTATATTGATGATGCAATACAGTTTTATGGCAATCAGCGCGATATAAAAAATTACAACTAGACGTACTTCTAGAAGTTACTACACGTCATCTGATGTTGACCGGATGGGCTAGGGGCCGTTTATAATTCCGTGGGCAGCGTTATACCAATCATCTAATGTGGGTCAAATGTTGATAATAGCAGTTAGTATCGAAGACGGTAACGTTACACGCTGAAACTCACCCCAGTCTCCGCGCGCCGTGGGCGATCATCGTAGAGTTGAAATCTTATATTATGGGATGTAAATTTACCCGGTCC
>NC_140166.1:57506078-57515382 GCF_963971535.1 Notolepis coatsorum | reverse complement strand
TATCATTATGGGATGTAAATTTACCCGGTCCATCTCCAGCTTGTATAATGGTATATACGTCCAAATCATGTTGTTTATCGAGTTATTGGCAATCGATCACTGTGTAGCGTGACGAGCCAGAGTCGCGGGGACCTATAGCGAGCACCCGGAAGTACTACGGACGTAGCACAACCTCTATGCCACTTCCTGTTAAAGCGATTGCGCCGATCGGCCACCAGATGGCGCTCCTGAACCGCCAGAGAGCTCAGTGGGTCCTGCTGGTGGATCTCAGGCCAGCGGGAGGGGACATATGAATCCGATCGCAGATTTTTGAAATATTGATATAAGGACGCTGTACAGCGTCCCCCCGGCAACTTGAGCTATGGCCAGCAATGACGTCAAAACACGTTTCACTGGCAGTCAAAGTGTTAACCATGTTTTGAAAGTGTGGTTTGAAATGATCTGTGACTGGCCAAATGTACTTGTCCTTAATGGAACAGCCAAGTCACCCGGTACAACAGTGGACCTGCTGCGTGGGGGTGGAGAGACATCGAAAAGTGGAGGGTGGGGCTAGAGACCATGGAGGTGGGGCTAGAGACCATGGAGGTGGGGCTAGAGACCATGGAGGTGGGGCTAGAGACCATGGAGGTGGGGCTAGAGACCATGGGGGGTGGGGCTAGAGACCATGGGGGTGGGGCTAGAGACCATGGAGGTGGGGCTAGATACCATGGAGGTGGGACTAGAGACCATGGAGGTGGGGCTAGAGACCATGGGGGTGGGGCTAGAGAACCATGGGGGGGTGGGGGCTAGACCATGGAGGATTTTGAAGACCAGACCTGGCATCGGTTAGTTTGATGATGTTTTAAAGGACTCTTATCACAGACCATAATTGAAGCATATTGAATTGTATGTATCTAAATATAACTTGACCTGGGCTCAGACCCCATGGAGAGAACACACTTCCTCTGGGGTCCAAACGCTGGATATAACTGACCTGGGCTCAGAGCCCATGGAGAGAACACACTTCCTCTGGGGTCCCAACGCTGGATATAACTGACCTGGGCTCAGAGCCCATGGAGAGAACACACTTCCTCTGGGGTCCAACGCTGGATATAACTGACCTGGGCTCAGAGCCCATGGAGAGAACACACTTCCTCTGGGGTCCAACGCTGGATATAACTGACCTGGGCTCAGACCCCATGGAGAGAACACACTTCCTCTGACGCTGGATATAACTGACCTGGGCTCTGACCCCATGGAGAGAAACACACTTCCTCTGGGGTCCAACGCTGGATATAACTGACCTGGGCTCAGACCCCATGGAGAGAACACACTTCCTCTGACGCTGGATATAACTGACCTGGGCTCTGACCCCATGGAAGAGAACACACTTCCTCTGGGGTCCAACGCTGGTCCACGTCTCCGCCAGCTCCACGATCCCTCTGGCATCAAGCAGACCATATCCATAGGAATGACTCACTAGAATGAGAGAGGGAGGGAGAGGGGAGAGAGAGGGAGGGGGAGAGAGAGGGAGGGAGGAGAGAGCGAGGGGAGGGGGAGGGGAGAGAGAGAGAGGGAGGGAGAGGGAGAGGGAGGAGAGAGGAGGGAGAGAGCGAGAGGCGAGGGGGAGGGGGAGAGAGAGAGAGAGAGAGAGAGGAGAGAGAGAGAGAGAGAGAGAGAGAGAGAGAGAGAGAGAGAGAGAGAGAGAGCGAGGAGAGAGAGAGAGAGAGGAGAGAGAGAGAGGAGATGAGAGAGAGAGAGAGAGAGGGAGAACAGCAGGGTAGACAGATCAATACTGGTTGCTGAAGGGCTTGTCATCACAATAGCAGTTTGTAACTCTATTAACCTTCACTATTAAATAAGTGCCTGTTCCTCCAGACCCGCTGCCAGACCCTGGGCCTCCAAGGCTCTGTGTCTGTAGTCTTAATATATATAAAGCTAAAAGAAGAAAAACCTTCAAAAGAAGCGACTGCACTCCTCAGGTCTGATTTAGCTTTTTATTTGTTTGGGTGCCCCAACGCGTTTCGCTTTCCGCTATCATATAGCACCTGAGGATAGCGGAAAGCAAAACGCGTTGGGCACCAAACAAATAAAAAGCTAAATCAGTCCTGAGGAGTCTGTGGTTCCTTCTTTTGAAGGTTTCTCTTCTTTTAGCTTTATACTAGTGCTGTCAGGCGATTAAAATAATTTATCTAATTAATTACAGGATTTGTAATTAATTAATCCAATTAATCGCATTTTAATCCCATAACCATTTTAGGCCTGATATTCTATATTCTATAATCATATTTCAAATTGCATGTGTCCGGATGGCACAATTCAGTACTGTATCTACAAAACCTTCTGTTTAATCATCTTCCATCTATTAATTTGCTTAGATTTTTCAGGTCTGGGTCAATTTGAGCATGGTGTTATTCACAGTCAAAGATAAAAAAAAATGTAATTGATATTCTCATTTGGTTCATTACAATGTACTCAAGCCTAGTAACAGACACAGTATTTCTGACACTGGGAATTACATTCCCTGAGATCCATAGATGTCCCTAGAATCAGATACCAAGAACATGCAAATGGGACCATATTAAAAAAAAAATCTGTAAATGTGTATTCTACGTTCTTATGGAATGAATGAGATAAAAAAATAAAGTAATTAAAAATATATATATATATATTAAAAAAAAAATTGGAATAAATTTTGAGTTAATTTTCATAATGCGATAATTTGCTGTGTAATTAATTAATCTAATTAACGCGATAAACTGACAGCCCTACTTTATACATATCTCTTGCGCTGACCCTGCACCTCCAGTCGGGGTCCAACAAGATGTGCACGAGTCTTATTTAGTTTATATATATATATGTATGTACTATGTAGGGACTATGTATGTAAATAAAAAAATTTAAATAAAAAACGTAAGTCTTCAGGGGTAGGGTCCGACAAGCCTAGTGCTTCTGCCATTTTCTGACAATTGGACAATGCTGCAATAGCAGCTGGTAAAACTTTGGTGATTTATGGAATGACCGTTGTTATGTGTCCAAAACCCAAAATAAAAAATAACTGAACTGAACTGATATTATATATATACAGTATATAGGCGACTTCAATCAATATGTGCACAATGCATTGGGCCTCAGTGTCAGTTACAGACAGAGTGATAGACAGATGGCCCGGCGGCGCTGGGCCAATAGGAGGAATGGCTTTACCTTTGCGGCCGACCCCATTGGTCCTCCAGTCGTTAGTGAGGAGGTGGGCGGGATGAGAGGTTCTGACCACCAGGTGCTGCATGTCTCTCCAGGTCAGGTTCTTACTGGAGGTGTCAGGTTACAGAGGTGTCACGTTACAGAGGTGTCACGTTACACCAGGTTCCAGAAGACGCACACAAACACACATCAGAAGACGCACACAAACACACATCAGAAGACGCACACAAACACACATCAGAAGATGCACACAAACACACATCACAAAACACACACACACACCATGCATGGGGCCACATTAGAGTGGGCGCCCCACAGCCCCAAAACAATCAGGGACTCTACTAGTAGGGTGCGAGCAGCAGTGAGCAGGACACGTTCGACAGTGGCAATCGCCTAGAGCGAACTATTGGATATTATGAAAAAGACAAAACTGATTATATGGATGATGATTATCGACGATAAGGTGCGTTTTCACCAGACTATGTTGGACTCTGCACTTCTGGTAAATCATAAAAATACTATAGTCAAACCGGCCGATGAGGAAACCTATTCGTCTCTGTGGTATAGTCTGGCCCGAGCAGACGATAGCAGAAGAAGACAACAGATGAGGGCCGCCTGACGTATATGTATTGATCCTGTTCTGATCCAAGACACTTTGACTCGAAGCGAGAGTGGAGTACCTTCTGAAACAAAGGTAACGTCTATTTTACGTCTACTTTACCGAACCCCATCCTAAAAACATGCGTTTGTATGATCGCAGCGTCGGAAAACGACCCCCCCCCCCCCCCCCCCCCCGGCTTTGTGAAGAAACAAGGTCATGTGTTTACCTTTGACCTGGCAATAATACAGGTTTCAGGTGAGCAGCTGCGAGACAAAACACACTATATATCACAATCTAGAAAACCAGCCTGGATTATTGTGAAACGGGGCGATGTTTAGCGTGGTATAGCGCACAAACGAAGGTATGTAGAAATGAACTGTTTCGTCCCTGTTGGAGTATAAATAGTGCCTGTCAAATGAGCCACACTATTGTCTCCATAGCTACAATATAGAATATATACGATGGGGTCCGCAAACATCGTGAAAACGGTCAATAACGCTGGCGCCAGAGAGTAAAGATGGGGAAAACAGCGTGGCAGTCAATGAGTTAAGGTTGACAGGTTTAAACTTTCAAACGCCATAATTTTCATCCGCCTGCATCAAATGATGCATCAGCTTCTGTGAAAGGCTTTTATATTCGCTGGCGTCTGGCAGGACCTTCCCTCACGAACCATGGAGGGCACACAGAGAGGGGTGCATCCTGAGTATCTCTCAGCAGCATGCAGAACACAGTTTCACAGTTTCCTGCCGTTGCCCTTGACCGAGGTACTGGCGTTACAACTGGAGCTGGTCCCCCGGGCACCGCGCTGTGCTGTGTGGCTGCCCACTGCTCCTAGAGAGTCAGGATGGGTCAAACGCAGAGGACGAACCCCCCCCCCCCCCCCAAGGAGGAACCCCCCCCGAAGGGAATGAATAAAGGTACAACTCAAGCAGCAACTGTGATATGTTTGGAATATAGAAGACAAACCCAGTCAGTTAGCATGACCTGTAACTAGCACGACCTGTAACTAGCATGACTTGTAACTAGCACGACCTGTAACTAGCATGACCTGTAACTAGCATCACATGTAACTAACATGACTTGTTATTAGCATGACCTGTAACTAGCATGACTTGTTATTAGCATGACCTGTAACTAGCATGACTTGTTATTAGCATGACTTGTTATTAGCATGAACTGTAACTAGCACGACCTGTAACTAGCATGACTTGTAACTAACATGACTTGTTATTAGCATGACCTGTAACTAGCATGACTTGTAACTAGCACGACCTGTAACTAGCATCACATGTAACTAACATGACTTGTTATTAGCATGACCTGTAACTAGCATGCCTTGTTATTAGCATGACCTGTAACTAGCATGACTTGTTATTAGCATGACTTGTAACTAGCATGACTTTTTATTAGCATGACCTGTAACTAGCATGACCTGTAACTAACATGACTTGTAACTAACATCACTTGTAACATAGGTTCCAAAATTCCATTCCAATAATGATGTAGTATAAGGAGGTAGCTTACCAATAATGATGTAGTATAAGGAGGTAGCTTATCAATAATGATGTAGTATAAGGAGGTAGCTTACCAATAATGATGTAGTATACGGAGGTAGCTTACCAATAATGATGTAGTATAAGGAGGAGGTAGCTTACCAATAATGATGTAGTATGAGGAGGTAGCTTACCAATAATGATGTAGTATAAGGAGGTAGCTTACCAATAATGATGTAGTATAAGGAGGTAGCTTACCAATAATGATGTAGTATAAGGAGGAGGTAGCTTACCAATAATGATGTAGTATGAGGAGGTAGCTTACCAATAATGATGTAGTATAAGGAGGTAGCTTACCAATAATGATGTAGTATAAGGAGGTAGCTTACCAATAATGATGTAGTATAAAGAGGTAGCTTACCAATAATGATGTAGTATAAAGAGGTAGCTTACCAATAATGATGTAGTTTAAGGAGGTAGCTTACCAATAATGATGTAGTATAAAGAGGTAGCTTACCAATAATGATGTAGTATAAGGAGGTAGCTTACCAGTAATGATGTAGTATAAGGAGGTAGCTTACCAATAATGATGTAGTATAAGGAGGTAGCTTATCAATAATGATGTAGTATAAGGAGGTAGCTTACCAATAATGATGTAGTATAAGGAGGTAGTTTACCAGTAATGATGTAGTATAAGGAGGTAGCTTACCAGTAATGATGTAGTATAAGGAGGTAGCTTATCAATAATGATGTAGTATAAGGAGGTAGCTTACCAGTAATGATGTAGTATAAGGAGGTAGCTTATCAATAATGATGTAGTATAAGGAGGTATCTTACCAATAATGATGTAGTATAAGGAGGTAGCTTACCAGTAATGATGTAGTATAAGGAGGTAGCTTACCAGTAATGATGTAGTATAAGGAGGTAGCTTATCAATAATGATGTAGTATAAGGAGGTAGCTTACCAGTAATGATGTAGTATAAGGAGGTAGCTTATCAATAATGATGTAGTATAAGGAGGTATCTTACCAATAATGATGTAGTATAAGGAGGTAGCTTACCAATAATGATGTAGTATAAGGAGGTAGCTTACCAATAATGATGTAGTATAAGGAGGTAGCTTACCAGTAATGATGTAGTATAAGGAGGTAGCTTACCAATAATGATGTAGTATAAGGAGGTAGCTTATCAATAATGATGTAGTATAAGGAGGTAGCTTACCAATAATGATGTAGTATAAGGAGGTAGTTTACCAGTAATGATGTAGTATAAGGAGGTAGCTTACCAGTAATGATGTAGTATAAGGAGGTAGCTTACCAATAATGATGTAGTATAAGGAGGTAGCTTACCAATAATGATGTAGTATAAGGAGGTAGCTTATCAATAATGATGTAGTATAAGGAGGTAGCTTACCAGTAATGATGTAGTATAAGGAGGTAGCTTATCAATAATGATGTAGTATAAGGAGGTAGCTTACCAATAATGTAGTATAAGGAGGTAGCTTATCAATAATGATGTAGTATAAAGAGGTAGCTTACCAGTAATGATGTAGTATAAGGAGGTAGCTTATCAATAATGATGTAGTATAAGGAGGTAGCTTACCAATAATGATGTAGTATAAGGAGGTAGCTTACCAATAATGATGTAGTATAAGGAGGCAGCTTACCAATAATGATGTAGTATAAGGAGGTAGCTTACCAATAATGATGTAGTATAAGGAGGTAGTTTACCAATAATGATGTAGTATAAGGAGGCAGCTTACCAATAATGATGTAGTATAAGGAGGTAGCTTACCAATAATGATGTAGTATAAGGAGGTAGTTTACCAATAATGATGTAGTATAAGGAGGTAGCTTACCAATAATGATGTAGTATAAGGAGGTAGCTTACCAATAATGATGTAGTATAAGGAGGTAGCTTATCAATAATGATGTAGTATAAGGAGGTAGCTTACCAGTAATGATGTAGTATAAGGAGGTAGCTTATCAATAATGATGTAGTATAAGGAGGTAGCTTACCAATAATGATGTAGTATAAGGAGGTAGCTTATCAATAATGATGTAGTATAAGGAGGTAGCTTACCAGTAATGATGTAGTATAAGGAGGTAGCTTATCAATAATGATGTAGTATAAGGAGGTAGCTTACCAATAATGATGTAGTATAAGGAGGTAGCTTACCAATAATGATGTAGTATAAGGAGGCAGCTTACCAATAATGATGTAGTATAAGGAGGTAGCTTACCAATAATGATGTAGTATAAGGAGGTAGTTTACCAATAATGATGTAGTATAAGGAGGCAGCTTACCAATAATGATGTAGTATAAGGAGGTAGTTTACCAATAATGATGTAGTATAAGGAGGCAGCTTACCAATAATGATGTAGTATAAGGAGGTAGTTTACCAATAATGATGTAGTATAAGGAGGCAGCTTACCAATAATGATGTAGTATAAGGAGGTAGCTTACCAATAATGATGTAGTATAAGGAGGTAGCTTACCAGCTCCGTTATGAGCCATTCAGTATGATTTGAGGAGCGCTCCTGGACTTAATATATGCGACCGGGTCACATAGGAGCAAGATTAATTCTAAAAAGATCAGAATGCTGTTGTGGGGGCTGATGAGTGGCACAGGGGGGGGGTGAGTGGCACGGCGGACAGGAAGCACGTACTTGGCCTCCAGGGCGAGGGCGATGATGCCGGCGGCCAGCGGCGCGGAGGCAGACGTGCCCGTGTGGGAGTCCGTGCACTTTGACTTCAGGTCCGTCGTCACCTGCAGGAAGGAGGGACGCCTTTCATCATCTGATCGGTTCGTTTTTTTATCATTATTTCATTAAATCATTTACACAACAGGTAACAAATAGGGCAATTGATTAAACAATGTGAAGAAACATATGGTAGTAGTGTACCTTTTGACAAAGGTAACGTCTATTTTACCGAACCTCCATCCTAAAACATTACCGACCCCCCCCCCCCCCCCCCCCCAGCCGCAAGATTTGCACATAGGCTGCACAAAACACACGTTATCTCACAATCTAGAAAACCAGCCTGGATTATTGTGAAACCGGGCGATGTTTAGCGTGGGATAGCGCACAAACGAAAGTATGTAGAAATGAACTGGTTTGTCAGTGTTGTACTAAAAATAGTGCCTTTATTAGTTGTCATACAGAAATGCAGGATACTTGTGGTGGTAAGGTGCAAGGCATGGCTATGTGCAATGAGGTGCAATAAATATAAAGTATGTTAGTGTCTAACGTGTGTAAAGTGGGTGCTACAGTGAGTTGTCCATTTAAAGTGGGTGCGTACATGTGGGTGCTGTGAGTGTGTTTGATGGTTTGTTACATAGTGTTAATTGTCATTGAGGGGTGTATGGTTGATGTATATTTCATCAGATAGCTGCTATATTTTAATACAGGCTTCAATAGAACTGACACCACAGTCTGGCACCAAGAAGAGCATGGAGCGCTGGTGTTCTGACGGGATGACCCTTCCTTCTCTTCCTGTTGTGACACTACGGTACAATTCTGCTGTATGTGATATATGAGAAAGAGAGAGAGAGAGATAGAAAGAGAGAGAGAGCGAGAGAGAGAGCGAGAGAGAAAGACAGAGAAAAAGACAGAGAGACAGAGAGATAGAGAGCGAGCGAGAGAGAGAGAGAGAGAGAGCGAGAGAGACAGCGAGAGAGAAAGACAGATAAAAAGACAGAGAGACAGAGAGACAGAGAGACAGAGAGCGAGCGAGAGAGAGAGCGAGAGAGAGACAGCGAGAGAGAAAGACAGATAAAAAGACAGAGAGAGAGACGGAGAGATAGAGAGAGATAGAGAGAGACAGAGAGAGAGAGAGAGAGAGAGAGAGAGAGAGAGAGAGACAGAGAGGTAGAGAGACTCACGATCTGCTTCTCGTTGATGTTGCCCGAGCTGTAGGTGGTGGCGAGGGTGGAGGAGCAGGCCTCGCTGTACCACGGCACGTTCCCGTTCTGCGTGCTGCTGCTGATGCTGAGCGTGTAGATGCTGTTGGTGTAGCCGTCGCAGTT
>NC_140166.1:57448578-57501078 GCF_963971535.1 Notolepis coatsorum | reverse complement strand
AGCTCGAACCCCCCCCTCCCGGACCCCACCTTGAGAAGTACCTCCACTATCCCTCGCACCTAACCAGACACTACCATTATAAGCTAGCTTTTATTCTCTCCACCACTTCTAACCACATTGACATTTTGGATTCATTGAGACCCAGAATTCTTGCTGTAGATATTTCATGGTAAATTACATCGAGATATGTAAGAAACCAAACTTTACGGCACATTTTTTCCGGTTGAAACCAGCGTGATGCGATCAGCTTTTTGGCTACTGTGATACCCGATAAAACCAATCTCTTTAGCTGTGGATTCACTGCAAACTCAAAAACATCATTCAATAGTAATACCGAGGGGTGTACAGGAATATTCCAAGATACGAGTTTTGATATTTGTTGGGTCACATCTTTCCAGAATGCCTTAACTGGTGAGCAGTCCCAATACATGTGCATAAATGTCCATTCGTCCCCATTTGCACATTGGGTGCATTTGGAATCTTGTTTAAGCCCCATTCGGCACAGTCTTATAGGAGTCAAGTATGTCCTGTGAATATAGTTAAGATTGATTTGTTGATGATCCGGGTTCCTTGATGTAAGTCGGACATTTGCCCAGGCTCCTTGCCAATCAAAGTCATTTTCCAGGTCTGGTATATCCCTCCTCCAGACAGAGTCAAGTTGGAGGGTTTCATACGAGGACGTTAGTAATTGATGATAAAATTCTGAAACAAAACCTCTCGATGTCTCTCTTGCGTAGAAGAATTTGTGGTATCTGTGGTGTTCAATTGGTCTGTCTAATGGAACACCGTGAGATTTCAAACAAAGCTCTAACTGTTTGTGAAAAAGCCATGTGGACTTGGTGAGATTAAATTCTTTGCGTATTTCTTTATCACTACAAAAACCCTGTTTGTTAAAAACATCCCCTAATGAGTGTATGCCTTGCTCTTCCCATATAGGGAATCTTATAGGTCGTTTTCCAATTAAGAGTGCATTGTTATTGAATAAGGGAGTATGATTGTGCCATTTTTGTGGGTTAGGATTTTTTTTTTGTGATTCACGCCATATCCGGATCGCATGAGTAATTATGGGGCCAAATTTTCGTTCACAGTGCTTGATTGGTAGTTTAGTGTATGCTATGTCCTTCAGTCTATGTGGGGCTACTATGTTTTCTTCTATTTTTCTCCAGGATGCTAATGCTTGGGAGTCAAACCATGTTGTCAATGGACTTAATGTGTACGCCTTAAAATATAGGAAAAAATCTGGAAATGCCATGCCACCATCTGCTTTATTTCTCTGTGCGGTGGATCTTTTTATACGTGGTGGTTTGTTATTCCAAATAAATTTGTATGTGGAGGAGTGTAATCTTTTCCAGTAACCCTCTGGAGGGGGTAACGGTAGCATTGAACTGAAGAAGTTGATTTTAGGTAGTACATCCATCTTAACTATTGATATCCGTGCTTGTACTGTGTTTTTAAGTTTTGCCCATCTATCAAGGTCGTCTTTGATTTTGTTTTGGATTTTTGTGTAGTTGTGCTTCACCGTTTGTCTTATGGTAGGGAATATTTCCACTCCCAAGCATCTGAAATGTTTTACCATCGGTATCTGTCCTGGGAGGGTTGTGTCTTTTTTTGCAGGGGTGTTAAGTGGAAGGAAAGCCGACTTCGGCCAATTTATCTTAAATCCCGATAAATCACCAAAGTCCTCAATCAACTTGAGCAGATGAGGCAATGTGGTGTTGGGGTTTTGCATGAACAATATTACATATTGTTCATATAAACACATTTTTTGTTGTGTGCCCTTGATTACGATTGGTTCTATGGATTGGGATTGTCTTATATATTGTGCTAAAGGCTCTAATGATAGATTGAACAGTCCGGGACTAAGAGGACAACCCTGTCTGGCAGAGCGTGATACCGGAAATATTTGGGAGATGATTGTGCCTGTTGTAATCATGGCCGATGGGTCTTTGTATAATACTTTAATCATATCGATGAATCCTTTTCCTAACCCCATCCTTTCTAGCACTGCCCACAGATACGACCATTCCAGCCTGTCAAAGGCCTTCATAGCATCCAGGGACAGCATCGCCTTAGGTATGGTGTCCTCCTTGTCGGCATCAAGTACGTGCAGTATTCGTCTTATGTTCTCAGTGATCAGGCGGCCTCCTATGAAGCCAGTTTGGTCCGGGTGAACTAAAGACGTCATATGCTTTTGTAATCTGATGGCTAATACCTTAGAGTACAGTTTGATATCTGTTCCGAGGAGGCTTAAACTTTGGTCTATAACTACCGCACTCGTTGGGGTCTTTGTCTTTTTTAAGGAGGACTGTTATGAGTGCAATATTGTCATTCTTATGGAAGTTCCCCTCCTTGACTGAGTATAAGATCATATTTAGTAGGGGAGCTCCAGTAGCTCACCACGTACCGCGAGTGCTATTTCAGCGCCGTGGACAACCGTGCTCGTCACGGATCTGGGGCTGAGCGAGTTCGAATCCCGGACTGCAGCCGTGCCTTTCCCAGAGTGTCTTCCCCCCCATCTGAACCCTTTCAGCCTGCTTCTGTCGGTCGAACTTGACCAAGTATAAATGCGATAAACGTATAAAAGAGCCAGGGAAATGGCCAAAGTTTAAAAAAATTATAAAAAAAATATCATATTTAGTAATAAGGGGCCAATTATGTCCCAACAAGAAAGGTACATTTCTGATGGGAAACCGTCTCTTCCAGGAGCCTTACCACTTTTCATTGCGGTTATGGCCTTCTTGAGTTCCTCTAGTGTGATCGGTGTTTCTAACTGTTTAGCGTCATCCTCTGAAAGTTTAGGGAGAATAATTTGATTAAGAAATGTGTCCATTTTGTTTTGATCGAAGGTCATTCTGATTTATATAAGTCGGAGTAGAATACTTTGAATGTATCGTTTATTTTTACAGGATCTGTTACAAGTACTTGTTGTGCTCTAATGGTAGTTATATCTGCAAATGTTGCATTAATTCTTAATCGCATGGCTAATAGGTGGCTGGGTTTGGAACCATGGGAGTACTGCTGTTGTCTTGTGCTGCGTATTTGTATTTCCGATTGTTGTCTGTATATGGCATAATGCCCTTGTTTTTATGTTGAAACTTGTTGTGTGCCGTGTTGGTCAGGACTCCCTGGAAGAAGAGATCTTGTATCTCAATGGGACATTCCTGGATAAATAAAGGATACATAAAATAAATAAAAACACACACACACTCTTCTTATATTTTAATATTCAGATTGTAGGGTCTACTGTCACCTGCACCAGCAGCTCTACTAGACACGGAGGCAGGTTCTACTGTTTCTATACAGAAAGACACGTTTAGGTCGCAGCCTTTTAACGACCATCATCACCACCGTGGGCTTAAACAGTGATTTATCATTTATCATTAATCCAGAGGCCCGAATGAATTCATGAATTAGCCTCTTGAGGTATTAAGTGCAGTATATCTGAGTCAGCAGCAGCAGCATGGTGATAAATATGGATCACAAGTACCTACCTCAAACTATAATCACATAACTCCGTATGATGGTATGTACAATAGTGCTGTATATACCGTATACATTTATATATTTATATTGGGAGAGCGTCTGTCAGTGTATAAGTGCATTTGTTGTCCTGTTTTTTGTTTTGTTATGTATTGTATTGTATGGTTTATATCCTATGTTAAGGACCCCCTCGAAAACGAGATAGCATATCTCAAGGGGTTTATCCTTCCAATAAATTTCAAATATATATTTACCTTATTGCATATAATCTGTGTCAAACCAAATCAAAATGTATTTGTAGAGCCTGAGATCACGTGGAATAGCCCCCATGGGCTTTACAAGTCAAGAAGAGACCGACATCACAAAAGATCAAAAACAAAAACCACCATGAAATCCAAATATGCAAATATGCGACACTCCCAGACTTTCCCCCAATGAAGATGAGGAACAAATCACTAAAAACATAGCAATAGGAGAAAAAATAAGCCCCACCGGCGGCGTGGAGGAGAGAGACCTCAGACGGGCCGTTCAAAGCGGATCCCTCAACTTGGATGTCGGTGAGATAACATAGTGTTGCAATGGATGATAGATGGATGGAGAATAGAACAGGCGAATAATTGGTATGAATGTATAGATACCATACTTTTCGCACTATAAGCCGCACCTGACTATAAGCTGCATCAGCTAAATTGAATGATGTGTACATATATAAGCCGCACTGGACTATTTATAAGCCGCAGGTGTTTTAATGTTTAATTACCATATGTAATTAGCATTGGGACACAATACTGTCGGACAAATAACAAGAATTAACTCATTTACAAGTTGTATTAAGTTTAGCAAATAAGGGAACAGATAAATAACATTTCAATGCAGTCAAAAAAGCAATATTTAGATTTTTACATTTTCGGGTTTGGTCACGTCGAGTCACATATAAGCCGCACCGTTATATAAGCCGCAGGGTCGAAAAATGGGGGGAAAAGGCGCAGCTTATAGTCCGAAAACTACGGTACATGTAATGAAACACATATATATATATGGTAGTAATAAATTGGACATAATATACATTATGCAGATGATATAATTGTGGTAGCTGAAAATGAAAAACGATGTTCAGAAAATGTTAATATGTACGGAGAGCTGGTGTAGAAAGTGGAGGCTTACAGTTAATCACAGTAAAAACTCAAACCATGCATTTCAGACCCACTAAGATACTAAAAGGAGTCATTTTCAGTTTTACTTGTGGGGGAACAAAACATTTGAATATGCAGCTGAAAGATATAAATATTTAGACTCGGAGGAGCATCTGAACTCCTGACGCTGCAGTGGCTGAATCTGCCAGTGGGGCACTGGGTGGTATAACAGGGCACTGGGTTGTATAACAGGGCACTGGGTGGTATAACAGGGCACTGGGTTGTATAACAGGGCACTGGGTGGTATAACAGCAAACACTAAACAGCCCGGTGATTTGGGATTATGCTGCCTACTCCAAATGATTTCATTCATGCGTTTGCCCTGTTATGGACTATATGGCAGGGGTTCAAAAGTAAATATGAAAGGAGAAATGGTACAGAATAGGGCAATACGGTACTTTCTGGGAGTCCATGAATTCACCCCTGTATTGGCGATAACGGGAGATATGGGATGGGAACCGTGTGGAATAAGATGGAAAGGCAGCATGTTCGCTTTTTAGTACGATAAAAAGTTATTTGAATTTCAATGACTTTTTAAGCACCTTGTTAATTTTTTTTGCTGTTTTCAAAGAATTCCAGGCCTTGACTTTTTCTTGTAAAAAAATCAAGCACTTTAAGCACTTCAACTTGTTCAAGGACCTTGTGCGAACCCTGGGAGAGTGTCTGGGTGCGAGAGGAGAGGAGCACGACTACAGCATCTGAAAGGAGAGCAGCGGGACGCTATGAGAGAGAGAGAGAGAGAGAGAGAGAGAGAGAGAGAGAGAGAGAGAGAGAGAGAGAGAGAGAGAGAGAGAGAGAGAGAGATGCTACTTCCATCCTCCCCCTGGTTTACCTCCGATCTTGGCGTTGTAGGCCACGCCCACTCCACAGATACCGTTGTTGGCCGCGGCTGCCACCTCCCCCGCACAGCGCGTCCCGTGTCTGAGGAGAGGAGGACGAGACGGAGAGAGAGAGACAGAGAGAGAGGGAGAGAGAGAGAGGGAGACAGAGAGAGAGACAGAGAGAGACAGAGAGAGAGAGAGAGAGAGAGACATTTCACTCTCCGCTCTTTTGTGCTCTTCAATTCCCCTGCAACCTCCCCAGTCCTGTCTAAATCCTGTAGTGTTACATTCCCTGAAAATTTGGTCCCAATTTCGAAAAAGTTATGGTTTAATCTCTATGTCTACTTATGCTCCAATTGCAGCGAATCATCTGTTTCCGGCCTCCCTCCTAGATCACGTATTCGATCAGTGGTTCAAAAAGGGAGTTTTGAACACGCGACTGCTGTATGAAAGCAACGTATTTATGTCATTTGAACAAATTAAGAACAAGTATGATTTGCCATCACATAGGGCTGGGCGATATGACGATATTATATAAATATCGGGTACAGTTCATTAACGATACACTTTTTTAACGTATCGTGGATATCGTGATGTTTTGCCCAAGAGGATTGTGTCGCGTCAATCTGGTCCACCCCGTTCAAACTTTTGAACAACGCCGCTCCCACACACACACTACTGCATCAAAGTTAGTTAGTACTTATGATTAACAAAGGCATTCGTTTTGTGGCATCAACATTATATAGTTACACGTTATATAGTTACACATCAGCGTATTTACCCAAACATAGCAACGTCCGATGACGCCATAGATAGCAAGCGTTACTGTTCATATCTCAGTCCGTGCCGAGTTGTGCGTGCCCATTCTGCGGTCTGTTAATAAAGTTTTCAATCAGACAGATGTATGGAAAGGCTTTTATTATAACATTTGTTGCAGTAAAATCATTATGCCTGGTTGTCATGCTGCGGTGCGCTAGTAATCACTCGTCGGCTGCGGTGAGCTGTTGTTGTTGTCGTTGAGCTGAGCTCTCGTTAAAATCAAGGAGGGCATTCAGGAAGTAAAAAAAGAATAGCGCTGCTTGCCGATTGGTGCTAAGAACAGCAGGGCGGGTACAAGCGGTGTGACGTAATTGGCAGACTCGACTGTCAATCAAAATTATTCTGTTGCCGGCTGAATGATTGAATGAATGAACGTTATTAACGATTGCAGAATGGGTACAATACAGTACAGCTCAATACAACAACAGTGGACTGACTGGAGGATGAAGACCAGAAAAAGACTTTCGGCTTTTTTACATAAGGGTCCTCCATTTTCAATTCATCAAAACATTTAGAGACATACAAATATACAGTAGTTTCATAAAAATGCTAAAATCCTATTGATTGATTTAAAACTTTATTAACATATTGCAGAATGGGTACAGTACAGCTCAATACATACAATTGTTAAGGGGATGCAGACCAGCGAAAGACTTTCGTCTTGTTTACATCAGGGTCCCCCATTTTCAATTCATCATATTTCATATCTAAATCATATAATATCTCATTGCTAAATATATGCAATATATAATCTAATAATCCAATAATCTAAATCTAATATATAATATAAAAATGCTAAATGCATGGGTATTTTATTTTGTCTTTAATGTTAGCTTGCAAACTCAAATACTGTCTTGGTAAGCCTCATAATGAATTGTTTGGGGGAAAAAAAGAAAAACATCGTGATGCGTATCGTGTATCGCCGAAAGGTCAGAAAATATCGTGATATCATATTTAGGCCATATCGCCCAGCCCTACACCACTTCTTTCGTTACCTACAAGTTAGAAACTTTATACGTAGTCAATCCACTACATTTCCTGAGCTCAAGGGAACTATGTCTAAGCTTTATATGAACATATTCGAGATGGAGGACTTGTCACTCTCAATAATAAAGGGGCACTGGGAAAAGGACTTTGAAACAGACATATCAGAAGAGGTGTGGTCAAGAATACTAAAACATTTTCACGCTTCCTCTATCTGTGCGAGACACAGGCTTATTCAATTTAAGATTGTACATCGGCTACATATATCCAAACTCAAACTGTGAAAAATGTTCCCTGAGGTTAGTCCTACTTGTAACAGATGCAAACAAGCCCCGGCCGGTCTGTATTACACATGTTGGTCATGTCCTAGCCTAGCAGACTTCTGGTCGTCCATATTTAAGCTCTACTCAGACCTGGCAGGTCGGGTACTGGAACCATGTCACTTCCTGGTTTTTTTCTGGTGTTCTCTCCGACGACTTACATCTACCAAAAGGACTTACATCTACCAAAAGCACAACTGAACTGCATCGCTTACTCCTCCCTTCTAGCAAGACGTCTCATTCTTATGAACTGGAAAGATGAACATCCTCCCTCATTCGGCAGGTGGATTTGCGATCTTGTAATGTACCATTTAAAAGTTGAAAAGATAAAATATACTTTGCGGGGATCAAGTGGGAAATGCAACCCTTTGGGTTGGTGTGGCGACCCTTTATCTCGTATGTGGAACGGTTGACTACGTCTCTCACCTCCTGAAACAAGGACACTGTATAGGAACGACTCTGTAACACGAAGTGCTCTGAGAACTTTTTATTTGATATTTTTTTATTTATATATATATATATATATTTTATTAGGGATGTCCGATATTATCGGCCGACCGATATTATCGGCCGATATCGGCAGTAAAATGTGATATCGGAAAATATCGGTATCGGTTTAAAAAAAATAAAAAACAATAACAATATTTGTTATATATATATATCCAGGGAAATTATTAGTTACCTGAAATTAATCAGTTTTTTGGACTGGGAAACCCTGCATATATCGGTATCGGTTGATATCGGTATCGGAAATTAAGAGTTGGACAATATCGGAATATCGGTATCGGTAAAAAAGCCAATATCGAGCATCCCTATTTTTTATTATTATTTTGTTCCTTTTTTTTTTTTTTTTTTTTTTGTGTGTCACGTTCGTAGTGTCTACTGTAATGTCTAAAAAAACGAATAAAAATATCAAATATTACAAAAAAACCAAGTACCCTTACATTATTATTTTACATAATCAGAGAGCCACGTTGTACATGTATCATCACATAACAGCGTGGGAGACTTCACGGGTTTCCCCAACAGTATTAAAAAATAACCAATTTAATTTCAGACATTTCCATAAAATCAATCTCTATTGCATAAAACGTGTCCCTGCCCACACTGCTGCTGCGGCCTTGGTTTTAATGAGTGTAAATCAATTTTCTCCAGATTCCACGCGGGGCTATTTAAAGGGTGGCGCTCGCTCTCTCCCTGCTGGCATGACGACTGATTGCCGTCTTGAGGCTCCTGGCTGGCGGAGCTGGACGACCATTAGTTCTGGAAGGACGCTCTCCGGGACCCGTCTCCCCCCCGTCTCCTCCCCGTCTCCCCCCCGGCTCTCAGGCTCTCCAGGACCAGCCGCCCCCCCCCCCCCCCCCCCCCGGCTCTCAGGCTCTCCGGGACCAGCCCCCCCGTCTCTCAGACTATCCGGGACCGGGACCAGTCTCAGAAGACTAATGTGAGACGATCTATGATCTCAGAAGACTAATGTGAGACGATCTATGATCTCAGAAGACTAATGTGAGACGATCTATGATCTCAGAAGACTAATGTGAGACGATCTATGATCTCAGAAGACTAATGTGAGACGATCTATGATCTCAGAGGACTAATGTGAGACGATCTATGATCTCAGAAGACTAATGTGAGACGATCTATGATCTCAGAGGACTAATGTGAGACGATCTATGATCTCAGAAGACTAATGTGAGACGATCTATGATCTCAGAAGACTAATGTGAGACGATCTATGATCTCAGAAGACTAATGTGAGACGATTTATGATCTCAGAAGACTAATGTGAGACGATCTATGATCTCAGAGGACTAATGTGAGACGATCTATGATCTCAGAAGACTAATGTGAGACGCGGGAAAACTCATAATTTATAAACAGTTTATTTCATCGTCGCTGCAGGTCGTTAGTGAGAAAAATAGAAGTGTATAACCTTTATGATATTAGGGACTGTGTGTAATAAATAGCCTTCCTGTGGAAGTGTGTAACCTTTATGATATTAGGGACTGTGTGAAATAAATAAATTCATGAATAAATAAATAATAAATTTTCTGTCCTAAACCTCCGCCCTTAAGGCGCTCCCATAGTCCAGCAGACTGTACACAGAGCAGACTCGCGGATGACTTGGTGTCACACAAAACGCTGCTCGCCGTTTTGGTTGACATCGAACTGCATTAAATGTGACACTGCGCGAGCGATTGGTGGCGCGAGGAGAGAGAGATGAGCCCGTGAAGCGCGCTCTCTCTCTCTCTCTCTCTCTCTCTCTCTGTCTCTCTCTCTCTCCCTCTCTCTCTCTCCCACTGATAATGTTCCCTCTGATCTGCCAGTACAGTAGAACAGACAGAATTGTGGGAAATGTAGTAAAACTGGTGCGAGAAATGTAGGAAATAGACCGCGGACGTCCGCTGAGATCTGCTCGACTATGAAAGCTCAAAGAGCCGCGCGGACCTCCGCGGAGTCTGCTCTGTGTACAGTCTGCTGGACTATGGGAGCGCCTTTAGTGAGAGTTCCACCCCATAGTATTTTAAGTGTATGGAAATGAAAGAGCTCTCTACCTGTGTGTGTGTGTGTGTGTGTGTGTGTGTGTGTGTGTGTGTGTGTGTGTGTGTGTGTGTGTGTGTGTGTGTGTGTGTGTGTGTGTGTGTGTGGCTGTGTGTGTGTGTGGCTGGCTGGCTGGCTGTATAAGAACTGGCTGCTGAACCCTCAGTCACATTGAATCCTGCATCACTGAACTACAACCCTGGATGACCCATAACCTCCTCAAATTAAATAGCGACAAAACAGAACTTTTCATCATCGGCACCAACACCACCCCTCACCAGATCCGGACCCATCACACTCACCATCAACGACTCCACCATCACCCCCCTCCCCCCTAGTCCGCAACCTCGGTGTCCTCCTCGACCCCACCCTCTCATTTGACCCCCACGTCCCCTCCATTGTCAAAACTTCATATTTTCACCTCCGCAACATCGCCAAAATCCGTCACTGCCTCTCCCCCCTGCTGCTGAATCCCTCATCCACGCCTTCATCTCCTCCCACCTGGACAACTGCAACTCCCTCCTCACTGGCATCACCTCCCGCTCCCTCCATAAACTGCAGATGTTCCAGAATTCAGCCGCCCGCCTCCTCACTAACACCCGGCCCCGCGAACACATCACTCCTGTCCTCCACTCCCTCCACTGGCTCCCGATCAAGGAACGCATCAACTTCAAAACACTACTCCTCACCTTGAAAGCCCTCCATAGCCTGCCTCCCCCCCTACCTGACTGACCTCCTTCTCCCCTACCGCCCCACCCGTTCCCTCCGGTCCTCTTCCACTCTTTCCCTCACTGTCCCGTCATCCAAACTCAAACGTTTCGGTGACCGGGCCTTCTCACGAGCTGCACCCAGACTGTGGAACACCCTCCCTCAGACCATCAGAGACTCTCCCTCACTCTCCACCTTCAAATCCAGACTCAAAACCTACCTGTTCTCCCGAGCATTCAACCTTCCCCACCCATAACCCCTCTCCTCCAACCCACCACCATTTTCCCCTGCCCCACGTTCTCTCCTCTCCTGCCCCCCCTCCCCAACCCCCTTGGTTTTCCCTTACTCTCCTCCCGACTGTCTCCCCTACTCACTCCCCTATTTGTTATCCGTTACTCTTGGTTTTATGTTCCTGTGTATTCTCATTGTTCTCCGTTTCCCTGTGGTCTATGTTTTTCTTTGTTTCTTTTTTGCCTATTGTCAGCGACTTTGGGTCTTTGAAAAGCGCTATACAAAATAAATGAATTATTATTTATTATTATTAATGTCCTATTACACTATATCTACGGGCGGGGGGGGGGGGGGGGGAGGACCACACGGAGAGGCAACGAGTGAAGATCTAAATCGAACTGGCCGTATCTTCTCACCTGTTGTCGTTGAGTTGTGTGTATCGTGGCTGAGGGTCAGGATCACCGTCGTTCACATCGTAGCTGGCATCTGGGTCCTGAGGACAGACAGGCGAGACAGTCAGACAGACAGACACACAGACAGACAGACAGTCAGACAGACAGTCAGACACACAGACAGACAGACAGACACACAGACAGACAGACAGACACACAGACAGACAGACACACAGACAGACAGACACACAGACACACAGACAGTCAGACAGACAGACAGACAGACAGACAGACAGACAGACAGACAGACACACAGACAGACAGACAGTCAGACAGACAGTCAGACACACAGACAGACAGACAGACACACAGACAGACAGACAGACACACAGACAGACAGACACACAGACACACAGACAGTCAGTCAGACAGACAGACAGACAGACAGACAGACAGACACACAGACAGACAGACACACAGACAGACAGACAGACAGACAGTCAGACAGACAGACAGTCAGACAGACAGACACACAGACAGACAGACAGACAGATAGTCAGACAGACAGACAGAGACAGACAGAGACAGACAGACAGACAGACAGACAGTCAGACAGACAGTCAGAGACAGACAGTCAGACAGACAGACAGACAGACATACAGACAGACAGTCAGACAGACAAACAGACAGACAGACAGACACACACACACACACAGACAGACAGACAGTCAGACAGACAGACAGACAGACAGACAGACAGACAGACAGGCAGACAGACAGACAGATAGACAGACGAGACAGACACACACACAGACAGACAGACAGACACACAGACAGACAGTCAGACACACAGACAGACAGACAGACAGTCAGACACACAGACAGACAGACAGACAGACAGAGACAGACAGAGACAGACAGTCAGACAGTCAGTCAGACAGACAGACAGACAGACAGACAGAGACAGACAGACAGTCAGACACACAGACAGACACACAGACAGACAGGCAGACAGACAGACAGACAGACAGACAGACACACAGACAGACAGACAGTCAGACGGCCTGGGCTGCAGTTTGGCACATGAGGGATAAAGCCACGACAGTTCTAAAGGTCAGTCGTTTTCAAAACGATGGGGGTCCCAGCACGAGGCCAGGTGCGCCGCCGGATGATGACAGACCTGAACACGTGTGATTGACAGGCTGCGGCTTCTTCTCTTAAAACCTCTGGACTCGGTCTGACATTCTGCCCTCAGATTTAGTGTTTCCCACAGGATTTTCAGAGACTGTGGTGGGTGAACCTCCGACCCTCTAGGGGGGTCCGGGGGCATGCGGGGGCATTTTTGAGAGCAAAATAAAGAGGCTGCTAGATCTATGATGAACATTGTGCTCAAAACACAAAATCGACTAGACTAGTGCTTCCCAATCCTCTCCTCGAAGCACCCCAGCCGTTCAATGTATTTGTTAAATTCCACCACCAGCACACCTGATTCAACTTAACAAGCCTGTTACAAAGGGTCAGATTAAACCGAATATATATATTTACTGCTTGAGATCCCTTGTATAATATTTGTATATCGTTTGATATCCCTTGTATATTCTTTGTATATATACACGGAATATCCCTTTACCTGGGTACAAACCAGACCATAATATTCGCTCTCCTATTGGACAGCGACCCCTAGGCGCCAACGACCATACCCCCAATGGTAAGTTCAAAGGCAACGCCAAGGCATGTCTCAACATGTCCAGGTTTGCGCAGTAATACGAGACAGAACTGAGGTTGGCACTAGATAATTCACCTTACGTATAAATACGGCGCAGGTGGAAACAGCAGCACTTCGTTCAGCGTATCGTTCGTTCACTAGTGGGGCCTTCGCCACGAGTCAACGACCAAGTGAAGTGAGCAACCTTGCGTCTAAATAGAGCACTTAGAACATGTGCGAATAGGATAGCAAAAGTATCAGAGTTTAGTGAGGTAACGTCAAGTTCAACCTAGTTTAATGTGAAGGATAGTGCACAGGAGAATCTACACCGGCGAATGCAGAACCATTTTCTGGTTGGATTATATTGCTTTGGTACCGTGGCTGCTGGAGCAGAGAACCGTCTACCCCACTATCGTGTGGGATCTACCCCTGTGAGGAGCACCCTCGAGCCCGCCTCTAGGACCAGAGGCTGGCTAGCTTTCATCCATGCTGTCGAGCATACTTGGATTATAGCTGCTGCTTTGTCTGCCGATCAAGGGGAGTACATGCATCGACTCCCGTAGCTGGAGCTTCTTTATTCTTCATTGACCCAGACTTTGCACCCGAACATTCCTCTACCCCTGCCGGCTTACAACCGGAGGGAACCCCCCAGTGTCTCCAGCTGACTACTAGTGTGCCTTATGTAATTGCTATGCTACAGGTGGCGTCAGTTTATACCCATCTTACTATTCTCATGGACTTACGCTCTTGACTTACTTTAAGTGTTCTTCGCCTTACAAGCGCAAGTATAATTCTCAATCTGTAACCTACCGTTGCTGCTCTAATAATAATAAATCCCTCTAACTAGAACTTTATGTGTCATTGCCGTATTCTTGTGTGGGTGTTCACCAGATATATCCATGTACTGTATGGCCAGTAATTAAAGTACATAACTAAGTAGTGGTTTAATAATACCATACTCTCAATACAGTCAGGGAATTGTACCCCTCAGTTACAAAGCCCTTTATTAGTTGAATCAGGTGTGCTGGTGGTGGAATTGAACAAATACATGGAACGGCTGGGGCGTCTCGAGGAGAGGTTTGGGAACCACTGGACTAGAGCAGACATTTGAGCCATCAAAGAAATTAAGCAAAAGTGGTTACCTGTGTCGAACTGGTTTATTTTTTTGAAAATAAAAAAAGATAGTGGATTACTATCACGACTACTACCACTGCCAATACTACTGATACATTCCTATTGGCAAACGTTATATTTAAAAAAAATAGTAAAAAAAAAAGAAATATTACATTTATTTTTGGTTCATTATACAACTGTGGCATGGGAAACACTACAGATATGATGCGTCCTTCATGATATATATGATACCCACCACTGTGTCCAAAAGGTTGGATGGCCTTCTCTAGTTGAAAGGCGTAACCATCATTGGTATTTGTTTATTTTTAAAGCCCTTACTGGTAAACTTCCCTCTTACATCACAACACTGTTGGAATGGAATCTTGGAACCTAATCTACACCTTCAGATGACTGGCTGGTTCTCAGGGTGTTGCTTCCAACACCTGGAATGCTGTCCAACAGACTGTAATCTCACAGTGTCTCACGAGTTGAAATAAAGGTTTGAAGTATGTCGAGTGTTGAACAGCATCTAAGCCACAGATGACTTGTGAGTAGGGATGTCCGATATTATCGGCCGATATCGGCATTAAAATGTGATATCGGAAAATATCGGTATCTGTTTTCAAAAAAAATATATATTTTTTTTATTTTAATTTTTTTTACATTTCTATAACCTTTATTTACCCAGGCAAGCAAGTAAGAACAAATTCTGATTTTATTTATTGTCAAAAGTATGCATAATCTTGTGTTAATTCCACAACAAGAGATATGTAATGTTAATTACCTGAAATTATTCAATTTTTTTGGGGGGGAAAACCCTGCATATATCGGTATCGGAAATTAAGAGTTGGACAATATTGGTATATGGGTATCGGTAAAAAAGCCAATATTGAGCATCCCTACTTGTGAGCGACCTAGACATCTAACATGCATTACTAGCAACATGGACGGTTATTTGCCTGACGTGATCATGTTGTAATTTATGTTTCCTTAACATTGTGGAAAGTTGGGAAAATCCCGGACAATAATAGACCCTTTTTACCGTTTGTAAACAATGAGGAGGTTTTGGCTCCAAAAGTGTGGCGGGTCCTGGCATTGAAAGGGTTGAGGACTCTCGCTATAGGCTGTATATTCATTCATTCAATCTTTATTTATACTTGATGAATACACAGAGTAGTTCAAACTAATTTAGAGCGTCGTTGAGATGTTACATTCACAAGTGTCACACTGGTGCGTTAATAAATACAGATTAAGAGCACGTAAAAAAAAAACGAAAAAACAAAAACAAAAGAAAACAGAGGTAACAATTTAAAATCAATTACATATTGTGGTGACCTGATTGGTCATCAAGGTTCTAAAGTGTGTTACATTACACCTTACTGTAAATTGTACCTAAATTGTACCTCATCCCATTTCTGCATTGTACTGTATAGTATATAGTATATTGTATATACTCAGTTACTTTCTACTCTGCATTGTACATTGTATATATGTATATATTGAACACTTTTTGTCTACGTACTTGACTTCTATTTTATACTTACTATACTTTTATACTTATCTATTTTTATCTAGCACAACCTCTGGAGCAAAACAGAAAGAAGCATTTTATATAAAAGTATTCTGTACTTGTATGACAACTAATAAAGAAACTTGAACTTGAACTTCTATACAGGGGGTGGTACTCACATAGTTCTGTGTCAGGTCAGGGTGGTTCTATACAGGGGGTGGTACTCACATGGTTCTGTGTCAGGTCAGGGTGATTCTATACAGGGGGTGGTACTCACATAGTTCTGTGTCAGGTCAGGGTGGTTCTATACAGGGGGTGGTACTCACATGGTTCTGTGTCAGGTCAGGGTGGTTCTATACAGGGGATGGTACTCACATAGTTCTGTGTCAGGTCAGGGTGGTTCTATACAGGGGGTGGTATCTACTCACATAGTTCTCCTTCAGGTCAGGGTGGTTCTTCTCGATCCCGTCATCCAGGATGGTGACCACCACCCCTCTCCCGGTGTAGCCCAGCTCCCAGGCTCCCCTGGCGTTCAGGTCGCGATGGTTCCCGTTGTACTGAGAGGACGGAGAAAGACGACGTGGATGAAGATCAACATCTCTGACATGCTTGTTTAATTAACCCCCTTAAGCCCGATCGGCCCGGTACCGGGTTGAGATTTATAAATAGATCAATACAGTCCGTATTAATTAATGTTGCGTTTCTTTTTTCAAATGTAGCCAAGAGTAAAGACCCTAACCCTGTCAAAACGGCAGCACTACGTTGGTTTACCAATGACTTTAAGTGTTAATAGCGAAATATGAGTTTATAAAAGAGAGAGCATTGCATCGGAAACCGGATGATTTAGATGGGAGGAAATTACGCCGTCATGAAATCGTTAGAATAGACCCAGGGCTTTCGATGGACGTAGAAGTTTCATAAATCCACACTACCCAGCTCACACCAGCCGCTGTCAAAGCTGGAAAAATAAATAATGCCGTGATTATTGTGATTATATCTCACGGGTCGAACAAACCTGAACGTTATTGCCATAAAATACAAGGTATATTGTTTCTTTACCCTTCTGTGAACGTCTAGAAAAAAACTGCGTGGTAATCTGGTGAAAAATGGTGGAGCTATGGACATTATACAAAAGTAACTGTACTTACAGTAGGGGTGTAACGGTACACAAAAACCACGGTGCGGTACGTACCTCGGTTTTGAAGTCACGGTTCGGTACGGGTTTTCGGTACAGTGGGGGAAAGTTTGGCTTTCCATGTTCCACTCAGGGGTGATGTAGTGTGCAGTAACTAATTGTACTTGTAGGGCAGTCACCGAATATTCTATATTGAAATTAATAATCGACTTGTAAGAGAATAAAAAAATAATTATTATTATATTCGATTGTGAAAAAAACAGCCCCCGGTGGGCGGTCGTTAGTGGTTAACATACCGTTGTATTCGGTACACTACACAGCCGTTCGGTACGGTACGGTACACACTGAGGCGGTTTGGTTCGGTACGGATATGCATACCTTTACACCCCTAACTTACAGTAGATTTCATTCACGGTCTTTGCTGCCCTGTTACGGGCGTCTGGTGGTACTAAATCCAGATTTAACTCTGCCATTGGAAAGAGGAGATTTGGCCCGATCCATAGATGTATGACTTGGCCATAATAAGGTAATTTATAGGCCGGATATTCTATATTCTATATTCATATTTCAAATGTGTCTGGATGGCAAAATTCAGTACTGTATCTGCAAAAAAAACTGTAAATCATCTGCCTATTGTTTATTTGCTTAGATTTTGGTGCTGAATGAGCAGAATTCTTCACGTCTGGTCACCGTCAAAAATGAAAAAAGAAAACAAAAATTACATTCTCCTTTGGCTCATCACAATTTACTCAAGCCTAGTAACAGACACAATATTCCTGACACTGGGAATACATTCCCTGAGAGCCATAGATGCCCCTAGATACCAAGAACATGCAAATGGACCATGTAGAAGTGGAGCAATCTTCCATTTACTTTTTAGGCGGATTTTCTGAAAATAGGGCTAGGGCTCAACAGGTTAAATAAAACTGATACGTTTTGCAAGGGTTGACTGACTTTGTCATACAAATAATCAACCGTCTACATACTGTAACTTTTCAGTGCACGTTTTTCTGCTGATTTTGCATGACAGTGCCTGCTTCAGAAAAGATTAATCACTATCAGGCTAAATCCAAACTTTGATTTGAATGCAATCTTGATTAGGCCATTTCAACTAGCTATTTCTAATCTAACAAGAAAATGCCAGAGGAGTGGAGGCAAAGTGTGCTAGTGCCGATTTTTTAAGAGTAAGGGAGACATACAGAGTTGCAGCAACTACAGGGGAATAAAGCTGATCAGTCACAGCATGAAGCTATGGGAAAGGATAGTGGAGGCTAGGTTAAGAGAGGTGAGGATTAGTGAGCAGCAGTATGGGTTCATGCCAGGGAAAAGCACGACAGACGCATTGTTCGCCCTTAGAATGTTAATGGAGAAGTATAGAGAAGGCCAGAAGGAGCTGCATTGCGTCTTTGTAGACCTAGAGAAGGCGTATGACAGGGTACCAAGAGAGGAGGTGTGGTACTGTATGAGAAAGTCAGGAGTAGCGGAAAAGTTTGTGAGGGTAGTACAGGACATGTATGAGGGCAGTGCGACTGTGGTGAGGTGTGCAGTGGGAGTGACGGAAGGGTTCAAGGTCGGGGTAGGATTGCACCAAGGGTCGGCCCTCAGTCCTTTCTTATTTGCAGTAGTGATGGACAGGCTGACAGACGAGGTCAGTAGTGATGGACAGGCTGACAGACGAGGTCAGTAGTGATGGACAGGCTGACAGACGAGGTCAGTAGTGATGGACAGGCTGACAGACGAGGTCAGTAGTGATGGACAGGCTGACAGACGAGGTCAGTAGTGATGGACAGGCTGACAGACGAGGTCAGTAGTGATGGACAGGCTGACAGACGAGGTCAGTAGTGATGGACAGGCTGACAGACGAGGTCAGTAGTGATGGACAGGCTGACAGACGAGGTCAGGCATGAGTCCCCGTGGACCATGATGTTCGCAGATGACATCGCAATCTGTAGTGAGAGCAGGGAGCAGGTGGAAGAGAACCTGGAGAAGTGGAGGCATGCCCTGGAGAGAAGGGGGATGAGCGTGAGCAGAGGCAAGACCGAGGACATGTGTGTGAACGGGAAGGAAGACGGAGGGGTGGTGATGATGCAAGGAGTAGAGGTACCAAAAGTGGAGGAGTTTAAGTACTTGGGGTCAACAGTCCAAAGTAATGGGGACTGTGTGGTAGGGAGGTGAAGAAGAGAGTGCAGGCCGGGTGGTGCGGGTGGAGAAGGATGACGGGGGTGAACTGTGATAGAAGGGTACCAGCGAGAGTAAAGGGAAAGGTCTACAGCACGGTAGTGAGACCAGCTATGCTGTATGGTCTAGAAACAGTGGCGCTGACCAACCAGCAGGTGGCGGAGCTGGAGGTGGCAGAGATGAAGATGTTAAGGTTCTCTCTGGGAGTAACAAGGTTGGACAACATCGAAAATGTCTACATCAGAGGAACGGCCCATGTTGAGCAGTTCGGGCAGAAAGTGAGAGAAGCAAGACTGAGATGGTTTGGACATGTGCGGAGGAGGAGGGAGGTGGGGTACATCGGGAGGAGGAGGGAGGTGGGGTACATCGGGAGGAGGGTGGGGTACATCGGGAGGAGGGAGGTGGGGTACATCGGGAGGAGGGAGGTGGGGTACATCTGGAGGAGGGAGGTGGGGTACATCGGGAGGAGGAGGGAGGTGGGGTACATCGGGAGGAGGGAGGTGGGGTACATCTGGAGGAGGGAGGTGGGGTACATCGGGAGGAGGGAGATGGGGTACATTGGGAGGAGGGAGGTGGGGTACATCGGGAGGAGGAGGGAGGTGGGGTACATCAGGAGGAGGGAGGTGGGGTACATCGGGAGGAGGGAGGTGGGGTACATCGGGAGGAGGAGGGAGGTGGGGTACATCGGGAGGAGGGAGGTGGGGTACATCGGGAGGAGGAGGGAGGTGGGGTACATCGGGAGGAGGATGCTGGAGATGGAGCTGCCAGGAGAGAGGAGGAGGGGAAGGCCCAAGAGGAGGTTTATGGACACAGTGAAGGAGGACATGCAGGCAGTGGGAGTGATGGAGGACGACACAGATGACAGAGACAGATGGAAACGGATGATCCGCTGTGGCGACCCCTGACGGGAGAGGCCGAAAGAAAAAGAAGAAGAAGAACTAGCTATTTCTAATGCTTGCTGCACATTAGGACACTCGTATAGGCTAATTTACTTGTGTGACATTTATAGATGTAGGCTACAGGGAGGTGTAGTCTAACGTCACTGGTTGTTCCACCCGTATAGGGATTTATCATTGGGAAAATGGATTATCGGCTATTGTAACAATTCTGCCGCATGGAAATTGAAAAGCTTTCCATTTTTGCACAAAATGAGTTCCCTTCTATCACAATAGCTACATTTGAAAAAAGGTAAAAAATCGCAATATATCGCAATATTAATATCGCAATACTCAGCATATCGCAATATATTTAGTATCGCAATACTATCGTATCGTGACTCAAGAATCGTGATAATATCGTATCGTGAGGCCTCTGGTGCCATAATATTAACGGTCACTTTTCAAACTAGCGTATGTCTCAAACTGAACTTCAAGCTCGCAACACTCGCGAGGTACATACAACAAGACAACAGGCGTCTTAAAGGGATAGTCTGCTAAATAATTTCCCAGCCTTTTGTACACAGGTAGCCAAATTGACGGAAAATCCGTCGCGACTCCGAATCAAATTTGACGGAAATCCGTCGTAGGACGGAGCGATTTAATCCCTGTGCAAACTCCACAGGGAAAGGCCTCCCGCCGCGGGTTCGAACCCAGCCCAGGACCTTCTTGCCAGCAACAGCGCTAACCGCTGCTCCCCAGGGCCACTCGGGGAGATGCCAGGGGGTAATAACACAGACAGTTTGGACCGTCTGAAGCCAGTCTGTAATCATGTCGGCTAAATGACTCGTTGTTGTTTGACACAGATACTAGTGAACCACCTGCAGACGTTTAACCACGTGCTTCAGACACATCTGGAGGAACTCCTTCTGTCTGAGACAGAAGAGTAAACCATCCTTTCATTACACACCTTGTATTCACTTCACTTCAATACCTTTTGTTGGTCAAAAGAAGACAAAAAAATTGGTCAATTGAATTATAGTCTAAATCAGGGAGGGGCAACTGGCGGCCCGCGTCATTCCGACGTTCCATGCGGCCCCAGGCCAATATTAAAAAAAAAAAAAGAAAATAATATTTTTTTATTTTTTTGTATTGTATTCGACTAAGAAGAGTTGGCAGTCGACTATGGCCCCTTTCGATCGATTAGTCGACTATTTGACTAATAGGGGTCAGCCCTAGTGTGGACATATGAAACGCTGTTGAAAGTGCCATGCAGCAATATGGGGGTTTTGATAAACTGTCGGCTGTTGTTACCGATGGAGCACCGGCAATGAAAGGAAAACGCACAGGATTCGCCGGGCTTCTAAGGCAGAGTGGCGCTGAGTGTCCAATGCTGCACTGCATTATACATCAGGTAAGTTCGCTAACATAATTTCCATCTATTGTGGGTCACTATAATGACCAATGCGAGTCGAGTGTAGTCAAATTATATGCGAGAGTCGTTAAATCGTTTTTTTTTAATTTTTTTATCTGATATAGGAGGCTCTCTGTGCCAAGAAGCTTGACTACTACAGCCATGTTATGGATTTGGTTACCAAGGTTACCAATCAGGTACCAAACAGGTACCAAACAGGTCACTAAACCATAGAAAGTTTGTCTCCTTTTTGGAAGAGATGGACACTGATTATGGCGACTTGCAGTTACACACAGAAATCCGATGGCTGAGCCGTCGGAAAGTACAGGAGCGACATTGAAACACTGCAAATGCACTTCAATGATCGGTTTGAAGATTTCAACGGCATGCAGTCACGGATAGCGCTGTTTGCCGGCCCCCTCACCGCTACGGTGTCAGAGCAGCCCCCACCGTTGCAGCTTGAACTGTGCGAGCTACAGTCAGATCCTTTTTTTCAAGCAAAGAGAAATGAGAGGGGAATTTCGTTTTGGAAACTGCTACCTGAGCCCCGCTTCCCACTCCTCAGGGACTTTGCCCTCTCTATGGCCAGTATGTTTGGGAGCACATACATATGTGAGAGCAATTTCTCAAACATGAAGCACATCAAGTCAAAGGAGAGAAACAGGCTGTCGGATGAAACATTATTTCATCTGATGCAGATTGCATGCACAAACATTGAAGTTGACATTCCTGCTATTGTGCGCCAAATGGAGAGACCACAAATGTCTCATTAAAGACAGGGGGGAGGAGGAGATGATGAAGAGGTGTAGAGGGGGGGAAGGAGATGATGAAGAGGTGTAGAGAGGGGGGGAGATGATGAAGAGATGTAGAGAGGGGGGGGGAGATGATGGAGAGGTGTAGAGAGGGGACCATTATTATTATTATTATTATTATTATTATTATTATTATTATTATTATTATTATTATTATTATTATTATTATAGCCATTATTGACCCACTGTGGGGCGAGGGTGAATGTCATGCCAGTTTGATAAAGGGTCAATGGGAGGCATGTAGTATTGCACTTTACTTTACTTGCACTTTACTTGTTTACTTTTGTAGTGTTCAGATAACACTAATAACACAAACACAAAGCAGCATTCCTGCTGCATTTCACTACAACAGTAAATCAAAAGTGCAATAATAAATGATTTTGTTAAATGTATACACTTTTATCCTGCTACTAAACAAAACATTCCTGAGTGCTTCATATCCATAACATGCATTTCAGTGTTATAATGTTTTGTTTAGTAGCAGGATAAAAGTTTATACATTTAACAAAATCATTTATTATTGCACTTTTGATTTACTGTTGTAGTGAAATGCAGCAGGAATGCTGCTTTGTGTTTGTTGAGCAGTGGGCTTTAAGTTCATACATTTATTTTATTAGAAGCCTTAATTATAATTGATAATTTTTGTATATATTTGGGGTTACACAGCAATACTTTTAAATTCCGCTGTTTATAAATTCATAAAGTTGAAATTGCATTACTAAATGCATTTGAAATGGAATAAAAACAAAGTTACAACAAATTATAATTGTTTATATACCTTGTGACTATTAGGGCTATTTGAGTGATGGGGTACTACTGGCGGGACTGCCGATAAACAATGCGGCCCCCCAGATTGATTGTGGACATTTTGTGGCCCTCACCATATACAAAGTTGCCCACCCCTGGTCTAAATGATGGAGGATCCGTTTGTGGAAAATCTTTTCTAAAATCTTTGAAAACCAAAGACAAAATAGATATAGGTCTATAGTTGTTGAAGCAGCAGGGATCATCCGATTTAAATAATGGAATAACTTTGGCAACTTTAAAATCATCTGGCACAATGCACGTTTTTAAAGACAGAGATAATATGAACAAGGGGCTGCAATATAGACTCCTTCACCGTCAAGTGGGTTCGATTCCCACTCCTCCCGGGCAGCGTGTCGAAGTGTCCTTGAGCAAGACACTTAATAACGGCTAACTGCTCGCAATAGTCCCGGTTGGAGTTAGTAAACACAGTTGTATGTTAGCCTTCTTGGATGTTGAATAAATGCCTATCATTGTCTTTAAACACCCCGCCTCTCAGACTCCCATTTTCTCCTCTGCTAGCTAGTAGCTACGATAATACGATAACATTTCATTGGCTGTATTAGCTGGCGGGCTACCATAGTTAAAACGTGCGTTGTGTTGTACAAACTGCTAACGTTATGGCAAGATGTGTGTAGGCCTATGTAATGTTAATGGCTATGTTTGTAAAGTCGTAATGAAGATTGATTTGTATTTTATTTTTTTATTCTTTTTTGAAACAAACATATAAACAAACATGACAACACACGATAAGATATACAAGCATTAATTGTCAGGGCACATCCAATGAGATCACCTTTTGGTTAGTTGTTTTATATAAGATATACCCATAATACCTGTTATCTAAAAAAAACCCTACATACATATGCTCAGCTCGAAACCCCCCCTCCCGGACCCCACCTTGAGAAGTACCTCCACTATCCCTCGCACCTAACCAGACACTACCATTATAAGCTAGCTTTTATTCTCTCCACCACTTCTAACCACATTGACATTTTGGATTCATTGAGACCCAGAATTCTTGCTGTAGATATTTCATGGTAAATTACATCGAGATATGTAAGAAACCAAACTTTACGGCACATTTTTTCTGGTTGAAACCAGCGTGATGCGATCAGCTTTTTGGCTACTGTGATACCCGATAAAACCAATCTCTTTAGCTGTGGATTCACTGCAAACTCAAAAACATCATTCAACAGCAATACCGAGGGGTGTACAGGTATATTCCAAGATACGAGTTTTGATATTTGTTGGGTCACATCTTTCCAGAATGCCTTAACTGGTGAGCAGTCCCAATACATGTGCATAAATGTCCCTTCGTCCCCATTTGTACATTGGGTGCATTTGGAATCTTGTTTGAGCCCCATTCGGCACAGTCTTATAGGAGTCAAGTATGTCCTGTGAATATAGTTAAGATTGATTTGTTGATGATCCGGGTTCCTTGATGTAAGTCGGACATTTGCCCAGGCTCCTTGCCAATCAAAGTCATTTTCCAGGTCTGGTATATCCCTCCTCCAGACAGAGTCAAGTTGGAGGGTTTCATACGAGGACGTTAGTAATTGATGATAAAATTCTGAAACAAAACCTCTCGATGTCTCTCTTGAGTAGAAGAATTTGTGGTATCTGTGGTGTTCAATTGGTCTGTCTAATGGAACACCGTGAGACTTCAAACATAGCTCTAACTGTTTGTGAAAGAGCCATGTGGACTTGGTGAGATTAAATTTTTTGCGTATTTCTTTATCACTACAAAAACCCTGTTTGTTAAAAATATCCCCTAATGAGTGTATGCCTTGCTTTTCCCATATAGGGAATCTTATAGGTCGTTTTCCCATTAAGAGAGCATTGTTATTGAATAAGGGAGTATGGTTGTGCCATTCTTGTGGGTTAGGATTTTTTTTTTGTGATTCACGCCATATCCGGATCGCATGAGTAATTATGGGGCCAAATTTTCGTTCACAGTGCTTGATTGGTAGTTTAGTGTGTGCTATGTCCTTCAGTCTATGTGGGGCTACTATGTTTTCTTCTATTTTCCTCCAAGATGCTAATGCGTGGGAGTCAAACCATGTTGTCAATGGACTTAATGAGTATGCCTTAAAATATAGGAAAAAATCTGGAAATGCCATGCCACCATCTGCTTTATTTCTCTGTGCGGTGGATCTTTTTATACGTGGTGGTTTGTTATTCCAAATAAATTTGTATGTGGAGGAGTGTAATCTTTTCCAGTAACCCTCTGGAGGGGGTAACGGTAGCATTGAACAGAAGAAGTTGATTTTAGGTAGTACATCCATCTTAACTATTGATATCCGTGCTTGTACTGTGTTCTTAAGTTTTGCCCATCTATCAAGGTCGTCTTTGATTTTGTTTTGGATTTTTGTGTAGTTGTGCTTCACCGTTTGTCTTATGGTAGGGAATATTTCCACTCCCAAGCATCTGAAATGTTTTACCATCGGTATCTGTCCTGGGAGGGTTGTATCTTTTTTTGCAGGGGTGTTAAGTGGAAGGAAAGCCGACTTCGGCCAATTTATCTTAAATCCCGATAAATCACCAAAGTCCTCAATCAACTTGAGCAGATGAGGCAATGTGGTGTTGGGGTTTTTCATGAACAATATTACATCGTCCGCATATAAACAAATTTTTTGTTGTGTGCCCTTGATTACGATAGGTTCTATGGATTGGGATTGTCTTATATATTGTGCTAACGGCTCTAATGATAGATTGAACAGACCGGGACTAAGAGGGCAACCTTGTCTGGCTGAGCGCGATACCGGAAAGATATCGGAGATGATTGTGCCTGTTATAATCATGGCCGATGGGTCTTTGTATAATACTTTAATCATATCGATGAATCCTTTTCCTAACCCCATCCTTTCTAGCACTGCCCACAGATACGACCATTCCAGCCTGTCAAAGGCCTTCATAGCATCCAGGGACAGTATCGCCTTAGGTATGGTATCCTCTTTGTCGGCATCAAGTACGTGCAGTATACGTCTTATGTTCTCAGTGATCAGGCGGCCTCCTATGAAGCCAGTTTGGTCCGGGTGAACTAAAGACGTCATATGCTTTTGTAATCTGATGGCTAATACCTTAGAGTACAGTTTGATATCTGTTCCGAGGAGGCTTACAGGTCTATAACTACCGCACTCGTTGGGGTCTTTGTCTTTTTTAAGGAGGACTGTTATGAGTGCAATATTGTCGGTTTTATGGAAGTTCCCCTCTTTGACTGAGTATAAGATCATATTTAGTAATAAGGGGCCAATTATGTCCCAACAAGAAAGGTACATTTCTGATGGGAAACCGTCTCTTCCTGGAGCCTTACCACTTTTCATTGCGGTTATGGCCATCTTGAGTTCCTCTAGTGTGATCGGTATTTCTAACTGTTTAGCGTCATCCTCTGAAAGTTTAGGGAGAATAATTTGATTAAGAAATGTGTCCATTTTGTTTTGATCGAAGGTCATTTCTGATTTATATAAATCGGAGTAGAATACTTTGAATGTATCGTTTATTTTTACCGGATCTGTTACAAGTACTTGTTGTGCTCTAATGGTAGTTATATCTGCAAATGTTGCATTAATTCTTAATCGCATGGCTAATAGGTGGCTGGGTTTGGAACCATGAGAGTACTGCTGTTGTCTTGTGCTGCGTATTTGTATTTCCGATTGTTGTCTGTATATGTCATTGATCTCTATTTTTAGTACGTTAACTTGATTTTCTAGTCGAGTGACTTGACTTCCGGTTTAGCTGTAGAATGGAGTAGGTCGCATGTGACACAGCTGCTCACCCGTTATTTTTTTTTTCGTTTTAAAATCATAATTATATACCATTAATGCGTTTAAAACTTGACGCATATATCAACTGAGACTATCAACTAACTATATTGACCAAAAGAATCGAGATGCCATCAAGGAAAAACCTAGGGAAAGACCAAAAACCAGTCGAAGAGATCCCGCTACGTGACCCAGGATACGTACAGCGGACAGCAGAAAGTATTGACTCGACAGAGGCCGCTTCAAGTTCAACCCCATCAAAGACCTCCGCAGATACCGAACATATCATCCGGAAAATGGAAGAAATGGGGAAGACAATGGAGAAGAGAATGGAGGGAATGGAGGAAATGATCACAGAATCACAGAAGATAATAACTCAAAAAGTAGATGCTATTAAAGAATCTATTGAAGGCAAAATTGATGCGCTGAGAGCGGACGCCGAAGCACAGAATAAACGCACCGAGGCTCTGGAGAAAGTAGTGGAAGCCCACGAAATCAAATTCACTCACATCTACAAGGAAGTAGAGGCTAACACAGTTAACCTAACTGCCGAGATGAAGGGGAACTACAATGAAATCAAGACGGAGCTCAGCGAAATAACGGAGGAGCTCACGCGAATCAATAAAGAACAGAAAGCCAAAATATTCGAGATGGAATATCAAAAACGCAGGCTGAATATTCGCATTGTCGGTCTGGACGAATCAGTGAGATGTGAAAACCCTGAAGAGTTTGCCACAGAATTACAGAAAATCTTGGGAACAGGAATCCTTCCTAAAATACCGGAGGTGGATGAGAGCTTCAGATTGGGACCCCGCTCCAGTGACAGCAACGCTAAGCCCAGAGTGATATTAGTTGTACTGCGCCAAGTCAGAATAAAAGAAATGATTATGCGTGGAATTCGCAGGATGAAAGGCAATCTGAAACACATGGAGGTACCAATACACTGCTTTGAAGATTATTGTCGTGAGGTAGTGGAACTGCGTGCCAAGTTCAAGACGGTGATGTCTCAACTATACCTGGGGAAATACAGACCCCTACTAATATACCCTGCAATACTTCGCGCCGTCGACAAACAAGGAGCAAAAGTTCTCCTCAAATCGCCTGAAGAGGCAGCCAAATTCCTGTCTGAACAGGAGCAGATTAATGTATAAATGGCCTTTTAAATCTCAGTTATGCAAGGTCACCATATAGTACAACCTTTAATAATCAAGGATTTGGGACAGAGAGACCTACGTGCTCAGAGTTTTTGAATACTTTCCCCGACGTGTATATTATTGCGGACATATTGGATTTAAGATTGGAACACTCCAGAACATACTGGAACATTCAGACAATGTAAAAATGACATATTGGAATAATCTAGAACATCGAAGCATTCTTTGATATATGGAACATTCTGGAATATCAGCAATACGTGGTCATTCATTCTACCAGAAGCCCCTCGGGGGAATAATCAACAGCTATCTAGATGCAAAACCACAGAGCCATCATAGCCGGCCGGCTGAAAGATCACTCTACACAACGATCATCGCCCACCCCGGTCGGGGGAAATGCTGCATATACGTATTTAAAAATTGTTTTTTTTATTAATGGGAAATAATTTCACTACTTCTCCAATTAATACTTTAGATGTTTAAGCATAGCAATGCTCTTTTAAGATCTAAGTTAATGTTCTCTTCCTTTTACTTGTTTTTTTTTTTTTCTTTCTTTTTCATCCGCTCTCTCTGATTTATTGAGGCTCTCTCTTCAGTTCAATACCTTCATATTATTCATGGGTTACTATAAATTACTATAAATTACAAGTTCATATAAAATGTAAGTGATTAAGGCATGACAATTGAAGCTTATTTTTGGTCTTTATTTTTAGTTTATCTCATTTAAATTTTTATTTATTTATTTTTTACGGGTAAGTGGCCAAGCCACAGTCGACATTCTACTTATGGTAGAATTTAGAGTGTTAGATCCTATGGTATACATAGGAATGTTAAGGATAATTGGATCATTCTGGGATATCCGGTGGTGCAAGGGAGAGAGTCATACGCAAAGGTTGTGTTCATGGAACACAATCCTGTACGACTCTCGGTGGGAGGGAAGGGTAGGGGATTTTTATTTGTATATATGTATGTTTTTAAGCTCGGCTCTCAACGGGACCTCACTAGTGGGATGTATATCTAGTATTGCCTCGCACTCTAGAAGCATTACCAAAAATTACAATGCAACATGTATAGACTATGGCTAGTTTGAATATAATGATATGGAACACCGGGGGAATAAATAACCAACTTAAACGCAAAAGCGTGCTCACACTGATGAAAAAAGAACATGTGGACATTGCTCTGCTAAGCGAAACACACATTCTAGGGAAAGACATAGGTAAATTAGCGGACAACATATACCATAATATCAGTCACTCCTCTATTGGTACGAGAACTCGGGGTGTAGCAATAGTCGTTAAACATAAGTTGAATATTGTACTAAAGGGAGTATGGTCTGATGTAGAAGGTCGGATAACTATAGCTAAGATTGAACATAAGAACAGGAAAATAGCGTTGATAGCGGTATACGCCCCAAATTTGTACGAAGAAGATTTCTTCACTACACTAACCAATGCAATGTTAGACATTCCCGATTACTCATTTATAATAGGAGCGGATTTTAATGCCATCTGGAACCCAAGGATAGACAAATCTTACCTCGCCTTTTCCAGCGAACAAAAGAATTCATCGAAGGCATTAAAGGATTGGTCAAAGATTACAGGTGTAAAGGACTTATGGCGGTTACTTAACCCCACGACCCGAAAGTACTCTTGTCGATCTGCGAGACATAAGACACTATCCAGAATAGATTATGTCTTTGCATCACAGAAGCTATTTGATAATTATGAAGTGGAAATGATACCCAACGCACTATCAGATCACTGTTATTTACTCCTTAAAGGTACATTTGGTATACTATCCTCCCGAGCCCCAAGATGGCGATTTAACTCGTTGCTGCTTAACAACAAGGAATTCATTACACAACTCAAAGAAGCTCTTATAGTATTCCAACGGGAGAATGCAAACTCGGTGCAAGACCCCAGAATAATATGGATGTCGGTAAAGGGAATGATCAAAGACTTCACGGATAGCTTTTCCTCCAAAATGCGCAAGAATCAAAACACAAAACTGGATGAGCTGGAAACGCTTTACTCAACGTTATTTAATTCTCTGAAATACAACAACTCAACTCGACTAATGAAGATTGATTTATATTGTGCTTGCCATTTACACAAATGACGTTTTTTTTTTATTTTTTTTTTTCGCATCCCCTGAACCGTACAATACATAGACACCCCAAACCGTGGAGGTCGTGCCGAACGGTGTACGGTTCGAATGCGTATCGTTCCACCCCTAGTAGGTAATTATAGTCACAGCAGATTACTTAGTAGCAAAGTAAATAATAGTAAAAGACAGTATTGAAGGTTAATAGTTTTTTGATTGAAGAAGTGTATTTTTAGTTGACAGCGGAAAATTGGGTGTGTTTCAGCTGTCCTGACTGTGATGGTTTCAGCTGTCTGTCCTGACTGTGATGGTTTCAGCTGTCCTGACTGCGGTGGTTTCAGCTGTCTGTCCTGACTGTGATGGTTTCAGCTGTCCTGACTGTGATGGTTTCAGCTGTCCTGACTGTGATGGTTTCAGCTGTCCTGACTGTGGTGGTTTCAGCTGTCTGTCCTGACTGTGATGGTTTCAGCTGTCCTGACTGTGATGGTTTCAGCTGTCTGTCCTGACTGTGATGGTTTCAGCTGTCCAAACTGTGATGGTTTCAGCTGTCTGTCCTGGCTGTGATGGTTTCAGCTGTCTGTCCTGACTGTGATGGTTTCAGCTGTCCTGACTGTGATGGTTTCAGCTGTCTGTCCTGACTGTGATGGTTTCAGCTGTCTGTCCTGACTGTGATGGTTTCAGCTGTCCTGACTGCGGTGGTTTCAGCTGTCTGTCCTGACTGTGATGGTTTCAGCTGTCCTGACTGTGATGGTTTCAGCTGTCTGTCCTGACTGTGATGGTTTCAGCTGTCCTGACTGTGATGGTTCCAGCTGTCCTGACTGTGATGGTTTCAGCTGTCTGTCCTGACTGTGATGGTTTCAGCTGTCCTGACTGTGATGGTTTCAGCTGTCCTGACTGTGATGGTTTCAGCTGTCCTGACTGTGATGGTTTCAGCTGTCTGTCCTGACTGTGGTGGTTTCAGCTGTCTGTCCTGACTGTGATGGTTTCAGCTGTCCTGACTGTGATGGTTCCAGCTGTCTGTCCTGACTGTGGTGGTTTCAGCTGTCCTGACTGTGATGGTTTCAGCTGTCTGTCCTGACTGTGGTGGTTTCAGCTCTCTGTCCTGACTGTGATGGTTTCAGCTGTCTGTCCTGACTGTGATGGTTTCAGCTGTCCTGACTGTGATGGTTTCAGCTGTCTGTCCTGACTGTGGTGGTTTCAGCTGTCTGTCCTGACTGTGATGGTGTCAGCTGTCCTGACTGTGATGGTTTCAGCTGTCTGTCCTGACTGTGATGGTTTCAGCTAACCTGACTGTGATGATTTCAGCTCCTGACTGTGATGGTTTCAGCTGTCTGTCCTGACTGTGGTGGTTTCAGCTCTCTGTCCTGACTGTGATGGTTTCAGCTGTCTGTCCTGACTGTGATGGTTTCAGCTGTCCTGACTGTGATGGTTTCAGCTGTCTGTCCTGACTGTGGTGGTTTCAGCTGTCTGTCCTGACTGTGATGGTGTCAGCTGTCCTGACTGTGATGGTTTCAGCTGTCTGTCCTGACTGTGATGGTTTCAGCTAACCTGACTGTGATGATTTCAGCTCCTGACTGTGATGGTTTCAGCTGTCTGTCCTGACTGTGATGGTTTCAGCTGTCCTGACTGTGATGGTTTCAGCTGTCTGTCCTGACTGTGATGGTTTCAGCTGTCTGTCCTGACTGTGGTGGTTTCAGCTGTCTGTCCTGACTGTGATGGTTTCAGCTGTCCTGACTGTGATGGTTTCAGCTGTCCTGACTGTGATGGTTTCAGCTGTCTGTCCTGACTGTGATGGTTTCTTCTGTCCTGACTGTGATGGTTTCAGCTGTCTGTCCTGACTGTGATGGTTTCTTCTGTCCTGACTGTGATGGTTTCAGCTGTCTGTCCTGACTGTGATGGTTTCAGCTGTCCTGACTGTGATGGTTTCAGCTGTCTGTCCTGACTGTGATGGTTCCAGCTCCTGACTGTGATGGTTTCAGCTCCTGACTGTGGTGGTTTCAGCTCCTGACTGCGTATAAACTCACCAGGTACCACTGGTCTCTGAACTTGGGGTCTGAAGGCTCAGCGTTGAGGTCCCTCTTCTTCCGACGCTTCACCACCTGCTGCTCCGCCCACAGCACCTGAAGAGACAAGACACAATGTTATTATTATTAATATTATTATTATTATGTATTATTATTATTATTATTATGTAGTATTAACTCAATCAGTGCCAGATGGTGCTGTGTACCATGTGGTAAGAAGGCCACGCTTTAAAGTATAGGAATACATGGCGGTGTTTGCAGGGCTCAAACTATATTATATATATCATAGCTATGGATATAATACTATTGCCCATTTGACATGGAGTATCTATCGTTCAATTTGTGAAAAAAGAAAAAAAAATTCATCCATACATTCCGGTTTTATTCCGTGGTGAATATGAGTATAGTTTTAGAGTAATCCTGTCTAATCCCAGAAAACTACGCTATGCAGCAATACGTGCATTTCACTCAAAAACGTGCCGTTTCTCGCCTGTATCAACAATCAATCTGAAATCAACGCTATATTATCGGTATTATGTTTCATCATGAATGCATGACAGGGTGGGGGGGGGTCGTTTATCTATGCTTTGATCGTCACCAACGGAATACGTTACGCACACATGCGCTCGGATCGCAGTGAAGGGATTCTTGGATCAACGCAAGATTGATACCATATAGCCCTTACCTTGACTAGGATGTACTACAAAGAGAATATTCAAATTATCTGATCGCCATTCCAAGTATTGATGTCGATCGTGTTGCCAACAGAATCCACCAAAGAACATGAACCGGGAGTGCTTGATTCTCCTCAATCCATGCGTTATAAACGCTTGTCCTGCCCGACAAGGAAAACCCCGCCCGGACACTTTAGATCGACGCACAGCTCAAGACAGAGAGTTTTAAATTATGTGCAATACCGGCCGCAAGGCGGCGGTATTGGACGTTTGCAATCTCAGACTCATTCCCAATGATAACACAGACTCCCTCAATGGATTATGAATGGGAATATCGAATAAAAGAAATAACGATAGAAAACCCGACTTATTATTATTATTATTATTATTATTATTATTATTATTATTATTATTATTATTATTATTATTAATATTATTATGTATTATTATTATGTAGTATTATTATTATTATTATTATTATTATTATTATTATTATTATTATTATTATTATTATTATTATTATTATTATTATTATTATTATTATTATTATTATCTATTAGTATTGCCCACAGCACCTGAAGAGAAAATAACACTAGTATTCATTATTAATATTACTATTATTCATTAATATTCAAGATTCAAGAGTTTTATTCATCACATACATACCAGGGCATACAGTGAAATGCGGTTGGCCATGCCCGCTTCGATTGTGCAATAAAACAACTCATTCATTCACACATGCTGATTACCAGGGCCCAGGAGTTCAAAACCTTTAATCCCCATCTGATCCACAAGAATCGAACAGTTAAGAAGGTCTCTCAAACATCACACACACCCTTCACACCCATTACAAACTAATGCCCTCAGGCTGTCGATACAGAGCTTCACCACTGAATAAAAGGGGCTTAGGTAGCTTCATGCCAACCTCCATCAGACTGCTGAACACCTAGGTCTGGTGGAGGCCAGACTGCACCCCCCCCCCCCCCCCCCCCCACTACTTAAAAATAGACTCCCCTTCCACCCGATGGACACATATCACCTGTATTATTATTCATTATTTATATACATATAGAATTGCTCCATATGGATTTTTAATATATAATGCTACTGTAGTTTTTTTTTTTTTTTTTTGTCTTTTTCCCCCTCCATTTTCCTCCGATTTTCTCCCATCCCAATGTTAGTCGTATGCCAATTCCCAGTCCCCTCCTGGTCGCTGCGCACTTACCCCCCACAGTCAGATCATCTGGGAGAGTGGAGGCTACCACGTGCTTCCTCCGACACACGTCCAGCCAATCACCGCTTCTTTTCACCTGGCAGCGCGGATTCTCATCGAGAGGGCGTAGCGTGTGGGAGGTCACACTATCCCCCTCGAGTCCTATCCGCGCTTAGCAGGCGCCCCGACCGAACTGTAGGAGTCGCTGTTTACAACGACCCGGACCCACCCCGCCAGCTTCTCCCACCCTCTAATACAGCCAATTGTATTAGTGCAGACGGCCAGCCAAGCTGGTGACAACTCCGGAGCTGTGAGCTGGATTCGAGCTGGATTCGAACAGGCGAATCCAGCTCACAGCTCCGGGGTTGGTGACGAACGCAATCTCCGCTCGGCCACCTAACCGCCCTATGCTACTGTAGTTTTAATGTAGTTGGTGTTTTTCTTTTATAGGTATTTTTTGCTGTAGTTTTAATGCAGCGGGTGTTTCTTTTATAGTGGTGAGTGTCTATGTATTGTGACTGTATGTTTGTCTTTTAACCACTGCACAAATGAATTTCCGAAAGGAAAATAAAGCAATTTGAAGTTGAAGTTGATTGGATCAGATTTGGATTTTGGGTAGTTGAAAACCAAAAAACAGGATTAGGATCACTTTGATATCCGATCAGATCAGGAAATAAAATCCAAGCTTTAATCTGGATCAAATCTTCAAAACGGGTAGTTCAAACCAACAACACAGGATTGGGATCAGTTTGATTTACCAGACGACCAGCTCTACCTCCTGAGACACTGTCTAACCCTAACCTTCTGATTACCAGACGACCACTCTACCTCCTGAGCCACTGTCTAACCCTAACCTTCAGATTACCAGACGACCACTCTACCTCCTGAGACACTGTCTAACCCTAACCTTCTGATTACCAGACGACCACTCTACCTCCTGAGACACTGTCTAACCCTAACCTTCTGATTACCAGACGACCTGCTCTACCTCCTGAGACACTGTCTAACCCTAACCTTCTGATTACCAGACGACCGCTCTACCTCCTGAGCCACTGTCTAACCCTAACCTTCTGATTACCAGACGACCGCTCTACCTCCTGAGCCACTGTCTAACCCTAACCTTCTGATTACCAGACTCTACCTCCTGAGACACTGTCTAACCCTAACCTTCTGATTACCAGACGACCACTCTACCTCCTGAGACACTGTCTAACCCTAACCTTCTGATTACCAGACGACCTGCTCTACCTCCTGAGACACTGTCTAACCCTAACCTCCTGATTACCAGACGACCAGCTCTACCTCCTGAGCCACTGTCTAACCCTAACCTTCTGATTACCAGACGACCACTCTACCTCCTAAGACACTGCTGCCTACACCCCCCCCCCCCCCCCCCCAAGGCCCCATTGATCTCACAAATGGCCATTTCTCAAACAAAACAAGGGACATGTGGGATCCGGGGCGGTGTTTGATCCCCGTGCAGCGCGACGACACCAGACGGCGACCAGCAGATGAAAGACCACGGGGCCACTATGAGCTCCTCTCTAATGAGACTCCCTAACGAGGGCCACGGCGTCCAACTGATACTAATTACAGTCTTTAGACGGGGCGCACATACAAGGGGCTCCGCTCAGGCAACACCGGGCGTGCTCATCACGCACACACACACATTCAAAATCATAAAACCGGCGCAGCATCAACTCAGCCCACAGCGGGCGGGTTCTCTCTCTCGCTCTCTCTCTCTGACAGAAAATTGCCTTTTGGAGGAGATTATAATGGAGTTGTTCTGAGGTCAGAGAGAAAGATTCAGTTGATACCACGCAGCACATTCCAATTAAACTCCACAACTCCTGTAGACGCTGCAGCGTGTGCGTGTGCTCTACCGTCCTTCTATTCCTTTCTACCGTCCTTCTATTCCTTTCTACCGTCCTTCTATTCCTTTCTACCGTCCTTCTATTCCTTTCTACCGTCCTTCTATTCCTTTCTACCGTCCTTCTATTCCTTTCTACCATCCTTCTATTCCTTTCTACCGTCCTTCTATTCCTTTCTACCGTCATTCTAGTCCTTTCTACCGTCCTTCTATTCCTTTCTACCGTCATTCTAGTTCTTTCTACCGTCCTTCTAGTCCTTTCTACCGTCCTTCTATTCCTTTCTACCGTCCTTCTAGTCCTTTCTACCGTCCTTCTATTCCTTTCTACCGTCATTCTATTCCTTTCTACCGTCCTTCTATTCCTTTCTACCGTCCTTCTATTCCTTTCTACCGTCCTTCTATTCCTTTCTACCGTCCTTCTATTCCTTTCTACCGTCCTTCTATTCCTTTCTGCCGTCCTTCTATTCCTTTCTACCGTCCTTCTATTCCTTTCTACCGTCCTTCTATTCCTTTCTGCCGTCCTTCTATTCCTTTCTGCCGTCCTTCTATTCCTTTCTACCGTCCTTCTATTCCTTTCTACAGTCCTTCTATTCCTTTCTGCCGTCCTTCTATTCCTTTCTACCGTCCTCCTATTCCTTTCTGCCGTCCTTCTATTCCTTTCTACCGTCCTTCTATTCCTTTCTACCGTCCTTCTATTCCTTTCTACCGTCCTTCTATTCCTTTCTACTGTCCTTCTATTCCTTTCTGCCGTCCTTCTATTCCTTTCCTCCCGCTCTCTCTCTCCCGCTCTCTCTCTCCGCTGCTCTCCATCCTCCTCCCATGAAACGATTGAAATTCTCGGAGGCCAAATGGGGTCATTACCGTGGAGATCAAGGAGGACGGCAGTTCGGTAGCTAATGGAATGTGCGCTTGTGCTGCGTTGCTTTATTATGATGCATACGGTAGGAATCTGTGCCGCTCAGTTAGGCAGCAATAACACATGGTCTGTTAGCAGCGATGAAGAGGATCAAAGCAGGGAGGAAGAGGATCAAAGCAGGGAGGAAGAGGATCAAAGCAGGGATGAAGAGGATCAAAGCAGGGAGGAAGAGGATCAAAGCAGGGAGGAAGAGGATCAAAGCAGGGAGGAAGAGGATCAAAGCAGGGAGGAAGAGGATCAAAGCAGGGAGGAAGAGGATCAAAGCAGAGATGAAGAGGATCAAAGCAGCGATGAAGAGGATCAAAGCAGCGATGAAGAGCGGTCTGCCAACTCTGAACCAAGTCTTTACACAAGATTGAGGATTCCAGTGCCTGAGAGAAGGAGGTTTTCCGACGATCACCAGAGCAGACGGAGCAGACAGGGCAGACAGAGCAGACAGGGCAGACAGGGCAGACGGACCAGACGGAGCAGACAGACCATCACCAGAGCAGACTGAGCAGACAGGGCAGACAGGGCAGACGGACCAGATGGAGCAGACAGACCATCACCAGAGCAGACTGAGCAGACAGAGCAGACAGGGCAGACAGGGCAGACAGACCAGATGGAGCAGACAGACCATCACCAGAGCAGACTGAGCAGACTGAGCAGACAGGGCAGACAGGGCAGACAGACCATCACCAGAGCAGACAGAGCAGACAGGGCAGACAGAGCAGACAGGGCAGACAGACCATCACCAGAGCAGACGGAGCAGACAGGGCAGACAGAGCAGACAGGGCAGACAGACCATCACCAGAGCAGACGGAGCAGACAGGGCAGACGGACCATCACCAGAGCAGACGGAGCAGACAGGGCAGACAGACCATCACCAGAGCAGCGGGGGGGGGGGGGGTAGCGTTAGAAGCGGTACCAGAATATGAAAGAAGCTTTACAAGTTATTACGGAGGTTCATGATGGATGATGGATGAATGTTTTCTAAAGTTATCAGAGCACCAGGTGAGATGAAGGGGGTTGGGTTCAGCAGGTAGGAGGGGGTTTGGTGCAGCAGGTAGAAGGGGGTTGGGTGCAGCAGGTAGGAGGGGTGGGGTGCAGCAGGTAGAAGGGGGTTGGGTGCAGCAGGTAGGAGGGGTTGGGTGCAGCAGGTAGGAGGGGTTGGGTGCAGCAGGTAGAAGGGGGTTGGGTGCAGCAGGTAGGAGGGGGTTGGGTGCAGCAGGTGAGATGAAAGGGGTTGGGTGCAGCAGGCGAGATGAAGGGGGTTGGGTGCAGCAGGTAGAAGGGGTTGGGTGCAGCAGGTGAGATGAAGGGGGTTGGGTGCAGCAGGTAGGAGGGGGTTGGGTGCAGCAGGTGAGATGAAGGGGGTTGGGTGCAGCAGGTAGGAGGGGTTGGGTGCAGCAGGTGAGATGAAGGGGGTTGGGTGCAGCAGGTAGGAGGGGGTTGGGTGCAGCAGGTAGGGGGGGTTGGGTGCAGCAGGTAGGAGGGGTTGGGTTCAGCAGGTAGGAGGGGGTTTGGTGCAGCAGGTAGGGGGGGTTGGGTGCAGCAGGTAGGAGGGGTTGGGTGCAGCAGGTAGAAGGGGTTGGGTGCAGCAGGTGAGATGAAGGGGGTTTGGTGCAGCAGGTAGAAGGGGGTTGGGTGCAGCAGGTGAGATGAAGGGGGTTTGGTGCAGCAGGTAGGAGGGGGTTGGGTGCAGCAGGTAGAAGGGGGTTGGGTGCAGCAGGTAGGAGGGGGTTGGGTGCAGCAGGTAGGAGGGGTTGGGTGCAGCAGGTAGGAGGGGTTGGGTGCAGCAGGTAGAAGGGGGTTGGGTGCAGCAGGTAGAGGGGGTTGGGTGCAGCAGGTAGAAGGGGGTTGGGTGCAGCAGGTAGGAGGGGTTGGGTGCAGCAGGTAGAAGGGGTTGGGTGCAGCAGGTGAGATGAAGGGGGTTGGGTGCAGCAGGTGAGATGAAGGGGGTTGGGTGCAGCAGGTAGGAGGGGGTTGGGTGCAGCAGGTGAGATGAAGGGGGTTGGGTGCAGCAGGTAGAAGGGGTTGGGTGCAGCAGGTGAGATGAAGGGGGTTGGGTGCAGCAGGTGAGATGAAGGGGGTTGGGTGCAGCAGGTAGAAGGGGGTTGGGTGCAGCAGGTGAGATGAAGGGGGTTGGGTGCAGCAGGTAGAAGGGGGTTGGGTGCAGCAGGTGAGATGAAGGGGGTTGGGTGCAGCAGGTAGGAGGGGTTGGGTGCAGCAGGTAGGAGGGGGTTGGGTGCAGCAGGTAGGGGGGGTTGGGTGCAGCAGGTAGGAGGGGTTGGGTGCAGCAGGTAGGAGGGGGTTGTGTGCAGCAGGTAGGAGGGGGTTGGGTGCAGCAGGTAGGAGGGGGTTGGGTGCAGCAGGTAGGAGGGGTTGGGTGCAGCAGGTAGGAGGGGTTGGGTGCAGCAGGTAGAAGGGGGTTGGGTGCAGCAGGTAGAAGGGGGTTGGGTGCAGCAGGTAGGAGGGGTTGGGTGCAGCAGGTAGGAGGGGTTGGGTGCAGCAGGTAGAAGGGGGTTGGGTGCAGCAGGTAGGAGGGGTTGGGTTAGTTCTGGGCAATTAATCGAAAGAAAATCGCAACCTCGATTCATAGACCTATGCAATCTAATTTCTAAGTTATGACGATTTTTTTCATTAAAAAAATAAAAATAAAATTATAAAAGATTTAATTTTTTATTAAATTTTTTTACTTTTTACTTTACTTTTTTAAATGATGACGATTCTGACTTGAGTTATTTTGTATGTTACAAGAGACTTTTAAGTTTAAGTCAAGCACTTTCATATATGTTATGTTGTCCGTTTAAGAAAGAGTGCAATAAATGATTTTATTGAAAAAATAAGAATCGCGTGAGAGAGAGAAAAATCGTGATTCACATTTGATCAAGAATCGCCCCCCAGCCCTGGTTAGTAATGAAACATTACTAACAAGGCGCACAGGACTTCTTCTTACACATTCTCGACATATTGAACTCACAGTACGTAGACTTTGACGCTTGGGAGAACTGCGGTATGGTCTCAGGTACTGTCTCAGGTAGACTCCTGTCTCAGGTAGACTCCTGTCTCAGGTACTGTCTCAGGTAGACTGTCTCAGGTAGACTCCTGTCTCAGGTAGACTGTCTCAGGTAGACTCCTGTCTCAGGTAGACTCCTGTCTCAGGTAGACTGTCTCAGGTAGACTCCTGTCTCAGGTAGACTCCTGTCTCAGGTAGACTGTCTCAGGTAGACTCCTGTCTCAGGTAGTCTGTCTCAGGTAGACTCCTGTCTCAGGTCGACTGTCTCAGGTAGACTCCTGTCTCAGGTAGACTCCTGTCTCAGGTAGACTCCTGTCTCAGGTCGACTGTCTCAGGTAGACTGTCTCAGGTAGACTCCTGTCTCAGGTAGACTCCTGTCTCAGGTAGACTCCTGTCTCAGGTAGACTGTCTCAGGTAGACTCCTGTCTCAGGTAGACTGTCTCAGGTAGACTCCTGTCTCAGGTAGACTGTCTCAGGTAGACTCCTGTCTCAGGTAGACTGTCTCAGGTAGACTCCTGTCTCAGGTAGTCTGTCTCAGGTAGACTGTCTCAGGTAGACTCCTGTCTCAGGTAGACTGTCTCAGGTAGACTGTCTCAGGTAGACTCCTGTCTCAGGTAGACTGTCTCAGGTAGACTCCTGTCTCAGGTGAAGCCTGGTCTACGGTCGTTGTTTATCGGTTTGCCATTGATGCCATTTTCTTCCACTTGCATTCAAAGGTCAGTCAGAGATTAAAAAAATAAAAAGTATGACGTGAAATTATGGCAGCTATCCAGGTGCTGAAGGTCCGACTCTCTGTCCAGTGAGCTGCGGAGTGTGTGTGCAGGGGGCGAAACTAGAGGCCGCCACCCGCCATTGGCGCTCAGTTTTTACGTTTGGCGCCTCCCACTGAGAGGTCTGCCCGCCGTGTGGCGGGCAATCAAATAGTCATGTGAAAACCGAAAATCATGATCCAATTCTTTAGCGGAGTTCTCACTCGCTGTCTCAGCACAGACACGCAGCACATTGCTGCTCCTACCCCTCCCCTACCTGTTTCTGTATGCTGCATGTAAATAGAGGCTATTGCCTCCGACAGTCACCGGTGTCTGGTAAAATTCAAATACTTCTGGCACTCATTTGCTTCCATAGACGTTAGTCTAGTCAGTGTGGGACCTTCGTGAGATAACGTTAGCTACCGTTACAAAATGCTGTAGCTAATGTTGACCCAGTCAACTATTCACTTAGTTTAATACATGAGGCATTGTGTAACGTTATCCAGCCGGCTAGCTACTGATAGCTCCCGACATCAACAAATGCTCCAGCAATAGTCCAGTGCATAATAGCTAGGTAGCTCACTAGTCACTACGAAATGTCGCAGTAAACTAAATAGTTCACTGAGGCGTTGTCCCAACGCGATCCAGCAGTAGCTATAGCTCCTGACATCAATGTCCTACAACAACATGCGTATTCGAGTCCCTGGCTTACATCGCATGAGGGCTGCTGAATAGGGTCCAGCTGTAGCTCAGGAGAATCCTTTTGCATGCTGAATGTAGCGTTTAGGGCCCAGCTGCAGCGTCGGAGAATCCTTGCTGGAGCTGGAGGCCACTTGAGTATACACACAGACAGTGGAGCTGTTTGCAGACAGCGAGGTGGCGATGTCTCGCAGATAACACAATCACAAGTATGATTATATAATATATATATTTTATTAAAAAAATAAAAAAAATATATAAAATAATAATAATTCTTTATCAAAAAAAAGTTGGTGGGTAAGAAATATGCTTGGCGGGTAGATTCTTCCCATCTACCCGCCACTGGCCGGTGAGTCAAAAAGTTAATTTCGCTCCCTGTGTGTGTGGTCTGAGCAACACCTTAGGTTCGACACATATCAACCAATACATTGTTGGAAAGTTGAATTTGCCGCCTTTCGATCGTCACCCCAGCCGACCTATTACGTCCTTCGGGTCTCGAGTTAGAAGACAAAACATCCGGCGAGCGTCATTTGACAAGCCGTTCGGACGAGAGCCCACGTCCGGTTGTGAGCGGTCCTGAACTGACCAGTCACCGCTGATGGCGAAAATTATTGACCACCGTCGTAGCCAAGGAGCGTCTGCTCAGAAAGCGATCCCAGATGGGCGCTGAGCGTGGGGGAAGGTGACACAAGGAGTCGAAGAAGTCCTTTGTTTTGACTTGAGAGGCGAAATAAAGGCAGTGGACGGCCATTTTGGATAATCACACTGAATTATTGCAGTACACGCATTACAAAAACCTTTGTGAAACACTAATCTTCCGTGGTATTTTTATAAACTTTGGACCTGTATGACTATAAGACTTCAGGCTATGGTAACGTTATGTTTTCCAGCTCCTACCTCTCAGCTGGAACTTAAAAACAGGCATCTGGCAACCAGTAAACAGAAAATGTATGCGAGTTCACACAACTTTTACTTCAGTGTGTTCAAACCTCTGTTGCTCTATTTCATTAGCCCTCAAAGTGATTTTTCTTTATTGTGTAAGAAACTTCGTAATGTTACCTTTCAAAAGAGAAAAGGTCCTTTGCGCTATATATATATATATTATTCATAAAATTGCTGCACTTTGTTAAAAAATTGCATTGATTTGACTGTTGGTCTGTGTACTGTAGTAGCTAATAAAAAGATGTTTCTGCTTAAACGTATGTATAATGTATTCCAGGGCTGTCCCCGACTAAGGATTTGGATGGTCGACTAGGATTGGCCAAAATTTGCCGTTAGTCGACTATTGGTCGACTTTAAAAAATTAAATAAAAAAAAAGTATAATTTTTTTTATTTTGTATCATTCCATTTGGGCTGTGGGGGGTGCTTAATGTCTGAAGGAGTCGACTGAAGGCTTCTTGTCCTCTGCAAAAGCATGCAATTGGTCCACTGATGGATACATCTTGATATTTGTCTAGTCTAGTGTGTTCATTAGATGGTGAAATCCTCTTTCAGTGCCTCTGTGCCTGTTTTCGTAGGCAGTTAGCCTCTGGTATGCATGCCATTAGTGTTAGCCACGCTTCTAGGCCTCTCTTCTTTTGGAAAGAATGATAAAAAAATAATAATACATTTTTTTTTTTTTATATTATATTCGACTACGGCTCCTTTCGACCGATTAGTCGACTAATTGATTAATAGGGGTCAGCCCTAATGTATTCATTGATTCACTCGTATACCATTTGAATTGAAAATTTTAGTTTTTCGCATCAAATATTGATGTGTTTAAAATGCGATTAATTTAGATTAATTAACTATAAAGTCTCAAATTAATTAGATTAAATGTTTTAATAGAGTCCCAGCACTACATATATTAGTACCGTATATGTATCTATCCACATCCGTCTGTACATACCGTACCTGCATATGATCCATTTTACATATCTGTACATATCTCTTACCTACTCTTACTAGTTGCACTGCTGGCCAGTATGACTTACTACCATAGTGTCTTTATACCTGTATCACTGTACATATTAATACTACAACTCTGTACAAACATCTGATTAGCACTATTACCCAGTTTAATCACCTGTACATTGTATATTACTATTGCACTTTACTGTTACATTGTCACTCTGGTTGGATGCCAAACTTATTTTTGTTGTGCATCGAATCCTATCAAACTACACTCACTCACCTAGAGCTGTGCATCAAATCATATCAAACTACACTCACTCACCTAGAGCTGAGCATCGAATCCTATCAAACTACACTCACTCACCTAGAGCTGAGCATCGAATCCTATCAAACTACACTCACTCACCTAGAGCTGTGCATCAAATCATATCAAACTACACTCACTCACCTAGAGCTGAGCATCTAATCCTATCAAACTACACTCACTCACCTGGAGCTGAGCATCTAATCCTATCAAACTACACTCACTCACCTAGAGCTGTGCATCAAATCATATCAAACTACACTCACTCACCTAGAGCTGAGCATCTAATCATATCAAACTACACTCACTCACCCAGAGCTGTGCATCTAATCATATCAAACTACACTCACTCACCTAGAGCTGAGCATCTAATCCTATCAAACTACACTCAACTAGAGCTGAGCATCTAATCCTATCAAACTACACTCAACTAGAGCTGAGCATCTAATCATATCAAACTACACTCACTCACCTAGAGCTGAGCATCTAATCCTATCAAACTACACTCAACTAGAGCTGAGCATCTAATCCTATCAAACTACACTCAACTAGAGCTGAGCATCTAATCCTATCAAACTACTCACCTAGAGCTGAGCATATAATCCTATCAAACTACACTCAACTAGAGCTGAGCATCTAATCCTATCAAACTACACTCACTCACCTAGAGCTGAGCATCTAATCCTATCAAACTACACTCACTCACCTAGAGCTGAGCATCGAATCCATGGCGCTGCAGTCAACTAATCTAATCTAAACTACCCCGTGTTCGGTCAGAGCACCAACACACGTCGTCACCCAGGGAACAGGAACCCCCCCCCCCCCTCACCTGAGGCTCTTTCTGCAGACGGACGTGTGTCCCCCGGTGGTCCAACAGGGACCTCTTCACCACCGTACGGTGCCGGAAGTGATAATAATCACCAAATAGCTGGAAACACAAAGGACAGAAGACGTGCATGTTAGTTTTCCTGCCGTCACCCTTGACCTATAGGCACTGGAGGTGAGGGAGAGAGGTCACAGAGAGGTCACAGACACGGAGAGAGTCTTCTCATAAAGGGCACAGTGATGAGTGTCGTATCTGTGGTTAGTGATGAACCTGAGGGCACAGTGATGAGTGTCGTATCTGTGGTTAGTGATGAACCTGAGGGCACAGTGATGAGTCTCGTATCTGTGGTTAGTGATGAACCTGAGGGCACAGTGATGAGTGTCGTATCTGTGGTTAGTGATGAACCTGAGGGCACAGTGATGAGTGTCGTATCTGTGGTTAGTGATGAACCTGAGGGCACAGTGATGAGTGTCGTATCTGTGGTTAGTGATGAACCTGAGGGCACAGTGATGAGTGTCGTATCTGTGGTTAGTGATGAACCTGAGGGCACAGTGATGTGTCGTATCTGTGGTTAGTGATGAACCTGAGGGCACAGTGATGAGTGTCGTATCTGTGGTTAGTGATGAACCTGAGGGCACAGTGATGAGTGTCGTATCTGTGGTTAGTGATGAACCTGAGGGCACAGTGATGAGTGTCGTATCTGTGGTTAGTGATGAACCTGAGGGCACAGTGATGAGTGTCGTATCTGTGGTTAGTGATGAACCTGAGGGCACAGTGATGAGTGTCGTATCTGTGGTTAGTGATGAACCTGAGGGCACAGTGATGAGTGTCGTATCTGTGGTTAGTGATGAACCTGAGGGCACAGTGATGAGTGTCGTATCTGTGGTTAGTGATGAACCTGAGGGCACAGTGATGAGTGTCGTATCTGTGGTTAGTGATGAACCTGAGGGCACAGTGATGAGTGTCGTATCTGTGGTTAGTGATGAACCTGAGGGCACAGTGATGAGTGTCGTATCTGTGGTTAGTGATGAACCTGAGGGCACAGTGATGAGTGTCGTATCTGTGGTTAGTGATGAACCTGAGGGCACAGTGATGAGTGTCGTATCTGTGGTTAGTGATGAACCTGAGGGCACAGTGATGAGTGTCGTATCTGTGGTTAGTGATGAACCTGAGGGCACAGTGATGAGTGTCGTATCTGTGGTTAGTGATGAACCTGAGGGCACAGTGATGAGTGTCGTATCTGTGGTTAGTGATGAACCTGAGGGCACAGTGATGAGTGTCGTATCTGTGGTTAGTGATGAACCTGAGGGCACAGTGATGAGTGTCGTATCTGTGGTTAGTGATGAACCTGAGGGCACAGTGATGAGTGTCGTATCTGTGGTTAGTAGTGATGCACCGATGTGAAAATTGTGGCCGATACCGATAACCGATATTAATATTGCTGTTCTGGCCGATACCGATATTTACCGATGTCGATATCTCTGTATAGAAAACACTTTTTTATGATAATCAAATAAAGGGCTATTTTCCAAAACGCATAATTTTTTTTACTTTTGTAACTTATTTTCAGAAATGACTGATATTTTGAAACTATTTAAGGCCAAAACATGTAAAAAGAAGAAAAAAAGATAAAAAAAAAAAAAAAAAAAAAAAACATACTTGTTTTTTAATGTCGGCCCTATCTTGATATCGGACCGATACCGATGTGTAAAAAAAAAACGGCCATATCGGCCGATATTATATCGGCGGCCGATATATCGTGCATCACTAGTGGTTAGTGATGAACCTGAGGGCACAGTGATGAGTGTCGTATCTGTGGTTAGTGATGAACCTGAGGACAGAGTGACGGACAGAGTCCAGGGACTTAAGGGCAGAGGCCGCAGCCTATACATCACATCACCACAGTCCAGGAGACGACTCTCCTCCTCCCACTATATGGCTGCTGTCAGACAGGAAGTGCTCCGCGCTCCGGAGGACCTCTATAGTGTGCTGAATAGTTCTAAGCTTCGTTCATAATGTTGACATTCGAATTCTAAAATCAACATTCAAATCTTTTATTTTAAATATATATCAACTCTGGACCTGTACTAGATAAGACTTGAGGCTGTGGAACTGTTGTGTTTTCCAGCTCAAACCCCTCAGCTGGAGCAGGCATCTGTTTGCAGGTAAACCCTTGTACCCTTACCCCTTGTAAAGATGATTGTCCTGCCCATCCTGGACTATGGCTTCTTTGATACACATCACTGTGACCCAGACCAGGCTGCAGAAACAAATTAGTGGGGGGGCATAAAATGTTCTCGGGGGGGCACAATGGTTTTTCAACACAGGTTCCCTTTTATACGTTTCAGCTGGGACAGCGGCGCTGTGGCTTGCTTGGCGCTGCCCACGGTGCTGAACTAAACAGCAGAGAGGCAATTGAAAAATCCTTCAAGTCCTTCATTCCGACAGCCATCAGACTATACAATGCATCACTGTGCCTCACTGCATCACTGAGCACAGAGTGGCAGTTACCATCTTCCTGGACTCTTACTTTTTAAACAGCACTGTGCAATATTACACCTACTGTAGACTTCAGTATATTTTTACTGTATTTATTTACTGTATATTTTATTCTATTTTTATTCTATTTCATTTTATTCTATTCTTAGGCCATTTGTTTTGTTATTCTTAATTGTGACTTGTTCTGTCTAAATGTTTAATGTTGAGTGATTTGCAGTGTCAAATTTCCCTAAGGATAATACATTTCTATTCTATTCTATATCTTTGAAAAGTCTCCATTTATTCAACACTTCTGAATTCACTGACAAACTGAACTGAACTGACAAAAATAACTGACAAAATTCCTCCATAGGCTACTCACCATCATTAGTGGAGCGGCAAGCGGTGTTTGGGGACAGAGTGAAATCTTCTTAAAACACTGCTCCTCCACTCATTCCTGAACTTTTTTGTTAAGTCCTTCTCAAATGCCAACTGAATTAAATTGGCCTTAGTTGCGTCGATGAAGCATACTAAGGCGATGTTCTGTAAAGACGTTCTTGAGGGTAGAAAACGAATTCTCACAGAGTGCCGTGCTAGCTTCAGTAGTGTTGTTGTTGACATCAGTGCCCATTAGGGCTGTCCCCGACTAAGGATTTGGATAGTTTACTTTGATTAAAAAAAATAAAAAAATAAAAAAAAAATTGCCAGGGTGGGCACAGCTGACTCAGTGGGCGGGCCCGGCCCCCTAATAGTCCAGTCATTATAGGCCAGAATTAGGCTAAACCTAGGACAAATTGCAACATTAGCAAACTCAACTGATTTTGTATCCTCAATGTGTCTTTAGTGAGAGAAAAAAAGTCCCAAGGAATCCCATCATGGGAAATGTGTTTTTTTTCAATGTTTTGTTACCCCTATAGTCCAGTCATTATAGGCCAGAATTAGGCTAAACCTAGGACAAATTGCAACATTAGCAGACTCAACTGATTTTGTATCCTCAATATGTCTTTAGTGAGAGAAAAAAAGTCCCAAGGAATCCCATCATGGGAAATGTTTTTTTTCAATGTACTTGATTGCTGGCAGGATCACTGACGACACTGTCTTTCAGAGATTGTGACGCGTTCAAATTTTGAGGTAGCTCAAAAGTAAAGATACCATTTGATTCTAGAAAACCTCGGGTTTCCAATGAGACCAACCATGTCATGTTACCTCATTGGAAAGGGGGCTACATACCTAATTATTCAAAGTTAAGACGATTTTTTGGGGAGGGAAATATGGCCATCACCATTTTTCAAATGGTCCCTTGGCCTTCTACCTCAATATATGTTAACACTTTGACTGCCATGAAACGTGTTTTGACGTCATTGCTGGCCATGCTCAAGTTGCCGGGGGACGCTGTACAGCGTCCTTATATCAATATTTCAAAAATCTGCGATCGGATTCATATGTCCCCTCCGCTGGCCTGAGATCCACCAGCAGGACCCACTGAGCTCTCTGGCGGTTCAGGAGCGCCATCTGGTGGCCGATCGGCGCAATCGCTTTAACAGGAAGTGGCATAGAGGTTGTGCTACGTCCGTAGTACTTCCGGGTGCTCGCTATAGGTCCCGCGACTCTGGCTCGTCACGCTACACAGTGATCGATTGCCAATAACTCGATAAACAACATGATTTGGACGTATATACCATTATACAAGCTGGAGATGGACCGGGTAAATTTACATCCCATAATGATAAGATTTCAACTCTACGATGATCGCCCAACGGCGCGCGGAGACTGGGGTGAGTTTCAGCGTGTAACGTTACCGTCTTCGATACTAACTGCTATTATCAACATTTGACCCACATTAGATGATTGGTATAACGCTGCCCACGGAATTATAAACGGCCCCTAGCCCATCCGGTCAACATCAGATGACGTGTAGTAACTTCTAGAAGTACGTCTAGTTGTAATTTTTTATATCGCGCTGATTGCCATCAAACTGTATTGCATCATCAATATAATGTATTTGGGGCTATAGATCACGTTCTGGAGAAAGCTGCAGAAAGAGATGAAAACATACTTATACATTAGACCATACTTTACTATGAATATGTGAATGAAAAAGTTTAACGTTGCTACACAATGAACAATACATATAGGACTTTGAATGGGCCCTAATAATGGCAATGTAGCAATAGAATTTAAAAAGTTATAGCCCTGCAAAGAAGGGGACTTTCTCCATAGACAAATAGCGCTGGCAATCTATGGTATATCATGAATTTAACCTTAGGCAACCAAAGTGTTAATGGAAATGGGTTACATGGGTACCTACAAGCCTCCCCTATACAGACATACCAAATTTATGTTAAGCCCATGTAGTTTTGTGCAAGAATCATGTAGTGTTTTGCATACTGTACAAATATGTAATTTCCGCCTATTATAAAAAAACCCATCTCCATGGACCTATCCCCACGGACATAAACCCTTGAGCCCCATCCTCGTGGACTGAGCTCCACAGAGCCTATCTACTAATATTCCAAGAAGAAAAAAATTTCTTTATCAAATGTTTTGATTAGTTCTGGCGTGTATGCTAATTGGTGCATATCAAATAAGATAATGTGTGATTTGCATGAGTAAACAGAATAATTCAATGAAGTTGTGATTGACTTTTTTTCTTGTCTTTGTGTGTGTAATCAGCTTGTGAGTTTTTATAGTGATATCTAAAAGTAAAATTTTCACCACTATGTTATAACAGGTATTTTTCGATATGAATATATATAGGTCGTTTTCAAAACTTTCCCATGATGGGATTCCTTGGGACTTTTTTTCCCCTCACTAAGGACATAATGAGGATACAAAATCAGTTGAGTTTGCTACTGTTGCAATTTGTCCTAGGTTTTTTCATATAATGACTGGACTATAATGCCCGCCCATGGCGCCGGGACTGCTGTGACCTTTACAAACTGGTGGACTGGCCCTCCCTCCCTCCACCCCGCCGACTCCAACATTGGTTCCACTCCATTTACAAGACAATGCAGGGCAAGACCGCACACCTTATCTTTCCTCCCTGCTCCACCTTTCTCAGAGCACTTACGGCACAAGATCAAGCGAGCTCATCAAACTAAACATCCCAAGATCCAAGACCTGCACCTTCGGCCGAAACTCCTTTCACTTTGCAGCGACTGGAACACTTTTCAAGACGCCCTTAAACTTACAGCTCTTACTTCACCGACTGCTTTCAAGAATATACTCAACGCGCTCTCAGTAGATCCCTCCTGCTCTTGCTGATACCCCAGTTTCACACTTGCGTTACACCCTCTCACACAACATACAAGCACTCATTCATCTTCATACTCGCACCTAGACACACGCATCTGTTTGCATACACATGCGTGTGCACACACACACATTTGAATACTTTATTTGGTTGCACAAATTATATTGCATAAGCAGTAGGGATGGGTACCGAATTCGGTACTTTTGAGGCACCGAACCGAAACACGTCGGTACTACCGAGTATCGAATCAAGTGAGAAACCGAAAATAAAATAAAAATAAAAATAAATAGTTTTTTTTTTTTTATTATTATTTTTTTTTTTTACTTTTTTCTTTTCATGTCAACGTTCACACGCACAATATATGCTTACCTAGGATTTGACTTGATTCAACAACAAAGCAGTCGGAGCAATGACAAGCCGGAAATTGTAGTTATTTGAAGTTTGGATTTTTTTTTTACGACTGAAATTAAATTTCTTGAGACTAAAGTACTGAAAAAAGGTACCGTTGGGTACCGGTATCGATTCACAGGTACCGGTACCGGTTCAAATGTGAAAGGTACCCATCCCTAATAAGCAGGTAATCAAATGTATATCGGGGCCAAGCAGCACTGAACACATAGCAGCTCCTTCTCCACGCGGCTAAGCTGCCAATAGTAGCTGAGACAGAGCAATATTTGGCAATCTTCATACTCTCACCTAGACACACGCATCTGTTTGCATACACACACACGCGCACACACACACACACACACACACACACACACACACACACACACACACACACACACACACACACACACACACACACACACTTTCACCCCCCCCCCCCCCCCCCCCCAACTCCTCCCCTGTTTATTTTTGTACATAGGCTGTGCATGTGTTTATTTGTTTATGTGTTTTTATTTGATAATTTTATAAAAAGAATGATTCCTGTTGGGGCCTCTTGGACCAGATCGACATTGCAAATAAGAAACATGTTCTTAATGTTTTATCTGGCTAAATAAATAAATAAATAAAGACAAAGACGTAAGTAAACTAAACCCTTTATTTCAGTGTGTCCAAACCTCTGTAACTCTATATTACAGCAGCACAGTGATTCCTCCTGTTGTGGAAGACAGTTCCGAATGTTTCCTCTCAATAGAGACCAGACTCATCCATGTCCTATAAGTGCTTCAAGAACACATCGCAAATTGCTTTGGGTACAGTATGCAATCGACAGGCGTTTTATGCAAAACTAGCCCACTGCTCGCCTGATGGATCTCTCGTCAGCCGTCTGATCTGTGGAGCGTGTGACTGCGGGACGGAAACAGGCCGCTGGGAGGAGAGGTTTTACATGAAGAGCGTGTGGAAACGGAGCGGACCGGTGGTGATGAGTGACCAATTACTCTGTAAGATGTGAGAAGAAGCAAGTCTTGGATGCTTGGAGCTCGCTGGGCTTTAACTGGCACTTCCTCAGAGCGAGCGGCCCGCGACCAGAGTGGAGCGTGAATCCATCAGCCTCGTTTAAATGCACAGAAACAGATGGTTGAACACGACCGCATGCGATAAGAAGAGGTTTGATTCTTAGATAGAAACGGCTTATTCTGCTACTCTCCCAGATCCCCACTGCGCTGAACAAACAGCCGACTCACTAAGAAAATGTCGGTTTTAAAAAAAAAAACGGGCTCAGATAATAGCAGCATAATTATCTTTTCATCTTTAGTTAAATGTACCAGATAAAAACCGTCCGAGAGAAGCTGTAAGGCAAGTCTATTAACTTGCCCACAAAATGTCATTCAAGAACGTGTCTCACATTGTTGATTTGACGAGTTCCCAGCTGGGCAGGACTGAACCAGGAGTGCGTGGGTTTGTACATTAACCAGAGATAACAAGGACAAGTAATAAGAAGGTTTGGTACGGAGGTGAAACATGGGATGTTAAAACTCAGTGTATTTTATTGGATGGAGTTCTTATTTCCATGCAGGATGGGTCTGAGTGGCAAGGTCGGGGATCGATCCAGCGACCTTTCGTTTACCGGCCGGTCTCTTTACCTCCAGGCCATCCTGCATCCCCATTTAGCCGTTTTTTTTAAAACAAACACGCCATCCTGTCAATCAAGTCAATAACGGAATTAGAAAAAAACAAAGTGAGGGCGGCTGGGTGGCGCAGCGGACATTGCGCTCGTCAACGCAACGCAAGAGACACCGGGTTCGAATGTGTGCGTTGCCTCCGGCTTGGGCCGGCCGTCATACTGGCTCAATTGGCAGAGTCAGCGGGTGGGAAGTCGATGGGTGGTAATCTGGACGTTGTGGACAGCGACTCCTAAAAATAAAAAAAAAACAAAGTGAAAACGCTGATCCTTACTAACCTCTAACCGTCCTCCTTCTGGGAGAGAAGCGGCCCCTCTAGTGTTGTAACCGTGTCCAGAAGTCAGAAGAGAGAGACAGAACTGACCCAGGACCAGTTTACAGCTGCATCTCAAGGACCGCGGGGTGGGTTTGTTCTAAATTCCTTCCACAGCACCTCAGTATGGAGGACAGTATATTTCCTCCACATGTGAT
>NC_140166.1:57384072-57448378 GCF_963971535.1 Notolepis coatsorum | reverse complement strand
TGCAACTGCAAGTGCCTATTTTGTATGCCCCCCCCCCCCCCCAGGAGGCATGTGGGTGAATATTTAGAGCTGTGTGTGTGTGTGTGTGTTTGTGTGAGTGTGAGTGTGTGTGTGAGTGTGAATGTGAGTGTGTGTGTGTGTGTGTGTGTGTGTGTGTGTGTGTGTGTGTGTGTGTGTGTGTGTGTGTGTGTGTGTGTGTGTGTGTGTGTGTGTGTGTGTGTGTGTGTGTGTGTGTGTGTGTGTGTGTGTGTGTGTGTGTGTGTGTGTGTGTGTGTGTGTGTGTGTATGCTTAGAGACACCCCCCGAGGAAGAGAACGATGCTTTAAATTCCGGGTTCAACAGGAAGTGTGCGGATGAATAAACATGAGGAATGACATTAAGGCAGCGGTGAGTCATCATCGCAGTAACTTCCATTCAATCATTTGTCACTTCATTTAGATCTCCATCACTTCCGACATTCGGACGACGCTTGAAACGCCACCAGTGGGTACTAGGGCTGGGGGCATCAGTGGGTACTAGGGCCGGGGGGCACCAGTGGGTACTAGGGCTGGGGGGCACCAGTGGGTACTAGGGCCGGGGGCACCAGTGGGTACTAGGGCCCGGGGGCGATTCTTGATCAAATGTGAATCAAGAATTGAGATCACGATTCTCTCACACTATTCTTATTTTTTCAATCAAATAATTTATTGCACTTTCTTAAACGGACAACATAACATATCAAAGTGTTTGACTTAAACTTAAACATAACATATATGAAAGTGCTTGACTTAAACATAAAAGTCTCTTGTAACATACACACAATAACTCAAGTCAGAATCGTCATAATTTAAAAAAGTTAAAGGGGAACTATTTTACTATTTCTTTCACTATTTGGCCACTTTTACACAATTCCTGTGAGTCTATGGAACACCTCTGTAATTTTTTTAATTTTTTATTCATTGTTTTGTATTTCTAATGAAGTACTCAAAAACAGCATTTTTCTACCTCAAGATCTTAAGCCGTTTTGAGCCTGGGCACCTAAACGATGCCACACAGCCACATTATCATGCAGCTGAGTCTCTCTGACATCACAGATCAGCACATGTTCAGATGACTCAGTTCAGTGAGGGTGAATATTGTGAGAGGAGAATTGGAAGAATGCGCCAATATGAGAATTAGAGACATAGATCATATTAATATAAGTCCACATAGCTATGAAACAATGCTAAACACTGAAAAAGGCCATTTATAAGATAGTTCCCCTTTAAAAAGTTAAAAAAAAATTAATTAAAGATAAATGTATTTTTTGAATATATTTTTTTTAATCATCATAATTTAGAAATGAGATTGCATAGGTCTATGAATCGAGATCACGATTTTATTTCGATTAATCGCCCAGCCCTGGTGGGTACGACCGCTGGGCCCGGGGCTCAGTGAGAGCGCGCCCCGTTTGTAGATGCGCTGCTGTGGGGTTGGTCAGGGGAGGCATCAGCCATGGCTTCAGTAGAGTGGATCCCCTGCATTTTTTTTTTTTTTTTTTAAACTTTATTTTTTAGCGTTTATCGCTTTTCTGGTCAAGCATGACCGACAGATACAGGTTTGAAATGGGATGTAGAGCAGGGGAAGACATTCTGAGAAATGACGGCGGGTCCGGGAATCGAACTCGTGTACCCCAGATCCGTGACGAGCACGGTTTTCCCCGACGCAGAAATAGCGCCGAGATATGCGGTGAGCTACGGGAGCTCCCCTGGATCCCCTGCATTTAAGTGATCTTTTCATTACAGATACCCCAGTGATAACATTACAATTGAATTTAAATAAAATTAGGCCTGGGTGGTGCGTTCCTCCCGGCCACCGGCAACGACTTATCAGCCAAATGCAACGATAAACCACGGTGCATTCATTCGGAGACTATAATTAAAAGATTCTAATAAAAAAAGAAAATTACACTAATGTCGGTATTTTACAATTAACTATAATTAATTACGGGTCATAACGAACACGTAGGTGTTAATAATAATAATAATATCTTAAATGTATATAGCGCCTTTCAGGAGACCCAAGGCGCTTAACAGGAGGGGGCAGCTAAGGGAGGGGGACAGGGAACAACGTAACAACAACAAAATAATAATCAAAAGGAAAGAAAGAAAGAAGGACTTCCGGTTTGCCGAGGAGCAGGTGAGCAGCTGCAGAACAGAGCTCCCGGACGGGGAACCGGGGGAAACACATCCGGAGACCTGACCGGGAGCTCTGGAACTGTACTATCATATGAAAGACAAAAATTCAAATAAAATGTTGGACAATAATAGGGGCATTGGAGAATCCCCATTGGGGATATAGGGATGGAGGAGGTCAGCCAGGTACCAGGGGCCAGGGAGTGAAGGGATGTAGGGATGGAGGCGGTCAGCTAGGTACAAGGGAGTGAAGGGATGTAGGGATGGAGGAGGTCAGCTAGGTACAAGGGAGTGAAGGGATGTAGGGATGGAGGAGGTCAGCTAGGTACAAGGGAGTGAAGGGATGTAGGGATGGAGGAGGTCAGCTAGGTACAAGGTACCAGGGAGTGAAGGGATGTAGGGATGGAGGAGGTCAGCTAGGTACCAGGTACCAGGGAGTGAAGGGATGTAGGGATGGAGGAGGTCAGCTAGGTACCGGGGAGTGAAGGGATGTAGGGATGGAGGAGGTCAGCTAGGTACCGGGGGGCAGGAAGTGAAGGGCTTTGTAGGTGATGAGGAGGATCTTGAAATTGATGCGGGACTTGACTGGAAGCCAGTGGAGGTGGATGAGGGTGGGGGTGATGTGGAGGTGGATGAGGGTGGGGGTGATGTGGTGCCAGGACTTGGTGCGGGTGAGAACCCTGGCAGCAGAATTCTGTACGTATTGTAGCCTGTTCAGGGCATTGCTGTTGTGTTGAAACTATTGCATGAAAGCTTATTTCTGTTTGCAGTTTTCCTAGTCTACCGCTTGGTGCAAATGTACGGACGGTCGGAGCTGTGCGTAGATGTACGCACAATCTCAAGCACACGTTCATTTTGATAAATCCCACACTTTGCTTAGGAATGATCGTACGCACGGTTTACGCATCTGTGCGTAATACCGTACGCTGCGTACGCAGCGTTGATAAATGAGGGCCCAGGACTGGATGATCTATGGGTGACTGTTCACCCCCTTCCCTCACTGTGACACGCGCACGCACGCACACGCACACACACACACACACAGTGACGGATGGCTAGAGGATGAAGGGCTAATGATGATGGTGACAATGACGGACCCGGGAGAGATGGATGTTAATAGGATTAACCTTCGTGTCTATTTAAATCTTGGGTCGCTCCCAGGAGGGGCAGAGGTGCTGAACAGGGCTATCCGTCGGGTTAATAGAGACCCATAGAGCGAGTTTAGATCTGTATTTATCATTTATTATTAGTATTGTCGTTACTGTTGATATTATGTTGTTGGTGGTTGTTGAAAATCTAAAATGATTCTTTTTTTAAACTAACAAAAACAAAATCGCTCCTAGACGCTCGATGGTGTCCCTGAGATCCTGAAGCAACATGAGGAAGCTCTTTGTGGAGAGTCTGTCATATAGTAAGTGTGTGTGTCACACACACACACACACACACACACACACACACACACACACACACACACACACACACACACACACACACACACACACACACACACACACACACACACACACACACACACACACACACACACACACACACACACACACACACACACACACACACACACACACACATTCTTTAGTTGGGATGATGAGAGCAAGTTGATTTGACCCCCCCCCCCCCCCCCCCCCCCCACCAAGCTATTACTATAGAAATGCAACAAAAGAAAAAAGGAAAACAACACCGTTTTAACATGAACACAATAGGCTGTAATGATGAAATATAATGGAGGGCGGCGCGCCGGGACCTTTTTACCGGCTACGTTTTCAACATGGGAGCCGAGAGGGTTTGAACCGGCGTGGTAATAATCACCGCGCGGGGGAAGTGGGACTATGGGGTGAGAGCGTTTAGCTCAGTGTGAGCGCGTTTCGCTCAGAGAAGTCAGTCACATTTAAATTGCCCTCTTAGGGCAGCTGCCACAAACAAACCACTTTCCAAAAGCAACACCCCACCCCCCCTCCCCCAACAACAAGCAGAGAGAAAAGTAGACGTTAGTGGTCAGTGAATTGGGATCAAACTCATTTGACAGAGGAGCAGCGTGACGCTTAGCGCTGTACTTTTTGCACTCGTTTGTTTATCTTTGCTTTGCGTTCGTGTCCAACTCCATTAGCCTCCAGCAGCAGCTGCCCAGCCGCGTGAAAATCATCCGAAAATCATCCACCACTACATTTACATTTAGTCATTTAGCTGAAAGGCTTTTATCCAAAGCGACTTACAAGTTCTGTACGACAAGTCATCAGGAAGGGCACAACTCTATCAGCTGAGTAACAATGTTCATCAGAGTGTTGAGTGCTACAGTGTAGGTTAGTTTATTAGGACAAGTGCATGACAGTAAGGTTAGTTAGGGTTAGATTAAAAAATAAAAATAAAAATTATTTCAGATAATGGTTGAAGAAGTGCGTCTTTAGTCGACGGCGAAAGTTTGGACGGGTTCCGGCTGTCCTAACTGGGGTGGGAAGTTTGTTCCACCATTGTGGAGCGAGGACTGAGAATAGGCGACTTCTCTTTGATGACCCTCCCGGAGCTCGGATAGGAGTGGGTCTGAGGCGGCCAGAAGATGCAGAGCGTAGGGGTCTTGAGGGTGTGTAGTTAGAAGATGCAGAGCGTAGGGGTCTTGAGGGTGTGTAGTTAGTGTAGAGTGTAGGGGTCTTGAGGGTGTGTAGTTGGAAGATGCAGAGCATAGGGGTCTTGAGGGTGTGTAGTTAGAAGATGTAGAGTGTAGGGGTCTTGAGGGTGTGTACGGTAGTTAGAAGATGCAGAGCGTAGGGGTCTTGAGGGTGTGTAGTTAGAAGATGTAGAGTGTAGGGGTCTTGAGGGTGTGTACGGTAGTTAGAAGATGCAGAGCGTAGGGGTCTTGAGGGTGTGTAGTTAGAAGATGCAGAGCGTAGGGGTCTTGAGGGTGTGTAGTTAGAAGATACAGAGTGTAGGGGTCTTGAGGGTGTGTACGCTAGTTAGAAGATGCAGAGCGTAGGGGTCTTGAGCAGGGCTGTACACTGCGACGAGATGGTCGCGAATTGCCCCTTTAATTGGCCGTTGCGATTGGTAAATATTATCTGGGGCGGGCTTGCGAGTAGTGCTTTCAAGCCTTGCATTCGCATTTCACTCCTAAATTATCCAAGGCGTGTGATGACGCGATGACGTCACTCACGCGAGCTGAGCAGTGAGCACTCAGCAGGTATGATCAGCGGGAACAATCGACTGAGCACTCACTCTGATAGACTGGCTGACTGTCTGATTTAGCTATGAAGAAAAGTAAAGTTAGTATTGCTTGATATTTTCGACGCGTTCGACCTCCTATAGTGAGCCGAACTGAACTGAACTCAGACACGGAGAGAGCTGCGGCGTCTGCTGCTCCTCCTCCCTCCCGCACCCGTGGCTGTTGTAAACACTAGTCTCTAGTGGGACACTGGGACCTCTGTGAGCCTGCCAGCCGGCTAGCTACTGATATCAACAAATGCTCCAGCAAGTCTAGTAGTGCATGATAGCTCGCGTTAGCTTACTGTTCAAAACGAAACGTCCCATTAAACTAAATAGTTCAGATAGCTCCTGATATCAATGTCTTATAACACTGAGTCGATGCGTATTCGAGCTGAGGGCACGCTGAATATAGTCAATAGGGTCCAGCTGCAGCGCCGGAGAATCCTGGCCGTAGCTGGAGGCTACAGTATAGGGTCCAGCTGCAGCTCCGGAGAATCCTGGCCGTAGCTGGAGGCTACTCGAGTACACACAGACAGTGGAGCTGGTTGCATATAGCGAGCATTTTGACTTGTTGCATGGTGGCAATGTCTCGCAGATAATACAACTACAAGTATGATTATATAATATATATATTTTATTAAAAAAAAAATGATATAAAATAATTTTTTTTCTTTTTTTTAATCAAAAACAATCGATATAAATAATGGTAAAATTGTTATTTAACACTTTGACTGCCGGAAAACGCTTAAAAGCGTCATTCCCGGCCATGCTCAAGTTGCCGGAGGACGCTTTACAGCGTCCTTATATCAATATTTCAAAAATCTGCGATCGGATTCATATTTCCCCTCCGCTGGCCTGAGATCCACCAGGAGGACCCACTGAGCTCTCTGGCGGTTCAGGAGCGCCATCTGGTGGCCGATCGGCGCAATCGCCAAACAGGAAGTGCTATGGAGGTTGTGCTGGTCGGCCGTATTACTTCCGAGCACTCTGTTTGGCTACCGGGACTCGATCTCGACACAATACATAGCAATCGATTGCCAATAACTCGATAAACAACATGATTTGGACATATATACTATTATACAAGCTGGAAATGGACCCGATATTTCTACATACCATAATAGGTAAATGACTGTTCCACGCTCATCGCCCAACGGCGCGAGGAGGATACGGTAAGATTCAGTGTTATTTTTGATCGTATTCCATATAAACTGTTATGATGAACATATCACCCACACTAGATGAATGATATAACGCTGCCCACGGAATTATAAACGATCCCCCGCCCATCCGGTCATCATCAGATCATACGTAGATCATTCTAGAAGTACGTCCAATTGACATTTTTTATATCGCCCCGATTGCCATCAAACTGTATTTCATCATCAATATAATGCATTTGGGGCTATATATCACGTTCTGGAGAAAGCTGCAGAAAGAGATGAAAACATACTTATACATTAGACCAGGGGTCTCAAACTCAATTTACCTGGGGGCCGCTGGAGGTGGAGACTGGGTGAGGCTGGGCCGCATCAAATATTCCACAAAAAAAGGGTTTCAAGTATTCAAAAAAAAAGTACAACTGATCCAATCTTCTCAATCTTTAGCAATAACATTTCAGAACATGAACAGTTCTTCAGAACATAAACGGTTCTTTCTTCAGGCTTCTCAGTGGTGTCAGTGGACTCATCCACAGCTATGGAAATGCACTGTGCATTTTTTTTATTCTATCACAAAGCTGTTTATAAAAAAAATAGGTAAAAACCATATTATGCGTTTTCATCAATAAATAAATGCCCCACATTTTTTAATAGATTGGGGGCCCACAAATTGATTCTTTCATGGGGCCCAGAATCTCCAGCTACGCCCCTGGCTGGGACTCAGGAATCCTGAGTCCGGATGAACGCATATTTTCCCTTTGAATTGCAGTCGACTTTTCTTTTACTGACCATCTTTGAAAATGCCATATTTTTCTGCTGGCTGCCTGCTGGCGAAAATAGGCTAATAGCTACATTTATCTCACAGAGATAAAACTGGGAGCGAGTTTACTGTAGATGCCAACTCTGCTCCGACTTGAACTGAAAGAGAGATACGTCATGCAGTCCGTGAAGACCCGCCCTACTCCCCTACTCTGCCTCTGATTCGCAGACTGTGGGTGAGGGGGAAAAACGCTGACGGGACGCGTATGTGATTGGACTTTGGACCAGACTCGTACACAGACAGACAGTGGCAGTGCCGCCGGACATGCAGAGCACTGCTCGCAGAGGAGAGAGATAGCGAGGATGCATTTTCTTCCACTTTACTTGATATCACTCCGGAATCACATTTCAACCAAGTCACTAACATAACGTTGCTGTCATGAGCCTGCAAGTGATAAAATAAATAAAACTTCCAACTCTCGCGCAACGACTCGGCAAACAGTAGTGCGCGGGCCGCATTAACACTACACTTTGATGTCCAGTAGGGGGCCGCAAAATATCATCCCGCGGGCCGCAATTGGCCCGCGGGCCGCGAGTTTGAGACCCCTGCATTAGACCATACTTTACTATGAATATGTGAATGAAAAAGTTTAACGTTGCTACACAATGAACAATACATATAGGACTTTGAATGGGCCCTAATAATGGCAATGTAGCAATAGAATTTAAAAAGTTATAGTCCTGCAAAGAAGGGGAATTTCTCCATAGACAAATAGCGCTGGCAATCCACAGTCATTTTCCGGATTTCTGGCCGGCACCCATAGTGTTAAAAATTTGCCCCTAAAAAATATTTTTTGTCGCTAAATTTCTCATTTAGGGGCAAGTGTGCCCCTAAATGAGCACTACTCCTATCCAAGCTCCGGGAGGGTCATCAAAGAGAAGTCGCCTATTCTCAGTCCTTGCCCCACAATGGTGGAATGAACTACCCACCCCAGTTAGGACAGCCGAAACACGTCCAATCTTTCGCCGTCGACTAAAGACGCACTTCTTCAACCATTATCTGAATTAAAAAAATAAAAATAAAAATCTAACCCTAACTAACCATACTGTCATGCACTTGTCCTAATAAACTAACCTACACTGTAGCACTCAACACTTTGATGAACATTGTTACTCAGCTGATAGAGTTGTGCCCTTCCTGATGGCTTGTCGTACAGAACTTGTAAGTCGCTTTGGATAAAAGCGTCAGCTAAATGACTAAATCTAAATCTAAATCTAGTGAAAAAGCTTAGCGTACAGCCCTGTTGAGGGTGTGTAGTTAGAAGATGCAGAGCGTAGGGGTCTTGAGGGTGTACGGTAGTTAGAAGATGCAGAGTGTAGGGGTCTTGAGGGTGTGTAGTTAGAAGATGCAGAGCATAGCGGTCTTGAGGGTGTGTAGTTAGAAGATGCAGAGCGTAGGGGTCTTGAGGGTGTGTAGTTAGAAGATGCAGAGCGTAGGGGTCTTGAGGGTGTGTAGTTAGAAGATGCAGAGCGTAGGGGTCTTGAGGGTGTGTAGTTAGAAGATGCAGAGCATAGCGGTCGTGAGGGTGTGTAGTTAGAAGATATAGAGTGTAGGGGTCTTGAGGGTGTGTACGGTAGTTAGAAGATGCAGAGCGTAGGGGTCTTGAGGGTGTGTAGTTAGAAGATGCAGAGCGTAGGGGTCTTGAGGGTGTACGGTAGTTAGAAGATGCAGAGCGTAGGGGTCTTGAGGGTGTGTAGTTAGAAGATGCAGAGCATAGCGGTCTTGAGGGTGTGTAGTTAGAGACCATTGACCGGAGGTAGGCGGGAGCCGTTCCCTTTGCCGCACGGTATGCCAGGTCGAGGGCCTTGAAGCGGATTCGTGCAGCAATAGGGAGCCAGTGCAGGTCCCTAAGAAGTGGGGTGACATGGGCCGACTTCGGTAGGTTTGAGATCAGGCGGGCCGCTGCGTTCTGATCGAGTTGAAGAGGCTTGGTTGCAGTGGCCGGGAGGCCAGCTAGCAGTGCGTTGCAGTAGTCGAGGCGGGAGATGACTGTTGATTGGACGAGGAGTTGGGTGGCTTCTTTTGTCAGGAAGGGGCGGATCCTTCTGACGCTAAAGTCCATCACGCGCTACAGGGTGAGAATCATCCGCCACTAAAGTTCCATCACGCGCTACAATAGGGCTGGGCGATATGACCAAAAACGTTATCGCGATAAAATTATAAAATTATTTTCATATAATTCGATATCGATAATTATCGTCGATATAATGTCTGTCAAGTTTAATTAACTTCTTATGCTGCTGCGAATGTCTCGAGTCGAGTTGATGTCGTCATCAGTCCGCGCACGTTAGCAGTTAGCCGACAAGCGGAATATCTCATGACAATGTAATAAATATGACACTCAAATACTCTCTTCCGCCACAATATATTGAAACGACGTCCACTGTATACCCCACACTACTATAAACATGGCCTCAGAATTCACGCCACACACATACTCGGCACGTAAATATATAAAACATCGCCGTGCAAGCTAGTTATCCTAGCCAGCCTGTTGCTTCTAAGCGGTGTATTCCATGACAATGTGCTAAATATGACACTAAAATACTCTCTTCCGCCACAATATATTGAAACGACGTCCACTGTATACCCCACACTACTATAAACGTGGCCTCAGAATTCACGCCACACACATACTCTGCACGTAAATATATAAAACATCGCCGTGCAAGCTAATTAGCCTAGCAAGCCTTGTTGTTGAGTGAGTCCTACCTCCGGGTCTCCTTCCGGGTCTCCTTCGCTCTCGGCCATCTCCTTCACTGATTGGTTGTTAGTGCGTGCGTGCTTGGAAAATCGATATATCGAAACTTTGCGACCACGTTTCATGTTTATTTCGAAGAAATAATTTATCGCGATAGTTATCGTTATCGTTTTATCACCCAGCCCTACGCTACAAGCTACATGGTGAGAATCTGGGCCACTGCTTCAAATTAAGATTCCAATTCCCATTTAGGCGGGAAGACACGCTCACCGTCTTTTCTCCCCCTTCTGACTCCAGATCAGCGTCTGCAGCCGCTACGAGATAAAAACACAACACTGACAGACTCCAGATCAGCGTCTGCAGCCGCTACGAGATAAAAACACAACACTGACAGACTCCAGATCAGCCTGTGCAGCCGCTACGAGATAAAAACACAACACTGACAGACTCCAGATCAGCCGCTACGAGATAAAAACACAACACTGACAGACTCCAGATCAGCCTGTGCAGCCACTACGAGATAAAAACACAACACTGACAGACTCCAGATCAGCCGCTACGAGATAAAAACACAACACTGACAGACTCCAGATCAGTCTCTGCAGCCGCTATGAGATAAAAACACAACACTGACAGACTCCAGATCAGCCGCTATGAGATAAAAACACAACACTGACAGACTCCAGATCAGCCTGTGCAGCCGCTACGAGATAAAAACACAACACTGACAGACTCCAGATCAGCCGCTACGAGATAAAAACACAACACTGACAGACTCCAGATCAGCCGCTACGAGATAAAAACACAACACTGACAGACTCCAGGGCCCCGTTCCCCGTACCTGGATAACTGAGTTAGCCGGATAACTTTCGGTCAAGTCTGACTTAAGCCGGACCTTCCTGTTCCCCGAAGCTGGATTGTCTAAATCACCATGACAACAGATCAAAAAGTTTGAGCCTGGTCGAGAGCAGGGTTTAAGTTCAAGTTAGCCGGATGAACCATCGCCACGCCCCCGCAAAGAAATGACAGCCCGTTTCCTGAAATTATTCCCACAGTCTACGATCTGCATTATACCATTCTGAATTACGTTTTTGTGCTCCATTCTTCCAGAGGGGGCTTTTGAAATGTAAAATAGACCCAAAATGCTGATACTAAATTCACTTTGTCCTAAATAATGCACGTTATATACCGTGGCGCTCGCTCGGTGCGATGTACACATTATGTGGTTATTTTAATTGTAACTGGGATTAAGATGTCTGATGAGATGCGCTGTTTGACGGATTTGAGAAATTGAATGAGCCGTTGACGTCACATTAATGAATGAGAATAAAGCGATAAAACTTCATTCAAAATAAAGAATATTCTAAACACGGGTCTCTCGTTCATTAATGTATAAACAATGAATTTATCCCATCTGGCACAGTGGCGCAGCGGTAGTGCTCAATCCTGGCAACCCGGCGACCGGTGTTCGAAACCCTGTGTTTCCAATATAATTTTTTGGAATATAATATTAATGATTATACGCCAAAGTAGCCTAGTTTTAAGTTAAAATATTATAAATCTACATGCATTGAGGATGTCATTCTTCATATAGCTCTCAACGTGCGCCAAATTGAATTATTCCTACATCGCAAAAAGAAGGAAAAGACTAGGTTTCGAACCCCGGTCGTCTGCGTGAAAGTCAAAAGAAGAACCCGTTACACCACAGTGGAGATAAGTAAAAGATCGACCATACATCAATCAATGGGTAAGAGAGCCGTATCGTTATTCTGTATAACAGTTTAACTAATTATTTTCGCTAGCAAGATCTCATTTGATTATTCAATCCAGCAGGCAAGTTTAAAGAAATATAATCTGATTGATTGAGGTAATGAGGGACTTAAAATTAGCCTATAGATAACGCATTTAACTTGTCGGCGAGGCGATTGAGCCGTACTGCAATATGTTAATAAAGTTTTAAAAAAATTAATCAATCAATGCCGCTAGAGAATCAGGATCTCTGCTATCGATACGTGCTGGCTTTTCAACTGGAGCGGCCGCGCGCACTTATCCTGGGTCTCAAGTCTGGTTTGAGTTAACAAGACTGAATCCACCTTCGAGGAACAGGAAAATCCCGGCTTCAAACATCGGGTTAACTGAATCTGGATAATGACATCTTGATCGACTTAGTTGAACCAGGTACGGGGAATAGGGCCCAGATCAGCCGCTACGAGATAAAAACACAACACTGACAGACTCCAGATCAGTCTCTGCAGCCGCTACGAGATAAAAACACAACACTGACAGACTCCAGATCAGTCTCTGCAGCCGCTATGAGATAAAAACACAACACTGACAGACTCCAGATCAGTCTCTGCAGCCGCTACGAGATAAAAACACAACACTGACAGACTCCAGATCAGTCTCTGCAGCCGCTACGAGATAAAAACAAAACACATTGGAGCCAAAATAACAAAGTGGCTCAAAAACAGACGACGAGCCAAAATAAAGACAATGATAGGTTTCAATGTGTGTGTGTGTGTTGTTATGCGTTATGTGTGTGTTATTGTGTGTGGTTATGTGTTATATGTGTGTGTGTGTTGTTGTGTTGTGTGTGTGTGTGTGTGTGTTGTTGTGTTATATGTGTGTGTGTGTTGTTATGTGTTATATGTGTTATATGTGTGTGTGTGTGTGTGTGTGTGTGTGTGTGTGTGTGTTGTTATGTGTTATATGTGTGTGTGTGTGTGTGTGTGTGTGTGTGTGTGTGTGTGTGTGTGTGTGTGTTGTTATGTGTTATGTGTGTGGTTATGTGTGTGTGTTGTTATGTGTTATTTATTTTATTTTATTCGTTTATTTGGACGGGACAATGCAAAATTAATGAACACTGTGGAGTGTAAAAATTGCCGGATTTAGCACGAGGCTAATTTCCATCCGTTGTCCCCAAACATAAAAACAGGACTCATAGAAACAGTCAAAAATGTACAAATACATAAAAACAGGACTCATAGAAACAGTCAAAAATGTACAAATACATAAAAACAGGACTCATAAAAACAGTAAGAAATGTACAAATACATAAAAACAGGACTCATAGAAACAGTAAAAAATTTACAAATACATAAAAACAGGACTCATAGAAACTGTAAGAAATGTACAAATACATAAAAACGGGACTCATAGAAACAGTACGAAATGTACAAATACATAAAAACAGGACTCATAGAAACAGTAAGAAATGTACAAATACATAAAAACAGGACTCATAGAAACAGTCAAAAATGTACAAATACATAAAAACAGGACTCATAAAAACAGTAAGAAATGTACAAATACATAAAAACAGGACTCATAGAAACAGTAAAAAATTTACAAATACATAAAAACAGGACTCATAGAAACTGTAAGAAATGTACAAATGCATAAAAACAGGACTCATAGAAACAGTACGAAATGTACAAATACATAAAAACAGGACTCATAGAAACAGTAAGAAATGTACAAATACATAAAAACAGGACTCATAGAAACAGTAAGAAATGTACAAATACATAAAAACAGGACACATAGAAACAGTAAGAAATGTACAAATACATAAAAACAGGACACATAGAAACAGTAAGAAATGTACAAACACATAAAAACAGGACTCATAGAAACAGTAAGAAATGTACAAATACATAAAAACAGGACTCATAGAAACAGTAAGAAATGTACAAATACATAAAAACAGGACTCATAGAAACAGTAAGAAATGTACAAATACATAAAAACAGGACTCATAGAAACAGTAAGAAATGTACAAATACATAAAAACAGGACTCATAGAAACAGTAAGAAATGTACAAATACATAAAAACAGGACTCATAGAAACAGTAAGAAATGTACAAATACATAAAAACAGGACTCATAGAAACAGTAAGAAATGTACAAATACATAAAAACAGGACTCATAGAAACAGTAAGAAATGTACAAATACATAAAAACAGGACACATAGAAACAGTAAGAAATGTACTACAAATACATAAAAACAGGACACATAGAAACAGTAAGAAATGTACAAATACATAAAAACAGGACTCATAGAAACAGTAAGAAATGTACAAATACATAAAAACAGGACACATAGAAACAGTAAGAAATGTACAAATACATAAAAACAGGACTCATAGAAACAGTAAGAAATGTACAAATACATAAAAACAGGACACATAGAAACAGTAAGAAATGTACAAATACATAAAAACAGGACTTATAGAAACAGTAAGAAATGTACAAATACATAAAAACAGGACACATAGAAACAGTAAGAAATGTACAAATACATAAAAACAGGACTCATAGAAACAGTAAGAAATGTACAAATACATAAAAACAGGACTCATAGAAACAGTAAGAAATGTACAAATACATAAAAACAGGACACATAGAAACAGTAAGAAATGTACAAATACATAAAAACAGGACTCATAGAAACAGTAAGAAATGTACAAATACATAAAAACAGGACACATAGAAACAGTAAGAAATGTACAAATACATAAAAACAGGACTCATAGAAACAGTAAGAAATGTACAAATACATAAAAACAGGACTCATAGAAACAGTAAGAAAATGTACAAATACATAAAAACAGGACACATAGAAACAGTAAGAAATGTACAAATACATAAAAACAGGACTCATAGAAACAGTAAGAAATGTACAAATACATAAAAACAGGACTTATAGAAACAGTAAGAAATGTACAAATACATAAAAACAGGACACATAGAAACAGTAAGAAATGTACAAATACATAAAAACAGGACTCATAGAAACAGTAAGAAATGTACTACAAATACATAAAAACAGGACCCATAAAAACTGTAAGAAATGTACTACAAATACATAAAAACAGGACTCATAGAAACAGTAAGAAATGTACTACAAATACATAAAAACAGGACTCATAGAAACAGTAAGAAATGTACTACAAATACATAAAAACAGGACTCATAGAAACAGTAAGAAATGTACTACAAATACATAAAAACAGGACTCATAGAAACAGTAAGAAATGTACTACAAATACATAAAAACAGGACTCATAGAAACAGTAAGAAATGTACTACAAATACATAAAAACAGGACACATAGAAACAGTAAGAAATGTACTACAAATACATAAAAACAGGACTCATAGAAACAGTAAGAAATGTACAAATACATAACAGCATGTCACATGTGTTCACATGACTGGTTGGTCTTCAGCCATTTATTTAGTTGCCCTCTAAAAGAAGCAAGGGTGGGGCTTTCCCTTATGGAAATAGGGAGACTGTTCCATGTTTGACTGCCTTTTATGGAAGTTTTGGCCAAACGTGGTCAGTCTACGTTGGACCATGCAGTCACCTCTGGTGTCTGACCTGGTGCAGAGTCCCGTGTTTCTTTTTTTGTAGATGAATTCCTGTACAGGAGGGGGAGCTAGTCCATGTAGGCATTTGTAGATGAAACAAGAGCTTTTTAAGACTTTGAAAATGTTCAAAGCTCAAAAAGCTATATTGTTTCAAAATATTGCAATGGTGGTATGCCAATGGTTTCCTGGCAAATACCTTGATGGCTCTATGATAAAGCTGTTCGATGTGTTTCATGACAGTGACACCAGCAAATGACCAGTTTGTGAAGCAGTATTCAATGTGTGAGAATATCATGCAATGAAGATACGTTTTTGCAGCATCAACTGTTAAAAAAGGCCGGATTTGTCTAAAATTAACGAAATTAAAATTAATTGTGCGTTTCACCCCCCCCCCCCCCCCCCCCAGAAACACATTAGATCTTGTGATTCTGACTGGTCGTTTGCTGAACATCATGTATACAGTTTTCTTTGTATTTAGCAGTAGGCATGAGTTTTGCAACCAGTGTTGGACCTTGTTCATTGCATTCGAGAGGTTACATGAGATCAGGTCAGTTGTTTTACCATGTACAAAAAAGGACTGCATCGTCAGCATACATCTGTACATTGAAGTCAGGGCATATGTCCGGCAGGTCATTGATGTACAGGGAAAACAGCAATGGCCCAAGGATCGATCCCTGCGGCACACCGACTGGATCGTCAAGATAAGGAGATTTGACACCATCATCAACACATTGTTTTCTGTTTGTTAGGTAAGACTTAAACCATTGAATTGTATCTGCAGAGACATTTAAATGAGACAACTTTGCCAAAAGTACTTGATGGTTGACAGTGTCAAACGCCTTTCTAAGATCCAGGAACACAGCACCTACATATGGGTTTTTGTCCAACATATATTTAACCTTTTCAATAAAAACACAGTTTGCCGACTCAGTGGAGTGCTGAGCGCGGAAGCCAAGTTGAAGCGGGTGGAGTGGGTGGAGTGGGGTGTGACCTTTGTCCAGATGTTTAATCATAAGTTTCGACACCGTGTGTGTGTGTGTGTGTGTGTGTGTGTGTGTGTGTGTGTGTGTGTTATATGTGTGCGTGTGTGGTTATGTGTTATGTGTGTGTGTGGTTATGTGTGTGTGTTTCGCAGACAGCTAGTATTATGGTTGTTGACTGGTCTTGTTGGGAAGCAGAGTCTGTCTCACAGCCAGGCACCATAATCACCACACCTCGGGTGGGTGTTGTCTTCGACCAGGCCATGAACCTAGACAAACATGTCAAAACACTCACACGCACCTGCTTCTTTCACCTCAGAAACATTGCAAAACTACGCACCATCATATCTCACTCTGAACTAGAACTGTCCGTGCATGCTTTTATTTCCTCTAGGCTCGACTACTGCAACTCACTTTTCACCCGTCTCACCAAATCATCCACAGACAAACTACAAATGGTCTAAAATGCTGCAGCCAGGCTACTCACAAGGTCACAAAAATCATGCCACATCACTCCCATTCTGGCATCCCTGCACTGGCTCCCGGTACACTATAGAATTCAGAGCACTCCCCGGTCATGGTATATGGGTCATGTATGTCCTCACTTTTACTTTCAGAGCACTTCACGGTCAGGCCCCTATCTACATCACTGAACTTATCCGTCACTACACCAACACCCGCTCACTCAGATCTGGGGCTGCCGCGGTATTGATTTTTTCCTTACCGCACAAATTTGCTAAATATTTCCTACCGCCGCGGTTACCGCAAAAATAAAAAAAAAGTTTTAATGCATTTTTTCTTTTTCTTTTTAGTAGTCTACTCTTTATAGCATATAGCCTGCCTCTAGTCTAAATGTCTATCTTTAGAGGACGACTTTGCAGCATGAATATTGTTTGGGATTCGGCAAGCACGCATTCGTTATTGAAAGTGAAACACGGATTCGAAGTCTCCCCTCTGGTCGTGCGCCGTTCAGCCATTGGCAATTCAGCTGTTGGGTGGGTGGCGCTGCTGAGCGGTCCCCAGACCGGACCTGAGAGCGCCGCTGGCTCTGCGGCTCTGCAGTTGCATACTATTGGAATGTTGTTCATTGGGAGGCGGAGATATAATAGTCATCACGCAACGTTTATATTTCACGATAATGTTGCCGTCTCTCTCTGCCAAATTTCTCAGTTCTTCGCTTGATATAATTAATACAAATGTCCAATATAACGGAATTCGCTAGCTCATAAAAATGTGATTATAACACACTGCTGTATTTAATGTCGGGCCGACTGCCGCACATTGCTTTGGTTGAGAGTATTATTATAAAAAACAGCGGTGATGCGGTATTCAGCTAAACTCTGCGGTGGGCGTGATGTAACAGCGATACCGCGGTAATGCGATAACCGCGGCAGCTCTACTCAGATCTGCCGGTCAGCACCTCCTGGTGGTCCCCAGGTCCAGAAACAAGGGGTGATCGAGCCTTCGAGGTGACGGCACCAAGGCTCTGGAACGCTCTCCCCCTGGACCTTTGTACTTTGGTGGAAGAAACAATCCCCACTACCAAAATGAGAGTTTACCCAAATCAAAAACCCTGGGTAGACAAATCCGTCCGTGAAGCTCTGAGAGAGCGCACCAAAGCATACAACGACGGCCTAGTGGCAGGCAATATGAATGACCACAAGGTGGCGCGATACAACGTAAGGAGGACAGTGACAGAGGCCAAACGGCGCTACAGGGATACAATTGAACTCCAGTTTGAACAAGCTGACTCTAGAGCTATGTGGCAGGGGCTCAAAACGATGACAGACTACAAAGGCGCCTCCCTCAAACTGAACAGTGACATCTCCTTAGCAAATTACCTCAATACCTTCTATGCGAGGTTTGATGCTGGTAATAACAACACCAGCCCACAAGCCACGGCAATGGGGGGGGGGGGGTCTGCTGCTGATGGAGACTCAGTGTTCAGGGTAACAGAGCATGAGGTGAGGCGGACCTTTAAAAAAGTGAATATCAGGAAGGCAGCAGGTCCGGACGGCATCCCCGGCCGCGTCCTAAAAGTCTGTGCCGACCAACTAGCCCCGGTATTCACTGACATATTTAACCTGTCCTTAGAACAGGCTGTCATCCCCACCTGCCTGAAGAAGTCCACTATTATCCCTGTACCCAAAAAATCCAAGCCTGCTTGCCTCAACGACTACCGCCCTGTAGCTCTCACCTCCATAGCCATGAAGTGCTTTGAGAAGCTAGTAAAGGGCTACATCTGCTCCTCCCTCCCCATCAACATGGACCCCCTGCAATTTGCATACCGCCCCAACAGGTCCACGGAGGACGCCATAGCCCATGTGCTGCACACAGCAGCATCACACCTGGACAAGAGGCAGGGGAACTATGTGAGAATGCTATTCATCGACTACAGCTCGGCATTCAATACCATAGTCCCCTCCATACTCATAGCCAAGCTCAGGGACCTGGGCTTGAACTATGACCTCTGCCAGTGGGTCTTGGACTTCCTGACTGGCAGACCCCAGGTGGTGAGAGCAGGCAACTGCACCTCCTCATCCATCACCCTCAACATAGGGGCCCCCCAGGGCTGTGTTCTGAGTCCCCTCCTCTACTCCCTGTACACACACGACTGTGTGGCTCAGCGGAGTAGCAATACAATCATCAAATTTGCTGACGACACAGTGGTGGTGGGCCTGATCTCTGCCAACGACGAGAGGGCCTACCTGGAAGAGGTCAAGGTCCTGGCGGGATGGTGCCAGGAAAACAGCCTCTCCCTGAACGTCAGCAAAACAAAGGAGATGATTGTGGACTTCAGGAGGTCGGGGGTCAAGGACTACAGCCCCCTCAGCATCGACGGGGCACCGGTTGAGAGAGTCAACAGCTTTAAGTACCTCGGAGCCTACATATCCGAGGACTTGACATGGATCACACACATTTACAGTGTTGTGAAGAAGGCACGACAACGCCTCTACTTCCTCAGGCGCCTAAGGAAGTTCCAAGTCAGTCAGAAGATCCTTAAGAACTTCTACTCATGTACAATAGAGAGCATCTTGACTGGCAACATCACCTCCTGGTTTGGGAATAGCACTGCACAAGACCGAAGCAGACTACAAAGAGTGACACGTTCAGCCGAACGCACAATTGGAGGGGGGCTCCCCACCCTCCAGAACATTTACAACAAGCGTTGCAAGGGCAAGGCTAAGAGAATCATTAAAGACTCCAGTCACCCGAACAACTGCCTCTTTGAACTGCTGCGGTCAGGCAAGCGATACCGGAGTCTCAAGGCGAGCACAGAAATACTCAGAAGAAGCTTCTATCCCCAGGCCATCAGACTGCTAAACGAACAATGAACACTACACAACAACAACCACCAAACGCACATAGCACACACATCCACACGCACACACTCACTTTAAACAGACACACTGTAGCACCCACTCCACACACTTTATAGCACACACCCACTTTAAACAAACACACTGTAGCACCCACTCCCCACACTTTATATTTATTGATGAAGGATTGCACTACAACTCGTACACCTTACTGTAAATTGTACCTAAACTGTACCTCATCCCATTTCTGCTTTGCACTATATAGTACTGTACATTAGCACACTGCATAGTATTGTATATTATATGGTAACTCAGAACATTGTACATATGTCTATACCGAACACTGTGACCTCATTTTCTTCTTCTAAATTACATGCTATACTATGTTATTTGATACTATCTTGTCTAGCACAGTCTCTGGAGCGTAACAGTAAGAAGCATTTTGTATGAAAGTATTCTGTACTTCTGTATGACAACTATTAAAGAAACTTAAAGAAACTTGACCTGCAAACTGCCCCCTCAGAAAACTCTTAAAAACAGCTAAAAACACATATGTTCAGACAGGCATTTGGTCATATATGTGCATATTTATATAGGCACCCTTTGTCCTCACTGTTCCTATAGTTTTGTTTTTTAATTAGTGACTCATGATTTTATCGAAATTCTTTTATTCTACTTTTTTATCTGGTTTCATTGTTTTTTTTAACTGCTGTCTGTTGTTGTTGTCATTTATTTCTGATTTTGTTTTGTTGTGTTTTTTATATAAGCTGTAGTGTAAAGCACCCTGTGCATTCGTGCTGTGAAGGGTGCTGTATAAATAAAAGTCATTCATTCATTAATTCATACAGGAAGCACACCTTGCGTCATACAGGAAGCACACCTCGCGTCATACAGGAAGCACACCTCGCGTCATACAGGAAGCACACCTCGCTTCATACAGGAAGCACACCTCGCGCGTCATACAGGAAGCACACCTTGCTTGATACAAGAAGCACACAGGAAGCACACCTCGCGTCATACAGGAAGCACACCTTGCGTCATACAGGAAGCACACAGGAAGCACACCTCACTTCATACAGGAAGCACACTTCGCGTCATACAGGAAGCACACCTCGCTTCATACAGGAAGCACACAGGAAGCACACCTCGCTTCATACAGGAAGCACACATCGCGTCATACAGGAAGCACACCTCGCTTCATACAGGAAGCACACCTCTCGTCATACAGGAAGCACACCATGCGTCATACAGGAAGCACACCTCGCTTCATACAGGAAGCACACCTCGCGTCATACAGGAAGCACACCTCGCGTCATACAGGAAGCACACCTCGCTTCATACAGGAAGCACACCTCGCTTCATACAGGAAGCACACCTCGCTTCATACAGGAAGCACACCTCGCGTCATACAGGAAGCACACCTTGCGTCATACAGGAAGCACACCTGGCTTCATACAGGAAGCACACCTCGCGTCATACAGGAAGCACACCTCGCGTCATACAGGAAGCACACCTCGCTTCATACAGGAAGCACACCTTGCGTCATACAGGAAGCACACCTCGCGTCATACAGGAAGCACACCTGGCTTCATACAGGAAGCACACCTGGCTTCAAATCATTGTATCATGAGCCAACGGGTCAAGGGTCAAGGTGAATGGTAGCCTGACGGACCGGATTAGGTTAGAGAGGGCTACCCGATAGGGCTGTTGTCTTTCACCGACACTATTCGCCGTCTTCATCGAACCATTGGCCCAACTAATTAGGCAGAACAAGGGGGGTTCAAGTTCAAGTTCAAGTTCTTTAATAGTTGTCATACAGAAGTACAGAATACTTTCATACAAAATGCTTCTTACTGTTACGCTCCAGAGACTGTGCTAGACAAGATAGTATCAAATAACATAATAACATAATATAGCATGAATTTAGAAGAAGAAAATGAGGTCACAGTGTTCGGTATAGACATATGTACAATGTTCTGAGTTACCATATAATATACAATACACAATACTATGCAGTGTACTAATGTACAGTACTATCTAGTGCAAAGCAGAAATGGGATGAGGTACAATTTTTGGTACAATTTACAGTAAGGTGTACGAGTTGTAGTGCAATCCTTCATCCATAAATATAAAGTGTGGGGAGTGGGTGCTACAGTGTGTTTGTTTAAAGTGGGTGTGTGCTATAAGTGTGTGGAGTGGGTGCTACAGTGTGTTTGTTTAAAGTGAGTGTGTGCGTGTGGATGTGTGTGCTATGTGCGTTTGGTGGTTGTTGTTGTGTAGTGTTCATTCATTGTTCGTTTAGCAGCCTGATGGCCTGGGGATAGAAGCTTCTTCTGAGTCTTTCTGTGCTCGCCTTGAGACTCCTGTATCGCTTGCCTGACCGCAGCAGTTCAAAGAGGCAGTTGTTCGGGTGACTGGAGTCTTTAATGATTCTCTTAGCCTTGCCCTTGCAGGAGATAAGGGGATCAGAAGAACACAAATTGGGTCTATTCGCAGATGATGTGATAGTATATATGAGACAACCAGACACAAGCTTCCCGATACTAATGGACCTACTGGAAGACACAGACTTTAGCATTAAACTACACACCAATGATGGGGATTACAGATAAATACTAAATTAGATGGGACTCAGACAAGATTAAATACTTAGGGATGAATATTACAAAAGGGGTGGAGGAATTATATAACGCAAACTATACACAGATCAATCAAAAGAGGGATCTAGGAAGGTGGACAGTACCACCCCTGGACTTCAGCTCGAGGATTGAAATGATCAAGATGAACATATTGCCGAGGCTGCTGTACCTATATATCAATCTCTGCCCATACCAATACCACAGAACCAATTTAGAGAATGGGATAAATTGATATCAAGGTTTATTTGGGGGGGAAAGAAGCCAAGGATCAGATTTGTGACTCTGCAGCAGCTTCCAAAGGAGAGAGGAGGAACGGCGGTGCCCAGTCTCAAGGATCAATACCACGCGGCAGAGCCCAGGGCTGTGGCATGTTGGTGCAACGTGAACTACGCAGCCAGATGGAAAGACCTTGAAATGAAGGGGGAGGGCTATCACACTCAACCACTAGTAGGGGATAAGGAATTATTTAGAACACAGGAACATTTATTAGACCCAATTACTAAATTCACTTTAAACATTTGGAACACGATAGGAAAAAGGGATACCAACTAGAAAAATAGACAAAAATTCTGAGGTGGTTAACACATGATAGTACATTTCAAGCGGGGAAAGAAGATAATCGTTTCAAAAGGTGGGAACGGGGGGGGGGGCATCACAGCAATATGCACGATGGTGGAGAGAAAGGGGAGATGCAGAGTTTCCAATATCTAAAAGATAGGTTTGGTCTGGAGAGAGGAGTTCACTTTAGATACGTACAGATTAGGGATTACTATGAGAAGGGAATAAAATCGGGATAGGACCAGTAATCAAGGTCATGGTTAATGCAGACGAAGGGAGAAAAGGTAGAGTGATCTCAGCGCTCCATCAGGCTCTGCTGGGATGTAGGGGTAATTCAACAATGTATATAAAAGGAAAGTGGGAAAGGGAACTAGGGATCGGGATGACGGAGGAAGAATGGTACAATGTATGCAGCTTTTTACGTGCAAAATTGAACTGCTGCTGTCACCCACTGTCACCTCCATTCATATGTAAATACTGATCGGAACATGCAATGTTACTCACTGTGCCTTGTATATTATTATATTTATCAATTTGTACCTTCTTTTCTAGCACTCGCTTGTATTTAAATATGTTTAAGTTAAGTATTGTGTGATTTTGAGGGCGGCTACGTGGTGCAGTGGGCAAGGCGCTCACCACGAATACTGGAGACTGGGCTCGAACAGGTTCGCCTCCCTGTTCGAGCCCAGCGCTCCACATTGCTTTCAGTTTAGCTGGTCGTCCGTACTAATACACATTGGCAGTATTACGGGGAGGGAAACTGATGGGTGGGGATCGGGCGTTGTGGACAGCGACTCCTACAGGTCGGTTGGTGCGCCTGCACAGTAGAATCAGGAAGCGATGGGGGCGGGGCCCCTCCAAAGCCCAGACCCCCGACGCTGAAAGATCGAGCCGCGCAGGTGGAAAGGATGTGGCGGCTGTTACCTCGAGTATCGGAAGGGACCCGTGCTATGTATGATTTAGTCCACATTGCAGCCGGCTTGTGGGAGGCAAGAAACAACATTCGAGACAGGGGAGGGTTGAATTGGACGATACGAAAAATTGGGATGGGAGAAAAATTTAAAAATGGGAGAAAAAGTGGATACAAAAAAAAGTATTGTGTGATTTTGTGTGAAGGGCGGACTAGCAAAGTAAGATTTTCATTGTATGGCAAACTGTCTGTTTAACTGTCTGTTTAACTAAGGTCGCTTTCACATATAGTTTTGGTGGACTCGGTGCGGTTCTGGTGGTGAAGTTGCAACATTGTTGCATTCTTCATTTGGTTCGCCTGCGTTCACACTAAAATCTGTGAGGCGCACCCTATGCACCGAACTATCTGAACAATGTCACGCGGTCGAAAAGGGCGCTCGTCTATTGGACACAATGGAGAGTGGAAATCCCTCCCTTTCAGGAAGTGAAATGCGCGTCAACACAAACTGCGTGAGCGTGATAGTAGCAGAGACGTGGCATTGATCCATCGTTCGATGCAGTGTGCTTGTTTTGCAGTGAATGCGCGCCGCGGTAATATTAATAATAATAACAGCTGTGTTTTTTTTCTTCCTTGTTCTACCCCAAGATGCACAGTAGATAGATAGATAGATAGATGCAGTGTGCTTGTTTTGCAGTGAATGCGCGCCGCGGTAATAATATACCCAAGATGGTTTATCAGGTGACTTCCTGCGTTTGGTTCGATGAAGCCGAACCGAGACCGACGTTTTCAGGCAGACCAGAGTTCGCCTGCTTGGTCCGCGGACCGAGTTCGACGCGCATTCACACAAACCCGAAAAACCGGACTATCGAATTCTGGTCCGAAAGTCCGGACCAAACAGCCCCTGTGTGAAAGCGACCTAACTGTCTGTTTAACTGTCTGTTTAACTAACTGTCTGTTTAACTGTGCACATGACAATAAACCATCTTGAATCTTGAATCTTGAATGCAGGGTACAGCACTCAGCCACTGGTTCAAGGGTATGGAGGGAGTTTGGATGGGAAAATATGATTAGGTATTTCATAACACCAGAGATGAAGGGGAGATACGCACCAACACAGAAGGCATGTCGGAGGCTATGCGGTCAGGAGGGCGCGGATCACACACATATTTTGGAAGTGTCTAAAGATAAGGGAGTATTGGGAAGGAATATGGGAGACATTAAAGGGGATATTGGGTTATGAAGTGCCTACGGTGCTATATCTGGGGAATCTGAGACAGGGAAACATACAAGGAGAGGACAAATACCTGGTAAAGACACTACTGGTAGCCAGCAAGAAAACAATAACTAGAGCCTGGTATAAAGAGGAGCCACCTACAAAGGAACAGTGGCTGGGTGTGGTAGAGGAAATATATGACATGGAAAGATTTACACATATTGAGGGTACAGGAGAAATGTGGGTCAAAATGGGTTGAATATAAAAGAAAAGTGAACGACACCACAGACTGAAACCAGAACATGATGTCACCTTTATACATTAAAGAAAGCTCACATGTCACCAGGTCACTGTATTGTTTCGTTTGTTTTTGTTACATCCTTGTTTTCGGTGCAGGACCAGCTCTGTGGGACTCTGACTCGAATGTAACATACAGGACAAGTGTTGTATCATTTTAAATGTTGTCAATAAAAAATAAAAGTAAAAAAAAATTAAAGAACTCTTTATGAGGTGTGTTTTATATTATGTATATATAATATATAAGATAAGATACATGAGTCTCTTACTGGACTGTTTCATCTAAACATCTCATTTAAACACCTAAACATTTAAACATCTAAACATGTAAACATCTAAACATCTCATCATCTAACTGTAAAAACATGTCTCCCTTCAGACCAACTCCTGCATAGTTACCATGGTTACCAAGACGTTAAAGAAAAACAAATAAGTGCAGCCGAAGGGTTAATGGAGCAGAGAGTGTGTATGTGTGTGTGTATATGTATGTGTGTGTGTATGTGTATGTGTCTGTGTGTGTCTGTGTGTGTGTGTCTATATAATAATAATATAATGCAGGACCTCTTTAGAGAGGTCTTCATTCGGCATGCAACGACACAACGACATGCAATGGGCGGCACACACACACACAGAGGAATACACACATACACACACACACACACACACACAGAGGAATACACACACACACACACACACACACACATGCAATTGTCTCTCAGGGTCGCCGATGCGATTGAGCTCTGCGTTTAACCCATCCCGTCGTCCTTCGCCCCAAGGGCAGCCGGGAGCAGACAGGGCTGCCGCGCCCCGGGGACCAATCCAAGTGCTCCTGCCCGTCTTCGTCAGGGACGCGACAGCGTCAGCGATCTGTTGTGCATGTTTTTCCATTGGGTTTCTCTTATGGGGGGGGGGACCCTGGCGAGCACGGGGAGAACATGCAAACAAACTCCACACAGAAAGGCCTGGGAGATACCCCACCTGGGTACCTGGCATTAGGGGTGGACGGTATGGTCTAAAATTTATATCACGGTATAATTTGAAGCATAGACGGTAACGGTATATATCACGGTATCATCGTTTTTGATTAAAAAAAAAAATTATTTTATATAATTTTTTTTTTTTTTTTATAAAATATACATATTATATAATTAGACTTGTACTTGTATTATCTGCGAGACATCGCCACCACGCAACAAGCTCCACTGTCTGTGTGTACTCTAGTAGCCTCCAGCTACGGCCAGGATTATCCGGAGCTGCACCTGGACCTATACTCGAGTAGCCTCGAGCAGAGCTACGGCCAGGATTCTCCGGCGCTGCACCTGGACCCTATTGGCATAACGTTACTTAACTGTGCTCATCAAGCCCTCAGCTCGAATACGCATCGAATCAGTGTTATAAGACATTGATATCAGGAGCTATCTGTAGCTACTGCTAGCCGGATATATAACGTTAATACAACGCCTCAGTGAATTATTTAGTTCAATGGGACATTTCGTTTTGAACGGTGAACCAACTTGCGTTAACGTGAGCTAACGGCTAACGGAGCTATCATACACGACTACTCTACTAGACTTGATGGAGCGTTTGTTGATGTCAGGAGCTATCGGTAGCTGGCCGACTAGATACCGTTCGGTTAGACAATGCCTCATCATGTATTAAACTAAAAGTGAATAGTTGACTGGGTCATTTTGTAACGGTAGCTAAGCTAACGTTAGCTCAGGGAGACGTCCCGTCCCACTAGACTACTAGTAGACCCGTGTTTACATGCGTGCGGGAGGGGCTGGCACGCCCACTGCGCGAAGCCTCCTAAATAACTTTTTCCAGTTCGCACATATCTATTATCTATGACTAATTCTATCTATTTTTAGGGGCAAATGCGAGTGAAATAGTCGCGCAGTGGTTACATGACGTCATTGCTATTTTAGAGCTGCACTACCGGTTACACGGTATAGGCAAAATCCATACCGTAGAGCAAATTCATACCGTTTATACCGTATACCGTTTATACCGTCCACCCCTACCTGGCATCATGGAAACCTGGTCCCCAAGCGGGAATCGAACCCTGGACCTTCTTGCTGTGAGGCGACAGTGTTAACCACTACACCACCGTGCTGTGTGTCTATGTGTGTGTGTGTGTGTCTCTGTGTGTGTGTGTGTTTCTGTGTGTGTGTTTCTGTGTGTGTGCGTGTCTCTGTGTGTGTGTGTGTGCGTGTCTCTGTGTGTGTGTGTGTGTGTGTGTGTATCTGTGTGTGTGTGTGCGTGTCTCTGTGTGTGTGTGTGTGTGTGTGTGTGTGCGTGTCTCTGTGTGTGTGTGTCTGCGTCTCTCTGTGTGTGCGTGTCTCTGCGTGTCTCTCTGTGTGTGTCTCTGTGTGTCTCTCTGCGTGTCTCTCTGTGTGTGTCTCTGTGTGTGCGTGTCTCTGTGTGTGTGTGTGTGTGTGCGTGTCTCTGTGTGTGTGTGTCTGCGTCTCTCTGTGTGTGTGTGTCTCTGCGTGTCTCTCTGCGTGTCTCTCTGTGTGTCTCTCTGCGTGTCTCTCTGTGTGTGTCTCTGTGTGTGCGTGTCTCTGTGTGTGTGTGTGTGTGTGCGTGTCTCTGTGTGTGTGTCTGCGTCTCTCTGTGTGTGTGTGTCTCTGCGTGTCTCTCTGCGTGTCTCTCTGTGTGTGTCTCTGTGTGTGCGTGTCTCTGTGTATGTGTGTCTCTGTGTGTGTGTCTCTGTGTGTGTGTGTGTCTCTGCGTGTCTCTGTGTGTGTGTCTCTGTGTGTGCGTGTCTCTGCGTGTCTCTGTGTGTGTGTGTGTGTGTCTCTGCGTGTCTCTGTGTGTGTGTCTCTGTGTGTGCGTGTCTCTGCGTGTCTCTGTGTGTGTGTGTGTCTCTGTGTGTGTGTCTCTGTGTGTGTGTGTGTCTCTGCGTGTCTCTGTGTGTGTCTCTGTGTGTGTCTGTGTCTGTCTGTATGTGTGTGTGTGTCTCTGCGTGTCTCTGTGTGTGTGTCTCTGTGTGTCTCTCTGCATGTCTCTGTGTGTGTGTCTCTGTGTGTCTCTCTGCGTGTCTCTGTGTGTGTCTCTGTGTGTGTGTCTCTGTGTGTGTGTCTCTGCGTGTCTCTGTGTGTCTCTGTGTGTGTCTCTGTGTGTGTGTGCGTGTCTCTGTGTGCGTGTCTCTGTGTGTGTGTCTCTGTGTGTGTGTCTCTGCGTGTCTCTGTGTGTCTGCGTGTCTCTGTGTGTGTGTCTCTGCGTGTCTCTGTGTGTCTCTGTGTGTGTCTCTGTGTCTCTGTGCGTGTCTCTGTGTGTGTGTGTGGCCAGCCACCACTATTTAGCACGATAACAAAACACCTGATGTGAAATAGAAGCTGGTCGTCCTGCAACATTGTGAACCAGAGCGGACGGCAGATCAAGCCTCCTGTTACAGGAGAGTAACCGCTACCAGCCGTCATAAAGAGCTCCACCCAAAATACTGCATTCCTCCCCCACCCCCCCCACCCCTCCCCCTCCCTCCCCCCTCCGCTGGTTACTGGCTTCTAAAAAGGCTACACCTTGTTGTTGTATAGAGCTTATCTGATCTGAGCCCTAAGCCTTTCAAAACACCACAAATGACTGCCCCACCTCGCATGGCAACTGGTTTGTGTGTGTCTGTGTGTGTGTGTGTGTGTGTGTGTGCATGTGTGTGTGCGTGCGTGTGTGTGTATACTGTATGTGTGTGTGTGTGTGTGTGTGTGTGTGTGTGTGTGTGTGCCTGTGTGTGTGTGTGTGTGCCTGTGTGTGTGTACCTGTGTCTGTGTAGTGTACTGTATGTGTGTGTGTGTGTGTGTGTGTGTGTGTGTGTGTGTGTGTGTGTGTGTGAGCGTGTGTGTGTGTGTGTGTGTGTGTGTGTGTGTGTGTGTGTGTGTGTGTGTGTGTGTGTAAAGTGAGAGGGCTCTCTCTCCCTGCAGCTGGTTCATGTAGGTCTGATTAGATGCAGCTCTGGGTACGAGACCTACAGTGAACCCTGTCAGGGTCTGTTTCAGTGTTTCTGTCCGTTTCAGTGTTTCAGTCTGTTTCTGTCTGTTTCTGTCTGTACAGTGATACAGGTATAAAGACACTATGGTAGTAAGTCGTACTGGCCAGCAGTGTAACTAGTAAGAGTAGGTAAGAGATATGTACAGATATAGATATAGTGTTAATATGCACAGTGATACAGGTATAAAGACACTATGGTAGTAAGTCATACTGGCCAGCAGCGTAACTAGTAAGAGTAGGTAAGAGATATGTACAGATACGTAAAAAGGATTATTATGCAGGTATGTACAGACAGATGGATAAATATATATATGGACATTCTGAGACCCAGGACCTTCAGCGCGGAGACCCTGCAGACGGGTTACATTCCTTCAATAAACAGTCAGCAGCCCCCCCCCCCCCCCCCCCCCACAGCCCACGACACCAGAACCAGAACCACAACCCTGCAGCACCACAAGCCTGACCTTTAACCTCCACGGCCCTGTTCCCATCTGCAAGCGCATCAGTCAGGATTATTTTGACCATTTCATTCAATTTGCTTATTTAAATTGCAACAGCGCAATGACCGCCAACGTGGCATACTACATACTATATCTGTACATATCTGTAGATACTATATCTATATCTGTACATATCTGTATATACTATATCTGTAGATACTATATCTGTACATATCTGTAGATACTATATCTGTAGATACTACATACTAGGGGTGGACGGTATGGTCTAAAATTTATATCACGGTATAATTTGAAGCATAGACGGTAACGGTATATATCACGGTATCATCGTTTTTGATAAAATTTTTTTTTTTATTTTATATATATATATATTTTTTTAATAAAATATATATATTATATAATTAGACTTGTACTGGTATTATCTGCGAGACATCGCCACCACGCAACAAGCTCCACTGTCTGTGTGTACTCTAGTAGCCTCCAGCTATGGCCAGAATTATCCGGAGCTGCACCTGGACCTATACTCGAGTAGCCTCGAGCAGAGCTACGGCCAGGATTCTCCGGCGCTGCACCTGGACCCTATTGTATTGGTATTATAACGTTAGCAAGCCCTCAGCTCGAATACGCATCGAATCAGTGTTATAAGACATTGATATCATGTAGCTACTGCATATATAACGTTAATACAACGCCTCAGTGAATTATTTAGTTCAATGGGACATTTCGTTTTGAACGGTGAACTAACTTGTGTTAGCGTGAGCTAACAGGTAGCATACACGTCTCTAGTACTAGACTTTGTGGAGCGTTTGTTGATGTCAGGAGCTATCGGTAGCTGGCCGACTAGATACCGTTCGGTTAGACAATGCCCCATCATGTATTAAACTAAAAGTGAATAGTTGACTGGGTCATTTTGTAACGGTAGCTAAGCTAACGTTAGCTCAGGGAGACGCCGACAGCTCCCGTGTCCCGTCCCACTAGACTACTAGACCCGTGTTTACATGCGTGCGGTAGGGGCTGGCACGCCCACTGCGCGAAGCCTCCTAAATAACTTTTTCCAGTTCGCACATATCTATTATCTATGACTAATTCTATCTATTTTTAGGGGCAAATGCCAGTGAAATAGTCGCGCTGTGGTTACATGACGTCATTGCTATTTTAGAGCTGCACTACCGGTTACACGGTATACTCAAAATCCATACCGTAGAGCAAATTCATACCGTTTATACCGTATACCGTTTATAGCGTCCACCCCTACTACATACTATATCTGTACATATCTGTAGATACTATATCTGTAGATACTATATCTGTACATATCTGTAGATACTATATCTGTACATACTACATACTATATCTGTACATATCTGTAGATACTATATCTATATCTGTACATACTACATACTATATCTGTACATACTAAATACTATATCTGTACATACTACATACTATATCTGTACATATCTGTAGATACTATATCTATATCTATACATATCTGTAGATACTATATCTATATCTATACATATCTGTAGATACTACATACTATATCTGTACATATCTGTAGATACTATATCTATATCTGTACATATCTGTAGATACTATATCTATATCTGTACATATCTGTAGATACTATATCTATATCTGTACATATCTGTAAATACTATATCTATATCTGTTAGGGATGGGTACCGAATTCGGTACTTTTGAGGTACCGAACCGAAACACGTCAGTACTATCGAGTATCGAATCAAGTGAGAAACAGAAAAAAAAATAAAAACAAAATAAAAATAAAAGTTTTTATTATTATTATTTTTTTTTTTTTTTACTTTTTTCTTTTCATGTCAACGTTCACACGCACAATATATGCTTACCTAGGATTTGACTTGATTCAACAACAAAGCAGTCGGAGCAATGACAAGCCGAAAACTGTCGAAATTGTAGTTATTTGAAGTTTGTATTTTTTTTTTACGACTGAGGTAGGTAAATACAATTTCTTGAGACTAAAGTACCGAAAAAAGGTACCGTTGGGTACCGGTATCGATTCACAGGTACCGGTACCGGTTCAAATGTGAAAGGTACCCATCCCTAATATCTGTACATACTACATACTATATCTGTACATATCTGTAGATACTATATCTATATCTGTACATATCTGTAGATACTATATCTATATCTGTACATATCTGTAGATACTATATCTATATCTGTACATATCTGTAGATACTATATCTGTACATATCTGTAAATACTATATCTATATCTGTACATACTACATACTATATCTGTACATATCTGTAGATACTATATCTATATCTGTACATATCTGTAGATACTATATCTATATCTGTACATATCTGTACATATCTGTAGATACTATATCTATATCTGTACATATCTGTAAATACTATATCTATATCTGTACATACTACATACTAGGCTTGGGCGGTATGACGGTATTACGGTATACCAGGGTATTTCGAAATACCGACGGTATGATTTTCAATACCGTGACGTCACAGACTGTGCGCCAACTCTGTAGTGCACAGCACGCGCCAGCAGAGGGCAGGGCAGTCTTGTCTTTCCCTCTCTCAGTCAGAGCAGAGCACAGCTGAGCAGGTCACGCAACGCGCATGTTCCGTTGGGTCTTTCATCTTGCATGTGTTAATCTGCACGATAAATAAATACTTATTCTTCTATATAATGCGGTTATGGACCGTTTATTAACCATGGGCCCACTTCCAGACATTGGATGATTGAGGAATCGGGAAACGGAGCGTTTTTCTAACGTTTTGAAATTGATTGGTGCATGAATGTGGACTCAGGGACACGTTGTTTGGGTACCGCCCGGTAAGTAAGTTATGTTATGGTTAAGCGATTGGAAGATGAACGTATGAGATATGAATGCTGGTGGTAGTGTATGTTTGGTAAAGCGTTCCAGTTCGACTGTGTGTGTGCGTATTGGCTTCGCGTTTCACTACATTGGTTTAATAAGCTGGGTTTTGATTATCACTTAATCAATGCAGAATACATTTTGTGCGTCTGTATGTGTAGTTGTGTACTACTGTCGTGAGTTTGTGAGTCATATTGCTCTAATGTCAGCCTCCGTTATACGCTCTGTATGACTCGTTTCATATGTGTCTCGAATGTGCGCGCTGGTTTGTTTACACTTGGTAACATGGGTCGCTAAGGAATTTAGGCTTGAGGTTGAAGAGAGTGCACTTTTAGGTTGAAAGAACGGCCCTAATGTCAACGTGTTTCAATATAAGCGCTGATGAAAATGAAAGTCATACCGTCATATACCGTATACCGGGGTATTATGTCATCAAGGTATGACGGTATGAAAAAAATTATACCGCCCAAGCCTACTACATACTATATCTGTACATATCTGTAGATACTATATCTATATCTGTACATATCTGTAGATACTATATCTATATCTGTACATATCTGTAGATACTATATCTATATCTGTACATATCTGTAGATACTATATCTATATCTGTACATATCTGTAGATACTATATCTATATCTGTACATACCTGTACTATATCTATATCTGTACATACCTGTAAATACTATATCTATACATACCTGTACTATATCTATATCTGTACATACCTGTAAATACTATATCTATACATACCTGTACTATATCTATATCTGTACATACCTGTAAATACTATGGCTGGACGGTATGGTAAAAAATTTATATCACGGTATAATTTGAAGAATAGACGTAACGGTATATATCACGGTATATTCATTTATCTTAAAATGTCTATATAATGCTTCTGAAGGGGTAGAACACTGGCAGCTATTACTGTACTCTTGTATTACTAGGACATATTTCACATAGTACAAGAGGTATTTTAAGAACATTTATTGTGCAAAACTGCAATAGAAAAATGCAAAACCTTTTCTCAAGTTACTTCCATCTCTGAAAAACACTTTTTTCATGAAATACAATCAAATCAAGCGGCACAAAGTGAAGACAGGAGGTTTCTTTCCCTCAAACAACTCAAACACAATAAAACTCCAACATAACTAAAGGGAGCTTGAGCCAGTTGAGCGGGTCTGTAGTTTCAAATTCCTGGGAGTCCACATCTCCGAGGACCTGTCCTGGACCACCAACACCTCGACCCGGGTCAAGAAGGCCCACAAGCGCCTCTTCTTCCTGAGGAAGTTGGCCAAACTCCACCCACTATCCCCTCCCGTGCTATAGTGAACTTCTATCGCTGTACGATTGAGAGCATCCTCACCACCTGCATCTCAGTCTGGTACGGCAACTGCACCGTTAAGGACCGGAAATCACTGCAGAGGGTAGTGAAGGTAGGCCAACGCATCACCAAGACCCCACTCCCCCCCGCCTCATCAGAGACGCCTCTCACCCCAACCATGGACTGTTCACCTGCCTGCGGGGCACTCGCTCTGGGGCACGCTACCCGCCTGCGGGGCACTCGCTCTGGGGCACGCTACCCGCCTGCGGGGCACTCGCTCTGGGGCACGCTACCCGCCTGCGGGGCACTCGCTCTGGGGCACGCTACCCGCCTGCGGGGTCCTCTCTCTGGGGCACGCTACCCGCCTGCGGGGTACTCGCTCTGGGGCACGCTACCCGCCTGCGGGGCACTCGCTCTGGGGCACGCTACCCGCCTGCGGGGCACTCGCTCTGGGGCACGCTACCCGCCTGCGGGGTACTCTCTCTGGGGCACGCTACCCGCCTGCGGGGTACTCGCTCTGGGGCACGCTACCGCAGCCTCCCAGGCAGAACCAACAGGACCACGAATAGGTTCTTCCCCTCAGCTGTCAGACTTCTGAATCAAAACTCTACTTAGTGTCTTTGTGAGGTTCGCCTCTTCCCTGGACCTTTAATTCCTGTTCCCTGGACCTTTGATTCCCTGTCTCCTCACCTCTCCAGCCCCCACCCTCGCGTTCGTTTACTCTCGTCTGCTCTTCAGCAGCCCACACCCTTGGACTACCTGTCATTATGTGTTTGATTGGTCCGTGCCGAACACACACTTCTAGTCAAGTATCAATTACTATCTCGCACCTGATGTGTGTTCTAATTAGCGCCCCAGTGGGCTTTAAATAGCTCGATCTCCCCCCCAGTCCTCGTCGGGTCGTTCTGCAAACTCCTACGGGAGATTCTCTATCTGCAAACTCCTACGGGAGATTCTCTATCTGCAAACTCCTACGGGAGATTCTCTATCTGTAAGCTCCTACGGGAGATTCCCTATCTGTCTGTATGCTGTTTCATCTCCGGCGTGAGACGAGGTGCAAGCCTTCGCCACCTGTCGCCGTTTGCCTAGAGTGGGACACAGTACTGCGCTCTCTAATTCTCTACGGGAGGTATTCCAGTGTTCCACTCCAGACCCCGCGCCAGATGCGCTCTCCGAACCGGCGCGTTCTCCAAGCAGACGCGCACCACTCCAGACCCCGCGCCAGATGCGCTCTCTGAACCGGCGCGTTCTCCAAGCAGACGCGCACCACTCCAGACCCCGCGCCAGATGCGCTCTCCGAACCGGCGCGTTCTCCAAGCAGACGCGCACCACTCCAGACCCCGCACCAGATGCGCTCTCCGAACCGGCGCGTTCTCCAAGCAGACGCGCACCACTCCAGACCCCGCGCCAGATGCGCTCTCCGAACCGGCGCGTTCTCCAAGCAGACGCGCACCACTCCAGACCCCGCGCCAGATGCGCTCTCCGAACCGGCGCGTTCTCCAAGCTGACGCGCACCACTCCAGACCCCGCGCCAGATGCGCTCTCCGAACCGGCGCGTTCTCCAAGCAGACGCGCACCACTCCAGACGTCTAGCCTGCGCCCTCCTACTCCATCCCTGTAAGCAGCTCTGGCCCTAGTCTCCCCTGTTGGCTTCTTTGTTAGCTCCCCTGTTAGCTTCCCTGTTAGCTCCCCTGTTAGCCTGCTAGTCTCCCCTGTTAGCTCCCTTGTTAGCCTTGTTAGTTCCCCTGTTGACTCCCCTGTTAGCTTCCCTGTTAGCTCCCCTGTTTAGCCTGTTGACTCCCCTGTAGCTTCCTTGTTAGCCTTGTTAGTTCCCCTGTTGACTCCCCTGTTAGCTTCCCTGTTAGCTCCCCTGTTTAGCCTGTTGACTCCCCTGTAGCTTCCTTGTTAGCCTCGTTAGCTCCCCTGCAGCTTGCTAGGCCTCTACTACCAGCATGGCCCAGTCTGCTAGCTTAGCCCCGGCTGCTAGCACAGCCTCTATGTTAATGCAGCCCTTGCAGCTAGCATAGGCCCTGTAGCTAGCCATGCCCAGGCAGCTAACCCGGTCCCTCTGCATGGCCTCCACTTTTTGTGTAGTTTTCCCCACTGCTAGGACTGCCCCTTCAGCTAGCAAGGTCAGTTTCCCCACTGCTAGGACTGCCCCTTCAGCTAGCAAGGTCAGTTTTCTCCCACTGCTAGGACTGCCCCTTCAGCTAGCAAGGTCAGTTTTCCCCACTGCTAGGACTGCCCCTTCAGCTAGCAAGGTCAGTTTTCTCCCACTGCTAGGACTGCCCCTTCAGCTAGCAAGGTCAGTTTTCCCCACTGCTAGGACTGCCCCTTCAGCTAGCAAGGTCAGTTTTCTCCCACTGCTAGGACTGCCCCTTCAGCTAGCAAGGTCAGTTCTCTCCCACTGCTAGGACTGCCCCTTCAGCTAGCAACAGGGTATCTGCAGGTTTAGCCCAGTCAGATTTAAGGCTTTTTAAGACTTTTTAATGCCACTCAGAATAAAATTTAATACCAATTTCACGATAACAAAATGGCAAAAATCATGGGTACTCTCAGTACACTCATTCAAGGGTACTACGACTATGCCTGGCTACACCTCATGGTACCAAAGCACCTCAAAGGTACTAAAAACAAGATTACAAACATCACAAAACAAACTGGTCAGACTACTGCTTAACCTCACTCCTAAAACCCACTTTACCCCTGCCCACATTCAAAACCGCTCTTTAAGAGCACCTACGGGAGGCTGCAATTCGAAGCTGGCCACCGTAAATGTCCAACCCCCCCCCCCCCCCCCCCCCCCCCCTAATGTACAGTCTCATCCCCATCATATATATATAATATTTTCTGTTAGGATCTCTGGGTAACAGTACTGTATATTATTTGCATATCGTATGTCACAAATGTAACAGTACTACAGTATATACCTGTATGTCATGCATGTCCCTATGCCATAAATGTCATGATGTCATGTATGTTTTTACTGTATTTATTTCTGTATATTTTATTTCATTTTTATTCTATTTTACTCTACTCTTATCCCAGGCAACTTGATTGATTTGTGTTATTATTCTAATTAGTGACCTGTCCTGTCTAAATGTTTAAATGTTGAGCGATTTGCAGTGTCAAATTTCCCACGGGATAATAAAAGTATTTCTATTCTATCTATTCTATGTTGTGTATGTTTTTGATTGATTGATTGAAAACGTTATTAACAGATTGCAGAATGGGTACAATACAGTACAGCTCAATACACACAATTGTTAAGGGGATGCAGACCAGAGAAAGACTTTCGTCTTGTTTACATCAGGGTCCCCCATTTTCAATTCATCAGTAATGTCTATATGAATTGAAAATGGGGGACCCTGATGTAAACAAGACAAACGTCTTTCTCTGGTCTGCATCCCCTTATTATTGTGTGTATGTACTGTATTGTACACATTCTGCAATCTGTTAAATAAAGTTTTCATTCATCCAGTTGTTTTGTTTTTGTGGTTTGGTTGAATGAATACTTTATTTAACAGATTTCAGAATGGGTACAATACAGTACAGCTCAATACACACAATAATAAGGGGATGCAGACCAGAGAAAGACTTTCGTCTTGTTTACATCAGGGTCCCCCATTTTCAATTCATCATAACATTTATGACATACACATATACAGTACGTTACTGCGTTCCAACCTACAACTGCTCCACACCAGTTCCACGCCAGTCTCCGTAAATGTTCCGTTATAAAAATAAAATACCATTTCAATACACAACAAGTTTTCGTGTTTTGAAATACATGAAAGGAAATTAGCTAACGTTGATTCGCCTAACGTTAAGGCTTTGCTACATGCTGCGTATTTCAAAACACTGCGGTGAAAACAGAGTCCGGTAAACACAAGTTTGTAATTCCAATAGTGTATTCTGCCTGTTACTTGACTATTTCGATTATTGAAGTGGTATTTTTAAAACTAACATTTACGGAGACCGGTGTGGAGCACTTGTAGTGTCGAGCCAGGCTGAGACACGTTAATAATATGATCCATTAGCTCACCTTGCATGTGGCTCGAAAGTGCACTCTCCCCCATCGTAAAAATCTTCAAGTCCTTTCTGCATATTTTGCAGACGGCTACTCGAGGATGTTCTCCTCTTTTCGAGCCAGAGCTCATTAAAACGGCAGCCTCCCGGCATTTTGACCACACACACGCGCGCTGTTCTCAGATAGCACAGCTAAAAACACTACGGGTAGAGCCGAGCCACATTTCATTTTGCGTGAAAGGCGATTTCAAAATAGGCTCAATCGAATCGCTCCGACTTATTTTATTTCTTTGTCTAAACAAACCAAACTATTCAGTCAGATAGCGATTTATTATTAAATCTATGTCTTTGTCTATGGCATTTTTAAGACCTCTGAAAATGGATTTAAGACATTTTAAGACAAACTAAGGCCTTAATTATTGATAAACAAATTTAAGACTTTTTAAGACTTTTTAAGGATCCGCGGACACCCTGTAGCAAGGTCTGTTTTCCCCACTGCTAGGACTGCCCCTTCAGCTAGCAAGGTCAGTTCCCCACAGCTAGGACTGTCCTTCCAGCTAGCTTGTTCTCTCATGCTGGTCCAGCCCTGTCTGCCAGCCTAGCTCCGGCAGCTAGCGCAGCCTCTATGTTAATGTAGCAGTACAGCTAGCATAGGCCCTGTAGCTATCAGTGCCCTGGCAGCTACCCTTTCCCTCTGCTAGCCCCTTCCCTGTTCCCCTCTCCAGTGCCCCTGTTCCAGCCCTGTCTGCTAGCCTAGCTCCGGCAGCTAGCGCAGCCTCTATGTTAATGTAGCAGTACAGCTAGCATAGGCCCTGTAGCTATCAGTGCCCTGGCAGCTACCCTTTCCCTCTGCTAGCCCCTTCCCGGTTCCCCTCTCCAGTGCCCCTGTCCCTCACCCTGTCCAAGGCCTTAACCCTGTTTTCTCTGTCCCTGTCTCCAGCCCGCCCCCGCGGGCCTCTGTTCCCGGTTCCCCTCTCCAGTGCCCCTGTCCCTCGCCCTGTCCAAGGCCTTAACCCTGTTTTCTCTGTCCCTGTCTCCAGCCCGCCCCCGCGGGTCCCTGTTCCTGTTCCCCTCTCCAGTTCCCTTGCCCTGGCCCTGTCCTTTAGCCTTTCCCTTAGCCTTCCCCTTAGCCAGCTCGCCTCTTAAAGGCACTGTGCCTATTTTCCCTAGTTCTTGTTTTCCAGTATTTTGTGTTCTCCCTTAAAGGGACAGTGCCGCTTTTCTGTTGTATTCAATAAATGCCCAGTTCTTGGCTTACTCTCATACCCGTCTTGTGTTGTGCGATTGGGGTCGGTTACAAACCATAACAGTACGACCCGACCAGTCGACGACCCCAGCCAGCACAGACAGTGTATGTTGAGTTTGTCCTTTGTTAGCTCTAGCTTCCCCGCTAGCATGGCCCAATTTTTTGTTTGTTGCCTTGTCATGTCCCCTGCCCCTCTGTCTGTATTTTTGGGTCGCCCGGTGGCTCCCGTGGAGGGGGGAGTACTGTGAGGTTCGCCTCTTCCCTGGACCTTTAATTCCTGTTCCCTGGACCTTTGATTCCCTGTCTCCTCACCTCTCCAGCCCCCACCCTCGCGTTCATTTACTCTCGTCTGCTCTTCAGCAGCCCACACCCTTGGACTACCTGTCATTATGTGTTTGATTGGTCCGTGCCGAACACACACTTCTAGTCAAGTATCAATTACTATCTCGCACCTGATGTGTGTTCTAATTAGCGCCCCAGTGGGCTTTAAATAGCTCGATCTCCCCCCCAGTCCTCGTCGGGTCGTTCTGCAAACTCCTACGGGAGATTCTCTATCTGCAAACTCCTACGGGAGATTCTCTATCTGCAAACTCCTACGGGAGATTCTCTATCTGTAAGCTCCTACGGGAGATTCCCTATCTGTCTGTATGCTGTTTCATCTCCGGCGTGAGACGAGGTGCAAGCCTTCGCCACCTGTCGCCGTTTGCCTGGAGTGGGACACAGTACTGCGCTCTCTAATTCTCTACGGGAGGTATTCCAGTGTTCCACTCCAGACCCCGCGCCAGATGCGCTCTCCGAACCGGCGCGTTCTCCAAGCAGACGCGCACCACTCCAGACCCCGCGCCAGATGCGCTCTCCGAACCGGCGCGTTCTCCAAGCAGACGCGCACCACTCCAGACCCCGCGCCAGATGCGCTCTCCGAACCGGCGCGTTCTCCAAGCAGACGCGCACCACTCCAGACCCCGCGCCAGATGCGCTCTCCGAACCGGCGCGTTCTCCAAGCAGACGCGCACCACTCCAGACCCCGCGCCAGATGCGCTCTCCGAACCGGCGCGTTCTCCAAGCAGACGCGCACCACTCCAGACCCCGCGCCAGATGCGCTCTCCGAACCGGCGCGTTCTCCAAGCAGACGCGCACCACTCCAGACCCCGCGCCAGATGCGCTCTCCGAACCGGCGCGTTCTCCAAGCAGACGCGCACCACTCCAGACCCCGCGCCAGATGCGCTCTCCGAACCGGCGCGTTCTCCAAGCCGACGCGCCCCACTCCAGACGTCTAGCCTGCGCCCTCCTACTCCATCCCTGTAAGCAGCTCTGGCCCTAGTCTCCCCTGTTGGCTTCTTTGTTAGCTCCCCTGTTAGCTTCCCTGTTAGCTCCCCTGTTAGCCTGCTAGTCTCCCCTGTTAGCTCCCTTGTTAGCCTTGTTAGTTCCCCTGTTGACTCCCCTGTTAGCTTCCCTGTTAGCTCCCCTGTTTAGCCTGTTGACTCCCCTGTAGCTTCCTTGTTAGCCTTGTTAGTTCCCCTGTTGACTCCCCTGTTAGCTTCCCTGTTAGCTCCCCTGTTTAGCCTGTTGACTCCCCTGTAGCTTCCTTGTTAGCCTCGTTAGCTCCCCTGCAGCTTGCTAGGCCTCTACTACCAGCATGGCCCAGTCTGCTAGCTTAGCCCCGGCTGCTAGCACAGCCTCTATGTTAATGCAGCCCTTGCAGCTAGCATAGGCCCTGTAGCTAGCCATGCCCAGGCAGCTAACCCGGTCCCTCTGCATGGCCTCCACTTTTTGTGTAGTTTTCCCCACTGCTAGGACTGCCCCTTCAGCTAGCAAGGTCAGTTTCCCCACTGCTAGGACTGCCCCTTCAGCTAGCAAGGTCAGTTTTTTCCCACTGCTAGGACTGCCCCTTCAGCTAGCAAGGTCAGTTTTCCCCACTGCTAGGACTGCCCCTTCAGCTAGCAAGGTCAGTTTTCTCCCACTGCTAGGACTGCCCCTTCAGCTAGCAAGGTCAGTTTTCCCCACTGCTAGGACTGCCCCTTCAGCTAGCAAGGTCAGTTTTCTCCCACTGCTAGGACTGCCCCTTCAGCTAGCAAGGTCAGTTCTCTCCCACTGCTAGGACTGCCCCTTCAGCTAGCAAGGTCTGTTTTCCCCACTGCTAGGACTGCCCCTTCAGCTAGCAAGGTCAGTTCCCCACAGCTAGGACTGTCCTTCCAGCTAGCTTGTTCTCTCATGCTGGTCCAGCCCTGTCTGCCAGCCTAGCTCCGGCAGCTAGCGCAGCCTCTATGTTAATGTAGCAGTACAGCTAGCATAGGCCCTGTAGCTATCAGTGCCCTGGCAGCTACCCTTTCCCTCTGCTAGCCCCTTCCCTGTTCCCCTCTCCAGTGCCCCTGTTCCAGCCCTGTCTGCTAGCCTAGCTCCGGCAGCTAGCGCAGCCTCTATGTTAATGTAGCAGTACAGCTAGCATAGGCCCTGTAGCTATCAGTGCCCTGGCAGCTACCCTTTCCCTCTGCTAGCCCCTTCCCGGTTCCCCTCTCCAGTGCCCCTGTCCCTCGCCCTGTCCAAGGCCTTAACCCTGTTTTCTCTGTCCCTGTCTCCAGCCCGCCCCCGCGGGCCTCTGTTCCCGGTTCCCCTCTCCAGTGCCCCTTGTCCCTCGCCCTGTCCAAGGCCTTAACCCTGTTTTCTCTGTCCCTGTCTCCAGCCCGCCCCCGCAGGTCCCTGTTCCTGTTCCCCTCTCCAGTTCCCTTGCCCTGGCCTTTAGCCTTTCCCTTAGCCTTCCCCTTAGCCAGCTCGCCTCTTAAAGGCACTGTGCCTATTTTCCCTAGTTCTTGTTTTCCAGTATTTTGTGTTCTCCCTTAAAGGGACAGTGCCGCTTTTCTGTTGTATTCAATAAATGCCCAGTTCTTGGCTTACTCTCATACCTGTCTTGTGTTGTGCGATTGGGGTCGGTTACAAACCATAACAGTCTTTATACCTGTATCACTGTATATATTAATACTACAACTCTGTACATACATCTGATTAGAACTATTACTCAGTAGTACTAAATTATATATTTTATACCCAGTTTAATCACCTGTACAGTGTATATTACTGTTGTACTTTACTGTTACATTTGCACTCTGGTTGGAGGCCAAACTTCTTTTTGTTGCATGTATGACAATACATTTGAATCTAATCTAAGTACCTACAGTATAGTTACAGTACCACCTCTCTGTGTGCGTGCGTGTGTTAGAGAGAGAGTGTGCTAGTGCATGTATATTTGTATCCCCTCTGCACATCTGGCTCTTGTTACAGCCCCCCTGACCTGTCCCGGCCCCCACCCCTCTTCTGGGGAGACCATGGTACGGACTGGGTGGTGCTGGGAACCTACTGCAGGAGTTCCCAAGGCCCTGGCTGGCCCCTGGCTTGGGAGGAGGGGTGTGGCTAGTTGTGGGGTGTGGCCAGAGCTGGCATGGGAGGGGTGTGGCTAGTTGAGGGGTGTGGCCAGAGCTGGCATGGGAGGAGGGGTGTGGCTAGTTGAGGGGTGTGGCCAGCGCTCGCTTGGGAGGAGGGGTGTGGCTAGTTGAGGGGTGTGGCCAGCGCTGGCTTGGGAGGAGGGGTGTGGCCAGCGCTGTTGACACAAGCTGCTGCTGTTGTTGTTTCTCACACTATTGGCGTGGCTCACAGCAGCTACTACTGCTAACATCAGCTACTAGGGGTGTAACGGTACGCAAATACATACTGTACCGCCTCAATGTGGTCCTCCGGTACAGTACGCGCTGTGCACCGAACGATTGCAACGGTACAGAACCTTTTTTTGCAGAACTTAAATCCCCCCGGCCCTAATATAACGTGCACAGCTACTACTGCTAACAACAGCTGCTACTGCTAACAACAGCTACTACTGCTAACAACAGCTACTACTGCTAACAACAGCTACTACTGCTAACAACAGCTACTACTGCTAACAACTAGGGATGCCCCGATCACGTTTTTTGCCACCGATACCGATCACCGATCGTCGTGAGCCATATCGGCCGATACCGATCCGATACCGATCGTTTTTGATTAAAAAGAAATTAAAAATTATTTGATATAAAACGTTTTTTTTTCTTCTTTTTAATAAAATATATATATTATATAATTAGACTTGTACTTGTATTATCTGCGAGACATCGCCACCACGCAACAAGTCAAAATGCTCGCTATCTGCAAACAGCTCCACTGTCTGTGTGTACTCTAGTAGCCCTAGCTCCAAAAAGGATTCTCCGGCGCTGCAGCGGGACCCTATTGCCTTGGTAACGTTATGCTTTGGTCATTTCACATTCAGCAAGCCCTCAGCTCGAATACGCATTCAATCAATGTTATAAGACATTGATATCAGGAGCTATCTGTAGCTACTGCTAGCCGGCTAGATGACGTTAAGACAACTATTTAGTTCAATCGGACATTTCGTTTTGAACCGTGAACTAACGTCAGCTAACGCAAGCTAACGCAAGCTAACGGAGATATCAACATGGGCTACTAGACTTCCTGGGGCATTTGTTGATATCCGGAGCTATCAGTAGCTAGCCGGCTAAATACCGTTAGACAATGCCTACTAAAAGTGAATAGTTGACTGGGTAATTTTGTTTAAACAGTAACGATAGCTAGGTAGCTAACGTTAGCTCAGGTCGAATGCACTATCTAGACTCAGCAGAGGAGGTCCGCCTCCTCTGTGTTTACAAACTCTACACGGGTACGGGCGGGGCTAGGGAGGAGGAGCAGTTTGCAGGTCCTGTGCGTCTGAGACAAGCGAGTGAGATATCCACTTGATCAGTTTCCGCGATCGGCGAATATGACTAATTATCGGAATTCCCCGATCGCATATTTATACTGATTATCGGCCGATAACGATCGGTGGCCGATCGATCGGGGCATCCCTACTAACAACAGCTACTACTGCTAACAACAGCTGCTACTGCTAACAACAGCTACTACTGCTAACAACAGCTACTACTTCTAACAACAGATACTACCAGGGACCGAAACTAGAGAGCGCCACCCGCCATTTGCGCTCAGTTTTTACGTTTGGCGCCTCCCACTGAGAGGTCTGACCGCCATGTGGCGGGCAATCAAATAGTCATGTGAAAACCGAAAATCATGATCCAATTCTTTAGCGGAGTTCTCACTCGCTGTCTCAGCACAGACATGCAGCGCACCGCGCACTGCTGCTGCTGCTATACTCCCCACCTGTTTCTGTATGCCTGCATGTAAACAGAGGCTATTGCCTCCGACAGTCACCGCGCACTGCTGCTGCTGCTACCCCTCTAGGGATGGGTATCGTTAGGATTTTATCGATACTACTACTCTTATCGATACTGCTTAACGGTTCGGTACTTTATCGATACTCTTATCGGTTCTTTTTGATTATTATTTTTGCAAGAAAAAAAGACAATTAATTAAGAACAGAATCGACATTGCTTTATTATTTATACAACTTAATACTTTATAAATAAGTATTATAAATAAATATAATTTCTTCAGCAACAGCAGCAGCAATGTTCTTTTATATAACTTTATAAATAAATATAATAAATGAATATAATTTCTTCAGCAACAGCAGCAACAATGTTTTAAATGTGTCTGACTCTGAATTATAGACTTTTTATAATAAACAACAAATGCAAAAGGCTAACAGAACTGTGACACTCGTTCACCCTATCCTCTGTCATCCTTCCTCTAGCTGCTAGGGAGAAAGGACTTTGGGTGGTGGAGGGAGGTAGAGGGAGGATGTGTGGTGGCCCTGGGCTCACTGGCCTGGGACACATTGGTGGCTGACGCCTCAGCTTGACGATCTATAAAACGTTTTTAGATTGTAGTATTTGTAGCTAAACAATTATTTTGTTTATTAGCCTATTTGTAATAATTCGTTATTAGCCTAGGAAACTCCGTATCTTGGCTTACCGGCTGCAGTGGACGTGGATGCAGATGGACCACTGCGCGCAAGGCAGTCGAATACGGCGCATTTCTGCACGCTAATATCATGTTTTGCCAACAAATGTTTTGATAGGTTGCTCGTATTGCCACCCTTACTGGCAAATGTTTTGTTGCACTTGTGGCAACGTGCATTGTCGGCATTGACCCTTGTAAAGTACCATACTTTAGAACGCTTCGCTCTATCCGCCATGATCACGACTCCGTGCATGCAGAGCTGCTGTCTGTGTGCAGCGCGCTATAGCACGGGGCGTCGGGGACTTTCATTAAGGAGTACCCGTATGTAGTACCCGTATGTCTATGTGTAGCACTAGCGAGCGACTCGCGAGGAGTGTGTGTAATAATTGACTCGCTGGCTGCGGCTCGCTTCTCGTGCAGAGACAGAGAGAGGATCGTTCGCAACTTTTAAATAATAATAATAATAATAATTTCTCTAGAGTATCGATAGCAGTACCGAGGACGTCGGAGCTTATAAATACTCCGGTATTTTCTAATATAGTACCGGTTCCCGTTCAAAACCGGGGTCCGGGGGGCATCCCCACCTGTTTCTGTATGCCTGCATGTAAACAGAGGCTATTGCCTCCGACAGTCACCGCGCACTGCTGCTGCTGCTACCCCTCCCCACCTGTTTCTGTATGCCTGCATGTAAACAGAGGCTATTGCCTCCGACAGTCACCGCGCACTGCTGCTGCTGCTGCTGCTGCTGCTGCTACCCCATCCCACCTGTTTCTGTATGCCTGCATGTAAACGGAGGCTATTGCCTCAGACAGTCACCGTGACATTAGTCTAGTCAGTGTGGGACCTTCGTGAGATAACGTTAGCTACCGTTAAAAAATGACCCAGTCAACTATTCACTTAGTTTAATACATTAGGCATTGTGTAACGTTATCCAGCCGGCTAGCTACGGATAGCTCCCGACATCAAAAACTGCTCCAGCAATAGTCCAGTGCATAATACCTCCGTTGGCTAGGTAGCTCACTAGTCACTACGAAATGTTGCAGTAAACTAAATAGTTCACTGAGGCGTTGTCCCAAGTCCCAACGCCATCCAGCAGTAGCTACAGAAAGCTCCTGACATCAATGTCCTACAACAACAACATGCGTATTCGAGTCCCTGGCTTACATCGCATGAGTGAGGGCTGCTGAATAGGGTCCAGGTGCAGCGCAGGAGAATCCTTTTGCATGCTGAATGTAGCGTTTTGGGGTCCAGCTGCAGCGCCGGAGAATCCTTGCTGGAGCTGGAGGCCACTCGAGTATACACACAGACAATGGAGCTGTTTGCAGACAGCGAGGTGGCGATGTCTCGCAGATAACACAATCACAAGTATGATTATATAATATATATATTTTATTAAAAAGATTTTTTTTTATATAAAATAATAATAAAAAAAAATTTATCAAAAAAAAGTTGGCAGGTAAGAAATATGCTTGGCGGGTAGATTCTTCCCATCTACCCGCCACTGGCCGGTGAGTCAAAAAGTTAATTTCGCTCCCTGGATACTACTGCTAACAACAGCTACTACTGCTAACAACAGCTACTACTGCTAACAACAGATACTACTGCTAACAACAGCTACTACTGCTAACAACAGATACTACTGCTAACAACAGCTACTACTGGTAACAACAGCTACTACTGCTAACAACAGATACTACTGCTAACAGATACTACTGCTAACAACAGCTACTACTGGTAACAACAGCTACTACTGCTAACAACAGATACTACTGCTAACAACAGATACTACTGCTAACAACAGCTACTACTGCTAACAACAGCTACTACTGCTAACAACAGCTACTACTGCTAACAACAGCTACTACTGGTAACAACAGCTACTACTGCTAACAACAGATACTACTGCTAACAACAGATACTACTGCTAACAACAGCTACTACTGCTAACAACAGCTACTACTGGTAACAACAGCTACTACTGCTAACAACAGATACTACTGCTAACAGATACTACTGCTAACAACAGCTACTACTGCTCACATCAGCTACTACTGCTAACAACAGATACTACTGCTAACAGATACTACTGCTAACAACAGCTACTACTGCTAACAACAGATACTACTGCTAACATCAGCTACTACTGCTAACAACAGCTACTACTGCTAACAACAGCTACTACTGTTAACAACAGCTACTACTGCTAACAACAGCTACTACTGCTCACAACAGCTACTACTGCTAACAACAGCTACTACTGCTAACAACAGATACTACTGCTAACAACAGATACTACTGCTCACATCAGCTACTACTGCTCACAACAGATACTACTGCTACAACAACAGCTACTACTGCTAACAACAGCTACTACTGCTAACAACAGATACTACGGCTAACAACAGATACTACTGCTAACAACAGCTACTACTGCTAACAACAGATACTACTGCTAACAACAGCTACTACTGCTCACAACAGCTACTACTGCTAACAACAGCTACTACTGCTAACAACAGCTACTACTGCTAACAACAGCTGCTACTGCTAACAACAGCTACTACTGCTAACAACAGCTACTACTGCTAACAACAGCTACTACTGCTCACAACAGCTGCTAAAGGGCCTCCTCTTCCCGGCAGCAGCGCCGCACGCTCCGTTAGACCGGTCACTTCCCATTGGATGAAGCCGGAGACACAGTGCAGCTCGTTAAAGATTAATAGGAGGCGCCGCACACGCATGCCGTCTCCTTACTAAACAATGTAGACCGCCATGCAATATTTACCAGAGGGGATCTATAGGGGGCGCCGAGGGAGCGACTGCAGGCAGCGCCGTTCAACCTCATGCATAAATAAAAAAGGAGAGATATCAATGACGGTACGTCAGGGCAGGGCACTACTGTTAGAGACAGAGAACATGGTGGTCAGGGCACTACTGTTAGAGACAGAGAACATGGTGGTCAGGGCACTACTGTTAGAGACAGAGAACATGGTGGTCAGGGCACTACTGTTAGAGACAGAGAACATGGTGGTCAGGGCACTACTGTTAGAGACAGAGAACATGGTGGTCAGGGCACTACTGTTAGAGACAGAGAACATGGTGGTCAGGGCACTACTGTTAGAGACAGAGAACATGGTGGGCAGGGCACTACTGTTTTTTTGCGTTCGTTTTCATTTTTTTGCGTTTTCGTTTTTTTGTTCGTTTTTTTTTTTCGTTTTTTTTGTTCGTTTTTTTCCTTCTTTTTTTGCGTTCGTTTTCGTTTTAGTTCGTTAAATTTTTTGCATTATTTTTTTTGTGTTTTTTTGCGTTCGTTTTTTTCGTTACCTGCTAACTACTGTAAGATATCACTGGGAACGCTCAGAGGCCTAGTGAGGTGTGAGGGAAGGGGGGGGGGGCTGAGAGTCTGTGTGTCTCTCTCTGTCTATCTGTATTAGGGCTGCACGATTAACCCATTCCCCGCCAAAATCGCTGTTCAGCGTTATTGCCCGCCATGCGTTGTCTGCCAATATCGCTGTACAGCGTGTTTCAAGTTCATATTTCATATTTTCGTCATTGGAATTCATATTTCACCCACGGAGCCTTGTCATATTCTGCGGGAGCCATCACAACTCTGCAACGCTTCAATACCGCCACCTGGTGGCCGATCGGCGAGTTGCCAAACCGGAAATGCCCGTTTCAGCTCGGTCCGTCCCCTAATTCCGTCCGGCCACTCGTTTATCGTCCCGGGACTCAATCCACACACCGTGGACATGGATCGTTGCCATAACTCAATAAACAACATGATTTGGGCGTATATTAGTATTATACAAACCGGAACTGGATCGCCTCGATCCCCACCACATAACTGGGATCCGTTTGTTCCACTCTCGTCGCCCAATGGTACGAGGAGACTGACGTGAGTTTCAGCGTTTTTCTTTATCATTTTCGATACAAACTGCTCTGATCAATATATCACCCATACTACATAAATCATTTAACGTCGGTCACGGAATTATAAACGACCCCCCCCCCCCTCCGTTCACCCGCAGATGATCAGGCATAACGTTTAGGCAGGGGCGTAGCTGGGGGGGGGGGGGGTAGATTAGGATGATTCCAAGGGCCCAGCACTGGGGGGGGGGCCCAACATTTTTTTTTTTTTTTTTTACTAGACATCACTCAGGTGTATTATTGATGCTCTCATTGATACTATGTTTGTTTCTGAAGTGTGTGTGTGTGTGTGTGTGTGTGTGTGTGTGTGTGTGTGTGTGTGTGTGTGTGTGTGTGTGTGTGTGTGTGTGTGTGTGTGTGTGAGATATATAGAGAGAGAGGGGGGGCTTTGGTAGACTATTGCATTGGTCCATTCATTGAAGATGAACGCAATGCGACATCCTTTACTAGGCTCACCCACCAACAGTGCAGGTGCTGAACTGCTGATCCAAATGTATAGGTAAAAACCATATTATGCGTTTTCATCAATAAAAAAAATTGCCAAATTTTTTTTCGCTCGCGCGCGCTCGCATTCACTAGGGGCCTACAAATACATTCTTTCATGGGGCCCAGAATCTGGAGCTACACCCCTGCGTTTAGGACCATGTACAGTTGACATTTTTAATATAGTATGGATCGGTATCAAACTGCATTTGATAATCTAATACAATGCATTTATGCCTATATCTCACGTTCTATGAAATACTGCAGAAAACGATAAAAACATATTTATACTCTAGACGGTATTTTCGTATGAATGTGTGAATGAAAAAGTAAAACGTTCCTACATCCTGAATGATAGATAATTGATGTTGAATGGGCCATAGTAATGTCAATTTAGCAATACAATTTAAAAAGTTGATTTTTTAATGTTGACGAAAAATAAGAATCGTGTGAGATGTTGATGGACAGTAGCTATAGTATATAGCTCAGCAGCTGTAACAGAATAATTTGATTATCTTTGATTATTTACATTTCAATAGCGTTTAAATTATAATGAATTAAATAATTGTATAAAAATGTGTCCATGTTCTGTCATCTAATATTATATTCCATTGCCTTTCCTATCGGTATCGAAGTCAAAATGTTGGTTCTCAAGGAATTCCAGGCCTTGAATTATTATTAATCTTTTTTAAATCAAGCACTTTACACACAATTTAAATAGGGTACATCTAGTGTACTAAAAAGAACAAGGACAGAGGCTGCATCATGAAACGCTGTAGCCTACATCCCCCATGCTGTTTTACTATGTGCTTTATAATGTCAAGTCATTTAATGACTTGTTTTGTTCTGATGGTAAAACATGCATAGCAGGCCCTGTGGCCCCTTTGGTGGATTAGCATACAATCTGCACACAGTGTGGGGCGCGCCTCTACTCAACCCTTAGCGAGCCGGGCCTACAGATAAAAGTGAGGCTTGTTGTTCGGTTCAGGGAGGCGTTAAGATCCCCCAAGCCCCCTTCACAATTTGCACTATGCAACCTTTCTTCAACACAGGTTGGATTGGATTCATATTTACGAGATTTTAAAAAGATACAGAGAATCTCTCATCAACACGGGTTGGACGGCTGGCACCTCCGCTGACGGTGTGTGAAATGAATGTGTGCGTGAACCAGGGTTTCCGTTAGAAAAAATTGTTGCCGGTCTCCGTGACCTGCAAGATTTCAATCTACCGGACAAATGAGATTAATTCCGGTCATAGTTTATTGAGTTTTAAAACAATTGATAGGCAGGCTATATAAAGAATGTCATCCTCAAGGCATGTAGATTTATAATATTATTACTTAAAACTAGGCTACTTTTGCGTATACAGTCATTAATTAATATATTCCAAATAAAATAAGTCCCTCGATACTCCGTGCTGCTGCTGACTTGAAATAAAATAGACCGCGTATCTGTGGGCAGTCGGTCCGACACTAAACAGCAGTCTGTTATAATCACATTTTTATGAGCTAACGAATTCCGTTATATTGGACATTTGTATTAATTATATCAAGCGAAGAACTGAGAAAGCAGAGAGACGGCAACATTATCGTGGTTTGCGTGACGACTCTCTCCACCTCGCAACGACTTATTTGCAAAGAGTATGGCGCTGCAGAGAAGCTGATTTAGCTGTTATTGGCTCTTTTCTGGGAACCGCACAGCAGCGCCCCCCACCCAACATTGGCTGAAAATGGCTGAATTGGAGTACTGCTGGAATACTGCATTGTGCTGTTGCCTCTCTGGCTCTGCAGCTTCACATGCACTCGCACACCCAGCACTAAGCTCTCGCTGACGACGTCGTTGTCATTATTAGAAGCAACGAGGAAACAAATGTAATGATCGTTTCGTTCATCGCATAGGCTATTTAATTTTAGCCTATTTTAATACAATTCAAATAATCAAATTGTGCTTAGACTCAGGGAATTATTTTCACCGGACATTAAGACCGGAGATATTAAATATGTCGGACTTAAACAGATTTTGGCGGTCAAATACCGGTAATTACCGGCTAACGGAAACGCTGGCGTGAACGGGTGCGAGGCATCCAAAGTTGTAAAGCGCTTTGGATAAAAGCTGCTATATAAAGACGGTCCATTTACCATTTATAACACTCGACTGAAGCGGGTACTGAAAGCGACGGCTGATTAGCGCTGCAATCAAACCATGGTGGTACATGTTGCCACATTACATACAGGTGTGTATAATCCATAACAAACACAAAGCAATTAGACAAAGCAAATAGACAGAATCTCATTAATAGATAAACATAGATAACATAGATAGCCTGAGTCGTGGAAATTACTCTAAGGCCATGTTTAGACGGATGTGCCTTTTGTTCATACGGCAACGCCGTTTTTGCGGGGAGAATCCGCAAAAAAGTGAAACCACCTTCCTGGGTGGAAATCCTAGAAACGATACACCTTCGCGCTATCATCTGAACAGTCAAACCGCATAAAACTATGACGAAAGGGTTCTCAAGGCTCTCGTCGCGTACTGCTTACGTCACAGGCATGCGCCAGTAGCCTAGAAGCGTAAACAAAGCGAACAAGCATGTCTGATTCTATCCACGGAGATCACCTCAAGGCTACATTGGCAGTACTTTTAAATACACAAGAATCAGTCCAGCGGCTATCACATCTAGTGACTGGAGCCACTGTCTGTGAGTGACTCTGCTTTGGTCCAATCACATTCCCCCACCCACAGTCTGTGAATCAGAGGCAGAGTAGGGCGGGTCTTCACAGCACGCCTGGTTGTCTCGACGACCTGAGGCAGTGTAGCGGGGCTCCGTCGTCTCGAGTCGACTACACTTTTACAGCCTCGTCTGCACGAAGAATTCCCTCCCAAAACACTAGTCTAATTAAAAGTGAGACCGCAAGACGACTTCTGCGGTTTCTGTTGAGACTCTCTCCGTCTAAACATGGCCAGAAGAGAGGAAACGATGAGCCGAGTCATTCGGATTGAGTCGAGTTGTAAAAAAATTAACATAGATTTATTCACTGTGATCACAGTGAAAGTGCTCAGTTACTAATCAGAGACACAAGCGTCTGACCAGGACGTGAGACGGAACCCTGGTCAGATGTACAATTAAACACATCACTGAACATGTCATGACGTACATTAAGATGACCAAACAGGTCAACATAGATTCAACATAGAAGAGAAGATAAAAACAGAAGATATGTCTAAGGGTTTCTCGTCCCTGAGACAAGACTGGAGTCTAGATTAAACAAGAAAAGAACAAGATGTGATTTACTTGGAAATGCCTATCTGTCCTCCCGGCCCTTGAGGTTGTTTTAAGAACATCAGCCAGACTGTCCCCCCCCCCCCCCCCCCCCCCCCCCGAGTGTCTCTGAGCTCTGCTAGTTGACCTATATTAAACTAGTCCAATATGTATGATAGAATATGTATTTCAACACAGATCTATAATAACATGATAATCATACACTGTAAAAAATAAATGTTTTTTCACAGGAAATTCACTATTATTTTACAGATTACTTTTGTTTTTTTTACTTTAAGTGTAAATGCCATAAGAATACAGTAAATTACATTTTATCAAAATATTAACCATTAAATAAAGGTTGTAATCTGTAAATGTATTTGATTTTACTGTAATTTGACAGTAAGTAGTTGGAAACCATTGATGCCAGACATTTACCGTTTTCTTGCAGCTTTTTTTCTTACAGTGACCTGACACTGTCCAATGAGGACGTCAGGGCGAGCACTCCAAACACCTGCGGAGAACCTCAACAGAATGCAAAATGACATTCGATCTGAACCCGTCCTCAAATCTCAGCTCCGCCTAAATACGACACCGACCCGCACCCGCACAGAGAAAAGCACGGCGGCGCGCGCGTGTGGGCCGCGTCACGCTCTGCGAGGCGGGAGCCCTCATCATCCATTCTGAGCTAAATGGTTTTGTTCCTCTGCTCACTCACAGCTCTGCGGCGGGGGTGCTGTTAAAGCAGTGTGTGGAACATGTGTGACGGGGGTAAACAGAGAAGGCAGCGGGACAGGAACATCAGGCAAGGACAGATATAGAAAGTCAATGTATATCTGTTAAAGGGGCAAAACTATGGGATAACTTTGACAAAGAAGTACAAATGTGTAGTTCGAAATTACTCAAATATAAGGTGATACATAAATATAAAACCTCATTATTAGCCTAGTTAGTGAGACATAACATGTATAACATAACTGTATTCAAATAGTGACAAAAGGGGAAAAAAAGAAAAAGAAAAAACATATATAAAAAAAAAACATAAATAAACGTTTTGTACATAAAACTATGAAATGTTTGTAACCTTTGCTAAACGATGTAGAAGAATTATGTTTATTTTTTTTTGTATTTTCTTGTGTGTAAATAATGTAATGTAAAAAGGGTAGGCAATTACGGATAAGCCTCGGCTTCAGCCGACACGTTTTCGGTCATTCTTTTTTTTTCATGTTCTACTACTACGCTTTGTAAAAGAAGACCGAAATAAAATCATTCCTTCATTCATTCCTTCATTCATTCAACAGGACTTCTTACATCCCCGCAGGACTCACGGGCCCCAGACGCTCTCCGGTCACCAGAGCGCTGGACACACGTCGCGTCTGGAACCCGTACAGCCTCCAGCCAAAACATAGTTAAAAGCTTAAAGTGGGCGAGATGACTCATTAGTCTACACTGTGATTCAGAGCATTACGGGCATTAAGAGCATTCCTGCGTGTAGCCCGCGAGGCCGCAGAGGCCGTGCAGCAAAACATCTGGACCAAAGCGGTTCAGCGCTCAAACGTGTCTTCTACTTTAATTCAGGAAGCAAAGCGACGATAAGCAGGAACTTCAGGGATCCGAAATTATTATTATTTTTTCTCTCTCGAAGCTTCGAATTCAAATCGAACAAGCTCGGCCCTGAAGCTTCGATTGCCAAAAAAAGCTTCGAAGGTCAGCCCTAACTTTGACCATTGTGCGGTTGAGTGTGCTGACCTACGGTGTTCTCCAGCTGCACAAAGGCAGAGCAGGAGGCTCTACAGAGGGTGGTGAAGGCAGCAGGCAGGAGGCTCTACAGAGGGTGGTGAAGGCAGCAGGCAGGAGGCTCTACAGAGGGTGGTGAAGGCAGCAGGCAGGAGGCTCTACAGAGGGTGGTGAAGGCAGCAGGCAGGAGGCTCTACAGAGGGTGGTGAAGGCAGCAGGCAGGAGGCTCTACAGAGGGTGGTGAAGGCAGCAGGCAGGAGGCTCTAGAGGGTGGTGAAGGCAGCAGGCAGGAGGCTCTACAGAGGGTGGTGAAGGCGGCAGGCAGGAGGCTCTACAGAGGGTGGTGAAGGCAGCAGGCAGGAGGCTCTACAGAGGGTGGTGAAGGCAGCAGGCAGGAGGCTCTACAGAGGGTGGTGAAGGCGGCAGGCAGGAGGCTCTACAGAGGGTGGTGAAGGCAGCAGGCAGGAGGCTCTACAGAGGGTGGTGAAGGCAGCAAGCAGGAGGCTCTACAGAGGGTGGTGAAGGCAGCAGGCAGGAGGCTCTACAGAGGGTGGTGAAGGCAGCAGGCAGGAGGCTCTACAGAGGGTGGTGAAGGCGGCAGGCAGGAGGCTCTACAGAGGGTGGTGAAGGCAGCAGGCAGGAGGCTCTACAGAGGGTGGTGAAGGCAGCAGGCAGGAGGCTCTACAGAGGGTGGTGAAGGCAGCAGGCAGGAGGCTCTACAGAGGGTGGTGAAGGCGGCAGGCAGGAGGCTCTACAGAGGGTGGTGAAGGCGGCAGGCAGGAGGCTCTACAGAGGGTGGTGAAGGCGGCAGGCAGGAGGCTCTACAGAGGGTGGTGAAGGCGGCAGGCAGGAGGCTCTACAGAGGGTGGTGAAGGCGGCAGGCAGGAGGCTCTACAGAGGGTGGTGAAGGCAGCAGGCAGGAGGCTCTACAGAGGGTGGTGAAGGCGGCAGGCAGGAGGCTCTACAGAGGGTGGTGAAGGCAGCAGGCAGGAGGCTCTACAGAGGGTGGTGAAGGCAGCAGGCAGGAGGCTCTACAGAGGGTGGTGAAGGCGGCAGGCAGGAGGCTCTACAGAGGGTGGTGAAGGCGGCAGGCAGGAGGCTCTACAGAGGGTAGAGCCATATGGAATCCGTTTTATTTTTTTCCAAATTCCATTTTATTTTTTTCCAAATTCCGTTTTTTCCGTTTTAATATTTCAGAATTCTGTATTTTGCTTTGTACGCTCATTTTACCATCAGAAATAGTGTCTAATAAGTGGGAATGAATAAATGTCCACAATTTAATAAGATATAACAGTCCATTTAATAGGGCTGTCTTAAATACTTCGAAGCTTCGTTCGATGGGCATGGGATTCGAATATGAAAATAAAATTCGATTATTAAAAAATAAAAATAAAATAAAAAGGTATATATATTTTTGCAAAATCAACTCTGCCTCTCTTTGTTAACTACAACAAGCAATGCTGTTTGTTATTTAAGATGAGGTCGGACTCTGCACTGACAGATTTGTGTTCATTGTGCTGCTTTTATGAAGCCTCAAATGACTGCTTACAATATTTCATGAAAGCAAAGTGCTTTGTTTGTCTAATATTTAAAAAGGTTTCAACTTTACAGCACTGACAAAGTTGAACAAAGTGCTGTACAAGTCCCACAACATAAAAAAAAAAAAAAGTAAAAAAAAAATAAAATAATTTAATTAATTTTTTTTTTATAGTTGATTCCATTTGTATTGCTCAATTCCGCGATTCCGTCCGCGATTCCGTGATCGCGGATTCCATATGGCTCTAACAGAGGGTGGTGAAGGCGGCAGGCAGGCTCGTCGGGGCTCCTCTACCAAACATCACCTCCGTCTTCACCTCCCGCTGCCTCCACCGCTCCAAGTGTATCATCACGGACCAGTCTCACCCAAGAGTTCAAGACCTATGAACAGCTCATCGACTGTCCCCTCACGTGCACCATGCGCACTTTACCTGGACGTGATAACTGATCATCTATTATGTTTACCGCTCATCATGCACTTTAAAATATGTCTGTTATATGTACAGTGTTTATGTTATGTGTTACATGTATGGCTGTACTTCGGTCATGTGGGAGCTCCCCTGACATTTCGTTGTATACTTGTGTAAAAAAATGAAAAAAAAGTAGTAGAACGCGCTCACCTCACTAGACTTGACACTGGGTGCTGTAACCTCTGATATCATACATACAAATAGGGAAACAATGTCCAGGCACGCACTCCAGGTTTTTCCAAGCCATTCTGAAGAAGGTGTGTTCACACCGAAACGTCATGATTACAGGCTGCCAATAAATTTGGAAAAACCTGGAGTGCGTGCCTGGACATTGTTTCCCTATTGTTGTATACTTTGTGTGCAATGACAATTAAAAGTCTATTCTAAAGGGCGGAGTGTGAAAAGGAGGAAGTGATAGTTGGCAAAAACAAGTCCCATAGAAGCCTCCCGGTGTCGAATAATATAATAGCAGGAAATTCAGAGGAAATGATTCCTTTACCCTCAGCCTTCACCTTCCCACCCAGTGTGTCGCACAACAGGCTGAGGAAGGTTAATCATTCATAGTCTTCCTCCAACCGCCAGGAACAGTATTTAGACGGAGCCTCACCTGGATCACACACGGAACTAGTAGACCCCATACAGAACCAAGCACTTCACCGTAAAGTACGTGTATTTTATTGTGACAATTAATAAACAAACTTGAAACTTGAACCCTTTCACTACCACACTACAGACGGTTAACCCTTTCACTACCACACTACAGACAGTTAACCCTTTCACTACCACACTACTACAGACGGTTAACCCTTTCACTACCACACTACTACAGACGGTTAACCCTTTCACTACCACACTACTACAGACGGTTAACCCTTTGACTACCACACTACAGAAGGTTAACCTTTCACTACCACACTACAACAGGTTAACCTTTCACTACCACACTACAGAAGGTTAACCCTTTCACTACCACACTACATACGGTTAACCCTTTCACTACCACACTACAGACGGTTAACCTTTCACTACCACACTACAGACGGTTAACCCTTTCACTACCACACTACAGACGGTTAACCCTTTCACTACCACACTACAGAAGGTTAACCTTTCACTACCACACTACAGAAGGTTAACCTTTCACTACCACACTACAGACGGTTAACCCTTTCACTACCACACTACAGAAGGCTAACCCTTTCACTACCACACTACAGACGGTTAACCCGTTCACTACCACACTACAGAAGGCTAACCCTTTCACTACCACACTACAGAAGGTTAACCTTTCCCTACAGATGGTTAACCTTTCACTACCACACTACAGAAGGTTAACCTTTCACTACCACACTACAGAAGGTTAACCTTTCACTACAGATGGTTAACCTTTCACTACCACACTACAGAAGGTTAACCCTTTCACTACCACACTACAGAAGGTTAACCTTTTACTACAGATGGTTAACCTTTCACTACCACACTACAGAAGGTTAACCTTTTACTACAGATGGTTAACCTTTCACTACCACACTACAGAAGGTTAACATTTCACTACCACACTACAGACGGTTAACCTTTCACTACCACACTACAGAAGGTTAACCCTTTCACTACCACACTACAGAAGGTTAACCTTTCACTACCACACTACAGAAGGCTAACCTTTCACTACCACACTACAGAAGGCTAACCTTTCACTACCACACTACAGAAGGTTAACATTTCACTACCACACTACAGACGGTTAACCCTTTCACTACCACACTACAGATGGTTAACCCTTTCACTACCACACTACAGAAGGTTAACCTTTCACTACCACACTACAGAAGGTTAACCTTTCACTACCACACTACAGAAGGTTAACCTTTCACTACCACACTACAGAAGGTTAACCCTTTCACTACCACACTACAGACTGTTAACCTTTCACTACCACACTACAGACGGTTAACCTTTCACTACCACACTACAGAAGGCTAACCTTTCACTACCACACTACAGAAGGTTAACCTTTCACTACCACACTACAAAAGGTTAACCTTTCACTACCACACTACAGAAGGTTAACCTTTCACTACCACACTACAGAAGGCTAACCTTTCACTACCACACTACAGAAGGTTAACCTTTCACTACCACACTACAGACGGTTAACCTTTCACTACCATACTACAGAAGGTTAACCTTTCACTACCACTACTGCGGGGCTTAAGACGAAACACCCGGACACATTTATTTTTATCAATGGGGACTCAGACTAAACAAGACCCTGACAAACTTTACCCAGTATGTCACCTGCTAAACCAGGGGAGACAAAACACTGGACCTGCTGTATGCTAATGTGAAGGAGGCATTCAGCGCGACTCCCCTGCCCCCCCCCCCCATGGCCAGTCAGACAGACCACAATCTAGTGAGGCTTGTATCTACATACAGGCCTATCATTAAAAGACAGCCACCGAAAGGACAGTCAGTCTGACGTACTGGTGAGCAACACCGGCGCCCCCCAAGGAACTGTGCCGTCAGTGCCCGTCACCCTTCCTCTTCACCCTCTATACCTCAGACTTCTGCCACAACTCAAGCGGGTGCTACCTGCAGAAGTTCTCTGACAACTCCTCCATCGTAAGCTACATCACCGACGACAACGATGAGGAGTATAGAGCCCTGGTGGAGAGCTTTGTGGGGTGGAGCGACAGCAACCACCTCCAACTCAACACCAGTAAAACCAAGGAGCTGGTGGTGGACTTCCGGAGGGGCAAGAAGAGGCCCCCCCCCCCCCCCCGATTCCTATCATCATCCGAGGGGAGGAAGTGGAGGTGGTGGAGTCATATAAGTTCCTTGGGGTACACCTGAACAATAAACTGGACTGGTCGGACAACACAGAGGCCCTCTACAGGAAGGGACAGAGCATGCTGTTCTTCCTGAGGAGACTCAACGTGTGCAATAGACTGCTGCAGTCATTTTACCAGTCTGTAGTGGCCAGCGTCCTCTTCTATGCTGTGGCATGCTGGGGGGGCTACATCAACTCGAGGGACACCAACAAACTGAACAAGCTGGTGAGGAAGGCTAGCTCCATGGTGGGAGTCGAGCTGGTCAGACTAGAGGTGATGGCAGAGAGGGGGATGAGAAGGAAGCTGGCTGCTATCCTGGAGAATCCCTCCCACCCCGTCTACGACGAGCTAGTCAAGATGAGAAGCATGTTCAGGCCCTGTTTAGACGGAAACGCTAGCAGGTGAATCCGCAAAAATATTTTTTCGGATGTGCCTTTCGTTTATACGGGAACATCGTTTTTACGGGGTGAAACCGCAAAAAAATGAGACTACCTTCCAGGGTGGAATTCCTAGAAACGATAAACCTTTGCGCTCTCATCTAAACTGTCAAACCGCATAAAACGATGACGAAAAGGTTGTCAAGGCTCTCGTCGCGCGTACTGCTTACATCACAGGCATGCGCCAGTAGCCTAGAAGCGTAAACAAAGCATGTCTGATTCTATCCATGGCGATCACCTGAAGGCTACATTGGCAGTACTTTAAGAATCTGTCCCGCGGCGTGACTGGACCCACTGTCTGTGAGTGACTCTGCTTTGGTCCAATCACATTCCCCACCCACAGTCTGCGAATCAGAGGCAGAGTAGGGCGGGTCTTCACAGCACGTCATGTGACATGTGCGCCAATCGTGTGACAGCGGGGCTCAGTCGTCTCGAGTCGTTACAGCGTCGTCTGCACGGAGAATTCCACCCCAAAACGCTTGTCTAAACGCAAAATTTAAATTGAGACCGTAAGACGACTTTTGCGGTTTCTGTTCAGACTCTCTCCGTCTAAACGTAGCCTCAGTCACAGACTCACCCCCCCCCCCCCCCCCCCACACTCAACTAACCGCCTCGGCCAGTCCTTCATACCAGCGGCCATCAGGCTCCACAACAGTGGGCAGCGACTGCTGCCAGACATCCAACTGAAAACTTGAACTCTTTCACTACCACACTACAGAAGGTTAACCTTTCACTAGAGCTGCCGCGGTATCGGTATTACCGCGGTATCGCTGTTACATCATGCCCACCGCAGCGTTGGGCTGAATACCGGCATCACCGCTGTTTTTTATTATATTATTATTATTATTATTACGCTCTCGTTGGGCTTGCGGCTCTGCAGATATACCCTACTTCTCTGTCGAGATTCCAAGCGACCCTATTGCAGGCCTGTACAGTGCGACATATATCTCGCACGTGCTACAGCAACAGCGGTCTGTGCGATGGATGGATTTACTTCAGTAGCACTGGTGCGATAGGGATTCGGTTCATATAGATACTCTTATTTTGAAAATCCTGTAGCGGGTCTCATTTCTGCCCACGCGCAGCTCCAGCTAGGCTCCGAAAGCTAGCAACGTTCAGGTGCATATGATAATCTTATTTTGAAAAAACTCTTGTGACAACTCGACGAGTCATATCCGCCCTATCCGTGCGCCTTCTGCAAGCAGAGCAGCGCGTTGGTCGGTTGCTGCGTTAACACAGCAGTGCGCCTACACGTCCCGAAATAAGTCCGTGGTGTTTTTTTCTTCTCGCAACGGGTCAAATGCATCTACATGCTTTGCACCGTCGCCATTCCTTTATGCGCACATCGCCCGAAATTAACGTTTATGTACCATTACAATCACTACAACGTTAGCAAGCTAACAAGCTAATCCTGATCACAGGCAGAGCCAGCAGACACAGTGTGGAAAGGGAAATGGGGGGGCACTCTCTCCCCTTCCCTGTGTGTGTGTGCGTGCGTGCGTTTGGAAAGATGATGAAGTCACTAGTCAGGACAGGAGTATATTATAGTAAACTGAGGATGGACAGATAATGTTGATATTCAAATAAACAAGTTTCGAGAGGAGTGGAAGTTTGAAGACAGACTAGACTACAATATGATGCGGGGGTGGTGAGTTGAAACAGTGTGTGTGAATGAATGAATGAGAACTTTATTTAACAGATTGCAGAATGGGTACAGTACAGTATGGCTCAATACACACAATTGTTAAGGGGATGCAGACCTGAGAAAGACGTTTGTCTTGTTTACATCAGGGTCCCCCATTGTGTGTGTGTGTGTGTGTGTGTGTGTCCCAACCGACCCCACTTCTATGTTTCAATAAATTATTTGCATTTAAAACTATTAACGCTGACTCATTCCTTCAGTCCACTCAAAATTATGCTAATATTCCTTATGTTGTTTATGATATTAATTGAAAATAGCATATGAGAGTATCATAGTAATAATAACACATGGCGATATACTAAATGACAGCCAAACATGGCACTGCAACTAAATAACACAAATACAATAGGCACATTTGTGACTGTTACAAATATAACAAGTTTTATACTTGTGCTACAAGATTTTGGCCTGTGCTACAAAACTATCAACCTCTGTAGCACCAGTGCTATGTGCAAAAAAAGTTAACGTACAGCCCTGCCCTATTGGGTACCAGAAAAGTCACATGAAACATTGCAGACCACTGATTGGTCAGAAGAGAGACGCTTCACACGTTGGATCGTCTTGCAGTGCTTTTACTTCCTGAATCTCAGCCATTGATCAGAGCTCAGTCACAACACGGCTAATATACGTTAGCTCCCACCGGAGACCGGAGTGTATTACCGACGTACCGTCGCTCCTCAGGGAACGAGGCATAATGATTTTACTGCAACGAAATGTTATAATAAAAGCCCTTCGTTCTATACACTTGTCTGATTGAAAACTTTATTAACAGACCGCAGAATGGGTACAACTCGGCACGCTCTGAGCAAAGAAAGGAACTTAGATATTAATTGAGTAACGCTTGCCTTGCTATGTGGTCCGGTAAATACGAACGTGTAACTATACTAACGTTAATGCCACAAATCGAATGCCTTTGTAATCATAAGTAGTAACGTTATAATAATAAGAAGAAGAAAGGGTCGGGGGGGTAACCGGCGGGCGCGACACCGAGGGGAGACTTCGAATCAGTGTTTCACTTTTAATAACGAATGCGTGCATGCCGAATCCCAAACAATATTCATGCTGCAAAGTCATCCTCTAAAGATAGACATTTAGACTAGAGGCAGGCTATATGCTATATAAAGAGTAGACTACAAAAAAAATGCATTCAAACTTTTTTTTTTGTGTGTGTGCGGTAATACCGCGGCGGTAGGAAATATATTGCAAATGTGTGCGGTAAGGAAAACATCAATACCGCGGCAGCTCTACCCTTCACTACCACACTACAGAAGGTTAACCTTTCACTACCACACTACAGAAGGTTAACCTTTCACTACCACACTACAGAAGGTTAACCTTTCACTACCACACTACAGAAGGTTAACCTTTCACTACCACACTACATACGGTTAACCCTTTCACTACCACACTACAGAAGGTTAACCTTTCACTACCACACTACAGAAGGTTAACCCTTTCACTACCACACTACAGACGGTTAACCCTTTCACTACCACACTACAGACGGTTAACCTTTCACTACCACACTACAGAAGGTTAACCCTTTCACTACCACACTACAGACGGTTAACCTTTCACTACCACACTACAGAAGGTTAACCCTTTCACTACCACACTACAGAAGGTTAACCTTTCACTACCACACTACAGACGGTTAACCCTTTCACTACCACACTACAGACGGTTTTCGCAGTGAAAGTGTTAACCCTTTGGTAGTGTGGCAGTGAAAGGGTTAAAGACTCTGCTCGTTCACCAGATCGATCATGTTTGCCTCCAATCCGTGGAGCTGCACAATCCTGCTCAAAGTCCAGCTCCTGGAACACAATCTGACCTCCAGTGTGTTCTGCACCCGACGGGTCCTTCACACACACACAAATATTAATAATAATAAAGAAGAAAAGAAAATATCTCACTATTCAGATTCACATTTGAATTTCATACCGACTAAATATATTTTTTTTATAATTATTTTTGAATTGACAAACACCATTACATCCCTTAAGCTCGCTATGGAGAGAATTCCACAACTTTACACCAATAACTGAAGGACACATCTGTTTAAGTGTGGTACGGCATTCATTCATTCACTAACTCACACTAACACGCACTAAAACACACTAACTCACACTAACACACACTAACACGCACAAACACACACTAACACTCTGTGAGCTCCAGAAAAGACACAGACATCACAGTTTCAATAACGATATAGATCGTGATATGTTCATTGCAGCCAAGTAAATAAACATCGATGAATGAATCATTGTTTTCAGTTACATAACAGGAAACCAACGTTCAAATCCGCTCAAGGTTTGAAAAAAAAACTTTATTTTTTTTAAAGCATGTTTAAAGCCAGAAGCCGGGTCATGTACACAAACATGTTCACGGACAGAGAGGGAAGTTATGATTTAAGGGGGAAACTTAACTTAAAATATCCTCCCGTCTTACTTACTTACTTACGCCTGCTACCCCTTCTGGGGCCGAGGCCGTCAACAGGGTCTCCTGTCCGCACCGCTCTTAAAGGCATGTGCAGGTCAGTTTGTGGGGCAGCTCTGGCTGGACAGAACCGGGACAGAACCGGGGGACGGGGTGTCAACATATATAAGAGAGAGAGGAAGTAGACTGAAGTTCTAGAGAGAGAGAGAAAGTAGATACAAATTCTGAGAGGAGGAGGACGAGAGAGAGAGAGAGAGAGAGAGAGAGAGAGAGAGAGAGAGAGAGAGAGAGAGAGAGAGAGAGAGAGAGAG
>NC_140166.1:57299072-57381572 GCF_963971535.1 Notolepis coatsorum | reverse complement strand
AGGGGAGAGGCAGGGGGAGACATGAGGGGAGAGGCAGGGGGAGACGTGTTTGTTTTGTGTATTTTGTATGTTTGTTTTTGTTTTTGCTGCCATTTTGGCCAGGTCTTGCTCGAAAAAGAGATCTTTGATCTCAAGTGACTACCTGGTAAAATAAAGGTTTATATTAAAAAATAAATAAAAAATCAAAATGCACTTTAGTGATCCTTTTCTGCATGTAAAAAAATGCATGATTTTCAGTTTTTGAGAAATGGTCACACTTATCCAAATATGCTATTTTTATGGAAAAGAGTGCAGCTGCAACAGATAGCACTGTAGTGATAATTTTCTGTACTTTTATTTAAAGAAATATGCTATTTGATTTACTACTACAAGCAGTGTAATGTAATTTAGACCTGAAACACCTGTTAATAATGCATTATATAGCTAGCCTGCATATACACACAAATGTGTTTCCCGGTTTCTTAAATAAACATTATTTTGAAAGCAAGCACTTTTGTCATCATTGTAGCAAAAAAGACAGGACCGGAAAAGTCTTTATCGTATGTAGGGGTGCCCTGGAATATCTTATTGAACACAGGGGTGCCTTGGCAGCAGAAAGGTTGAGAACCCTTTGATGCAAATTTGCAATGCATTAGATTAGGGCCTAATGCATTGCAAATTTGCATCAAATTCAAAACAGAGTGATGCACAAAATAACTTAAAAGAAAATAATAATTTAAAACAATGAATAAAGTGTGCATGAAATAATAGGGGAAAGAACGTTAGGAACTTGTTACATTCACCCACACAAGGGCTGAGTAATCACACACCCCCCCCTCTCTCTCTCACACACACACTCTCACACCTCTCTCTCTCACACCTCTCTCTCTCTCTCTCTCTCTCTCTCTCTCTCTCTCTCTCTCTCTCTCTCTCACACACTCTCCCAGCTCTCTTTCTCTCTTGCCCCTTCCTCACTCTCTCACCCCCCTCTCTCTCTCTATCTCTCACACACACACTTCAGAAACAAACATAGTATCAATGAGAGCATCAATAATACACCGAGTGAAGTCTAGTAAAAATAATAATATAAAAAAAAAATATATATATATCTTTTTTGTTTCTTAAAAGTTAATCGTGAGTTAAAAGAAATGGCGTTAATAGAATCGGGCGTTAGCGCGTTAATACCATGTTAACTTTGACAGCCTTAATAAAAACACACCGGTGCTGTAACCTGCGTGTAGCCAGTGAAGTCCAACCCATCAGTGAACAGAGTGAACAGTGATGCGTCCTATAAGGTGAGCTGGAGATACATCACAGAGCGGCGTCACGAAGAGGATGAGTTTGGCTGAGGCAGTAGGACAATGTCACCATAGTCTAGTTGTGACAAATAAAGGGCCATAATAACTACCTGTTTCTGGGAGGCGGGGGAAAAGCATGATTTAACCCTATAGAGAAAAGCAACTGTGAATTTTGATTTTGATTAAAGCATCAATATGATATGTGTCCAGCCAGATGCCAAGGTATTTGTACCTTTCAATAACCTCAATAGAACAACCATCGAGGGTGGAAACAGAGGGGGAGAGAGAGGCAGTTGACCTAGTTGGAGCAAATACCATTGCCTTTGTTTTGCTACCATTCAATAGCAGTTTTGAGTCAATGAGAGTCGGATGCTGCAAGGAGGCAAAATCAGACGGTACATTTGTGACAGAATACATAACTGTATCATCAGCATATATATGGTACCGGGAGTGAGTTAAATGATCACAGATGTTATTTTTTACATATAATAGAAAAAGAAGCGGACCCAAAATTGACCCTTGTGGAACCCCCTTCTTTAAAGTAATTGGATCGGAGACAGAGTCACCAAGCCTAACGCACGGTGTGTACGGCCAAGGAGCTAGCCGCTGAACCAAGCGACCACAACCAGGTAAGGAGGTAGGTAAGGAGGTAGTCAAGGTAAGTACTCACGTGACCGCGGTTGATGAAACCGTGTTTGCTGGCGATGCGCTCTGCTTCCTGCGGACCTGCAGGGATGTGAACGGCCCAGGCGTTGGTGTAGACCTTCGGCCCCAGCGTGTCTCCCGGGCCCGACACCGGCGCGGCTCCCAGGCCCGACACCAGCGCGGCTCCCAGGCCCGACACCAGCAGCAGCACAAGGGGCCACAGCGCCGGCCGACACGCCGGGCCGAGCCTGGGGCCCGTGTGGGGAGACGTAGGGCCCGAAGCCATGGGCTTTCCTACTGCGGGGCAGGGCTCCCAGAGCACAGCGTCTCTCTCTCTCCGACAGGCCGAGGCGGTCCACAGGACATGCAGCGGGAGGAGAGACCTACTGCACACAGCTCACCTGCAGGGGACCACAGGAGGGACGTTATAGATCAGCAGTGATTAGAGCCGTCTTAAATACTTCGACGCTTCGTTCGATGGGCATGGGATTCGAATGGGAAAATACAATTGGAATATATTAAAATATATATATATTCTATTTATATATATATATTTTTTAAATCAACTCTGCCTCTCTTTGTTAACTACAACAAGCAATGCTGTTTGTTATTTAAGATGAGGTCGGACTCGGCACGGACAGATTTGTGTTCATTGTGCTGCTTTTATAAATGGCTTACAATATTTCATGAAAGCAAAAAAGATTTAAAAAGGTTTAAACTTTACAGCACTGACAAAGTTGAACAAAGTGCAGTACAAGTCCCACAACATAAAAAAAAGAAGCTTCGAATTAAAATCGAATCTCGTCCCGGAAGCTTCGAATGCCAAAAATAAATTCGAAGGTCAGCCCTAGCAGTGGTACATATACAGCTGTGATATGAAGCTAGCAGAGTGTAGTGGTACATATACAGGCTGTGATATGAAGCTAGCAAAGTGTAGTGGTACATATACAGCTGTGATATGAAGCTAGCAGAGCGTAGTGGTACATATACAGCTGTGATATGAAGCTAGCAGAGCGTAGTGGTACATATACAGCTGTGATATGAAGCTAGCAGAGTGTAGTGGTACATATACAGCTGTGATATGAAGCTAGCAGAGTGTAGTGGTACATATACAGCTGTGATATGAAGCTAGCAAAGCGTAGTGGTACATATACAGCTGTGATATGAAGCTAGTGTAGGGGTACATATACAGCTGTGATATTAAGCTAGCAAAGTGTAGAGGTACATATACAGCTGTGATATGAAGCTAGCAAAGTGTAGCGGTACATATACAGCTGTGATATGAAGCTAGCAAAGTGTAGTGGTACATATACAGCTGTGATATGAAGCTAGCAAAGTGTAGCGGTACATATACAGCTGTGATATGAAGCTAGCAAAGCGTAGTGGTACATATATACAGCTGTGATATGAAGCTAGCAAAGTGTAGCGGTACATATACAGCTGTGATATGAAGCTAGCAAAGCGTAGTGGTACATATATACAGCTGTGATATGAAGCTAGCAAAGTGTAGTGGTACATATACAGCTGTGATATGAAGCTAGCAAAGTGTAGCGGTACATACAGCTGTGATATGAAGCTAGCAAAGTGTAGCGGTACATACAGCTGTGATATGAAGCTAGCAAAGTGTAGTGGTACATATACAGCTGTGATATGAAGCTAGCAAAGTGTAGTGGTACATATACAGCTGTGATATGAAGCTAGCAGAGTGTAGCGGTACATATACAGGTGTGATATGAAGCTAGCAAAGTGTAGTGGTACATATACAGCTGTGATATGAAGCTAGCAGAGTGTAGCGGTACATATACAGCTGTGATATGAAGCTAGCAAAGTGTAGCGGTACATATACAGCTGTGATATGAAGCTAGCAAAGTGTAGTGGTACATATACAGCTGTGATATGAAGCTAGCAAAGTGTAGTGGTACATATACAGCTGTGATATGAAGCTAGCAGAGTGTAGCGGTACATATACAGCTGTGATATGAAGCTAGCAAAGTGTAGCGGTACATATACAGCTGTGATATGAAGCTAGCAGAGTGTAGTGGTACATATACAGCTGTGATATGAAGCTAGCAAAGTGTAGTGGTACATATACAGCTGTGATATGAAGCTAGCAAAGCGTAGTTAGTGGTACTACAACATGTTGTCCTACCAGGTTTACTTTATAAACAGAAGTTATTTTTGCCGTCGACTAAAGACGCACTTCTTCGATCATTATCTGGAATGAAAAGAAAATCTAACCCTAACTAACCTTACTTACTAACCTGCACTTGTCCTAATATACTAACCTACACTGTAGCACTCAACACTTTGATGAACAGGTTTACTTTATACACAGAAGTTATTAAGCTACACACTACAACATGTTGTCCTACCAGGTTTACTTTATAACCAGAAGCATCAAAAACTATGAACACAACCGCCCAAATTTACCAAGCATAGATCTTCACCCTTCAAACACCTGCCTACCATTCAGTGAGAAATGGCTGCCCGTCTGAAATATGTCTTGAAATATCCATAAAACTCGGGCTCTCAGGGACCAGAGCTTTGATCTAATATAAGCAGAACCAGGTCGTGATCCAACACAGGCACCTCGACAACATATTATGACTAATATGGCTGCATAATATGACTAAACTAAAACAACAATAATAATAATATATTAATAATAGGTCGGTCCAGTGCCTGCAAGGCAGAAAAGTCCCTATGTAAAGTAGGAACTCTAACCCTATACCACACTCACCTTGTCTCTGACAAGTGGTACGTCCCGAAGCCCCTCTTTAACTCACAGACAGAAGGTACCTGCTCGTCGTACCTCCTGAAGCTCCTCTTTAATTACACAGACAGAAGGTACCTGCTCGTCGTACGTCCCGAAGCCCCTCTTTAACTCACAGACAGAAGGTACCTGCTCGTCGTACCTCCTGAAGCTCCTCTTTAACTCACAGACAGAAGGTACCTGCTCGTCGTACCTCCTGAAGCTCCTCTTTAACTCACAGACAGAAGGTACCTGCTCGTCGTACCTCCTGAAGCTCCTCTTTAACTCACAGACAGAAGGTACCTGCTCGTCGTACCTCCTGAAGCTCCTCTTTAACTCACAGACAGAAGGTACCTGCTCGTCGTACCTCCTGAAGCTCCTCTTTACCTCACAGACAGAAGGTACCTGCTCGTCGTACGTCCTGGAGCTCCTCTTTAACCACACAGACAGAAGGTACCTGCTCGTCGTACGTCCTGAAGCTCCTCTTTAACCACACAGACAGAAGGTACCTGCTCGTCGTACCTCCTGGAGCTCCTCTTTAACCACACAGACAGAAGGTACCTGCTCGTCGTACGTCCTGAAGCTCTTCTTTAACTCACAGACAGAAGGTACCTGCTCGTCGTACGTCCTGGAGCTCCTCTTTAACTCACAGACAGAAGGTACCTGCTCGTCGTACGTCCTGAAGCTCCTCTTTAACTCACAGACAGAAGGTACCTGCTCGTCGTACCTCCTGAAGCTCCTCTTTAACTCACAGACAGAAGGTACCTGCTCGTCGTACCTCCTGAAGCTCCTCTTTAACTCACAGACAGAAGGTACCTGCTCGTCGTACCTCCTGAAGCTCCTCTTTAACTCACAGACAGAAGGTACCTGCTCGTCGTACGTCCTGAAGCTCGTCTTTAACTCACAGACAGAAGGTACCTGCTCCCCTGCTCCTGAAGCTCCTCTTTAACCACACATACAGAAGGTACCTGCTCGTCGTACGTCCCGAAGCCCCTCTTTAACTCACAGACAGAAGGTACCTGCTCGTCGTACCTCCTGAAGCTCCTCTCTAACCCTATACCACACTCACCTTGTCTCTGACAAGTGGTACGTCCCGAAGCCCCTCTTTAACTCACAGACAGAAGGTACCTGCTCGTCGTACCTCCTGAAGCCCCTCTTTAACCACACAGACAGAAGGTACCTGCTCGTCGTACCTCCTGAAGCTCCTCTTTAACTCACAGACAGAAGGTACCTGCTCGTCGTACCTCCTGAAGCTCCTCTTTAACTCACAGACAGAAGGTACCTGCTCGTCGTACCTCCTGAAGCTCCTCTTTAACTCACAGACAGAAGGTACCTGCTCGTCGTACGTCCTGAAGCTCTTCTTTAACTCACAGACAGAAGGTACCTGCTCGTCGTACGTCCTGAAGCTCTTCTTTAACTCACAGACAGAAGGTACCTGCTCGTCGTACCTCCTGGAGCTCCTCTTTAACTCACAGACAGAAGGTACCTGCTCGTCGTACGTCCTGAAGCTCTTCTTTAACACACAGACAGAAGGTACCTGCTCGTCGTACGTCCTGAAGCTCTTCTTTAACTCACAGACAGAAGGTACCTGCTCGTCGTACGTCCTGAAGCTCCTCTTTAACACACAGACAGAAGGTACCTGCTCGTCGTACGTCCTGAAGCTCTTCTTTAACTCACAGACAGAAGGTACCTGCTCGTCGTACCTCCTGAAGCTCCTCTTTAACTCACAGACAGAAGGTACCTGCTCGTCGTACCTCCTGAAGCTCCTCTTTAACCACACAGACAGAAGGTACCTGCTCGTCGTACCTCCTGAAGCTCCTCTTTAACCACACAGACAGAAGGTACCTGCTCGTCGTACGTCCCGAAGCCCCTCTTTAACTCACAGACAGAAGGTACCTGCTCGTCGTACCTCCTGAAGCTCCTCTTTAACCACACAGACAGAAGGTACCTGCTCGTTGTACGTCCCGAAGCCCCTCTTTAACTCACAGACAGAAGGTACCTGCTCGTCGTACCTCCTGAAGCTCCTCTTTAACTCACAGACAGAAGGTACCTGCTCGTCGTACCTCCTGAAGCTCCTCTTTAACTCACAGACAGAAGGTACCTGCTCGTCGTACCTCCTGAAGCTCCTCTTTAACCACACAGACAGAAGGTACCTGCTCGTCGTACCTCCTGAAGCTCTTCTTTAACTCACAGACAGAAGGTACCTGCTCGTCGTACCTCCTGAAGCTCCTCTTTAACCACACAGACAGAAGGTACCTGCTCATCGTACCTCCTGAAGCTCCTCTTTAACCTCACAGACAGAAGGTACCTGCTCGTCGTACCTCCTGAAGCTCCTCTTTAACTCACAGACAGAAGGTACCTGCTCGTCGTACCTCCTCTTTAACTCACAGACAGAAGGTACCTGCTCGTCGTACGTCCCGAAGCCCCTCTTTAACTCACAGACAGAAGGTACCTGCTCGTCGTACCTCCTGAAGCTCCTCTTTAACTCACAGACAGAAGGTACCTGCTCGTCGTACCTCCTGAAGCTCCTCTTTAACTCACAGACAGAAGGTACCTGCTCGTCGTACCTCCTGAAGCTCCTCTTTAACTCACAGACAGAAGGTACCTGCTCGTCGTACCTCCTGAAGCTCCTCTTTAACTCACAGACAGAAGGTACCTGCTCGTCGTACCTCCTGAAGCTCCTCTTTAACTCACAGACAGAAGGTACCTGCTCGTCGTACCTCCTGAAGCTCCTCTTTAACTCACAGACAGAAGGTACCTGCTCGTCGTACCTCCTGAAGCTCCTCTTTAACTCACAGACAGAAGGTACCTGCTCGTCGTACCTCCTGAAGCTCCTCTTTAACTCACAGACAGAAGGTACCTGCTCGTCGTACGTCCTGGAGCTCCTCTTTAACTCACAGACAGAAGGTACCTGCTCGTCGTACCTCCTGAAGCTCCTCTTTAACTCACAGACAGAAGGTACCTGCTCGTCGTACCTCCTGAAGCTCCTCTTTAACTCACAGACAGAAGGTACCTGCTCGTCGTACCTCCTGAAGCTCCTCTTTAACTCACAGACAGAAGGTACCTGCTCGTCGTACCTCCTGAAGCTCCTCTTTAACTCACAGACAGAAGGTACCTGCTCGTCGTACCTCCTGAAGCTCCTCTTTAACTCACAGACAGAAGGTACCTGCTCGTCGTACCTCCTGAAGCTCCTCTTTAACTCACAGACAGAAGGTACCTGCTCGTCGTACCTCCTGAAGCTCCTCTTTAACTCACAGACAGAAGGTACCTGCTCGTCGTACCTCCTGAAGCTCCTCTTTAACTCACAGACAGAAGGTACCTGCTCGTCGTACGTCCTGGAGCTCCTCTTTAACTCACAGACAGAAGGTACCTGCTCGTCGTACGTCCTGGAGCTCCTCTTTAACTCACAGACAGAAGGTACCTGCTCGTCGTACGTCCTGAAGCTCCTCTTTAACCACACAGACAGAAGGTACCTGCTCGTCGTACCTCCTGAAGCTCCTCTTTAACTCACAGACAGAAGGTACCTGCTCGTCGTACCTCCTGAAGCTCCTCTTTAACTCACAGACAGAAGGTACCTGCTCGTCGTACGTCCTGAAGCTCCTCTTTAACTCACAGACAGAAGGTACCTGCTCGTCGTACGTCCTGGAGCTCCTCTTTAACCAAACAGACAGAAGGTACCTGCTCGTCGTACCTCCTGAAGCTCCTCTTTAACTCACAGACAGAAGGTACCTGCTCGTCGTACCTCCTGAAGCTCCTCTTTAACCACACAGACAGAAGGTACCTGCTCGTCGTACGTCCAGGAGCTCCTCTTTAACCACACAGACAGAAGGTACCTGCTCGTCGTACCTCCTGAAGCTCCTCTTTAACTCACAGACAGAAGGTACCTGCTCGTCGTACCTCCTGAAGCTCCTCTTTAACCACACAGACAGAAGGTACCTGCTCGTCGTACCTCCTGAAGCTCCTCTTTAACTCACAGACAGAAGGTACCTGCTCGTCGTACCTCCTGAAGCTCCTCTTTAACTCACAGACAGAAGGTACCTGCTCGTCGTACCTCCTGAAGCTCCTCTTTAACTCACAGACAGAAGGTACCTGCTCGTCGTACGTCCTGAAGCTCCTCTTTAACCACACAGACAGAAGGTACCTGCTCGTCGTACCTCCTGAAGCTCCTCTTTAACTCACAGACAGAAGGTACCTGCTCGTCGTACGTCCTGGAGCTCCTCTTTAACTCACAGACAGAAGGTACCTGCTCGTCGTACCTCCTGAAGCTCCTCTTTAACTCAAAGACAGAAGGTACCTGCTCGTCGTACGTCCTGAAGCCCCTCTTTAACCACACAGACAGAAGGTACCTGCTCGTCGTACCTCCTGAAGCTCCTCTTTAACTCACAGACAGAAGGTACCTGCTCGTCGTACCTCCTGGAGCTCCTCTTTAACTCACAGACAGAAGGTACCTGCTCGTTGTACGTCCTGGAGCTCCTCTTTAACCACACAGACAGAAGGTACCTGCTCGTCGTACCTCCTGAAGCTCCTCTTTAACCACACAGACAGAAGGTACCTGCTCGTCGTACGTCCTGGAGCTCCTCTTTAACCACACAGACAGAAGGTACCTGCTTGTCGTACCTCCTGAAGCTCCTCTTTAACTCACAGACAGAAGGTACCTGCTCGTCGTACCTCCTGAAGCTCCTCTTTAACCACACAGACAGAAGGTACCTGCTCGTCGTACCTCCTGAAGCTCCTCTTTAACTCACAGACAGAAGGTACCTGCTCGTCGTACGTCCTGGAGCTCCTCTTTAACCTCACACACAGACAGCGGCTCAAAGTGCAGCGCTCGTTGTGACCTCACACATGGGCGTCCGTCCACTTAGCCGAGGTTTTAAACGTCAGAGTAAAAAAAACCACACGCCGCGGAATAACAAGAACAATTTCACTGCCACAGAAAGACAAAGGAGCATTCCAACAGAAAGGACTAATGATACCCGGTCCATCAACTAAAAGCCCACAATTATCAGCTTAAGTTCACGAGTGGAGAGAATGACAGGCATCTGAAATGTGAAATGTGACCGGCTCTGTGTCGTCAGAACTACAACAACACCTCAGTATCATCATCCTGCACATTATGAGGATTATGTGTTTCTCAATAGGATTATAAAAACCACACAGGCTGCAACCCCGGGTTCCAGATCATGATGATTGTGAGAGCAGCACATTATTATAGGAAGAAGAGGAAGAAAGAGAAGAAGAAATAATCCCTTTAGCCTTTAAACTGAGCTCTTTAGTCTGGACAGTCTGATCTCTCACTCACACCTACCCCGTTTCATGTTGTGTATTTTTATATTTCTTATTTTTTTATCTTACTTGTTAATAATAATAATAAACTTTATTTGTACAGCACCTTTCATACAGAAACTGCAGCTCAAAGTGCTTCACAACAGAAAAAAAGCCAGGCACAAAATGAGCACATAAAGTGCAGACATATAAAATCACAGTTTTTCACATTAGGATCTAACATCCCAACAGGCCGCCCGCCTAGTTTACGATTTGATTCAGTTTTAAAAATAGACAATAATAAAAAGAGTAAGATAGTGCAATAGTGCAGTGCAATAAAGTATTAGAATAGAATAGACATCAAATGAGCACATAAAGTGCAGACATATAAAATTAAAAATTAAAATAAAAAAAATAATACAATAGTTGCTGTATTTGTATTGCTTTCTTTAGGCATAACCATCATGTGCTCATATTACTGTGGCTCTATGGAAACGGGGCCCGACGACCAGGAAGTCACTTCCACTGAGGACACGCTTCCATGCAGAGATCAAGACTGTCGGGACGGATTCATTCCAGCTAGTGCCCAGTGCCTCCACTCAGCGAGATTTACTACATCCATCCACCACAAGTCCTGCCCCCCAACACGTCACGCTATACATGTCACTCACACCCCGACACTCAACTAACCGCCTCGACCAGTCCTTCATACCAGCGGCCATCAGGCTCCACAACAGTGGGCAGGGACTGCTGCCAGACATCCAACTACAACTACTAGGAACCTAAAAGGACAATAACACTACCTTATGCATACTGCACCTTATATTGACTTGTTATATTGTTTACACTGCTTGTTTTTACTACCTGTACCTCCCCTCCCCCTCCCCCATGCTGCTATGCTGACTGGATTTCCCCAAGGGGATCAATAAAGGAATATCTTATCTTACACCTGCATATAACCCATATAACTCTGTATGATAGCATGTACAATAATGCTGTGGGGTGGACGGTATGGTCTAAAATTTATATCACGGTATAATTTGAAGCATAGACGGTAACGGTATATATCACGGTATCATCGTTTTTGATTAAAAAAAAATTATTTTATTTTATATAATTTTTTATTTTTTTTTATAAAATATATATATTATATAATTAGACTTGTACTTGTATTATCTGCGAGACATCGCCACCATGCAACAAGCTCCACTGTCTGTGTGTACTCTAGTAGCCTCCAGCTACGGCCAGGATTCTCCGGAGCTGCACCTGGACCTATACACCAGGCCTGTACAGTGCGACATATATATCGCACGTGCGACACTGACGTCAGTCTGTGCGATGAATGAATTGACTTTAGTAGCACTGGTGCGATGGCCCGTGGCGCAAGCAAAAAAAAAGAAAGTGTGACGGTAAATTGAATGGACCACAGCGCCACGCTATCCACTTGGTACTTGTAGTCTCGTGCGATTAAAAACAATGTCCCGTCTCGCGTAGAGTCCATAATCAAACACCAAATCCCATAATCCCTAGCGAACAATATCCCCGCGACTAAATTGCGAGCTCAATGTACACTGACTGGGTGACTTCGACAAGATGAAGCGCTTTTTTAAGGTATTAAATCCAACAAAAGAAGTACAAGATCAAAACCCCAAACGAGCCTGAGAGGGACCACCGTTAATAGAAACGAGACAAAAGGAGAAGATTAACAAGATGTACAGATATAACGCAGAGTGGGAAAATGATTTTCCGTGGATATTTTTTAATGAGGAAGCACAGCTATTATTATTCTGTCACTGGTGCCGGGAGACTCCAGAAAAGATCCGATCAGAGAATCCCTATGTCGCGGGTAACAATATCCTAAAAAGGGATAACATTAATAAACACAATACGTCCCATCGACACGTTCTTGCCCGGGATGCCTTCAACGCTAAATAAACTCCTGAGCGGGCCGGCACCCTCTTGCACTCGCTGACTAAACACGACCAGAGCGGATGATGCTGATCTCCGTGAGGTAAAGTTTAAGATGAATGTGACATATTGCATCGCCAAGGAAGAAATGCTGTTCACTAAATTTAAGCCGCTAATTTTACTCTGTAAAAAGAACTCCATCGTATGGCTACTTAAAATTCCCCTCCGGGATCAATAAAGTATTAATTATCTATCTATCAATCAATCTATCTATCTAATAACGAGACAATATGCAAATAAGGTAATAATAATAATAATAATAATTAATTTAATTTATAAAGCCCTTTTCATTCATGCAGAGTTCCTTGTACTTAGTTCTGATTAATGCAATAGTGTGTGTGTGTGTGTGTGTGTGTGTGTGTGTGTGTGTGTGTGTGTGTGTGGATCTGAAAAAGTGGCCAGCAGACATGATGCTGGAACTGTGACACGTGTGCAGTGCACACACACACACGCACGCACACACACACACGAATAATTATAATAATAATAATAATAATACATTTATTTATTTGGTTCCACAAATATGTACAGGTGTTTGTATGCATTATATCTATTTGTTATGTTGGTTTATAGGTGTTTCTAGGTTGGTTTCTAGCTTTCCCTGTAATCTGAGTCCACACCAGCGCTGCCTGGTCTCGGACTGCTTCATATCGGTTATATGGTTATGTCCTTGTTCTTTTTGTTTTACATTATGGGCAAATAAAGAAAGAATTTGTCTAAAAGCATTTCTTGTTAAAGTTTGGATTTTGTGTGCCCTGTATGCAAGATTCATGTCCCTTGCCAGTCACATACCTATTTAAGTAATGAACTGCACTACTTGTGGTTGTTTTTAGAGATTTTAGAGACGTTTTATACTCGTGCTACAAGATTTTGGCCTGTGCTACAAAACTATCAACCTCTGTAGCACCAGTGCTATGTGCAAAAAAAGTTAACGTACAGCCCTGCTATACACAAGTAGCCTCGAGCAGAGCTACGGCCAGGATTCTCCGGCGCTGCACCTGGACCCTATTGTATTGGTATAACGTTACTTAACTGTGCTCAGCAAGCCCTCAGCTCGAATACGCATCGAATCAGTGTTATAAGACATTGATATCAGGAGCTATCTGTAGCTACTGCTAGCCGGATATATAACGTTAATACAACGCCTCAGTGAATTATTTAGTTCAATGGGACATTTCGTTTTGAACGGTGAACTAACTTGCGTTAACGTGAGCTAACAGCTAACAGGTAGCACACACGTCTCTACTAGACTTTGTGGAGCGTTTGTTGATGTCAGGAGCTATCGGTAGCTGGCCGACTAGATACCGTTCGGTTAGACAATGCCTCATCATGTATTAAACTAAAAGTGAATAGTTGACTGGGTCATTTTGTAACGGTAGCTAAGCTAACGTTAGCTCAGGGAGATGCCGCCGTCCTTCCGTGTCCCGTCCCACTAGACTACTAGACCCGTGTTTACATGCGTGCGGTAGGGGCTGGCACGCCCACTGCGCGAAGCCTCCTAAATAACTTTTTCCAGTTCGCACATATCTATTATCTATGACTAATTATATCTATTTTTAGGGGCAAATGCGAGTGAAAGTCGCGCTGTGGTTACATGACGTCATTGCTATTTTAGAGCTGCACTACCGGTTACACGGTATAGTCAAAATCCATACCGTAGAGCAAATTTATACCGTTTATACCGTATACCGTTTATACCGTCCACCCCCGTATGCCGTATATATATATATTTATCCACAACAGTCTGTATATATACCTGCATATAATCCTTTTTACATATATTATTATTGCACTTTACTGTTACATTTGCACTCTGGTTGGATGCCAAACTTCTTTTAGTTGTACTGTACTTGTGCTGCATGATGAGTCCGACAATACATTTGAATCCAATCTAATCAATACGTCCGGCTACATGACAACCATACAGGCCTGCCACTTTAATTCGATTTTTGTTCAAGGTTTGAGATGTGTCACAATCCAAACGTGTCATAATCCGCAGATCATGAGGACATAACCGGCAGATCATTAACTATCACTACGACCGTCAGGGTGCATCAAAGCTGTTGTTATCGATCAGCTTAGCTGAAGTAGCAGCCTCAAACATACATAACTGCATGTTTTTGTATAGTAGTATAGTATAGTTACATATAGCATAACTGTATGTTTTTGTATAGTATAGTTAGTATAGTATAGTTACATATATAGCATAACTGTATGTTTTTGTATAGTATAGTTAGTATAGTTACATATAGCATAACTGTATGTTTTTGTATAGTATAGTTAGTATAGTTCAAGTTCTTTAATAGTTGTCATACAGAAGTATAGTTACATGATATAGCAATGTGTTAAATGTGTTCGATTCGATACATAGATTTGAATTATGTTAGAATTGATTATAATCTAAATTTTAAAAAAAAATCTTTATTTTTTTAATGTTTTTTTTTGTGTGTATAGTTTTTATTGACCTATAGTCCATTCATGCTGAGTGAATCAGTTCCCCCAGCCACATTTGTGTATTCAACATATTTTGGGGAATTAACTGATAGAAAATTAATCGAATCGAGGTCAAATGAAGAGATTTCATGATGCATTGAATCGTTGCCTGAAGAATCGTAATCGAATCGTTACACCCCTAATATTAGTGTATATAGGACTCATACCTTTAATTCCTAAGCTTAGCATTGTATTGCATTTTATCTTAGTACCTTTTATCATGTCTATTTTATTATCTATTCTATTTTATTCTATTATTATTGTATTCTTTTGCACAATCGAAGCGGGCATGGCCACCTTCATTTCACTATATGTCTCGTGTATCTATGTGATAAATAAATCTCTTGAATCTTGAAGGAGGCCTGAGCTGTTGTTGTAGTTTTCTTTACAGAGAAACGTTACAAACAGCTTCTTCTAAAAGGTTCCTCAATCCATTTGTGGAGTAACACCAACACCACGCTAGTTCAGCACCCCGCCCGCCGCGCCACGTTGGTTGGGTCTGGTAACAACACGTAGTCATTGATCAGTGACCGGCTAGGCTCTGATCGGATTAATAATCCTATTGTGACGTAACAGTTTGTATCTGTTTCTATCAGCGACTTGATACAATGTAGCGTCAGTGGTTCCCAAAGTCGGGGTCGCGACCCAAAGGTGGGCCGCGAGCAGCCACGGATGGGCCGCGAGATGATTTAAAAAAAAATAATAATAATAAAATAAAATAAAAAAAAAATTATTTTTTATTTTATTTTTTTATTTTTTTTGTCAGGCCACTGAACTTAGAAGCAGGCCAGGACGCGTTTTCCTTAATGCCAAGCAAGCAGTGCAAAAATGCTTCCGCGCATGAAAGGCGCATTACTGCACGCCACTACGGTAAATTTTTGCACTGCTTGCTTGGCATAAAGCTACACGCGGCCAGGACAGTGTTTCTAGTTGTATTCTAAAATTCTATTCTATTGTATTCTAAAATGTGACTATATGGTTTTATATTAACTTAATAAATAAACAAAAACGAAAAATCTACCTAATTCAACGAACATTTCAAAACTAAATAACAGATTATGCACATAAAACGCTGAAAACAACCGAAGCAACAATAGTATTTTAATGAGGCTATTATTATTATCATTATTATTTTGCAACAAGTTAGCCCTCTCATAAATAGCACATATAAATGAATAACTAACTTGAACTAACTTAATAGGATTGAAGTGATATTTGGCTTAAAAAATCGGTCGCCTGACAAAAAAGAAAAAAAGAAAAGCCAGACGATGTGCATTGGGCCGCGGCTCTCTGACGCCTTATTTTCTGGGTCCCGGCCTGAAAAGTTTGGGAACCCCTGGTCTAGAACACGTGCCTCTGACCCCATCACCTTTGACCCCATTATCTCTGACCCCATCCTCTCTGCCCCTGAAACCCTCTGACCCTGAAACCTCTCTGACCCCATCCTCTCTGACCCCATCCTCTCTGACCCTGAAACCTCTCTGACCCCATCCTCTCTGACCCTGAAACCTCTCTGACCCTGAAACCTCTCTGACCCCATCCTCTCTGACCCTGAAACCTCTCTGACCCTGAAACCTCTCTGACCCTGAAACCTCTCTGACCCTGAAACCCTCTGGTCCTGAAACCCTCTGACCCCATCCTCTCTGACCCTGAAACCCTCTGGTCCTGAAACCCTCTGGTCCTGAAACCTCTCTGACCCTGAAACCTCTCTGACCCCATCCTCTCTGACCCTGAAACCTCTCTGACCCTGAAACCTCTCTGACCACATCCTCTCTGACCCTGAAACCTCTCTGACCACATCCTCTCTGACCCTGAAACCTCTCTGACCACATCCTCTCTGACCCTGAAACCTCTCTGACCACATCCTCTCTGACCCTGAAACCTCTCTGACCACATCCTCTCTGACCCTGAAACCTCTCTGACCACATCCTCTCGGACCCTGAAACCCCCTGACCACATCCTCTCGGACCCTGAAACCCCCTGACCACATCCTCTCTGACCCTGAAACCCCCTGACCACATCCTCTCTGACCCTGAAACCTCTCTGACCACATCCTCTCTGACCCTGAAACCTCTCTGACCACATCCTCTCTGACCCCGAAACCCCCTGACCACATCCTCTCTGACCCTGAAACCCCCTGACCACATCCTCTCTGACCCTGAAACCTCTCTGACCCTGAAACCTCTCTGACCCTGAAACCTCTCTGACCACATCCTCTCTGACCCTGAAACCTCTCTGACCACATCCTCTCTGACCCTGAAACCTCTCTGACCACATCCTCTCGGACCCTGAAACCCCCTGACCACATCCTCTCTGACCCTGAAACCCCCTGACCACATCCTCTCTGACCCTGAAACCCCCTGACCACATCCTCTCTGACCCTGAAACCCCCTGACCACATCCTCTCTGACCCTGAAACCCCCTGACCACATCCTCTCTGACCCTGAAACCTCTCTGACCACATCCTCTCTGACCCTGAAACCCCTGACCACATCCTCTCTGACCCTGAAACCCCCTGACCACATCCTCTGACCCTGAAACCCCCTGACCACATCCTCTCTGACCCTGAAACCCCCTGACCACATCCTCTCTGACCCTGAAACCCCCTGACCACATCCTCTCTGACCCTGAAACCCCCTGACCACATCCTCTCTGACCCTGAAACCTCTCTGGTCCTGAAACTCTACTCAGTGATCCTGATGAACCCCCCCCCCCCCCCCCCCCCCCCGGTCTGACCACTAACACTCACATCAAGAAGTAGATCCTAATACATCTCGTTTAAAAAAAAACACAACAACAACAACAAACTCCGCAGCGGCTTCACGGAACAGAGACGCAGCACCGGAGAACAACAACCGGAGAGCGGATCTATAATAACAACAACAACAACAACAGCGTTTATCTTCTTCTAACCGGGACGGTCCCGTCGTTACGTACCGGAGGAGGAGGGGGGGGGGGAGGGAGGAGGGGGGGGGGGGCAGCACAGGATAATAAACGGACTCGAACTCACGAGAAACTAAGAGAGAAACGTGTGAAACTAACTTTCCCCGGTCGGTCAACACTCACCGTGTCTCCGTGTTTACATGGCGCTGCGCGGGTCGGTGTCTCTCTCTCTCTCGGTACCGGAGGTCTCCTCGGGCTCTCCGTCAGCAGCGAGCGGGACAGATATTAATATAATACTGTCTCTCTGCTATTAATACTCATGGTGGTGAGACTGAGACTAGCATCACATCCAGGCTGAGTGGAGTGAGCGTCCCCCCCCCACAACACAACCACAGCAGCCCCCAGGAAACACGTCACGGCGTCACGGACATGAACACGCCCACTGCTGGTTGTTACACACTACTAGATGCTGTGAGACCGCCATCTAGCGGCGAGAGGCCGCAGGGACACGCTGTTTGATTGATTGATTGATTGATTGATTGATTGATTGATTGATTGATTGATTGATTGATTGATTGATTGATTGATTGAAAACGTTATTAACAGATTGCAGAATGGGTACAATACAGTACGGCTCAATACACACAATTGTTAAGGGGGTGCAGACCAGAGAAAGACTTTCGTCTTGTTTACATCAGGGTCCCCCATTTTCAATTCATCATAACATTTATGACATACATGATGACATACAGAGAGACATGTGTGTGCGCGCGCTGCTGTGTCATTAACTTATTTACTTGTCATTAATATTTGGGTTTCTAGATGCCTTTTCAATTCTCTTTTGAAACTTGATTTTGTTTTGTTCAACTCTCCTGTGACCAACCATAGATATATATAATTATATTTATATGCCTGTGACGACGTGGGAGTTGCATATAATAATAATAATAATAATAATAATAATAATAATAATAATAATAATAATAATAATAATAATAATAATAATAATAATAATAATAATAATAATAATAATAATAATAATAATAATAATAATAATAATAATAATAATAATAATAATAATAATAATAATAATTAATAATAATAATAATAATAATAATAATAATAATAATAATAATAATAATAATAATAATTATTATTATTATTATTATTATTATTATTATTATTATTATTATTATTATTATATGCAACTCCCATTAATATTAATAATAATAATAATAATAATAATAATAATAATAATAATAATAATAATAATAATAATAATAATAATAATAATAATAATAATAATAATAATAATAATAATAATAATAATAATAATAGTAGTAGTATAATAATATAATAATATAATATAAATAGACCTGCAGATTTCTGACATTAGAAAACTGACTTGTGATATGTGGATACAGATAAGATAAGATAAGATATTCCTTTATTGATCCCCTTGGGGAAATTCAGGCATCATAGCAGCATGGGGGGGAGGGGGGGGTACAGGTAGTAAAACAACACAGTGTACAGGTACATAATTTGATCAATATGGTCAATATAATTTACTATCTGACTAGCTGAAGAAATATTCACATTATTCACAGTGTCACATAGGGTGCAGTATTGTCAGTATTGTCTTTACAGCTCATTTTCCACCACTTTGATCTGTTTTTATTTATTTATTTATAAAGAAGCGTGTGTGTGTTGGGGGGGGGGGGTATGTTGGGTTATTTGCATTCTGGTAAAAAAAAAATACAAATACAAATAAGGTAGAAAAACAAGGTTCTCATTAATTAAAGGAACACTCCAACATTTTGGGAAATTAGCTTATTTGTCATCTACCCTGGAGTTAGACAAGAAGATACATACCTTTTTCTTCTCTGTGCATGCAGTAGGAGTAGGAAGACGTTGGGAACTAAGCTAATGGAGGAACCTACTTCCAGTGACTGACGCTAAGCTAGGCTAACGGTGCGCGTCTTCCTACTCCTACTGCATGCACAGAGAAGACAAAGGTATGTATCTTCTTGTCTAACTCCAGGGTCAGATGGCAAATAAGCTAATTTCCCAAAATGTTGGAGTGTTCCTTTAAGAGGAACTTTAACCAAGTTTGAGAGCGTGGCTTTAACCCTTCATCACCCAGACATGAGACCCTTCATCACCCAGACACGAGACCCTTTATCACCCAGACATGAGACCCTTCATCACCCAGACATGAGACCCTGTATCACCCAGACATGAGACCCTTTATCACCCAGACATGAGACCCTGTATCACCCAGACATGAGACCCTGTATCACCCAGACACGAGACCCTTTATCACCCAGACATGAGACCCTTTATCACCCAGACACGAGACCCTTTATCACCCAGACATGAGACCCTTTATCACCCAGACATGAGACCCTGTATCACCCAGACACGAGACCCTTTATCACCCAGACATGAGACCCTTTATCACCCAGACATGAGACCCTGTATCACCCAGACTTGAGACCCTGTATCAGCCAGACATGAGACCCTTTATCACCCAGACATGAGACCCTGTATCATCCAGACATGAGACCCTGTATCACCCAGACACAAGACCCTTTATCACCCAGACATGACACCTTTTATCACCCAGACATGAGACCCTGTATCACCCAGACATGAGACCCTGTATCACCCAGACATGAGTATCACCCAGACATGACACCCTTTATCACCCAGTATGAGGGCCGACGTTCCACTCTACTGGTTAAAGTTGCTTACTCGTGAGTAGTACGTTCATTGATAAAGAAAAATAATGTCCACAGCCGCTCCAGTGTAAAACAAAGATATCCAAATGGCGAAGTCTTTCTTTACAGAAGTGATCCTAAAGCTATTTTCCTAAATATTCACGTCACTACTACAAGGTAAGAAAACTGTATTTTCCCAGTCTCCAAAATCACTGCAGACTCGACACATGACACAATTCCTCCTGTTGAGATCAGAGGTTCTGTGTAGGATTGTTAGTAACTGTCTAACTGTACATATGGCTGTTTACACTAGTAATTGTTTACCTGCATAATATAACTGTCTCCACCAGTGACTGTCTAGTTGCATATATATCTGTTCCCACTAGAGGGCGCTCTAGGCGGAGCCACCCAGGTACACCACCTTGTGGCGAGTATAAAAGCAAAGGTCTCCTCCCACTTGGTTCTCTCCCCCCAGGCCTCTCAGAGAGAGGAGACCTGTATGTTACTGAGAGAGAGAGAGAGAGACCTGTATGTTACTGAGAGAGAGAGAGAGGAGACCTGTATGTTACTGAGAGAGAGAGAGAGAGGAGACCTGTATGTTACTGAGAGAGAGAGAGAGACCTGTATGTTACTGAGAGAGAGAGAGACCTGTATGTTACTGAGAGAGAGAGAGAGACCTGTATGTTACTGAGAGAGAGAGAGAGAGAGAGAGAGAGACCTGTATGTTACTGAGAGAGAGAGAGAGAGACCTGTATGTTACTGAGAGAGAGAGAGGAGACCTGTATGTTACTGAGAGAGAGAGAGAGACCTGTATGTTACTGAGAGAGAGAGAGAGAGAGAGAGACCTGTATGTTACTGAGAGAGAGAGAGAGACCTGTATGTTACTGAGAGAGAGAGAGACCTGTATGTTACTGAGAGAGAGAGAGACCTGTATGTTACTGAGAGAGAGAGAGACCTGTATGTTACTGAGAGAGAGAGAGAGAGAGAGAGAGACCTGTATGTTACTGAGAGAGAGAGAGAGAGAGAGAGACCTGTATGTTACTGAGAGAGAGAGAGAGAGAGAGACCTGTATGTTACTGAGAGAGAGAGAGAGGAGACCTGTATGTTACTGAGAGAGAGAAAGAGACCTGTATGTTACTGAGAGAGAGAGAGAGAGACCTGTATGTTACTGAGAGAGAGAGAGGAGACCTGTATGTTACTGAGAGAGAGAGAGAGACCTGTATGTTACTGAGAGAGAGAGAGAGAGACCTGTATGTTACTGAGAGAGAGAGAGAGACCTGTATGTTACTGAGAGAGAGAGAGACCTGTATGTTACTGAGAGAGAGAGAGGAGACCTGTATGTTACTGAGAGAGAGAGAGAGGAGACCTGTATGTTACTGAGAGAGAGAGACCTGTATGTTACTGAGAGAGAGAGAGAGGAGACCTGTATGTTACTGAGAGAGAGAGACCTGTATGTTACTGAGAGAGAGAGAGAGAGACCTGTATGTTACTGAGAGAGAGAGAGAGAGGAGACCTGTATGTTACTGAGAGAGAGAGAGACCTGTATGTTACTGAGAGAGAGAGAGACCTGTATGTTACTGAGAGAGAGAGGAGACCTGTATGTTACTGAGAGAGAGAGAGAGGAGACCTGTATGTTACTGAGAGAGAGAGAGAGACCTGTATGTTACTGAGAGAGAGAGAGAGACCTGTATGTTACTGAGAGAGAGAGAGAGAGAGAGAGAGAGACCTGTATGTTACTGAGAGAGAGAGAGGAGACCTGTATGTTACTGAGAGAGAGAGAGAGACCTGTATGTTACTGAGAGAGAGAGAGGAGACCTGTATGTTACTGAGAGAGAGAGAGACCTGTATGTTACTGAGAGAGAGAGAGAGAGAGAGAGAGAGAGACCTGTATGTTACTGAGAGAGAGAGAGACCTGTATGTTACTGCGATAGAGAGAGAGAGGAGACCTGTATGTTACTGAGAGAGAGAGAGAGGAGACCTGTATGTTACTGAGAGAGAGAGAGAGAGACCTGTATGTTACTGAGAGAGAGAGAGAGACCTGTATGTTACTGAGAGAGAGAGAGAGGATACCTGTATGTTACTGAGAGAGAGAGAGAGAGACCTGTATGTTACTGAGAGAGAGAGAGACCTGTATGTTACTGAGAGAGAGAGAGACCTGTATGTTACTGAGAGAGAGAGAGAGACCTGTATGTTACTGAGAGAGAGAGAGAGACCTGTATGTTACTGAGAGAGAGAGAGACCTGTATGTTACTGAGAGAGAGAGAGGAGACCTGTATGTTACTGAGAGAGAGAGAGAGACCTGTATGTTACTGAGAGAGAGAGAGAGAGACCTGTATGTTACTGAGAGAGAGAGAGAGACCTGTATGTTACTGAGAGAGAGAGAGGAGACCTGTATGTTACTGAGAGAGAGAGACCTGTATGTTACTGAGAGAGAGAGAGAGAGACCTGTATGTTACTGAGAGAGAGAGAGAGACCTGTATGTTACTGAGAGAGAGAGAGAGGAGACCTGTATGTTACTGAGAGAGAGAGAGAGAGAGAGAGACCTGTATGTTACTGAGAGAGAGAGAGAGGAGACCTGTATGTTACTGAGAGAGAGAGACCTGTATGTTACTGAGAGAGAGAGAGAGAGAGACCTGTATGTTACTGAGAGAGAGAGAGACCTGTATGTTACTGAGAGAGAGAGAGAGAGAGACCTGTATGTTACTGAGAGAGAGAGACCTGTATGTTACTGAGAGAGAGAGAGACCTGTATGTTACTGAGAGAGAGAGAGAGAGACCTGTATGTTACTGAGAGAGAGAGAGACCTGTATGTTACTGAGAGAGAGAGAGACCTGTATGTTACTGAGAGAGAGAGAGAGACCTGTATGTTACTGAGAGAGAGAGAGAGACCTGTATGTTACTGAGAGAGAGAGAGAGACCTGTATGTTACTGAGAGAGAGAGAGAGACCTGTATGTTACTGAGAGAGAGAGAGAGAGAGAGACCTGTATGTTACTGAGAGAGAGAGAGAGAGAGAGACCTGTATGTTACTGAGAGAGAGAGATACCTGTATGTTACTGAGAGAGAGAGAGGGGACCTGTATGTTACTGAGAGAGAGAGACCTGTATGTTACTGAGAGAGAGAGAGAGAGACCTGTATGTTACTGAGAGAGAGAGAGAGAGACCTGTATGTTACTGAGAGAGAGAGAGAGACCTGTATGTTACTGAGAGAGAGAGAGAGACCTGTATGTTACTGAGAGAGAGAGAGAGGAGACCTGTATGTTACTGAGAGAGAGAGAGGAGACCTGTATGTTACTGAGAGAGAGAGAGAGACCTGTATGTTACTGAGAGAGAGAGAGACCTGTATGTTACTGAGAGAGAGAGAGGAGACCTGTATGTTACTGAGAGAGAGAGAGAGGAGACCTGTATGTTACTGAGAGAGAGAGAGAGACCTGTATGTTACTGAGAGAGAGAGAGAGAGGAGACCTGTATGTTACTGAGAGAGAGAGAGGAGACCTGTATGTTACTGAGAGAGAGAGAGAGAGAGACCTGTATGTTACTGAGAGAGAGAGAGAGAGAGAGAGAGAGACCTGTATGTTACTGAGAGAGAGAGAGGAGACCTGTATGTTACTGAGAGAGAGAGAGAGACCTGTATGTTACTGATAGAGAGAGAGAGACATGTATGTTACTGAGAGAGAGAGAGACCTGTATGTTACTGAGAGAGAGAGAGACCTGTATGTTACTGAGAGAGAGAGAGGATACCTGTATGTTACTGAGAGAGAGAGAGAGGAGACCTTTATGTTACTGAGAGAGAGAGAGGAGACCTGTATGTTACTGAGAGAGAGAGAGAGAGACCTGTATGTTACTGAGAGAGAGAGAGAGACCTGTATGTTACTGAGAGAGAGAGAGAGACCTGTATGTTACTGAGAGAGAGAGAGAGGAGACCTGTATGTTACTGAGAGAGAGAGACCTGTATGTTACTGAGAGAGAGAGAGACCTGTATGTTACTGAGAGAGAGAGAGACCTGTATGTTACTGAGAGAGAGAGGAGACCTGTATGTTACTGAGAGAGAGAGAGAGAGAGACCTGTATGTTACTGAGAGAGAGAGAGAGACCTGTATGTTACTGAGAGAGAGAGAGGAGACCTGTATGTTACTGAGAGAGAGAGAGACCTGTATGTTACTGAGAGAGAGAGAGAGGAGACCTGTATGTTACTGAGAGAGAGAGAGAGAGAGACCTGTATGTTACTGAGAGAGAGAGAGGAGACCTGTATGTTACTGAGAGAGAGAGAGAGAGAGAGAGGAGACCTGTATGTTACTGAGAGAGAGAGAGGAGACCTGTATGTTACTGAGAGAGAGAGAGAGACCTGTATGTTACTGAGAGAGAGAGAGAGAGAGAGACCTGTATGTTACTGAGAGAGAGAGAGAGGAGACCTGTATGTTACTGAGAGAGAGAGAGACCTGTATGTTACTGAGAGAGAGAGAGAGACCTGTATGTTACTGAGAGAGAGAGAGAGACCTGTATGTTACTGAGAGAGAGAGAGACCTGTATGTTACTGAGAGAGAGAGAGGAGACCTGTATGTTACTGAGAGAGAGAGACCTGTATGTTACTGAGAGAGAGAGAGAGACCTGTATGTTACTGAGAGAGAGAGAGACCTGTATGTTACTGAGAGAGAGAGAGAGGAGACCTGTATGTTACTGAGAGAGAGAGAGAGACCTGTATGTTACTGAGAGAGAGAGGAGACCTGTATGTTACTGAGAGAGAGAGAGACCTGTATGTTACTGAGAGAGAGAGAGAGACCTGTATGTTACTGAGAGAGAGAGAGAGAGACCTGTATGTTACTGAGAGAGAGAGAGAGAGAGAGAGACCTGTATGTTACTGAGAGAGAGAGAGACCTGTATGTTACTGAGAGAGAGAGAGAGAGACCTGTATGTTACTGAGAGAGAGAGAGAGAGAGACCTGTATGTTACTGAGAGAGAGAGACCTGTATGTTACTGAGAGAGAGAGACCTGTATGTTACTGAGAGAGAGAGACCTGTATGTTACTGAGAGAGAGAGAGACCTGTATGTTACTGAGAGAGAGAGAGAGAGAGACCTGTATGTTACTGAGAGAGAGAGAGAGACCTGTATGTTACTGAGAGAGAGAGAGAGACCTGTATGTTACTGAGAGAGAGAGAGAGACCTGTATGTTACTGAGAGAGAGAGAGAGACCTGTATGTTACTGAGAGAGAGAGAGAGATACCTGTATGTTACTGAGAGAGAGAGAGGAGACCTGTATGTTACTGAGAGAGAGAGATAGACCTGTATGTTACTGAGAGAGAGAGAGGGACCTGTATGTTACTGAGAGAGAGAGAGAGAGACCTGTATGTTACTGAGAGAGAGAGAGAGACCTGTATGTTACTGAGAGAGAGAGAGAGAGACCTGTATGTTACTGAGAGAGAGAGAGAGGAGACCTGTATGTTACTGAGAGAGAGAGAGGAGACCTGTATGTTACTGAGAGAGAGAGAGAGAGAGAGAGACCTGTATGTTACTGAGAGAGAGAGAGACCTGTATGTTACTGAGAGAGAGAGAGGAGACCTGTATGTTACTGAGAGAGAGAGAGAGAGGAGACCTGTATGTTACTGAGAGAGAGAGAGACCTGTATGTTACTGAGAGAGAGAGAGAGGAGACCTGTATGTTACTGAGAGAGAGAGAGGAGACCTGTATGTTACTGAGAGAGAGAGAGAGAGAGAGAGACCTGTATGTTACTGAGAGAGAGAGAGAGAGAGAGACCTGTATGTTACTGAGAGAGAGAGAGGAGACCTGTATGTTACTGAGAGAGAGAGAGACCTGTATGTTACTGATAGAGAGAGAGAGACCTGTATGTTACTGAGAGAGAGACCTGTATGTTACTGAGAGAGAGAGAGAGACCTGTATGTTACTGAGAGAGAGAGAGGATACCTGTATGTTACTGAGAGAGAGAGAGGAGACCTGTATGTTACTGAGAGAGAGAGAGGAGACCTGTATGTTACTGAGAGAGAGAGAGAGACCTGTATGTTACTGAGAGAGAGAGAGACCTGTATGTTACTGAGAGAGAGAGAGAGGAGACCTGTATGTTACTGAGAGAGAGAGACCTGTATGTTACTGAGAGAGAGAGAGACCTGTATGTTACTGAGAGAGAGAGAGAGAGAGACCTGTATGTTACTGAGAGAGAGAGGAGACCTGTATGTTACTGAGAGAGAGAGAGAGAGAGAGAGAGAGAGACCTGTATGTTACTGAGAGAGAGAGAGACCTGTATGTTACTGAGAGAGAGAGAGGAGACCTGTATGTTACTGAGAGAGAGAGAGACCTGTATGTTACTGAGAGAGAGAGAGAGGAGACCTGTATGTTACTGAGAGAGAGAGAGAGACCTGTATGTTACTGAGAGAGAGAGAGGAGACCTGTATGTTACTGAGAGAGAGAGAGAGAGAGAGAGAGAGAGAGAGAGAGGAGACCTGTATGTTACTGAGAGAGAGAGAGGAGACCTGTATGTTACTGAGAGAGAGAGAGAGAGAGAGACCTGTATGTTACTGAGAGAGAGAGAGAGAGAGAGAGAGAGAGAGAGAGAGAGAGACCTGTATGTTACTGAGAGAGAGAGAGAGAGAGAGAGGAGACCTGTATGTTACTGAGAGAGAGAGAGACCTGTATGTTACTGAGAGAGAGAGAGAGGAGACCTGTATGTTACTGAGAGAGAGAGAGAGAGACCTGTATGTTACTGCTGCTTTCCATGTGAATAAAAAGGAACAACGGCAGTTAAGGCTCAAGATAGAAACCATGCCTCTTGACCACATTATTGTTGCCCTATAGTCGAATTCTGTTAACACCTCCACACCTGAAAGCCGTAAATCAATTTGCCGGCTCTTTCCACAGCAAAACGGTAGGCAAGGCACCCGGGTCTAGAAATGCAGGCTTCAATCTATGTTGTTCTGTTCAGTACTGCTCAGCACTGTTTCAAGATGCACTGACCTCTTCTTCTTCTGCTTCTGCTTCTTCTTCTTTTGAATTTCCGGCAGTGTAGACGCATCGTGGCGTATTACTGCCCTCCTCAGTTCTTTATACTACGTTAGTAGTATGGTTTCTTCTTCCCCTCTGTGAGACACTCCTTGCCTCCTACGGGCTGACTCTGGACTTCTTGGATTTACTCAATCCCCTTCTCTAATTCTCCAACCACTTCCTGCCATGTCAGACCCTCCATGCCCAAGTGTTGAACCGCCGCTCTAACAATCATCTTAATCCTCTCCGTTTTGCCCGTAACCAATGGCGTAGCATTAACTGCTCCTGCCACAAAGGCCACAATACTCAATTTCTTCTTCTTTCTTCTTCTTTTTTGAATTTCCGGCAGTGTAGACGCATCGTGGCGTATTACTGCCCTCCGCAATTCTTTTCTTCTTCTTCAATTTCTCCTCCCACACCCTCTCTCTCTCCTGTATAGATACACAAATGTTCTAGAATGTTTGATTATGACATCATACTGTGACATCACAAATGTTCTGCTGCTGATGGAGACTCAGTGTTCAGGGTAACAGAGCATGAGGTGAGGCGGACCTTTAAAAAAGTGAATACCAGGAAGGCAGCAGGACCGGACGGCATCCCCGGCCGCGTCCTAAAAGTGTGTGCCGACCAACTGGCCCCGGTATTCACTGACATATTTAACCTGTCCTTAGAACAGGCTGTCATCCCCACCTGCCTGAAGAAGTCCACTATTATCCCTGTACCCAAAAAATCCAAGCCTGCTTGCCTCAACGACTACCGCCCTGTAGCTCCATAGCCATGAAGTGCTTTGAGAAGCTAGTAAAGGGCTACATCTGCTCCTCCCTCCCCATCAACATGGACCCCCTGCAATTTGCATACCGCCCCAACAGGTCCACGGAGGACGCCATAGCCCATGTGCTGCACACAGCAGCATCACACCTGGACAAGAGGAAGGGGAACTATGTGAGAATGCTATTCATCGACTACAGCTCGGCATTCAATACCATAGTCCCCTCCAAACTCATAGCCAAGCTCAGGGACCTGGGCTTGAACTATGACCTCTGCCAGTGGGTCTTGGACTTCCTGACGGGCAGACCCCAGGTGGTGAGAGCAGGCAACTGCACCTCCTCATCCATCACCCTCAACATAGGGGCCCCCCAGGGCTGTGTTCTGAGTCCCCTCCTCTACTCCCTGTACACACACGACTGTGTGGCTCAGCGGAGTAGCAACACAATCATCAAATTTGCTGACGACACAGTGGTGGTGGGCCTGATCCCTGCCAACGACGAGAGGGCCTACCTGGAAGAGGTCAAGGTCCTGGCGGGATGGTGCCAGGAAAACAGCCTCTCCCTGAATGTCAGCAAAACAAAGGAGATGATTGTGGACTTCAGGAGGTCGGGGGTCAAGGACTACAGCCCCCTCAGCATCGATGGGGCACCGGTTGAGAGAGTCAACAGCTTTAAGTACCTCGGAGCCTACATATCCGAGGACTTGACATGGACCACACACATTGACAGTGTTGTGAAGAAGGCACGACAACGCCTCTACTTCCTCAGGCGCCTAAGGAAGTTCCAAGTCAGTCAGAAGATCCTTAAGAACTTCTACTCATGTACAATAGAGAGCATCCTGACTGGCAACATCACCTCCTGGTTTGGGAATAGCACTGCACAAGACCGAAGCAGACTACAAAGAGTGACACGTTCAGCCGAACGCACAATTGGAGGGGGGCTCCCCACCCTCCAGAACATTTACAACAAGCGGTGCAGGGGCAAGGCTAAGAGAATCATTAAAGACTCCAGTCACCCGAACAACTGCCTCTTTGAACTGCTGCGGTCAGGCAAGCGATACCGGAGTCTCAAGGCGAGCACAGAAAGACTCAGAAGAAGCTTCTATCCCCAGGCCATCAGGCTGCTCAACGAACAATGAACACTACACAACAACAACCATCAAACGCACATAGCACACACATCCACACGCACACACTCACTTTAAACAAACACACTGTAGCACCCACTCCCCACACTTTATAGCACACACTCACTTTAAACAAACACACTGTAGAACCCACTCCCCACACTTTATATTTATTGATGAAGGATTGCACTACAACTCGTACACCTTACTGTAAATTGTACCTAAATTGTACCTCATCCCATTTCTGCTTTGCACTATATAGTATTGTACACTGCATAATATTGTATATTATATGGTAACTCAGTTACGTCTATTCTGCATCGAACATTGTACATATGTCTATACTGAACACTGTGACCTCATTTTCTACTTCTAATTTACATGCTATACTATGTTATTTGATACTATCTTGTCTAGCACAGTCTCTGGAGCGTAACAGTAAGAAGCATTTTGTATGAAAGTATTCTGTACTTCTGTATGACAACTATTAAAGAAACTTGAAACTTGAAACTTGAAACTTATGACATCTTACTGTGACATCACAAATGTTCTCGAATGTTCTATTATGACAAATAAGCCGGTTCAATGACTTTATCTAAATCCAATCAATATTCCTAATGCCGTTAAAGCCTTGGCTCGTCTACATCGGCCCCTAATTGTACTTCTTATCTAGAGACAATTACTAACAACTAAAAAACAAGGAGCTAAACCAAACACTATTTTACCTGATAAGTGTCTCTGCTGCTGGATAACCAATACCTGGTGCCAGAGGTCACTAGTACATGGCACACCGTAGGACGGTCTTTACCACCGCCTCATGCAGCTTCTTGGAGAAGACCATCGTTTCCAGAATATGTCTGCCATATACTGGACTTGTTTCCATCTCCTGCGGGAGTAGAGCTCTTAGAGTAGAGTAGAGGCAGGGAAGGCTTTGACTGGAGGAGCAAGAGGTGGTTGGGGGTAAGTGCTTCCAGGTCGTCCGGATCACTAGAAGCCTTGGTTATCGGTCGACTGTTAATGATGGCTTCTGCCTCACACAAGACTGTGTGTAGGCCTTCTTCATCCAGAGTCTGGAGCTTTAAGGTGGTGCTGAGAATCTTCCAGACCGACCTGATCATCCGCTCCCAGACTCCGCCATGGTGAGAACCGGTAGGGGGGTTGAAAATCCATCGGATTCCCCTCTGTCGTAGAGCGATCTCGATCTTGGAGCTATTCCATTGTTCCATAGCTCTTCTTAGCTCGTGCTCCGCTCCAACGAAGTTAGTCCCGTTGTCTGAACGGAGGATTTTCACCTGGCCTCTTCTCGCCAGGAAGCGACGGAGAGCGTCAATGAATGAGTCGGTGTCCAACGACGATGCCACCTCAATGTGGACGGCACGGATAGCCAGACAGGTGAAGATGCAACCCCACCTCTTCACGACGCTTCTGCCGCGTTTTACTTCGAACGCACGGAAGTAGTCTACCCCAGTGTTGGTGAAAGGGGGATCATCTGGAAGAACGGTGTCCTGGGGTAAATCCGCCATCTGTTGTTGTCCAGCAGCACTGTGTGTGCGTCGACAGGTTACACACTTGGAGAGGACTCTTCGTATTGGCTCGATCCATAAATCAACTTGCCGGCTCTTTCCACAGCAAAACGGTAGGCAAGGCACCCGGGTCTAGAAATGCAGGCTTCAATCTATGTTGTTTCGTCTATCTGTTCCGTACTGCTCAGCACTGTTTCAAGATGCACAGTGACCCCTTCTTCTTCTTCTTCTTATTTGAATTTCCGGCAGAGTAGACGCATCATGGCGTATTACTGCCCTCCGCAATTCTTTTTATGGGCTCTTCTTCTTCTCCTTCTTCTCCTTCTTCACCTTCTTTTTCTTCTTCTACTGGACCCCGTCATCAACTACATTGTCCATTGGAGTGCAGCTACTGCTGCTACTTCCTGTCTGAGCCCCCCTCCGCGGGACCCACCTTGCCCCCTGCTATCTTAACCTGGGCTGCTTTGTCCCTCGCAGCCTTGTCCCTCGCAGCCCCCTCAGCCAATTCGCTATACACCTCCTCCCAGTCCAGACCTTCCAATCCCAGATGTTGAACCGCTATCCTAACAATCATCTTCACCATCGCTGTTTTACCCTTAGCCTCTGCCATACCAGTAACTACCCCTGCCACGAAGGCCACAATACCTAATTTCTCCTCCCTTCCCCTCTCTCTTTCCACCTGAACTACCCTCACTGCCAAATGCCCTCCTTCAACCCCCTGAACCCTTTCTTGTCTACCCTGTCCTGCCCTGAAAGATACACAAATGTTCTAGAATGTTTGATTATGACATCATACTGTGACATCACAAAGGTTCTAGAATGTTTGATTATGACATCATACTGTGACATCACAAATGTTCTAGAATGTTCTATTATGGCAAATAAGCCGGTTCAATGACTTTATCTAAATCCAATCAATATTCCTAATGCCGTTTCAATGTAAGGTTATAAAAATAAACATATAAACATTCATATAATACAATAACCTAAATATATAGCTTTGGCTCCTCTACACCCAGACATGAGACCCTTTATCACCCAGACATGAGGCCCTGTATCACCCAGACATGAGACCCTGTATCAGCCAGACATGAAACCCTTTATTACCCAGACATGAGACCTTTTATCACCCAGACATGAGACCCTGTATCACCCAGACACAAGACTCTTTATCACCCAGACATGAGACCTTTTATCACCCAGACATGAGACCCTGTATCACCCAGACACAAGACCCTGTATCAGCCAGACATGAGACCTTTTATCACCCAGACATGAGACCCTTTATTACCCAGACATGAGACCCTGTATCAGCCAGACATGAGACCCTCTATCACCCAGACATGAGACCCTTTATCACCCAGACATGAGACCCTGTATCACCCAGACACGAGAGCCTTTATCACCCAGACATGAGACCCTGTATCACCCAGACACGAGAGCCTTTATCACCCAGACATGAGACCCTTTATCACCCAGACATGAGACCCTGTATCACCCAGATACGAGACCCTTTATCACCCAGACATGAGACCCTATATCACCCAGACATGAGACCCTTTATCACCCAGACATGAGACCCTTTATCACCCAGACATGAGACCCTGTATCACCCAGACATGAGACCCTTTATCACCCAGTGTTTGTAGGATGGAGGAGTTAGGTAGAGGGTGGAGGTGGTAGGTAGTGTTTGTAGGGTGGAGGTGGAAGGTAGTGTTTGTAGGGTGGAGATGGTAGGTAGTGTTTGTAGGGTGGAGATGGTAGGTAGTGTTTGTAGGGTGGAGGTGGAAGGTAGTGTTTGTAGGGTGGAGATGGTAGGTAGTGTTTGTAGGGTGGAGGTGGAAGGTAGTGTTTGTAGGGTGGAGGTGGTAGGTAGTGTTTGTAGGGTGGAGGTGGAAGGTAGTGTTTGTAGGGTGGAGGTAGTGTTTGTAGGGTGGAGGTGGAAGGTTGTGTTTGTAGGGTGGAGGTAGTGTTTGTAGGGTGGAGGTGGAAGGTTGTGTTTGTAGGGTGGAGGTAGTGTTTGTAGGGTGGAGGTGGAAGGTAGTGTTTGTAGGGTGGAGGTGGAAGGTAGTGTTTGTAGGGTGGAGGTGGAAGGTAGTGTTTGTAGGGTGGAGGTGGAAGGTAGTGTTTGTAGGATGGAGGAGGTAGGTAGTGTTTGTAGGGTGGTAGGTAGTGTTTGTAGGGTGGAGGTGGAAGGTAGTGTTTGTAGGGTGGAGGTGGAAGGTTGTGTTTGTAGGGTGGAGGTAGTGTTTGTAGGGTGGAGGTGGAAGGTAGTGTTTGTAGGATGGAGGAGGTAGGTAGTGTTTGTAGGGTGGTAGGTAGTGTTTGTAGGGTGGAGGTGGAAGGTAGTGTTTGTAGGGTGGAGGTGGAAGGTAGTGTTTGTAGGGTGGAGGTGGAAGGTAGTGTTTGTAGGGTGGAGGTGGTAGGTAGTGTTTGTAGGGTGGAGGTGGAAGGTAGTGTTTGTAGGGTGGAGGTGGAAGGTAGTGTTTGTAGGGTGGAGGTGGAAGGTAGTGTTTGTAGGGTGGAGGTGGAAGGTAGTGTTTGTAGGGTGGAGGTGGAAGGTAGTGTTTGTAGGGTGGAGGTGGAAGGTAGTGTTTGTAGGGTGGAGGTGGAAGGTAGTGTTTGTAGGGTGGAGGTGGAAGGTAGTGTTTGTAGGGTGGAGGTGGAAGGTAGTGTTTGTAGGGTGGAGGTGGAAGGTAGTGTTTGTAGGATGGAGGAGGTAGGTAGTGTTGTAGGTGTTAGGATGGAGGAGGTAGGTAGTGTTGTAGGTGTTAGGATGGAGGAGGTAGGTAGTGTTGTAGGTGTTAGGATGGAGGAGGTAGGTAGTGTTGTAGGTGTTAGGGTGGAGGAGGTAGGTAGTGCTGTAGGTGTTAGGGTGGAGGAGGTAGGTAGTGTTGTAGGTGTTAGGGTGGAGGAGGTAGGTAGTGTTGTAGGTGTTAGGATGGAGGAGGTAGGTAGTGCTGTAGGTGTTAGGATGGACGAGGTAGGTAGTGTTGTAGGTGTTAGGATGGAGGAGGTAGGTAGTGTTGTAGGTGTTAGGATGGAGGAGGTAGGTAGTGCTGTAGGTGTTAGGATGGAGGAGGTAGGTAGTGTTGTAGGTGTTAGGATGGAGGAGGTAGGTAGTGCTGTAGGTGTTAGGATGGAGGAGGTAGGTAGTGCTGTAGGTGTTAGGATGGAGGAGGTAGGTAGTGTTGTAGGTGTTAGGGTGGAGGAGGTAGGTAGTGTTGTAGGTGTTAGGATGGAGGAGGTAGGTAGTGTTGTAGGTGTTAGGATGGAGGAGGTAGGTAGTGTTGTAGGTGTTAGGATGGAGGAGGTAGGTAGTGTTGTAGGTGTTAGGATGGAGGAGGTAGGTAGTGTTGTAGGTGTTAGGATGGAGGAGGTAGGTAGTGTTGTAGGTGTTAGGATGGAGGAGGTAGGTAGTGTTGTAGGTGTTAGGATGGAGGAGGTAGGTAGTGTTGTAGGTGTTAGGATGTAGGAGGTAGGTAGTGTTGTAGGTGTTAGGATGGAGGAGGTAGGTAGTGTTGTAGGTGTTAGGATGGAGGAGGTAGGTAGTGTTGTAGGTGTTAGGGTGGAGGAGGTAGGTAGTGTTGTAGGTGTTAGGATGGAGGAGGTAGGTAGTGTTGTAGGTGTTAGGATGGAGGAGGTAGGTAGTGTTGTAGGTGTTAGGATGGAGGAGGTAGGTAGTGTTGTAGGTGTTAGGATGGAGGAGGTAGGTAGTGTTGTAGGTGTTAGGATGGAGGAGGTAGGTAGTGTTGTAGGTGTTAGGATGGAGGAGGTAGGTGGTGTTGTAGGTGTTAGGATGGAGGAGGTAGGTAGTGCTGTAGGTGTTAGGATGGAGGAGGCAGGTAGTCTTGTAGGTGTTAGGATGGAGGAGGTAGGTAGTGTTGTAGGTGTTAGGATGGAGGAGGTAGGTAGTGCTGTAGGTGTTAGGATGGAGGAGGTAGGTAGTGTTGTAGGTGTTAGGATGGAGGAGGTAGGTAGTGTTGTAGGTGTTAGGATGGAGGAGGTAGGTAGTGTTGTAGGTGTTAGGGTGGAGGAGGTAGGTAGTGTTGTAGGTGTTAGGATGGAGGAGGTAGGTAGTGTTGTAGGTGTTAGGGTGGAGGAGGTAGGTAGTGTTGTAGGTGTTAGGATGGAGGAGGTAGGTAGTGTTGTAGGTGTTAGGATGGAGGAGGTAGGTAGTGTTGTAGGTGTTAGGATGGAGGAGGTAGGTAGTGTTGTAGGTGTTAGGATGGAGGAGGTAGGTAGTGTTGTAGGTGTTAGGATGGAGGAGGTAGGTAGTGTTGTAGGTGTTAGGATGGAGGAGGTAGGTAGTGTTGTAGGTGTTAGGATGGAGGAGGTAGGTGGTGTTGTAGGTGTTAGGATGGAGGAGGTAGGTAGTGCTGTAGGTGTTAGGATGGAGGAGGCAGGTAGTGTTGTAGGTGTTAGGATGGAGGAGGTAGGTAGTGCTGTAGGTGTTAGGATGGAGGAGGTAGGTAGTGTTGTAGGTGTTAGGATGGAGGAGGTAGGTAGTGTTGTAGGTGTTAGGATGGAGGAGGTAGGTAGTGTTGTAGGTGTTAGGGTGGAGGAGGTAGGTAGTGTTGTAGGTGTTAGGATGGAGGAGGTAGGTAGTGTTGTAGGTGTTAGGGTGGAGGAGGTAGGTAGTGTTGTAGGTGTTAGGATGGAGGAGGTAGGTAGTGTTGTAGGTGTTAGGATGGAGGAGGTAGGTAGTGTTGTAGGTGTTAGGGTGGAGGAGGTAGGTAGTGTTGTAGGTGTTAGGATGGAGGAGGTAGGTAGTGTTGTAGGTGTTAGGATGGAGGAGGTAGGTAGTGTTGTAGGTGTTAGGATGGAGGAGGTAGGTAGTGTTGTAGGTGTTAGGATGGAGGAGGTAGGTAGTGTTGTAGGTGTTAGGGTGGAGGAGGTAGGTAGTGTTGTAGGTGTTAGGATGGAGGAGGTAGGTAGTGTTGTAGGTGTTAGGGTGGAGGAGGTAGGTAGTGTTGTAGGTGTTAGGATGGAGGAGGTAGGTAGTGTTGTAGGTGTTAGGATGGAGGAGGTAGGTAGTGTTGTAGGTGTTAGGATGGAGGAGGTAGGTAGTGCTGTAGGTGTTAGGATGGAGGAGGTAGGTAGTGTTGTAGGTGTTAGGATGGAGGAGGTAGGTAGTGTTGTAGGTGTTAGGATGGAGGAGGTAGGTAGTGCTGTAGGTGTTAGGATGGAGGAGGTAGGTAGTGTTGTAGGTGTTAGGATGGAGGAGGTAGGTAGTGTTGTAGGTGTTAGGATGGAGGAGGTAGGTAGTGCTGTAGGTGTTAGGATGGAGGAGGTAGGTAGTGCTGTAGGTGTTAGGATGGAGGAGGTAGGTAGTGTTGTAGGTGTTAGGGTGGAGGAGGTAGGTAGTGTTGTAGGTGTTAGGATGGAGGTGGTAGGTAGTGTTGTAGGTGTTAGGATGGAGGAGGTAGGTAGTGCTGTAGGTGTTAGGATGGAGGAGGTAGGTAGTGTTGTAGGTGTTAGGGTGGAGGAGGTAGGTAGTGTTGTAGGTGTTAGGGTGGAGGAGGTAGGTAGTGTTGTAGGTGTTAGGGTGGAGGAGGTAGGTAGTGTTGTAGGTGTTAGGATGGAGGAGGTAGGTAGTGTTGTAGGTGTTAGGATGGAGGAGGTAGGTAGTGTTGTAGGTGTTAGGATGGAGGAGGTAGGTAGTGCTGTAGGTGTTAGGATGGAGGAGGTAGGTAGTGTTGTAGGTGTTAGGATGGAGGAGGTAGGTAGTGTTGTAGGTGTTAGGATGGAGGAGGTAGGTAGTGCTGTAGGTGTTAGGATGGAGGAGGTAGGTAGTGCTGTAGGTGTTAGGATGGAGGAGGTAGGTAGTGTTGTAGGTGTTAGGGTGGAGGAGGTAGGTAGTGTTGTAGGTGTTAGGATGGAGGTGGTAGGTAGTGTTGTAGGTGTTAGGATGGAGGAGGTAGGTAGTGCTGTAGGTGTTAGGATGGAGGAGGTAGGTAGTGTTGTAGGTGTTAGGGTGGAGGAGGTAGGTAGTGTTGTAGGTGTTAGGGTGGAGGAGGTAGGTAGTGTTGTAGGTGTTAGGGTGGAGGAGGTAGGTAGTGTTGTAGGTGTTAGGATGGAGGAGGTAGGTAGTGTTGTAGGTGTTAGGATGGAGGAGGTAGGTAGTGTTGTAGGTGTTAGGATGGAGGAGGTAGGTAGTGTTGTAGGTGTTAGGATGGAGGAGGTAGGTAGTGCTGTAGGTGTTAGGATGGAGGAGGTAGGTAGTGTTGTAGGTGTTAGGATGGAGGAGGTAGGTAGTGTTGTAGGTGTTAGGGTGGAGGAGGTAGGTAGTGTTGTAGGTGTTAGGATGGAGGAGGTAGGTAGTGCTGTAGGTGTTAGGGTGGAGGAGGTAGGTAGTGCTGTAGGTGTTAGGATGGAGGAGGTAGGTAGTGTTGTAGGTGTTAGGATGGAGGAGGTAGGTAGTGCTGTAGGTGTTAGGATGGAGGAGGTAGGTAGTGTTGTAGGTGTTAGGATGGAGGAGGTAGGTAGTGTTGTAGGTGTTAGGGTGGAGGAGGTAGGTAGTGTTGTAGGTGTTAGGATGGAGGAGGTAGGTAGTGTTGTAGGTGTTAGGATGGAGGAGGTAGGTAGTGTTGTAGGTGTTAGGGTGGAGGAGGTAGGTAGTGTTGTAGGTGTTAGGGTGGAGGAGGTAGGTAGTGTTGTAGGTGTTAGGATGGAGGAGGTAGGTAGTGTTGTAGGTGTTAGGATGGAGGAGGTAGGTAGTGCTGTAGGTGTTAGGATGGAGGAGGTAGGTAGTGTTGTAGGTGTTAGGGTGGAGGAGGTAGGTAGTGTTGTAGGTGTTAGGGTGGAGGAGGTAGGTAGTGTTGTAGGTGTTAGGATGGAGGAGGTAGGTAGTGCTGTAGGTGTTAGGATGGAGGAGGTAGGTAGTGTTGTAGGTGTTAGGGTGGAGGAGGTAGGTAGTGTTGTAGGTGTTAGGATGGAGGAGGTAGGTAGTGTTGTAGGTGTTAGGGTGGAGGAGGTAGGTAGTGTTGTAGGTGTTAGGATGGAGGAGGTAGGTGGTGTTGTAGGTGTTAGGATGGAGGAGGTAGGTAGTGTTGTAGGTGTTAGGATGGAGGAGGTAGGTAGTGTTGTAGGTGTTAGGATGGAGGTGGTAGGTAGTGTTGTAGGTGTTAGGATGGAGGAGGTAGGTAGTGTTGTAGGTGTTAAGATGGAGGAGGTAGGTAGTGCTGTAGGTGTTAGGATGGAGGAGGTAGGTAGTGTTGTAGGTGTTAGGATGGAGAAGGTAGGTAGTGTTGTAGGTGTTAGGATGGAGTAGGTAGGTAGTGTTGTAGGTGTTAGGGTGGAGGAGGTAGGTAGTGTTGTAGGTGTTAGGATGGAGGAGGTAGGTAGTGCTGTAGGTGTTAGGATGGAGGAGGTAGGTAGTGTTGTAGGTGTTAGGATGGAGGAGGTAGGTAGTGTTGTAGGTGTTAGGATGGAGGAGGTAGGTAGTGTTGTAGGTGTTAGGATGGAGGAGGTAGGTAGTGCTGTAGGTGTTAGGATGGAGGAGGTAGGTAGTGTTGTAGGTGTTAGGGTGGAGGAGGTAGGTAGTGTTGTAGGTGTTAGGATGGAGGAGGTAGGTAGTGTTGTAGGTGTTAGGATGGAGGAGGTAGGTAGTGTTGTAGGTGTTAGGATGGAGGAGGTAGGTAGTGTTGTAGGTGTTAGGATGGAGGAGGTAGGTAGTGCTGTAGGTGTTAGGATGGAGGAGGTAGGTAGTGTTGTAGGTGTTAGGATGGAGGAGGTAGGTAGTGCTGTAGGTGTTAGGATGGAGGAGGTAGGTAGTGTTGTAGGTGTTAGGATGGAGGAGGTAGGTAGTGTTGTAGGTGTTAGGATGGAGGAGGTAGGTAGTGTTGTAGGTGTTAGGATGGAGGAGGTAGGTAGTGTTGTAGGTGTTAGGATGGAGGAGGTAGGTAGTGTTGTAGGTGTTAGGATGGAGGAGGTAGGTAGTGTTGTAGGTGTTAGGGTGGAGGAGGTAGGTAGTGTTGTAGGTGTTAGGATGGAGGAGGTAGGTAGTGTTGTAGGTGTTAGGATGGAGGAGGTAGGTAGTGTTGTAGGTGTTAGGATGGAGGAGGTAGGTAGTGTTGTAGGTGTTAGGATGGAGGAGGTAGGTAGTGTTGTAGGTGTTAGGATGGAGGAGGTAGGTAGTGTTGTAGGTGTTAGGGTGGAGGAGGTAGGTAGTGTTGTAGGTGTTAGGATGGAGGAGGTAGGTGGTGTTGTAGGTGTTAGGATGGAGGAGGTAGGTAGTGTTGTAGGTGTTAGGATGGAGGAGGTAGGTAGTGTTGTAGGTGTTAGGATGGAGGAGGTCGGTAGTGTTGTAGGTGTTAGGATGGAGGAGGTAGGTAGTGTTGTAGGTGTTAGGATGGAGGAGGTAGGTAGTGTTGTAGGTGTTAGGATGGAGGAGGTAGGTAGTGTTGTAGGTGTTAGGATGGAGGAGGTAGGTAGTGCTGTAGGTGTTAGGATGGAGGAGGTAGGTAGCGTTGTAGGTCAGAGAGTCATGTACGGACGAATCCACATTGGAATACAGGTACAGAGCAACACTGTGTGTCTACAACTAATCCAATACAGGAGCAGAGTAGAAACAGTACAGAAATAAAAAACACACACAGTATAAAAGGACAAATGCTAAGGTTGATATCAACATCCCCTAAAGTGCATGATGCATAGAGGCACAGTTTACAGTAAAAGTGCATAATAATCAAAGTGCGTGATGCATAGACACACAGAAACAGCACTTCCACAACCTGACTAATAACACACCAAATTAAAAATAAGATAATATACAAATCTAGCCTTTGGAGTTATTCAGGCTGCGCACAGCACTGGGGCAGAAGCTCTCAGTAAACCGAGAGGTAGAGCATGTGATAGAGCGGTAGCGTCTGCCCGACGGGAGGGGGACGAAGAGGCCTGCGGCTGGGTGACCAGAGGGGAGGGGGACAAAGAGGCCTGCGGCTGGATGACCAGAGGGGAGGAGGGGGACGAAGAGGCCTGCGGCTGGGTGACCAGAGGGGTCGTGGATGATGCCAGAGGCACGGGAAAGCAGCCTGGCACCATAGATCTCTTCTAGAGCTGGCAGGCTAGACCTGATTGTCTTGCGTGCGAGACGCACAATTCTGTTCAGAGATTTCTTCTCCTGGTCTGTAATGTTACCAAACCATACAGTACAGGAGGAAGTAAGAATGCTCTCAATCACACAGCGATAGAAGTTATGTAGAATCACCCTGTTATTATAATAACTTTGTTTTATATAGCGCCTTTCATAAAACCCAAGGTCGCTTTACATAGGGGGGAAAACTAAAATAACAAACATAGTGGACAGACACAACATTCAAAGTAGGAAATTAGGGGTCAAAGGCCAAGTTGGAGAGGTGGGTTTTGTGGAGTTTATTAAAGGAGTCCAGAGTTGGGGCGTTGCGGAGTTCTGCGGGGAGGGAGTTCCAGAGGGTGGGAGCTGCCACACTGAAAGCTCTGTTCCCGAAGGTCCACAGTCTGGTTCGGGGGATGGAGAGCTGACCAGTGTCCGAGGATCCTAGGGACCGTGACTGAGTGTAGGGGTGGAGGAGGTCAGTGAGGTACTGAGGTGCCAGAGCGTGGAGGGACTTGTAGGTGAGCAGGAGGGTTTTGTAGGTGATGCAGGATTTGATGGGGAGCCAGTGGAGGTGGATGAGAGTGGGGGTGATGTGCTGCCAGGGTTTGGTGCGGGTTAGAACCCTGGCAGCTGAGTTTTGAACATACTGGAGCCTGTCCAGGGTTTTGCTTGGAACCCCGGACAGTACCCTGTTGCAGTAGTCCAGGCGGGAGGTAACGATTCAGTCACTAAGGAGTTATAGGTTTAAGGTGATTCAGGATTCAGTCACTAAGGAGTTATAGGTTTAAGGTGATTCAGTCACTAAGGAGTTATAGGTTTAAGGTGATTCAGCCACTAAGGAGTTATAGGTTTGAGGTGATTCAGTCACTAAGGAGTTATAGGTTCAAGGTGATTCAGGAGTCAGTCAAGGACCAGCATACAATTGGAACACAGTTCAAAATCTTTATTGTATGTACAAATGTAACAATGTAACAATGCCATGAAAAAGAAGAAATAAATACAAATGTGTGTGTGTGTGTGCGCGCATGCATTTGTACATGTGTTTGTGCATGTGTCGGTGTGTGTGTGTGTGTGTGTGTCTGTGTGTGTGTGTTTGCGTGCACGTGTGCGTGTGCGCGTGTGTGTGTGTGTGTGTGTGCGCGTATGTGTGTGTGTGTCTGTGTGTGTGTGTGTGTGTGTGTGTGTGTGTCTGTGTCTGTGTCTGTGTCTGTGTGTGTGTGTGTGTGTGTGTGTGTGTGTGTGTGTGTGTGTGTGTGTGTGTGTGTGTCTGTGTGTCTGTGTGTCTGTGTGTGTGTGTGTGTGTGTGTGTGTGTGTGTGTGTGTGTGTGTGTGTGTGTGTGTGCCTGTAATGCATGTGTTAAAACAGTTGCCATAACATACAGCAGATAGTAAACAGGAGCACGGTGAGGTCGTCCGTCAGGACTCTTGGAGAGAAGTTCCTTCCTGCAAAACAAAATGATGAACAGAACATATTAAAAAACAATATCACCACCTTGTGAATATTCACTGAAAATAACTCAATACACCTGCATATAACTCTGTATGATAGCAGGTACAATAATGCTGTATAATATATTTATTCTTACCATATATATATATATCTATCCACATCTGTCTGTACATACCTGCATATAATAATTGTACATAACTGTAGATACTATATCTTTATCAGTACATATCCCTTACCTACTCTTACTAGTTACGCTGCTGGCCAGTATGACTTACTACCATAGTGTCTTTATACCTGTATCACTGTACATATTAATACTACAACTCTGTACATACATCTGATTAGCACTATTACGCAGTAGTACTAAATTATATATTTTAAATCCAGTTTAATCACCTGCACATTGTATATTATTATTGTACTTTACTGTTACATTTGCACTCTGGTTGGAGGCCAAACTTATTTTGATTGTATAATGACAATAAATGGGAATACATCTAAATGAACTAAACCAGAGGTCAACACTCACCTCTCAGAGGTCAACACTCACCTCTCAGAGGTCAACACTCACCTCTCAGAGGTCAACACTCACCTCTCAGGTCAACACTCACCTCTCAGAGGTCAACACTCACCTCTCAGGTCAACACTCACCTCTCAGAGGTCAACACTCACCTCTCAGAGGTCAACACTCACCTCTCAGGTCAACACTCACCTCTCAGAGGTCAACACTCACCTCTCAGGTCAACACTCACCTCTCAGAGGTCAACACTCACCTCTCAGAGGTCGACACTCACCTCTCAGAGGTCGACACTCACCTCTCAGAGGTCGACACTCACCTCTCAGAGGTCGACACTCACCTCTCAGAGGTCGACACTCACCTCTCAGAGGTCAATACTCACCTCTCAGAGGTCGACACTCACCTCTTAGAGGTCAACACTCGCCTCTCAGAGGTCGACACTCACCTCTCAGAGGTCAACACTCACCTCTCAGAGGTCGACACTCACCTCTCAGAGGTCGACACTCACCTCGTAGTTCCAGCAGGATGTCTCCCTCGTACTGAACCAGGGTGACGGCGTGTCTCTGAGCGCCGTCCAGCTCTGCCCACTGCTGCTCCGTCACGGCCCAGGCCTGCTCCACCGTGAGCCAGGACAGCTGGGCAGCACTGAACACCACCTGGGAGACACAGAGACACAGAGACACAGAGACACACTGAAGATACTGAACACCACCTGGGAGACACAGAGACACAGAGACACACTGAAGATACTGAATACACTGAATATACTGAATGAGCTGCTGTGCTAAAATAATACGACAGGGCTCCATGGAGAAACCATGACACTCCCCTGACTAAAGGTTGTTTCTTTTATTTTTTGTATTGATCTTTTTCCCCCTCCTTTTTCCTCCGATTTTCTCCCATCCCAATGTTTAGTCGTTATGCCAATTCCCAATCCCCTTCCTGGTCGCTGCACACTTACCCCCCACAGTCGGTCTGGGAGAGTGGAGGCTACCACGTGCTTCCTCCGACACACGTCCAGCCAATCAACCGCTTCTTTTCACCTGGCAGCGCGGACTCTCACTGAGAGGGCGTAACGTGTGGAAGGATCACACTATCCCACTTAGATCCTATCCGCGCTGAGCAGGCGCCCCGACCGAACTGTAGGAGTCGCTGTTTACAACGACCCGGACCCACCCCACCAGCTTCTCCCACCCTCTAATACAGCCAATTGTATTAGTGTGAACGGCCAGCCAAGCTGGTGACAACCCCGGAGCTGTGAGCTGGATTCGAACAGGCGAGACTAAAGGTTGTTTCAAACTAAAAACGGCTTTATATTGTAGTCTGCCACGTTGTTCTGACCAGGATTACGTTCCTTTCTGCTCTGGTGATGCGCGCGCACACCGAGTCTGACGTATATACAGCGAACAGGTCTATACACAATACAAAAACAATATAAAAACATAAAAGTCAATCAATTAAACAATTTAAATAAATTAAAACAACTACAGACTGAGGTGAAATGGTTGGCCGTTATAGATTTAAACTGACCAATGGATTCTAAAGTCTTGAGTTTTATTAAAGTGCTTTGCAAAATGTTCCACGTGTGTCTGGGGCACAGAAGATAAAAGCAGACGTTCCTCATTCAGTGCAAACTCTGGGGACCTTAACCCTTTCGGTAGTGTGATAGTAAAGGGTTAACCTTCTGTAGTGTGGCAGTGAAAGGGTTAACCTGCTGTTGTGTGGCAGTGAAAGGGTTAACCTTCTGTGTATTGTCGCAGTGAAAGGGTTAACCGTTTTGTAGTGCGGCAGTGAAACGGTTAAGCGTGAACCAATCACCAGAGAGAGTGTGATAAGGTCCAGAGTGTGAGCCAATCACCAGAGAGAGTGTGATAAGGTCCAGAGTGTGAACCAATCACCAGAGAGAGTGTGATAAGGTCCAGAGTGAGGGCCAATCACCAGAGAGAGTGTGATAAGGTCCAGAGTGTGAACCAATCACCAGAGAGAGTGTGATAAGGTCCAGAGTGAGGGCCAATCACCAGAGAGAGTGTGATAAGGTCCAGAGTGTGAGCCAATCACCAGAGAGAGTGTGATAAGGTCCAGAGTGTGAACCAATCACCAGAGAGAGTGTGATAAGGTCCAGAGTGAGGGCCAATCACCAGAGAGAGTGTGATAAGGTCCAGAGTGTGAGCCAATCACCAGAGAGAGTGTGATAAGGTCCAGAGTGTGAGCCAATCACCAGAGAGAGTGTGATAAGGTCCAGAGAGTGAGCCAATCACCAGAGAGAGTGTGATAAGGTCCAGAGTGAGGGCCAATCACCAGAGAGAGTGTGATAAGGTCCAGAGAGTGAGCCAATCACCAGAGAGAGTGTGATAAGGTCCAGAGTGTGAACCAATCACCAGAGAGAGTGTGATAAGGTCCAGAGTGAGGGCCAATCACCAGAGAGAGTGTGATAAGGTCCAGAGTGTGAGCCAATCACCAGAGAGAGTGTGATAAGGTCCAGAGTGTGAACCAATCACCAGAGAGAGTGTGATAAGGTCCAGAGTGAGGGCCAATCACCAGAGAGAGTGTGATAAGGTCCAGAGTGTGAGCCAATCACCAGAGAGAGTGTGATAAGGTCCAGAGTGTGAGCCAATCACCAGAGAGAGTGTGATAAGGTCCAGAGAGTGAGCCAATCACCAGAGAGAGTGTGATAAGGTCCAGAGTGAGGGCCAATCACCAGAGAGAGTGTGATAAGGTCCAGAGAGTGAGCCAATCACCAGAGAGAGTGTGATAAGGTCCAGAGTGTGAGCCAATCACCAGAGAGAGTGTGATAAGGTCCAGAGTGTGAACCAATCACCAGAGAGAGTGTGATAAGGTCCAGAGTGTGAACCAATCACCAGAGAGAGTGTGATAAGGTCCAGAGAGTGAGCCAATCACCAGAGAGAGTGTGATAAGGTCCAGAGAGTGAGCCAATCACCAGAGAGAGTGTGATAAGGTACAGAGTGTGAGCCAATCACCAGAGAGAGTGTGACAAGGTCCAGAGTGTTAGCCAATCACCAGAGAGAGTGTGATAAGGTCCAGACTAGAGTGAGGGCCAATCACCAGAGAGAGTGTGATAAGGTCCAGAGAGTGAGCCAATCACCAGAGAGAGTGTGATAAGGTCCAGAGTGTGAGCCAATCACCAGAGAGAGTGTGATAAGGTCCAGAGTGTAAACCAATCACCAGAGAGAGTGTGATAAGGTCCAGAGTGTGAACCAATCACCATAGAGAGTGTGATAAGGTCCAGAGAGTGAGCCAATCACCAGAGAGAGTGTGATAAGGTCCAGAGAGTGAGCCAATCACCAGAGAGAGTGTGATAAGGTCCAGAGTGTGAGCCAATCACCAGAGAGAGTGTGACAAGGTCCAGAGTGTTAGCCAATCACCAGAGAGAGTGTGATAAGGCCCAGAGTGTGAGCCAATCACCAGAGAGAGTGTGATAAGGCCCAGAGTTGTACAAAATGTCTCTGTCCGTTTTAAAAATAAGACAACTGTCACATTCAACAACCGTATCGCGAATTCTGTAATTGAAAGCAGAGAGAGTGGTGAAGAAAAAGATGTAATAGGCCTGACCCGGGGTGGGCGTCGGTCTAATAAGCCACTTAACGTTAACGGAGGAAGAGGTCAAAATGAGAATTATTGACACCCTGTTGCCCTTAATTAACCCGTCTCCCAATAAAGCTGATTAGTTTTCGTCAATTAATCCGCTAACCGAGCGCGCGGGACCTACGGGGGCGTTTTATTTTCTCGGGGGAAATCAACGAGTCTGGGTGGTTTGTAAAGTAAAGGATCGCCGTTTATCCTTGGGATCCTTGATGACCATCATAGCCAATTAGGGAATGATATATAGCTCAGAGATGGATGTGCGCGCGTGGGATGTACTGGGCACGCGTCGAAACTCTGGGTTTACACAGAAACAGATGCCAATGCAAGTCACGTCTCTCAAGACTGTCCCGGTGTCTCTGTCCTGGTGTCTCTGAGAGGACTGTGTAACATGCGTTACTTTATGAAGAAGATGTCAATGTGTTGATAAGTGAAGTGTGGGCCCAATATGTTAGGATGTGCAAATGTCAGCATATTTGGGTCACTTGACCTTTAAGATTCCAGGTATGGGTGTGGTTAGGGGCGGTCCTAACCATCAGGGGGCCATCTTGGATTGGAATCATGGCCTCATGGAGTTTTGTTTGCTACTGCTATTGTGAGAGGAAGGAGGGATTTTGCCAGGCCTCCAAAAACATTCTTCAGTAACCAAGGACAGGTCAGCTGCAGTGGTGCTTCCCAGTGGATTACTATTTTTGCCTTTCCTTTTTCTAAGATGTGGATCAACCCAGGACTTATCACCTTTTGGACACTCAAAGGTTTGAGTGTTGCTGGACAATACTAGCTCTACCATGCAGGCTGCATGGTCGGGTAGGCCTGAACATTATAACATGGTTGCATTAGACATGGTAACATTAACATGGTTACATTAGACATGGTAACATTATAACATGGTTGCATTAGACATGGTAACATTATAACATGGTTGCATTAGACATGGTAACATTAACATGGTTGCATTAGACATGGTAACATTATAACATGGTTGCACTAGACATGGTAACATTAACATGGTTACATTAGACATGGTAACATAATAACATGGTTGCATTAGACATGGTAACATTAACATGGTTACATTAGACATGGTAACATTATAACATGGTTGCATTAGACATGGTAACATTAACATGGTTACATTAGACATGGTAACATTATAACATGGTTGCATTAGACATGGTAACATTAACATGGTTACATTAGACATGGTAACATTATAACATGGTTGCATTAGACATGGTAACATTATAACATGGTTGCATTAGACATGGTAACATTAACATGGTTGCATTAGACATGGTAACATTATAACATGGTTGCACTAGACATGGTAACATTAACATGGTTACATTAGACATGGTAACATAATAACATGGTTGCATTAGACATGGTAACATTAACATGGTTACATTAGACATGGTAACATTATAACATGGTTGCATTAGACATGGTAACATTAACATGGTTACATTAGACATGGTAACATTATAACATGGTTGCATTAGACATGGTAACATTAACATGGTTACATTAGACATGGTAACATTATAACATGGTTGCATTAGACATGGTAACATTATAACATGGTTGCATTAGACATGGTAACATTAACATGGTTGCATTAGACATGGTAACATTATAACATGGTTGCACTAGACATGGTAACATTATAACATGGTTACATTAAACATGGTAACATTATAACATGGTTGCATTAGACATGGTAACATTATAACATGGTTGCACTAGACATGGTAACATTAACATGGTTACATTAGACATGGTAACATAATAACATGGTTGCATTAGACATGGTAACATTAACATGGTTACATTAGACATGGTAACATAATAACATGGTTGCATTAGACATGGTAACATTAACATGGATACATTAGACATGGTAACATTATAACATGGTTGCATTAGACATGGTAACATTAACATGGTTACATTAGACATGGTAACATTATAACATGGTTGCATTAGACATGGTAACATTAACATGGTTACATTAGACATGGTAACATTATAACATGGTTGCATTAGACATGGTAACATTAACATGGTTACATTAGACATGGTAACATTATAACATGGTTGCATTAGACATGGTAACATTATAACATGGTTGCATTAGACATGGTAACATTAACATGGTTGCATTAGACATGGTAACATTATAACATGGTTGCACTAGACATGGTAACATTATAACATGGTTACATTAGACATGGTAACATTATAACATGGTTGCATTAGACATGGTAACATTATAACATGGTTGCACTAGACATGGTAACATTAACATGGTTACATTAGACATGGTAACATAATAACATGGTTGCATTAGACATGGTAACATTAACATGGTTACATTAGACATGGTAACATAATAACATGGTTGCATTAGACATGGTAACATTAACATGGATACATTAGACATGGTAACATTATAACATGGTTGCATTAGACATGGTAACATTAACATGGTTACATTAGACATGGTAACATTATACCATGGTTGCATTAGACATGGTAACATTAACATGGTTACATTAGACATGGTAACATTATAACATGGTTGCATTAGACATGGTAACATTAACATGGTTACATTAGACATGGTAACATACGGTACATTAGACATGGTAAACATTTATGTTGGGGCTAATGGACTGTAAAGCTGACGGGCCCGTTCTTATTGGTTTGAGATGATTTTTGTTGTACCATACGTTGCTATGGGGTGCCCCATTTATTTTGATCTTCTTTTGGTTAATACAACACTTTGAATTTAACACTGTTCCAGTACTCTCATTCTTTATAGCTGAACAGGTTGTTTATTATTATCAAGCTTGTTACAGAAATGGCAACCACGAAGGGACCTTAAAAAAAAAACAGTAACAGTGTAAAATATTCTCTATGTTGTTGTTAAGAGCTTTTGTTTTGTTAGTTTGGGGTTGCTATACCATGGCTACACCTATGCATTCTCCTACTCCAGGGAGTATTGTCGAAGAAGAGGTTGCCTCAGACCGAGAAGAGGTTGCCTCAGACCAGGGAGAGGGAGAACTTGCTGAAGCTCTCATGGACTTCACGGCTGGCCCTTTTGTGACAAGGAGAGAGCCTGTACAGGAGCTAGCTGAGTCTCTTAATGACTTATATGTGAATGATGACTGCTCTGGGGGTAGTGAGGAACAGCAACCTGAGGTCACTGTTATCCATTCTGGCGCATTATCTACCTCTGGGATGGGGGAAGCCGAAGTAGCTACTGACATTACACAGTTTCAGTCACGTTTGAGTGCTGTGGAAAGAGAGATCCAGGCTTTCCATATAAATACAACTAGACAAGATGACATGCTCAGGTATTACATTGACCGTAAATGTCAACGACTACAACAGACTTTTCAGAGCGATATTAATAACCTCCAACAGTCAATGGTGGAGTGTTTGAAAAGACGAGACAAACAGCTTAATACCCAACCACAAAACCCCATCAGGAGGACTAGCACTCCTGTACGGGATGATACACCGTCTGTTCACTTTTCTGTTTTCAACCCTAGGAGCGAGCCTGCTGAGTTCAGAGGGAGCTCGAGGAGAGAAATGGGAGCACCTGTTCACAGCTACAAACTGCCGGTGAAAGTCGAGTTTCCTTGCTTTGGTGGTCCAGAGGACGACACTGATCCGCTGTCATACATAGAGAAGTGTGAAGAGTTCCTGGCCCTTCATCAGCTGACCCATGAAGGTATTTTGGCAACCCTAAATACTGTGCTAAAGGACACCGCCAAAGATTGGTGGCGGGTGGAAAGGTCAAGGGTCAAGACATGGGCACAGTTTAAGTCATCATTTCTAAGGTCATTCCTCTCAGAAGACTATGAGGCGGAAGGAGAGAAAAGGCTTCGGGATCGGATTCAAGGCCAAAAGGAGAGTATTAGAGACTTTGCATTCCAATATAGGGCGTTGTGTATGCGTTGGAGGCCAGGTTACAGTGAAAAGGAGATAGTCAATCTCATTTTGCGCAACTGCAATCCCAAGTTAGCTAGTAGTGTTAGAGGAACCGCCCACACAGTTGATGAGCTGGTGAGAATCGGGACTCTCATTGAAGCTGACTGGGCTAGTCAGTCTTCCTATTGGGATAAAGTCAATGCTAATGCAAGTAGAGACAGAGAGTGGGGAAAGAAACCCAAACCGAGTAAGGATTCCCCCCAGCCAAAGGAGAGCTACAGGGGACTAGGACCAGGGTATGTGAGCACACTCATGCATGACTCCCCTAGTGGCTCCAGCATTCAAGGACTCCAGAGTAAGATTGTAGTTCCAATATTGGTTCGTGGAGTGAGGTGCAATGCATTGCTGGACACAGGGGCTACATACACCCTGCTGCAAGAGTCTCTCTGGACACACATAAAGAAACCTCAGGAATCCTTGACATCAAGTCCAGAGCAATCATTCCTCCTGGCAGACGGAAAAGTTCATCCTGCTTGGGGGCGGGCTAAACTTTGTTTTGAGTTGCATGAGGACTTATGGCTGATGGATGCCTACGTTATGAGCAAAGAACACTTGGCCTTCCCAGTTGTGTTAGGCCTTGACTTCCTGTTTAAGACGGGAATCCAACTTGACTTTAAGTCGGGGACATATGGGATTAGGCATGGAGGGAAACTCCAGTTCCATCGCTTTCTTCAAGAGGAGGTAGGATGGGAGGGTCACTGGGATGAAAAGAGGAAGCCCTTGGTGGGGCTGTACTTAGCAGCAACCCCTGTAGCCCAGCAAGAAGTCAATCTCCAAGTACTTGTCAGCAAGGCTGACGTGGATCAGTCCACCAAGGAAGCCCTACATCACCTTCTACTCCAGTGGCCAAAGGTCTGTTCAGAGCAGCTTGGGCAAACAGAGGTGGTGACACACACCATCCAAACGACAGATGAGCAGCCAGTTCGAAAAAAGGCATATCGGGTCTCACCGAAGAAAAAGGCTGTGGTGGATAGGGAAGTGAAGTCCATGCTGGAAAAAGGCATTATCCAACCTTCCAAGTCTCCTTGGGCTGCGCCTATGGTAATCGTTAAGAAAAAGGATGGAGGCGATCGCCCCTGTGTGGACTATAGGGGTCTCAACTCCAAGACCCCTCTTGATGCCTACCCTATGCCAAACATTCATGAAATCTTGGAATCACTGAATGGTGCAAAGGTGTTCAGCACCTTAGACCTCAAAAGTGGCTACTGGCAGGTGAGGATGGATCCAGCCAGTAGGCAGAAAACTGCCTTTGTGACCCATGCCGGACTCTTTGAATTTAGTCATGCCTTTTGGCTTGAAGAATGCTGCTGCTACATTTCAGCGCTTAATGGAAGTGGTGCTAGCCGATCTTAAGGGAGTCACGTGCTTTGTTTACATAGATGACATTATAGTCTATTCAAAATCTGAAGCACAGCACCTTCAGGATCTGGCTGATGTTTTTCTCCGCCTGCAGAAGGCAAACCTCATCTTGAACCTCAAGAAGTGCAACTTAATGCAACACCGCTTGCAGTTCATTGGACACATTGTGACTACCGAGGGAATTGTCACCGACAACCAAAAGGTTGAGGCAGTCCAGGTCTTTCCTACTCCCATGACACTACCGGAGGTCGCACATTTTCTGGGAATGGTGGGCTGGTACCATAGGTTCATTCCTAGGTTTGCAGAACGGTCTGCAGCCCTTAATGCCCTGAAAAAGAAAGATGTAAAATGGCAATGGACACCAGAGTGCCAAGGCGCATTCGAGGACCTCAAGGCAGCACTCCAGTCAGCTCCTATCTTGCAACAGCCAGACTACAGCCTGCCATTCACACTGCAGACCAATGCTAGTGGGATTGGCTTGGGAGCCGTACTGACCCAGCAGAGAGACGGACAGGACCATGTTCTTGCTTTTGCCTCAAGATTGTTGAAGCCAGCTGAAATCAACTATTCTGTCGCAGAGCGAGAATGTCTTGCTGTTGTATGGGCCGTGGAGAAGTGGCGGGCCTTGATCGAGGGTCAACGGTTTGAAGTAATTACCGACCACGCTGCCCTTGTTTGGGCTTTCAACAACCCCAAACCCACATCAAGGCTCATCAGGTGGACCATTCGGCTTCAGGATTTTGATTTCCAGGTGGTATACCGGAAGGGAAAATTGAACGTGGTACCTGATGCTTTGTCACGGGCATTCACAACCCCAGACTCCATCGCTGCGGCCTGTGTGACCAAGCAGAACAAAAGTGATTCTTCGGGATGCGATCTACCAACGGATTGGGCAGAGATTGCTGACGCCCAAGCTGCTGACGCAGAGTCCCAAGCGTTGATGGAGGAGATAGGAAAAGGAAATCCTAAAGCAAGTCGGATAGTCTATGTTATTGAAAATGGAATCCTGTTCAGACAAATACCTGGTCAAACTCTAGGCCACAAGTTACAGCTTTTCGTGCCTAGATCACTAAGGGAGTCCTTTCTGAAGTATTATCATGACAACCCGCTTAGTGGTCACATGGGAAGGCTGAAGACACTGTTGCGACTGCTGGAGGTAGCCTACTGGCCTCAAGTCAGGAATGATGTGTGGGCCTATACAAAGAACTGTCTCATATGCCAGCAGTACAAACCTGGGTGTCAGAAACCGGCGGGTTTCCTTCAGTCCACCACGGTCAGCGAACCAGGGGAGATGTTGGGGATTGACTTGATGGGTCCTTTCCCCAGAAGTAAGAAGGGGAATCAGTATCTTCTGGTTATAGTAGACTACTGTTCTAAGTGGGTGGAACACTTCCCTTTACGAGACTCCAAAACACCAAAGATAATACATATCCTCAGACAGGAGATCTTCCTTCGTTGGGGAACCCCAAAGTACCTCTTATCTGACAGGGGTCCACAGTTCACCAGCCATCTCTTAAAAGAACTCTGTCGCCAGTGGGGTGTAGTAAAAAAACTGACCACAAGCTACCACCCCCAAACTAACTTGACCGAGAGAGTCAACAGAAACCTGAAGACCATGGTGGCCTCTTACGTCAAAGGTCAGCATCAGGATTGGGATCTGTGGTTGGGCGAGTTCCGCTTTGCCATCAACACCGCCTACCATGAGAGTACTAGGTTCACTCCCGCAAAGATTGCGCTGGGAAGAAAATTGAAAGGACCTCTGGAGCGACTTCTATATCGGCCTCCCAAGCCGGACCAAAAGGCCTACTCCATGTTAGAAAGGCAACAGCAAATCCTGCAACAAGTTCAGCAAAATGTGGCTCAGGCCCAGGAGCATCAAGCTCGAAGCTACAATAGAAGGAGGTCTCCTGTCACATACCAAGTAGGAGAGAAGGTATGGGTTAAGCTGCACCCACAGTCTGATGCCAAGGTCATGTTTATGGCAAAACTTGCTCCAAAGTGGAGAGGGCCAGCCACAGTTCTCAGACATTTAGGGTCAGTGAACTACAGAGTAGCCATGGATAGCAGTCCCACCACCCATGAAACCTTGCATGTTGAGAACATGAAGATGTTTTATGGTGGTGGTACTACGCTTGGTGGGGGGGATGTGTAACATGCGTTACTTTATGAAGAAGATGTCAATGTGTTGATAAGTGAAGTGTGGGCCCAATATGTTAGGATGTGCAAATGTCAGCATATTTGGGTCACTTGACCTTTAAGATTCCAGGTATGGGTGTGGTTAGGGGCGGTCCTAACCATCAGGGGGCCATCTTGGATTGGAATCATGGCCTCATGGAGTTTTGTTTGCTACTGCTATTGTGAGAGGAAGGAGGGATTTTGCCAGGCCTCCAAAAACATTCTTCAGTAACCAAGGACAGGTCAGCTGCAGTGGTGCTTCCCAGTGGATTACTATTTTTGCCTTTCCTTTTTCTAAGATGTGGATCAACCAAGGACTTATCACCTTTTGGACACTCAAAGGTTTGAGTGTTGCTGGACAATACTAGCTCTACCATGCAGGCTGCATGGTCGGGTAGGCCTGAACATTATAACATGGTTGCATTAGACATGGTAACATTAACATGGTTACATTAGACATGGTAACATTATAACATGGTTGCATTAGACATGGTAACATTATAACATGGTTGCATTAGACATGGTAACATTAACATGGTTGCATTAGACATGGTAACATTATAACATGGTTGCACTAGACATGGTAACATTAACATGGTTACATTAGACATGGTAACATAATAACATGGTTGCATTAGACATGGTAACATTAACATGGTTACATTAGACATGGTAACATTATAACATGGTTGCATTAGACATGGTAACATTAACATGGTTACATTAGACATGGTAACATTATAACATGGTTGCATTAGACATGGTAACATTAACATGGTTACATTAGACATGGTAACATTATAACATGGTTGCATTAGACATGGTAACATTATAACATGGTTGCATTAGACATGGTAACATTAACATGGTTGCATTAGACATGGTAACATTATAACATGGTTGCATTAGACATGGTAACATTAACATGGTTGCATTAGACATGGTAACATTATAACATGGTTGCACTAGACATGGTAACATTAACATGGTTACATTAGACATGGTAACATAATAACATGGTTGCATTAGACATGGTAACATTAACATGGTTACATTAGACATGGTAACATAATAACATGGTTGCATTAGACATGGTAACATTAACATGGTTACATTAGACATGGTAACATTATAACATGGTTGCATTAGACATGGTAACATTAACATGGTTACATTAGACATGGTAACATTATAACATGGTTGCATTAGACATGGTAACATTAACATGGTTACATTAGACATGGTAACATTATAACATGGTTGCATTAGACATGGTAACATTAACATGGTTACATTAGACATGGTAACATACGGTACATTAGACATGGTAAACATTTATGTTGGGGCTAATGGACTGTAAAGCTGACGGGACCGTTCTTATTGGTTTGAGATGATTTTTGTTGTACCATACGTTGCTATGGGGTGCCCCATTTATTTTGATCTTCTTTTGGTTAATACAACACTTTGAATTTAACACTGTTCCAGTACTCTCATTCTTTATAGCTGAACAGGTTGTTTATTATTATCAAGCTTGTTACAACTGTTGTCCTGGTGTCTCTGAGAGGACTGTTGTCCTGGTGTCTCTGAGAGGACTGTTGTCCTGGTGTCTCTGAGAGGACTGTTGTCCTGGTGTCTCTGAGAGGACTGTTGTCCTGGTGTCTCTGAGAGGACTGTTGTCCTGGTGTCTCTGAGAGGACTGTTGGTTTTTTTGCGTTTTCGTTTTAGTTAGTTCATTTTTTTGCGTTCTTTTTTTTGCGTAATTTTTTTGTTCGTTTGCGTTTTTTTTTTGTTTTTTGTTCTTTTTCGTTTTAGTTCGTAATTTTTATTTACATTCGTTTTTTTGCGTTTTCGTTTTAGTTCGTTCATTTTTTTGCGTAATTTTTTTGCGTTTTCGTTTTAGTTTGTTCGTTTTTTTGCGTTTTTTTGCGTTTTTTTTTTTGCGTTTTCTTTGTTTTTTGTTCTTTTTCGTTTTAGTTCGTAAATTTTTTGCGTTCGTTTTTTTGCGTTTTCGTTTGTTCGTTAATTTTTTTGCGTAATTTTTTAGCGTTTTCGTTTTAGTTTGTTCGTTTTTTTGCGTTTTTGTTTTAGTTCGTTCGTTTTTTTTGCGTTAGTTTTTTTACGTTTTCGTTTGTTAGTTCATTTTTTTTCGTACTTTTTTTGTTAGTTTTTTTGTGTTCTTTTTTTTTGTTCTTTTTTGTGTTCTTTTTTTGTGTTTTTCGTTTTAGTTCGTTAATTTTTTTGGTGGTCATGATGCTGCTTTGTCTGTCTGGAGGAACATCTACAGCTCAGTGGTGACCAGGTCTGTCTGACTACCTGAGTTTTTTTGCGTTTTCGTTTTAGTTAGTTCATTTTTTTGCGTTCTTTTTTTTGTTATTTTTGTGTTCGTTTTCGTTTTAGTTCGTTAGTTTTTTTGCGTTTTTTTTTTGTTTTTTTTCGTTTTAGTTCGTAAATTTTTTTGCGTTCGTTTTTTGCGTTTTTGTTTTAGTTTGTTAATTTTTTAGCGTTTTTTTTGCGTTTTCGTTTTAGTTCGTTATTTTTTTTGCGTTTTTGTTTTAGTTTGTTCGGTTTTTTGCGTTAGTTTTTTTGCGTTTTAGTTTTAGTTTTTTTGCATTCTTTTTTTCGTTCGTTTTTTTGTGTTTCTTTTTTGTTCTTTTTTTGCATTATTTTTTTGTCTCTGAGAGGACTGTTGTCCTGGTGTCTCTGAGAGGACTGTTGTCCTGGTGTCTCTGAGAGGACTGTTGTCCTGGTGTCTCTGAGAGGACTGTTGTCCTGGTGTCTCTGAGAGGACTGTTGTCCCGGTGTCTCTGAGAGGACTGTTGTCCTGGTGTCTCTGAGAGGACTGTTGTCCTGGTGTCTCTGAGAGGACTGTTGTCCTGGTGTCTCTGAGAGGACTGTTGGTTTTTTTGCGTTTTCGTTTTAGTTAGTTCATTTTTTTGCGTTCTTTTTTTTGCGTAATTTTTTTGTTCGTTTGCGTTTTTTTTTTGTTTTTTGTTCTTTTTCGTTTTAGTTCGTAATTTTTATTTACGTTCGTTTTTTTGCGTTTTCGTTTTAGTTTGTTCGTTTTTTTGCGTTTTTTTTTTTTTTTTTTTTTTGCGTTTTCTTTGTTTTTTGTTCTTTTTCGTTTTAGTTCGTAAATTTTTTGCGTTCGTTTTTTTGCGTTTTCGTTTGTTCGTTCATTTTTTTGCGTAATTTTTTAGCGTTTTCGTTTTAGTTTGTTCGTTTTTTTGCGTTTTTGTTTTAGTTCGTTCGTTTTTTTTGCGTTAGTTTTTTTACGTTTTCGTTTGTTAGTTCATTTTTTTTCGTACTTTTTTTTGTTAGTTTTTTTGTGTTCTTTTTTTTGTTCTTTTTTGTGTTCTTTTTTTGTGTTCTTTTTCGTTTTAGTTCGTTAATTTTTTTGGTGGTCATGATGCTGCTTTGTCTGTCTGGAGGAACATCTACAGCTCAGTGGTGACCAGGTCTGTCTGACTACCTGAGTTTTTTTGCGTTTTCGTTTTAGTTAGTTCATTTTTTTGCGTTCTTTTTTTTGTTATTTTTGTGTTCGTTTTCGTTTTAGTTCGTTAGTTTTTTTGCGTTTTTTTTTTGTTTTTTTTCGTTTTAGTTCGTAAATTTTTTTGCGTTCGTTTTTTGCGTTTTTGTTTTAGTTTGTTAATTTTTTAGCGTTTTTTTTGCGTTTTCGTTTTAGTTCGTTATTTTTTTTGCGTTTTTGTTTTAGTTTGTTCGGTTTTTTGCGTTAGTTTTTTTGCGTTTTAGTTTTAGTTTTTTTGCATTCTTTTTTTCGTTCGTTTTTTTGTGTTTCTTTTTTGTTCTTTTTTTGCATTATTTTTTTGTCTCTGAGAGAACTGTTGTCCTGGTGTCTCTGAGAGGACTGTTGTCCCGGTGTCTCTGAGAGGACTGTTGTCCTGGTGTCTCTGAGAGGGAGAGGAGGACTGTTGTCCTGGTGTCTCTGAGAGGAGGACTGTTGTCCTGGTGTCTCTGAGAGGACTGTTGTCCTGGTGTCTCTGAGAGGAGGACTGTTGTCCTGGTGTCTCTGAGAGATGTTGGGGCTAATGGACTGTAAAGCTGACGGGACCGTTCTTATTGGTTTGAGATGATTTTTGTTGTACCATACGTTGCTATGGGGTGCCCCATTTATTTTGATCTTCTTTTGGTTAATACAACACTTTGAATTTAACACTGTTCCAGTACTCTCATTCTTTATAGCTGAACAGGTTGTTTATTATTATCAAGCTTGTTACAACTGTTGTCCTGGTGTCTCTGAGAGGACTGTTGTCCTGGTGTCTCTGAGAGGACTGTTGTCCTGGTGTCTCTGAGAGGACTGTTGTCCTGGTGTCTCTGAGAGGACTGTTGTCCTGGTGTCTCTGAGAGGACTGTTGTCCTGGTGTCTCTGAGAGGACTGTTGGTTTTTTTGCGTTTTCGTTTTAGTTAGTTCATTTTTTTGCGTTCTTTTTTTTGCGTAATTTTTTTGTTCGTTTGCGTTTTTTTTTTGTTTTTTGTTCTTTTTCGTTTTAGTTCGTAATTTTTATTTACATTCGTTTTTTTGCGTTTTCGTTTTAGTTCGTTCATTTTTTTGCGTAATTTTTTTGCGTTTTCGTTTTAGTTTGTTCGTTTTTTTGCGTTTTTTTTTTTTTTTTTTTTTTGCGTTTTCTTTGTTTTTTGTTCTTTTTCGTTTTAGTTCGTAAATTTTTTGCGTTCGTTTTTTTGCGTTTTCGTTTGTTCGTTCATTTTTTTGCGTAATTTTTTAGCGTTTTCGTTTTAGTTTGTTCGTTTTTTTGCGTTTTTGTTTTAGTTCGTTCGTTTTTTTTGCGTTAGTTTTTTTACGTTTTCGTTTGTTAGTTCATTTTTTTTCGTACTTTTTTTGTTAGTTTTTTTGTGTTCTTTTTTTTTGTTCTTTTTTGTGTTCTTTTTTTGTGTTTTTCGTTTTAGTTCGTTAATTTTTTTGGTGGTCATGGTGCTGCTTTGTCTGTCTGGAGGAACATCTACAGCTCAGTGGTGACCAGGTCTGTCTGACTACCTGAGTTTTTTTGCGTTTTCGTTTTAGTTAGTTCATTTTTTTGCGTTCTTTTTTTTGTTATTTTTGTGTTCGTTTTCGTTTTAGTTCGTTAGTTTTTTTGCGTTTTTTTTTTGTTTTTTTTCGTTTTAGTTCGTAAATTTTTTTGCGTTCGTTTTTTGCGTTTTTGTTTTAGTTTGTTAATTTTTTAGCGTTTTTTTTGCGTTTTCGTTTTAGTTCGTTATTTTTTTTGCGTTTTTGTTTTAGTTTGTTCGGTTTTTTGCGTTAGTTTTTTTGCGTTTTAGTTTTAGTTTTTTTGCATTCTTTTTTTCGTTCGTTTTTTTGTGTTTCTTTTTTGTTCTTTTTTTGCATTCTTTTTTTGTCTCTGAGAGGACTGTTGTCCTGGTGTCTCTGAGAGGACTGTTGTCCTGGTGTCTCTGAGAGGACTGTTGTCCTGGTGTCTCTGAGAGGACTGTTGTCCTGGTGTCTCTGAGAGGACTGTTGTCCCGGTGTCTCTGAGAGGACTGTTGTCCTGGTGTCTCTGAGAGGACTGTTGTCCTGGTGTCTCTGAGAGGACTGTTGTCCTGGTGTCTCTGAGAGGACTGTTGGTTTTTTTGCGTTTTCGTTTTAGTTAGTTCATTTTTTTGCGTTCTTTTTTTTGCGTAATTTTTTTGTTCGTTTGCGTTTTTTTTTTGTTTTTTGTTCTTTTTCGTTTTAGTTCGTAATTTTTATTTACGTTCGTTTTTTTGCGTTTTCGTTTTAGTTTGTTCGTTTTTTTGCGTTTTTTTTTTTTTTTTTTTTTTGCGTTTTCTTTGTTTTTTGTTCTTTTTCGTTTTAGTTCGTAAATTTTTTGCGTTCGTTTTTTTGCGTTTTCGTTTGTTCGTTCATTTTTTTGCGTAATTTTTTAGCGTTTTCGTTTTAGTTTGTTCGTTTTTTTGCGTTTTTGTTTTAGTTCGTTCGTTTTTTTTGCGTTAGTTTTTTTACGTTTTCGTTTGTTAGTTCATTTTTTTTCGTACTTTTTTTGTTAGTTTTTTTGTGTTCTTTTTTTTTGTTCTTTTTTGTGTTCTTTTTTTGTGTTTTTCGTTTTAGTTCGTTAATTTTTTTGGTGGTCATGGTGCTGCTTTGTCTGTCTGGAGGAACATCTACAGCTCAGTGGTGACCAGGTCTGTCTGACTACCTGAGTTTTTTTGCGTTTTCGTTTTAGTTAGTTCATTTTTTTGCGTTCTTTTTTTTGTTATTTTTGTGTTCGTTTTCGTTTTAGTTCGTTAGTTTTTTTGCGTTTTTTTTTTGTTTTTTTTCGTTTTAGTTCGTAAATTTTTTTGCGTTCGTTTTTTGCGTTTTTGTTTTAGTTTGTTAATTTTTTAGCGTTTTTTTTGCGTTTTCGTTTTAGTTCGTTATTTTTTTTGCGTTTTTGTTTTAGTTTGTTCGGTTTTTTGCGTTAGTTTTTTTGCGTTTTAGTTTTAGTTTTTTTGCATTCTTTTTTTCGTTCGTTTTTTTGTGTTTCTTTTTTGTTCTTTTTTTGCATTATTTTTTTGTCTCTGAGAGGACTGTTGTCCTGGTGTCTCTGAGAGGACTGTTGTCCTGGTGTCTCTGAGAGGACTGTTGTCCTGGTGTCTCTGAGAGGACTGTTGTCCTGGTGTCTCTGAGAGGACTGTTGTCCCGGTGTCTCTGAGAGGACTGTTGTCCTGGTGTCTCTGAGAGGACTGTTGTCCTGGTGTCTCTGAGAGGACTGTTGTCCTGGTGTCTCTGAGAGGACTGTTGGTTTTTTTGCGTTTTCGTTTTAGTTAGTTCATTTTTTTGCGTTCTTTTTTTTGCGTAATTTTTTTGTTCGTTTGCGTTTTTTTTTTGTTTTTTGTTCTTTTTCGTTTTAGTTCGTAATTTTTATTTACGTTCGTTTTTTTGCGTTTTCGTTTTAGTTCGTTCATTTTTTTGCGTAATTTTTTTGCGTTTTCGTTTTAGTTTGTTCGTTTTTTTGCGTTTTTTTTTTAGTTTTTTTTTTTTTTTGCGTTTTCTTTGTTTTTTGTTCTTTTTTGTTTTAGTTCGTAAATTTTTTGCGTTTTCGTTTTTTTGCGTTTTCGTTTTAGTTCGTTCATTTTTTTGCGTAATTTTTTAGCGTTTTCGTTTTAGTTTGTTCGTTTTTTTGCGTTTTTGTTTTAGTTCGTTCGTTTTTTTTGCGTTAGTTTTTTTGCGTTTTCGTTTGTTAGTTCATTTTTTTTCGTACTTTTTTGTGTTCTTTTTTGTGTTCTTTTTTGTGTTCTTTTTCGTTTTAGTTCGTTAATTTTTTTGGTGGTCATGATGCTGCTTTGTCTGTCTGGAGGAACATCTACAGCTCAGTGGTGACCAGGTCTGTCTGACTACCTGAGTTTTTTTGCGTTTTCGTTTTAGTTAGTTCATTTTTTTGCGTTATTTTTTGTGTGTAATTTTTTTGTTCGTTTTCGTTTTAGTTCGTTAGTTTTTTTGCGTTTTTTTTTTGTTTTAGTTCGTAAATTTTTTTGCGTTAGTTTTTTGCGTTTTCGTTTTAGTTTGTTCATTTTTTAGCGTTTTTTTTTGCGTTTTCGTTTTAGTTCGTTATTTTTTTTGCGTTATTTCTTTGCGTTTTCGTTTTAGTTTGTTCGTTTTTTTGCGTTTTTGTTTTAGTTTGTTTGTTTTTTTTGCGTTTTCTTTGTTTTTTGTTCTTTTTCGTTTTAGTTCGTAAATTTTTTGCATTCGTTTTTTTGCGTTTTCGTTTTAGTTCGTTCTTTTTTTAGCGTAATTTTTTTGCGTTTTCGTTTTAGTTTGTTCGTTTTTTTGCGTTTTTGTTTTAGTTCGTTCGTATTTTTTGCGTTAGTTTTTTAGCGTTTTCGTTTGTTAGTTCATTTTTTTTCGTACTTTTTTTGTGTTCTTTTTTGTGTTCTTTTTTGTGTTCTTTTTAGTTTTAGTTCGTTAATTTTTTTGGTGGTCATGATGCTGCTTTGTCTGTCTGGAGGAACATCTACAGCTCAGTGGTGACCAGGTCTGTCTGACTACCTGAGTTTTTTTGCGTTTTCGTTTTAGTTAGTTCATTTTTTTGCGTTATTTTTTTTGTGTAATTTTTTTGTTCGTTTTCGTTTTAGTTCGTTCGTTTTTTTGCGTTTTTTTTTTTTTTTTGTTTTAGTTCGTAATTTTTTTTGCGTTCGTTTTTTGCGTTTTCGTTTTAGTTTGTTAATTTTTTTGCGTTTTTTTTGCGTTTTCGTTTTAGTTCGTTATTTTTTTGCGTTTTTGTTTTAGTTCGTTCGGTTTTTTGGTTAGTTTTTTTGCGTTTTCGTTTTAGTTTTTTTGCGTTCTTTTTTTCGTTCGTTTTTTTGTGTTCTTTCTTTTTTGTTCTTTTTTTGCATAATTTTTTTGTGTCTGAGAGGACTGTTGTCCTGGTGTCTCTGAGAGGACTGTTGTCCTGGTGTCTCTGAGAGGACTGTTGTCCTGGTGTCTCTGAGAGGACTGTTGTCCTGGTGTCTCTGAGAGGACTGTTGTCCTGGTGTCTCTGAGAGGACTGTTGTCCTGGTGTCTCTGAGAGGACTGTTGTCCTGGTGTCTCTCTCAGAGACACCAATCTTTCAAAATGTTCAGTTTCTATCTGTTGCTTATCTGTGTCTCACTACACACATGAGTGCATGCTTACCAACTGTCCGCCTGTTTTACTGCAACACTACTGTTAGTATAAAACTGAGTTCTTTGATTGATATGATGAGCCAGGAGACGAAGGTGAAGTCAATCGATGGTATTTATTGACACAGGAACACAGAGAGGAACAGTCCTGGAGACCACAGCCCTCCAGGGGGGCTGAGAGGCTCCAGAATGATGACACAATCATGGCTTAAATACTATGTGGGTTCCAAATTTAGCCAGCCACTGGTTAAAAATGATGATCAGACAGGCTTGGTCGTATATATGGTAGTAGTCTAAAGATGAATCTGGCTTTCTCCTCATAGTATAAACCTGGCCTGTGCCTGGATGGATACAGAGGTCACACAGGTCAATGTATTTCTATTCCTGGCTGGCGTCGTCACTCGACCCACTGGCCACATGCAGCGTGAGGGAGACGACCAGAGGAGCTTAGATAGAAGAGTTTAGAAGATATTAGATATTAATCTATCACTACTATCACTGACATCTAAGAATCCACCGCTTGAACGGCCCTTCTAAGGTTTCTCTCCTCCACACTGCCTGTGGTGCATTTTTTCCTATTGCTAGGTTTTAGTGAGTCTGGGAGTTTATTTTGCATTTATTTGAAATTTTTTGGACTTTATGGTGTTTTTGTTTTGTACTTGATTTGTTGTAATGTTTCTTCTTGACTTGTTTAAAGAATAGACGTGTCGTCCGGCCCCATGGGGACATTAACGTGTGTTGTCGGGCCTTAAAGAAACGTGTCCGGCCCCATGGAGACATTAACGTGTGTTGTCGGGCCTTACAGATACATTTGATTTTTCTTTTTGATTTTGTGTCTCTGAGAGGACTGTTGTGTCTCGACACACAAAACGTTATCTGGTTCAAACAGACTCACCGCCATCTTCATGGGTGGCATCAGAGCGATGGCTTCGGGCGTGATCCCCTCGACCTGCTCTCGGACCAGAGCCGACAGAACCAGGTCGTCCAGACCCACTAGAGAGAGAGAGAGAGAGAGAGAGAAAGAGAGAGAGAGACGAGTGTATTCATACTAGTGCATTCATAATATGCAATATATAATATTATTGATTCATAGTACATTCATATTGCATTCACAGTGTATTCATATTGCATTCATAATATGCAATATATAATATTATTGATTCATAGTACATTCATATTGCATTCACAGTGCATTCATATTGCATTCATAATATGCAATATATAATATTATTGATTCATAGTACATTCACAGTGCATTCACAGTGCATTCATATTGCTAATAATATGCAATATATAATAGTATTAATTCATAGTACATTCTTATTGCATTCGCGGTGCATTCACAATGCATTCATAGTGCATTCATAGTACACAACCGTCCAATCACAACCGCCAAAGGAAAAGAGGGGGCGGGGCTTGAGCTAGGTCCATACAGCACCTGCCAGCGTGCCGATCTCAATGAAGACCTCCGCTCCCCAGCGGCTGACGGGACCGAAGGCCTCGGGTCTGGAGAGGTGGCGCGTCAGAACCTCCATCTGCTGCTCGGAGCAGGACAGGTCCAGCTCCCGCAGCCAGAGGGCCGACAGACTGGCAGAGGGACAGACAGACAGACACAGGGATTCAGGGGAGAAAGTCATGGAATGAAATCTTAGAAAAAGAGCTGCATAGTTAGCTGGTCTCATTTTATTTGATTTTTTTTATTATGTTTTTGGTAGATTTTTATTGGTTTTTACTACCGGGCAGTCCGGTAGAGAGAGAGAGAGGGAGAGGAGGAACGGGAGACAGAGTGGGGGGAAGACATTCGGCAAAGAACGCCAGGTCCGGGAATCGAACCCGGGTCGGCCGTGCCGCGACGCAGCGCGTTAGGTGGTTAAATTAAATTAAATTAAATTAAACAAACAATTAAATTAAACAAACAATTAAATTAAACAAACAATTAAATGTACAAACAACAAACAAAACAAAACAAAATTAAATTAACCCTAGACTCACTAGTCCTTAACTAACAGGTCAGACCCTAGACTCACTAGTCCTTAACTAACAGGTCAGACCCTAGACTCACTAGTCCTTAACTAACAGGTCAGACCCTAGACTCACTAGTCCTTAACTAACAGGTCAGACCCTAGACTCACTAGTCCTTAACTAACAGGTCAGACCCTAGACTCACTAGTCCTTAACTAACAGGTCAGACCCTAGACTCACTAGTCCTTAACTAACAGGTCAGACCCTAGACTCACTAGTCCTTAACTAACAGGTCAGACCCTAGACTCACTAGTCCTTAACTAACAGGTCAGACCCTAGACTCACTAGTCCTTAACTAACAGGTCAGACCCTAGACTCACTAGTCCTTAACTAACAGGTCAGACCCTAGACCAGGGGTAGGCAACCCTAGGCACGCGTGCCTGCACTAAAAAAAAATAAAAAAAAATAATTAATTTTTTTTTTATTTAATTTTTTTTTTTGCTTTGAAATATTATAGTGAACTATTTTGCACTGTTGTCGCATTTATCTTGTTGATATCCTCCCACAGGTTCTTTTTACTTCCACATATTTAATTGAGACCCTTTATTTGTTTATTATTTCAATTTAGCTGGAAATACATTGCTACATCATTCAGTAACATTTGCAGAGCCTTATAACAAAAACATTATTACGGTCACCATTGTGACCAGTGGGATTAATCAACAAATTGTATTATTTATTTTTCTATTTCATTGAACATTGCACATGTTAAAAGCCATTTTTTTACTCAAAATGTGAGTATTACCAAGTCAACTTGTGTTCTTAAAACAATGACAATAAACATAGTTTTATTAGGTTGAAATAATGTGGTTGTGTACTTATTTTTCCGATAACTTATTATGGATTGAAAACTGAAAACCTTAATGCACAGTAACTGAACTCAATATTTTTAAGTTCTGGTAACTAATAATAATTTTTTTACACTGTGTAGTCTTGCGATCAATCAAAACGTATTTACACGATATACCTCACATTCACCCTCCATTCACATCCTGGTGTTCTCCTGGTGTTCTCCATTAGGCCTGTAGGTGGAGCTATGACAGCACACGTACAGTACACACACAGATGGTGTGTGATGTGTCCAAAAATGAATCGGCAAATGTGAGTGAAATGGTCGCACTGTATGCAGCTGTTTGTCTGCATTGCATTCCCCCCCCCCCAACTCAGATTTAGGGTTGATACAACCATCATAATAATATTGTTAATAATAACAATAACAATAATGATGTAATAATGTAAAAATTATCATTAAAAAGACCTGATTATGAGAAAAAAAAATTACGATGCATGGAATATTGTTGAGGCACACTAGTTACAACTATATTTCAAACAGGCACTCCATGTCAAAAAGGTTGCTGACCCCTGCCCTAGACTCGCTAGTCCTTAACTAACAGGTCAGACCCTAGACTCACTAGTCCTTAACTAACAGGTCAGACCCTAGACCCACTAGTCCTTAACTAACAGGTCAGACCCTAGACTCAGTAGTCCTTAACTAACAGTTCTGTATCACACTAGCTCCCGCTCTGCGTCTGTTGCATATATCTCGCTTCAGCATATATACACTGAATAATTTCACAAATGTACCTTTAAATGCCAGCATTCATCTGGCCACACCCCCATCCGCTTACCTATATAAGCAGGGATGGTGCCACACACTCATCTCCTTCTCAAATTTCATCACAAGCAACGTGTTGCTATATGCCCACTTGACGTGGAGAAAAATATTGGCTGGAAAAGCAATGTTTACGAGGAAAGGAAGCACAAGGAGATACGTTGACATCATATCTTTATTTTCTCTCTCACTATTTTCGAGAAAATACGGCGATATTGTCTTCGTACTGGAGTGTCTGGAAGATGATGATCATTCTAAAATCCTCCACCGGTTTTCGTATTGGGAACACGCCGCTGCATGCCTCTCAACTGCAGTTCCTTGTTGTGTTGGTTGGGGTGAAACCTTTCAGGGCACAGCTGAACTGTGGACGCGCCGCTGTTGTGAGAAGCGGTGGGTTTTCAGGTTGGGTGAGTACTGTTTGCTGGCAGGCTCCACTTGTCTGTTAGTGCTATGGGGGCTAATTGATAATGTTATGAAAACCGGCCCCAGGCTAGGGTCCTTTGTTCAGTCTCCTAGGCGACAGAAGACCTTGGTCTGAAGCCATTTTAGTTTAACTAGTGGGCCGCGACCATTAACACTGGTGATCCCTGTGTTTTCTGGACGAGTGGATATCTCTCTGTCCCGTGTTAAGCCCCTTCTTTCATATCCAAATGAGAGTATTCCTTCACGAGGAGATATGTGCATGGATGTTCGATAGCGGAAGATCCATGTTCAAGTCAGCTACACAAGCCAGTTTGGTATTGTGCTGATTCCGTCGGGTGTTGGTAAAATCACCGTTGTAAAGCTGTGTTGACATCTTGTTTCTCTTTTCTCTTAAAAAGTGAGGAGGGTTTCAGAACGGCGGCCTGTCTGGGTGAGTGTTATATCATTGTGTACAAGTTCAGGTGATAGCTGCTTAGCTTACGGTTAGCCAGTCAGCTGTTAGCTGCGGCGTTAGCCTGCTGGGATCACTGCGTGGCCTACAGAGGTTGGGCCTACTGTTAGCCAGTCGCCTGTTAGCTGCGGCGCTAGCCGGTTGTGATCACTAGGAAACGTTAGCTTGCTGCTATCGGACAAGGCCAGCGCGGGGTAGCTCCGGCTCCTCGCGCGCCGCCACGAGCTTCCCTCTGGTTGCGTGCGCCGTTCGCTCGGCGTCTCGCGAGCAGGGGCGGTAGCGACCGACGGTTGGGGCGGCCGTTAGCTTAATGCTACTCTGTTGAACGTGCTTTGATTATAACATGTTTTACACTCTTGACTACGACGTCATCTTTGACAGGGGATGTTCGTCGACCCTGCCCTGAGCCAGGACGGGGATTGCGTCAACAAAGAGGACTGTAGCGACTGGTTGGAGCAGCGGCGCTGCCCAGTTCGAACAACACAGGAATGGCTGTGTTTTCTACGGGGTCTTGAGACTGCACTTCGCTGATCTACGTTCCGGGTAGGACAAGGTTTGGCCAGACCTTATAACACGTCTTCTGGCTTTACCTTTCTAAATGTTTTGTGAATAACGATGTTTTCCCAAAACGTGTGTTGCTGCAATGCATTTGGGATACGACGCAAGTTATGTGTGAACTGTCTTTGTCACTGGCAGTTAGCTTCTCCGTGCAAATCGGGATGTGAAAATGATCTGGTTGTTATGTGAGAAACATCATGTTTGTTGTTATGTACCGTGTACTCACAACTAAGGTAACTAACCTATGAAGCTATGCTTAGTGACAAATGAGTGAAAGAATATTCTTTTCTCAGCCTGTGATGACAATGAACAGTGTGTTCACATATTAACAGGTTTTCCTGTTTTAACTGGCCGTATCAAGGGTAAAGTAGGGGGATTGTGTTTTTCCCCACGGTTCCCTGGGGACTTCTTCATCCTCCTATCAGACATGTTGTTGCACTACATTTGTGTCTTTGTGTGGTAGGGATGCGATGTAACCCTTAGCTTGATTGCTGAGGTTGTGCTATGACTGCTGGAGAAACTTTATTTCCCTAAAAGAGAAGATTGTTTGGTCGCTGTCGTGTGTGCTTAGCAAGGCCTGTGGCCGATACTAATCGAGAATTATGTATTCTCTCATTATGAAAAACGGCGTTCCTCTGTAGAGTGTTTTTGCCATTTTTTGTAGGTGATGATGGGTTGTGTGTGTCATGTGACCTACAACTGGGTTGGACTGGCCACAGAAGCACATGTGTATGTTGGACCGGGGCTCTTAGAGAGCCCTCTCTATTCTGTGTTTTTTCCTTAGTAAAAATCAGATAGCAGGTTAGCTCATGCGCTGTGTGAAGCTGTCAAACGCTTCATAGAGCTGACTATGACTGTGTCATATTCTCTTTTTTGTCATTACATCGTATCATGGGTGTGGGGTCGTAAAGGGGTGAACTGGTAACCTTTCCTCTCCCCCTTGTTTCTGTCGGTCAGGGGTACACCCCCTGTCCTTCAAGGTTCCTGTCACGTTGCGGTTCGGCACGTTACGGGGTGGGGGGTGGGGGAGGGAGTTTCCTGGTCCCACGGCCTGGAATATTGGGCGTGTGCACCGCAGAAATTCCCCCGCCATAGAGTACGTCACTGTGCGCGTCTCTGTTGGTAGGACTTCCGTGTGCTGTTCAGGTCCATGTGATGGATCTGTTTCGGGGGGGTGGTCAGGGCTCCTCCTCACCAAGCGCCTATTCGGGCCTTCTGTGAGTTCGGACTCCTCCTTCCATGTGAGGGAGCCTCCATCAGAGTACAGAGCCTTCCTCCTCAGATTGTCAAAGTGAGTGGACCCTCTAGATTCTAGAAGGTGTCCTATTCTATTGTGTATGTATTCGATTCAATTCGATTATTGAGTGTGTATGGGTTCAGTGCCTCTTCCCCGGAGAGCCCTAAAACCAATTTTTTACATGGCTCAAGGTGCAATATATTCTTTTCAATCTGTACAGCTCGCGTGGGAAGTCTCTCTGGGGATTCCCGTCTCCTTCCTATGGGAGGGTGGTGGGAGGTAAAAATGTGATTTTTTTTTACCCCCGGCTGTGTAGACTGGGATACATACTGTGGGTGCTTCCTTCTTTTCTATTCAAAAAGTGTTGGAGTTAGGAAGCATCACACCCCTCTTGTCGTTCCCCTGGGCGCCTTGGGGATTCAATGACAGGTCTAAATAGCCTGTTCATTGATGGGGGTGTGTCCCGATGCATGTATAGTGCTAGCTCGCTGTAAACAGGCGACTGACTGGCACGCCTTGGTTGCTTGAGGTTAAAACGGCGTTTTTATAGAGCAACTGAGATGGAGGTTTTTCCTCTTCCGACGACCACATCCCACGACCTGGGTTGGTTGTCGACGGATTCTCGTTCATGTCTGGGGGATGATGACGGAATGGATCTGAACATATGTAGAGGGGTCTCACGCCCTGGGGGTGGGCCACCGGGCGCGGTTCGCCCGAACGTCTGGGTGGCGCCTTCTTTTCATGTTAAGATCAACACGCATATCTGCCCTTTCTCCTGGTAGGTGTCGGCGTGGTTAGGGCACGGGACTGGTTCTGGTCACGCTGGTCCGGTTCAGTTGAACCCGTTGTCCGCCGGGGATGCAGATCTGCTGTTCTGGTACCCTGAGGGACTTGGGCTTTTTTCAGGGGGAAAAATGCCAGGTCGGTCCGGGTGTCACAGGGTTAAGCACTATGGAGACCCTGGTTGGGTACGTTTTTACTCAGCACTGTCGTAATGGCTTACGGCCATGCCAACCTGTACACGCTCGATCTCGTCGGATCTCGGCCGCTACACAGGTTGGTCCTGGTTAGTACTTGGTTGGGAGACCGTCTGGGAATACCAAGTACGGTGTGCTTAGGGGCGGGTTCTCCATTCTTTTTCGCTCCTCTCTCACGCATGGCGAAGAGGGGCCTGTTGGGGTGGTCTTTGACCTCCTCTGGTGACCCTGTGCTTCCCGTATCGCCAGGCCCGGTCCGAAGTAATGTTTCGTCGACCCGTAGGCCTGGGTTAACCCTTTTTGAAAACTGAAACACTTGTACTGCGGTATAGCTGGTGTATACCCGCAGGTGTGTTTTGGAGTTTTTTCTTTAGGGGTTATAGGAACAACCACCGCATTGGGTAACACCAAGGTGGTTGATTCCCTGGTGTGTTGGAGCAGTGTCAACTCCCGGGTTCACCGGTTGAGGGTGCCCCTGCACGTTCATGACGTCTGCCAATCGTGTCAGCCTTCTCTGCCTCAACCCCTCTGGGTGGGGGTTTTTAAATGGAGGCTTGGTCATACAACAACGCCAGCATACGCCCCTTCCGCCGGGGCGGCTGTGTTCAGCTGTCCCCTCTGGCGCCTGTCTCATCCGCAGTCTCCAGGCTAGGGTTAACAGCCTGTTGCCTGGTTTTTCCCCGGTGCGCTGCCTGCTTCCGTTGGTTAACCTTTTTTGTGTGCTTACGGCCATGCTGACTGCCTGTTCTGCAGGGTCAGTGTGCCAGGCGGTGTACTATTGGGGGGACAGGGCCCGCTCGGCTGAGGGGCCTTTGTCCGAATACGCTGGCGATGTGGGGGGCGGGGTCACTAAGTGCCCACCTGGTGGGGTCTTGATGCTGGCATCATGGACTTCTCCGGGCCCCCGTTCCAGGGGGTCCAGTCCCTTTGGTGGGTCTGGGTCTTCCTTCGCGCTCCGCTGCTGCGGCCTTGCCACAGGGTTGGGTTTGCCCTTGACCCCGTGATTCTGGGGGCAGTAACGAGGTTGTTTCCTCCGTTCGTTCCCGGGTGGCATGCGGGTTGTGCGTGTGTGTAGTCGTGGGGTCAAGCCACGGTCTGCTCACCCTGTGCGTTGAGTTGCTTGAGTGCCTCTTCGCACGGTCGGGTCCGTCGCCCTCCCGTGAAGCCCCCAATAGGGGGGGTGCCCTCCATTAGGGTGGGTCGGGGGGGCTCGGCCCTCCCTGATCTGATGGCTGTGGGGGGCCTCAGCGGGGTGTATTTGTCGAGCTTCTAGCTCCCGCTCAGCTCCTATTATGCAACAGACGCTGAGCGGGAGCTAGTGTGATACAGAACGTTAGGTTATGAATATAACCAAGTTCTGTTAACACTAGTGGACGCTCTGCGTCTAGACGCCGCTGCGGCCCTTCATTTTTCATTGTGGTGAAATTTGTTGGGAAGGAGATGAGTGTGTGGCACCATCCCTGCTTATATAGGTAAGCGGATGGGGGTGTGGCCAGATGAATGCTGGCATTTAAAGGTATATTTGTGAAATTATTCAGTGTATATATGCTGAAGCGAGATATATGCAACAGACGCAGAGCGTCCACTAGTGTTAACAGAACTTGGTTATATTCATAACCTAACGGTCAGACCCTAGACTCACTAGTCCTTAACTAACAGGTCAGACCCTAGACTCACTAGTCCTTAACTAACAGGTCAGACCCTAGACTCACTAGTCCTTAACTAACAGGTCAGACCCTAGACTCACTAGTCCTTAACTAACAGGTCAGACCCTAGACTCACTAGTCCTTAACTAACCGGTCAGACCCTAGACTCACTAGTCCTTAGCTAACAGGTCAGACCCTAGACTCACTAGTCCTTAGCTAACAGGTCAGACCCTAGACTCACTAGTCCTTAACTAACAGGTCAGACCCTAGACTCACTAGTCCTTAACTAACAGGTCAGACCCTAGACTCAGTAGTCCTTAACTAACAGGTCAGACCCTAGACTCACTAGTCCTTAACTAACAGGTCAGACCCTAGACTCACTAGTCCTTAACTAACAGGTCAGACCCTAGACTCACTAGTCCTTAACTAACAGGTCAGACCCTAGACTCACTAGTCCTTAACTAACAGGTCAGACCCTAGATTCACTAGTCCTTAACTAACAGGTCAGACCCTAGACTCACTAGTCCTTAACTAACAGGTCAGACCCTAGACTCACTAGTCCTTAACTAACAGGTCAGACCCTAGACTCACTAGTCCTTAACTAACAGGTCAGACCCTAGACTCACTAGTCCTTAACTAACGGGTCAGACCCTAGACTCACTAGCCCTTAACTAACAGGTCGGACCCTTTAGTTGACTGGTTAGAGCTAAACGTTCTATCTCATACTATCAATGTATTTACTTATCATTCCTTATGAGCAGATTGAGATAGAGCTCAGTACCTCAGGTTGTAGGGGCTCAGCCTGTTGATCTCCGAGGGGTACAGGCCGCAGAGCAGGTGGCCCAGCGCGGCCAGGTCTGCCGCCCCGTGCCGCTCCAGCTGCAGCCCCGGCCTCCGCAGCGCGCTCACCACCACCGCCCGCATCTGCAGACATTCAAGACTCAAGAGGGTTATTATTTGTCATAAATACATACCAGCAGGGCAGACAGTGATTAAATGCGGGTGGTCATGCCCCGCTTCGATTGTGCAATAATACTAATAATAAAATAGACAATAAAAAAACAGATAATAAAAAGACATAAGGTGGGCATGATAAAAATAGACATGGTAAATTCCAGAGAAGGCACTGGGTCCTATGTACACTACTATGCAATATACAGTTTTAACTCTATGACATTATGCTATACTTACTGTACCTTCTGGCAGGGGGACTGCCAATGGAAATTAGCCTTTTGGCCAAAAATTTGGTGCATTTACGTTTATTTTTTAAATTTTTATTAATGTACGCTGTCCCCCTTGAACAAATAAAGTAAACCTAAACCTAAACATGAGCTCACGGACACGGTGCTTCAACATCTGGTTGTAAGTCCCTCACCTTCCTGTGGCTCCAGCCCGTCAGCGCCCCCAGGTGTGACTCACCTCCCTGTGGCTCCAGCCCGTCAGCGCCCCCAGGTGTGACTCACCTTCCTGTGGCTCCAGCCCGTCAGCATCCCCAGGTGTGACTCACCTTCCTGTGGCTCCAGCCCGTCAGCGCCCCCAGGTGTGACTCACCTTCCTGTGGCTCCAGCCCGTCAGCATCCCCAGGTGTGACTCACCTTCCTGTGGCTCCAGCCCGTCAGCGCCCCCAGGTGTGACTCACCTTCCTGTGGCTCCAGCCCGTCAGCGCCCCCAGGTGTGACTCACCTTCCTGTGGCTCCAGCCCGTCAGCGCCCCCAGGTGTGACTCACATTCCTGTGGCTCCAGCCCGTCAGCGCCCCCAGGTGGGGCAGGACTCACCTTCCTGTGGCTCCAGCCCGTCAGCGCCCCCAGGTGGGGCAGGACTCACCTTCCTGTGGCTCCAGCCCGTCAGCGCCCCCAGGTGGGGCAGGACTCACCTTCCTGTGGCTCCAGCCCGTCAGCGCCCCCAGGTGGGGCAGGACTCACCTTCCTGTGGCTCCAGCCCATCAGCGCCCCCAGGTGGGGCAGGACTCACCTTCCTGTGGCTCCAGCCCGTCAGCGCCCCCAGGTGTGACTCACCTTCCTGTGGCTCCAGCCCGTCAGCGCCCCCAGGTGGGGCAGGACTCACCTTCCTGTGGCTCCAGCCCGTCAGCGCCCCCAGGTGGGGCAGGACTCACCTTCCTGTGGCTCCAGCTCGTCAGCGCCCCCAGGTGGGGCAGGACTCACCTTCCTGTGGCTCCAGCCCGTCAGCGCCCCCAGGTGGGGCAGGACTCCCGGGTCGGCGAGGTCCACCTCCTGCAGCTCCCGCTCACCCATCTCCGTCGCCACGGAGCCCAGAGACAACAGCTGCACCGCCCTCAGCTCTCGGACCGGACTGTAGGCCTGGAGGACACAGGGGGCCACCGTCAACCAATTACTGTAGGAATGTATGTAGGAATATATGTAGGAATGTGTGTATAAATGTATGAATGAATGTATGTATAAATGTATGAATGAATGTATGTATGTATCATGCATGTATGAATATATGAATGAATGTATGTAGGAATGTATAAATTAATGTATGTAGGAATGTATGTATGTATGTATGTATGTATGTATGTATGTATGTATGTATGTATGTATGTATGTATGAATATATGAATGAATGTATGTATGAATATATGTATGTATGTAGGCCTATGTATGTATGTATGAATGTATGAATGTATGAATGTATGTATGTATGTATGTATGTATCATGTATGTATGTATCATGTATGTATGTATCATGTATGTATGAATATATGTATGTATGTATGTATGTATGTATGTATGTATGTATGAATGAATGTATGTATGTATGTATGAATTAATTAATTAATGAATGTATGTATGTATGGATATATGTACAAATGAAATAATGATGAATGTATGTATGAATGAATGAATGAGTGAATGAATGTACAAATGAAATAATGAATGTATGTATGAATGAATTAATGAGTGAATGAGTGAATGTATGAATGTATGAATGCATGTACAAATGAATGAATGAGTGAATGTATGAATGTATGTATGAATGGGTAAATGAATGAATGAATGGTCTATATGGAACAATAAAACATGACATGAATAGTTTTGGAGACACTGACCTGCCTCAGCTTCAGCCACAGCGTCCTGCGCTGCTCTGGGCTCAGCGCCCCGTCACGCCCCACCGCCTCCGCGCAGCGCTCCACCTCCGTGCGGGCCATGGTTGCTCTGGTTTAAATTAACATGTTGCTCTGGTTTAAATTAACATGTTGCTCTGGTTTAAATTAACATGTTGCTCTGGTCTAAATTAACATGTTGCTCTGGTCTGAATTAACATGTTGCTCTGGTCTGAATTAACATGTTGCTCTGGTCTGAATTAACATGTTGCTCTGGTCTGAATTAACATGTTGCTCTGGTCTAAAATAACATGTTGCTCTGGTCTAAAATAACGTGTTGCTCTGGTCTGAATTAACGTGTTGCTCTGGTCTAAAATAACATGTTGCTCTGGTCTAAATTAACATGTTGCTCTGGTCTAAATTAACATGTTGCTCTGGTCTAAAATAACATGTTGCTCTGGTCTAAATTAACATGTTGCTCTGGTCTAAATTAACATGTTGCTCTGGTCTGAATTAACATGTTGCTCTGGTCTGAATTAACATGTTGATCTGGTCTGAATTAACATGTTGCTCTGGTCTGAATTAACATGTTGCTCTGGTCTGAATTAACATGTTGATCTGGTCTGAATTAACATGTTGCTCTGGTCTGAATTAACATGTTGCTCTGGTCTGAATTAACATGTTGCTCTGGTCTGAATTAACATGTTGCTCTGGTCTGAATTAACATGTTGCTCTGGTCTGAATTAACACGTTGCTCTGGTCTAAATTAACATGTTGCTCTGGTCTGAATTAACATGTTGCTCTGGTCTAAATTAACATGTTGCTCTGGTCTGAATTAACATGTTGCTCTGGTCTAAAGGTCTCGACTAAAGACTCACTTCTTCAACCACTATCTGAAATGATTAAAAAAAAAAGAAAAAAAAAAGAAAAAATCTAACCCTGACTAACCTTACTGTCATGCACTTGTCCTAATAAACTAACCTACACTGTAACACGCAACACTTGATGAACATTGTTACTCAGCTGATAGAGTTGTACCCTTCTTGCTGTCTTGTCGTACAGAACTTGTAAGTCGCTTTGGATAAAAGCGTCAGCTAAATGACTAAATGTAAATGTAAAAATGTCTGAATTAACATGTTGCTCTGGTCTGAATTAACATGTTGCTCTGGTCTGAATTAACATGTTGCTCTGGTCTGAATTAACACGTTGCTCTGGTCTGAATTAACATGTTGCTCTGGTCTGAATTAACATGTTGCTCTGGTCTGAATTAACATGTTGCTCTGGTCTGAATTAACATGTTGCTCTGGTCTGAATTAACACGTTGCTCTGGTCTGAATTAACATGTTGCTCTGGTCTGAATTAACATGTTGCTCTGGTCTGAATTAACACGTTGCTCTGGTCTGAATTAACATGTTGCTCTGGTCTGAATTAACATGTTGCTCTGGTCTGAATTAACATGTTGCTCTGGTCTGAATTAACATGTTGCTCTGGTCTGAATTAACACGTTGCTCTGGTCTGAATTAACACGTTGCTCTGGTCTGAATTAACATGTTGCTCTGGTCTGAATTAACATGTTGCTCTGGTCTGAATTAACACATTGATCTGGTCTGAATTAACACGTTGCTCTGGTCTGAATTAACACGTTGCTCTGGTCTGAATTAACATGTTGCTCTGGTCTGAATTAACACGTTGCTCTGGTCTGAATTAACATGTTGCTCTGGTCTGAATTAACATGTTGCTCTGGTCTGAATTAACACGTTGCTCTGGTCTGAATTAACATGTTGCTCTGGTCTGAATGCACCACTAGCTTAAAACCCCAGGAGAGGTGTTTTTGGCAAACAGCTAGACTAGTGGTCCACATCCACTTCCATTAATCTGTGCTCAGCTAGGCTAGCTTGCAGCTGGATAGCTTTCTACTGAACACACAGACACTGGTCTCTATCTTCTAGTCTGACTCTAGAGAAGACGTGATGTTGGTCTCTATCTTCTAGTCTGACTCTGGAGAAGACGTGATGTTGGTCTCTATCTTCTAGTCTGACTCTGGAGAAGACGTGATGTTGGTCTCTATCTTCTAGTCTGACTCTGGAGAAGACGTGATGTTGGTCTCTATCTTCTAGTCTGACTCTGGAGAAGACGTGATGTTGGTCTCTATCTTCTAGTCTGACTGGAGAAGACTGTGATGTTGGTATCTATCTTCTAGTCTGACTGGAGAAGACGTGATGTTGGTCTCTATCTTCTAGTCTGACTCTAGAGAAGACGTGATGTTGGTCTCTATCTTCTAGTCTGACTGGAGAAGACGTGATGTTGGTCTCTATCTTCTAGTCTGACTCTGGAGAAGACGTGATGTTGGTCTCTATCTTCTAGTCTGACTCTAGAGAAGACTGTACTGTTGGTATCTATCTTCTAGTCTGACTCTAGAGAAGACGTGATGTTGGTCTCTATCTTCTAGTCTGACTCTGGAGAAGACGTGATGCTGGTCTCTATCTTCTAGTCTGACTGGAGAAGACGTGATGTTGGTCTCTATCTTCTAGTCTGACTCTGGAGAAGACGTGATGTTGGTCTCTATCTTCTAGTCTGACTCTGGAGAAGACGTGATGTTGGTCTCTATCTTCTAGTCTGACTCTGGAGAAGACGTGATGTTGGTCTCTATCTTCTAGTCTGACTCTGGAGAAGACGTGATGTTGGTCTCTATCTTCTAGTCTGACTCTGGAGAAGACGTGATGTTGGTCTCTATCTTCTAGTCTGACTCTGGAGAAGACGTGATGTTGGTCTCTATCTTCTAGTCTGACTCTGGAGAAGACAATAAGTACATTTCCCATACTGTTGGTGTGTTCCTTCAAGTATAGAAATAGTCTATTAAAAAAGAAGAAGAGATGAAGGGGCACCTCGTTTCCTGCGGCTGCGCGCCCTGACGAGGCCCCGGAGGAGGCTCTGGGTCCGGTCTCTCTGTCCCTGCCGGTCCACAGCCTGCTGGACACAGACCCGGCCCACCTCGCTGTCCTCCCAGCGCCACTGGTCGTCCAGGACCTGTTCCACCGTGTCTGCGCCCAGAACTGACTGGAGAGAGAGGAACAACATTATATAAATTATATAGTGTGTGTGTGTGTGTGTGTGTGTGTGTGTGTGTGTGTGTGTGTGTGTGTGTGTGTGTGTGTGTGTGTGTGTGTGTGTGTGTGTGTGTGTGTGTGTGTGTGTGTGTGTGTGTGTGTGTGTGTGTTGTGTGTTGTGTGTGTGTGTCACCAGTGGGATGGAGGTGATCTGCTTGGGGGAGAGCGTGAACACCAGCCTTCCCATCAGCTCCACGTCAGACACCTGCCACTTGGACGGCAGCCTGTTGGAACACAACTTAACCCTTAACTTAACCGGATTAACTGGAAATCACAAAGTAGTGGTGCACGATATATCGGCCGCCGATATAATATCGGCCGATATGGTCCTTTTTTTACACATCGGTATTGGGCCGATATTAAAAAAATATATATATATTATTTGTTTATTATTATTTTTATTTTTATTATAATTTTTTTTTTATTTAACATGTTTTGGTCTTAAATTGTTTCAAAATATCAGTAATTCCTGAAAATAAATTACAAAAGTAAAAAAAAAAAAATGCGTTTTGGAAAATAGCTCTTTATTTGATTATCATAAAAAAGTGTTTTCTATACAGAGATATCGACATCGGTAAATATCGGTATCGGCCAGAACAGCAATATTAGTATCGGTTATCGGTATCGGCCACAATTTTCACATCGGTGCATCACTATCACAAATCAAACATTTGCTTAACCTGTTAAGCCCGGGGCCCTATTTTCTGAAAATCCGCCTTAAAAATACATACCTAAGTAAATGGAAGATTGCTCGACTTCTACAAGGTCCATTTGCATGTTCTAGGGGCATGGATCTCAAGGAATGTATTCCCAGTGTCAGAAATATTGTATCTGTTACTAGGCTTGAGTAAATTGTGATGAAATAAAGGAGATTATAAATTATGATTTGACAGTGAATAACACCATGCTAAAAATGACCAGACATGAAAGACTGTCACTGAGTTCGTTCAGTATCTTCTTGAGATCATGTGTACGAAAAGTCTAAGCAAATGAATAAAGGGAAGATGATTAAACAGAAGGTTTTGTAGATACAGCACTGAATTCTGCCATCCGGACACATGCAATTTGAAATATTATTATAGAATATAGACTATCAGGCCTATAAATGACCTTAAACGACCTTAAGTTACACATCTATGGATCGGGCCAAATCTTCTCTTTCCAATGGCAGAGTTCAAATTGGATTTAGTATCACCAGGCGTGCAGCAAGAACCGTGAATGAAATCTACTTTAAGTACAGTTATTTCTTTATAATGGAAACTGCTCCGCCATTTTTTATCGGTTTGCAACGTGGATTTTTGCTAAGCGTTCACAGAATGTAGACAAACTAACTGCGCTCCAAGCTATGCCAATAACGTTCCGTTTTGTGGTAGATAATCCCGAAAAATAAGAGAAATAAAAATAAAATCATCCACAAGTCATTTGTTGCAGGAAGCTGAGTTGGGTAATGTAGTTTTTAGACATTTCAACGCTCATTCAAAGCTCAAGGTCTCGTCTCCTCATATGACTACAAACAGAATTGTGGCGCAGATTCAAAATGGCGGATAAATGAATCGCTTGTGAATGAATGCATTTCAAAAACTACAATTTCACTAATAACACTTTAACCTATTGGTAAACAAACGTATTGCTAGTAAAAAATATACACTACGACTGCTGTTTTGACAGGATTAGGGTCTTTACACTTGGCTACAACCCCAGCAGGTCTCTCTGAGTGAGCAGACTATACTCACCCCAACAGACCTCCAGACTCACCCCAACAGACCTCTCAGACTCACCCCAACAGACCTCTCAGACTCACCCCAACAGACCTCTCAGACTCACCCCAACAGACCTCTCAGACTCACCCCAACAGACCTGTCAGACTCACCCCAACAGACCTCTCAGACTCACCCCAACAGACCTCTCAGACTCACCCCAACAGACCTCCCAGACTCACCCCAACAGACCTCTCAGACTCACCCCAGCAGGCCTCTGAGCAGACTCACCCCAGCAGGCCTCTGAGCAAGGCAGCGATGCCCCTCAGCGCCTCCCTCGGCAGGCAGTAGCCCCGCAGGTCGTCCAGCCGCAGCGCCAGGGAGCGCGGGTCCAGAAGCGCCAGGCTGTCCCGGGCCAGGAAGGGGAGCAGCGGCCCCAGGAGGTCCATGGTGGCCCCGTCTATCTGCTGCCCCGGGCCCCGCACAGCGCCCTGGGGGACACGTTAGGCGGTGACACTCATCATCAGAAACTATAACCTGGAGGACACGTTAGGCGGTGACACTCATCATCAGAAACTATAACCTGGAGGACACGTTAGGCGGTGACACTCATCATCAGAAAACATAACCTGGAGGACACGTTAGGCGGTGACACTCATCAGAAAACATAACCTGGAGGACACGTTAGGCGGTGACACTCATCAGAAAACATAACCTGGGGGACACGTTAGGCGGTGACACTCATCAGAAAACATAACCCGGAGGACACGTTAGGCGGTGACACTCATCATCAGAAAACATAACCTGGGGGACACGTTAGGCGGTGACACTCATCATCAGAAAACATAACCTGGGGGACACGTTAGGCGGTGACACTCATCAGAAAACATAACCTGGGGGACACGTTAGGCGGTGACACCAATCAGAAAACATAACCCGAGGGACACGTTAGGCGGTGACACTCATCATAAAACATAACCTGGGGGACGCGTTAGGCGGTGACACTCATCAGAAAACATAACCTGGGGGACACGTTAGGCGGTGACACTCATCAGAAAACATAACCCGATGGACACGTTAGGCGGTGACACTCATCAGAAAACATAACATGGGGGACACGTTAGGCGGTGACACTCATCATCAGAAAACATAACCTGGGGGACACGTTAGGCGGTGACACTCATCAGAAAACATAACCCGATGGACACGTTAGGCGGTGACACTCATCAGAAAACATAACCTGGGGGACACGTTAGGCGGTGACACTCATCAGAAAACATAACCTGGAGGACACGTTAGGCGGTGACACTCATCATCAGAAAACATAACCTGGAGGACATGTTAGGCGGTGACACTCATCATAAAACATAACCTGGAGGACACGTTAGGCGGTGACACTCATCAGAAAACATAACCTGGAGGACACGTTAGGCGGTGACACCAATCAGAAAACATAACCTGTAGGACACGTGAGTGCGTGGGAGGACAGAATTCCACAGAACGAGTGCCTCAACAACACAATAAACAATAAACACAACGCAGATACTTCACGGACGAGCAGATGGAGGCTGATACCAATCAACAAAAGGCTGAAAACGCTGAAGTGTATCACCATCTACAGCCCTGCCACCATCTACTCTGACCACCTGCCTGCAGGAGACAAAGGCGTGGATGAAGCAGCACAACTTCCTGCAATTAAACAGCTCCGAAACCGAAGCCATTCTCATTGGCACCCCACAGCAGGTCTGCTCACCTGCACCGTCACCACCATCACCTTTTCTGGCCAGGACATCACCCTCTCACCAGCGGTCACTAACCTAGGTGTTAAAATGGACCCTCATCTGACCTTAGAGGCGCACATCAAACAACTGTTAAAAAAACTCCTTCTACCACCTTAGGAACATCGCCAAACTTCACCCCACACTCACTCTGTCCGACGCGCGAAAAGCTCACCCACGCCTTTGTCTCCTCCAGGCTGGATTACTGCAGCGCACTTCTCATCGAGATCTCTAGCAAGAACATCCAAAAGCTACAATACATTCAGAATAGCGCTCAAGTCCCTTCACTGGCTCCCTGTCTCACTCAGGATGGGGTATAAAGTCTCCCTGCTCACTCACCAGTGCCTCCACGGAAACGCCCCCCCCCCCCCCCCCCATATAACTCATCACCCCTCACTCCTCCTCACGACACCTCCGCTCCGGCCAGGCAAACCTCCTCCAGCGCCCGAGGACCAAACTCTGCACCGTGGGAGATCAGGCTTTCTGCTCCTCCACTCCCAGTCTGTGGAACGCTCTCCCTGATCACATGAGAGCATCACAGACCGTGGATGCTTTTAAAAAGGGCATCAAAACACATCTTTTTAATGGAGCCTTTTGTTGATTTGTATCTAGTTTTAGCCCATCACATGTCACATGTTATCTATAGCACCTTTAACACATAGGGCAACATCACATGTCACATGTTATCTATAGCACCTTTAACACATAGGGCAACATCACATGTGATATGTTATCTATAGCACCTTTAACACATAGGGCAACATCACATGTGATATGTTATCTATAGCACCTTTAACACATAGGGCAACATCACATGTCAGTCACATGTTATCTATAGCACCTTTAACACGTAGGGCAACATCACATGTCACATGTCATCTATAGCACCTTTAACACGTAGGGCAACATCACATGTCACATGTTATCTATAGCACCTTTAACACATAGGGCAACATCACATGTCACATGTTATCTATAGCACCTTTAACACATAGGGCAACATCACATGTGATATGTTATCTATAGCACCTTTAACACGTAGGGCAACATCACATGTCACATGTTATCTATAGCACCTTTAACACATAGGGCAACATCACATGTCACATGTTATCTATAGCACCTTTAACACATAGGGCAACATCACATGTCACATGTTATCTATAGCACCTTTAACACATAGGGCAACATCACATGTCACATGTTATCTATAGCACCTTTAACACATAGGGCAACATCACATGTCACATGTTATCTATAGCAGTGGTTCCCAAAGTCGGGGTCGCGATCCAAAGGTGGGCCGCGAGCAGCCACGGGTGGGCCGCGAGATTAAAATAAATAAATAAAAAATTCAATTTTTTTTTTTTTTTGTCAGGTCACTGAATTATTATTATCATTATTTTGTAACAAGTTAGCCCTCTCATAAATAGCACATATAAATGAATAACTAACTTGAACTAACTTAATAGGATTGAAGTGATATTTGGCTTAAAAAATCGGTCGCCTGGCAAAAAAAATAAAGAAAAAAAGCCTGACGATGTGCATTGGGCCGCGGCTCTCTGACGCCTTATTTTCTGGGTCCTGGCCTGAAAAGTTTGGGAACCCCTGATCTATAGCACCTTTAACACATAGGGCAACATCACATGTGATATACGACGTGAACTCTTATTAGTCTTACCAGCACGCCGATGGCCTTTTCTGCTAAATTCATCCGCTTGTGAGGCGGGAGTTTGAGGAAATCTGAGAAATGCTGCTGGATGTGATCAAGAACGGCTCTGAGGGACGAGTTGGAGAGAGTCTCCATCATCCTGACCCTGGAACAGAGCAGAGGGTTAGGGTTAGGGTTAGCACTGTCTGGGTACTAACTCATAGTATTATATCACTGTCTGGGTACTAACTCATAGTATTATATCACTGTCTGGGTACTAACTCATAGTATTATATCACTGTCGGGGTACTAACTCATAGTATTATATCACTGTCTGGGTACTAACTCATAGTATTATATCACTGTCGGGGTACTAACTCATAGTATTATATCACTGTCTGGGTACTAACTCATAGTATTATATCACTGTCTGGGTACTAACTCATAGTATTATATCACTGTCTGGGTACTAACTCATAGTATTATATCACTGTCTGGGTACTAACTCATAGTATTATATCACTGTCTGGGTACTAACTCATAGTATTATATCACTGTCTGGGTACTAACTCATAGTATTATATCACTGTCTGGGTACTAACTCATAGTATTATATCACTGTCTGGGTACAAACTCATAGTATTATATCACTGTCTGGGTACTAACTCATAGTATTATATCACTGTCTGGGTACTAACTCATAGTATTATATCACTGTCTGGGTACTAACTCATAGTATTATATCACTGTCTGGGTACAAACTCATAGTATTATATCACTGTCTGGATATAAACACATAGTATTTTATATTGAATGAATGAATTATTTTATAAATGAATAATTTTATTTCGAATGTTTACAAATAAATGAACAAACAAATAATTTTTCGAATATTTTCAAAAAAAATACAAACGAAAAGGATAGGTTTGAAGCAGAAGGCATATAGAGCAACCTACCCCTAATTTAAAAAAACAAATTCAAAAAAGTTAGTTTTCAAAATATATATTACTGTTTGGATACAAACACATAGCTAGTATCCTACACATTAGATTAGATTAGATTAGATTAAATTCAAATGTATTGTCATCATGC
>NC_140166.1:57254869-57298872 GCF_963971535.1 Notolepis coatsorum | reverse complement strand
CTTCAATCTTGACCAAAATAAAGCTGCTCTTTTCACTATAAAACTCAGTTTATATTGCAGTATGATAGCTATAATAATAATAACTTCACTGCGAGGGCTCTTTTAGCTAACGCTAGCTAGGCACGTATGATAGCCAATTACTATTATAATAATAATAATAATAATAATAATAACTTTCCCATCCTCCCAAAGCCCCTCCAGCCCCGTTCACATCCGCAGCACCAACAACAACAACTAATTGACGCTATCAATAGCCCCAGTGAGCGCGGCGGCTGAATGAATGAAAACTTTATTTAACAGATTGCAGAATGGGTACAATACAGTACGGCTCAATACACACAATTGTTAAGGGGATGCAGACCAGAGAAAGACGTTGTCTTGTTTACATCAGGGTCCCCTTTCGTGACTGTGCTGCACCGAGTGAATCCACAGTCACTTGCTCCTCAATGGGAAACCAACCTAGATTTACCATGAAGGACTGGTTCTGGCCGAACCGTTCGTTATACAAGTATCACAGAGACATTACAAAGGTGCTCACAGGTGCACGAGGGGTTCGCACAGAGATACGGGATGGTTTGAAAGCTCGGCGTTGCTAATAAATATTTTTAATATTTTTTTATAAACTGCTCAAAGCGGCATTATTTCCGCCGTTGGGTGATCACAGCGCCTGCGCCACCATCCTGTATCTCTGGATTCACTCGGTGCACGGGTGCAGCGCCGAGGCTCACCATACGAGAAATATTCAGTTTCAATCTGTTTGCGCATTTAGTATACAGTCACAGTGTTCGACTTACGTGATGATTTGCTCCATTTTGATGTAAACGCCGAAGAATAATCCTCACGAGTCACAATGTTATCCAATATCCAGCGTATACGTCATGCCGACGAACCGTGGCCCGTGGGCACTGGATCAAACCATTAAAGTGGGGGGTCACACAATCTTTGGAAACTTAAAAACTTGCTATTAAGTGTCATTGCGTATTATTAATTTGATTGAAATTACGTAGTTATGGTTCCGATAAGATTTATATATTGGGGGGGGATATTTATATCATATGATATGATCAAAAAGTGAGGGAGCAAAGAGACAAGCTTGCTCCCCCAAGTTCAATAGTCCTGGAGCACGTGCATCGTCTGCTCTGTTAAGTGGGCGCCTATGTGTGTGTGTGAGTGAGAGAGAGAGAGGGGGGGGGGGGGGGGGGTGAGTCCTCAGCCCTTGTGTGGATGAATGTAACAAGTTCCAAACGTTTTCTTTCCCCTATTATTTCATGCACACTTTATTCATTGTTTTAAATTATTATTTTCTTTTAAGTTATTTTGTGCATCACTCTGTTTTGAATTTGAACACAAATCCCTTTGTGTTAAATGGCTGCATAAAGCAAGCGTGTGTCGACTCTCATGTTGATCCTCACGGTAAGCGTGCGGTGAACCAGGCGCCCAGAGCGATGAGGTCTGCTTCTGGAAGGTTCTTCAGTTCTTCTACCAGACATCTCCTCTGGAAACAAACCAAAAGCACACGACTTAACAATGATTCAACATTTTAATGTATGGTTCTTAACGGTGCTATAGATAACTATGTTTAATCGTAAAAAAATCTATATATATAATATATAATAAATCTATAATAATACATCCACAGAGCTTTTAGAAAGGCGCATAATAAAAGTATTGCTCCCCCCCCCCCCCCTCACCCAAAAAAAATACTGATTATAATTAATTATAAATGTCTTTTGGCGGGTCTAAAATTAATGTTGTTTGTTTATATGTTGTGTGCATGTATCCCCATATTTACCCCATGTGGAAAGCACCTGATTGGATAAATAACACACTGGTGCTCTAGCCTCTAGTGACCGGAGTGGTGGACGTCCTGCGGTGATGACCGGAGTGGTGGACGTCCCGCAGTGATGGCCGGGAGGGTGCTATCCTCTCTACGCCGCCCCCCTGATGGCCGGGAGGATGCGATCCTCTCTACGCCGCCCCCTGATGGCCGGGAGGATGTGATCCTCTCTACGCCGCCCCCCATACCTCCGTCACAGCTCTATTTTCAATCTTTCAAAATGTTCTCATGTACCCCAGTTGCTATCGCATGCACTTATCTGTGTTTCATTACACGTATATGTGCATGCTTACCAACTGTTTTGCCTGTTTTATTGCAACACTACTATCACCGACATCTAAGAAGGGAGATCCCCCCTTGAACGGCCCTTCTAAGGTTTCTCTCCTCCACATTGCCTGTGGTGCTTTTTTCCTATTGCTAGGTTTTTTAGTGAGTTTTTCCTTACCTTCACGTGGGGTATGTCTGGAAGTGTTGCATTCATTTAATTTATTTATTTTACATTTTATTTTGGATTTCCTGGTGTTTTTGTCATTGTTCTTGATTTATTGTGATGTTTCTTCTCGACTTGTTTAAAGAAGACTTGTCCGGCCCATGGGACATTAATGTGTGTTGTCGGGCCTTACAAATACATTTTATTTTATTTAGGGATGCTCGATATTGGCTTTTTTACCGATACCGATATACCAATATTGTCCAACTCTTAATTTCCGATACCGATATCAACCGATATCAAACGATACCGATATATGCAGGGTTCCCCCCCCCCAAAAAATTGAATAATTTCAGGTAATTAACATTACATATCTCTTGTTGTGGAATTAACACAACATTATGCATACTTTTGACAATAAATAAAATGAGAATTTGTTCTTACTTGCTTGCCTGGGTAAATAAAGGTTATAGAAATGTAAAAAAAAAAAAAAAAAAAAAATATATATATATTTGTTTAAACCGATACGATATTTCCCAATATCACATTTTAATGCCGATATCGGCCGTTAATATCGGACATCCCTAATTTTATTTGATTTAGTGCGACATCTAGTGGCTGAATGCTATCTATAGCACCATCTAGTGGCTGGATGTTATCTATAGCACCATCTAGTGGCTGAATGTTATCTATAGCACCATCTACTGGCTGAATGTGATCTATAGCACCATCTAGTGGCTGAATGTTATCCAAAGATTGATTGATTGAATTGATTGATTGATTGATTGATTGAATTGATTGATTGATTGATTGAAAACTTTATTAACAGATTGCAGAATGGGTACAGTACAGTACAGCTCAATACATACAATTGTTAAGGGGATGCAGACCAGAGAAAGACTTTCGTCTTGTTTACATCAGGGTCCCCCATTTCAATTCATCATATTGCACTTTAACTCATTATGGAGTTTGAATGGGTCTAAAAAAAACAGTTATAGAGCTGGAATACGAACGGCGCGGCTGTGGGTGGAGCTCGTCCTCACCAGCGCGGGTCTCACAACTCTCCAGGAAGCGCGCTGAGAAAATGAAGCAACTCTGAGAAATGTGTGTCATTGCTCCACAGCCTCAGCCAATCGCAGCTCATTCCACCAGCGATACGCCCCAAACCCCTGTGGACACGTGAGAGATGATGATGATTAGTACATTTCGATTGGATGACATCACGCCTGCAGAATGATGACATCGTCGCCAAGGAGCGTCACACTGGTGGGAAGAACATCTCAAATTGCAGTTTGCAGAAGAATCTATAATGTGTTGAAATGAACGGTGTAAATATTCTCACCTCACTGTCTCTCTGGTGACGTGCTCAAACTCATGGATCTTCTTAAAGACAAGCTGAGCCTGTTCAAAAACAAAATGGTAATGTGAAATTATTGCTATATTACTAAATGATTATTACTATTATTACTAAATTATTAATACTATTTGCTGCTAGATACATACAGTGAGAGTGAGTTTATATACTAAATATATATATAATATATGTGTCTGTCTGTCTGTCTGTCTGTCTGTCTGTCTGTCTGTCTGTCTGTCTGTCTGTCTGTCTGTCTGTCTGTGTGTGTGTGTGTGTGTGTGTTGTGTGTGTGCGTGCGTGCGTGCGTGCGTGCGTGTGTGTGTGTGTGTGTGTGTGTGTGTGTGTGTGTGTGTGAGCATGCCTGTGTTACAGTAAATGGTTGCCATAACATACAGCAGAGTACATAAGACCTTAATGTTTTACCCGTAGTCATAAAACACAGTATTCCACACTATATCAACCAACTGAAACATGATAATTACTAGTACATTTGAAAATACAAACATGTTTGGAGCAGGTCTGGTAGGACAGATTAGAATAGAGTAGAATAGAGTAGTACAGAGCAGGATAGAGTAGAATAGAGTAGGACAGATTAGAATAGAGCAGGATAAAGTAGAATAGAGTAGGATAGAGTAGAATATAGTAGGACAGAGCAGGATAGAGTAAAATAGAGTAGAATAGAGCAGGATAAAGTAGAATAGAGTAGGATATAGTAGAATAGAGTAGAATAGAGTAGAACAGAGTAGACTAGAGCAGGATAGAGTAGAATAGAGTAGAATAGAGTAGGACAGAGCAGGATAGTAGAATAGAGTAGAATAGAGTAGAATAGAGCAGGATATAGTATAACAGAGCAGAATAGAGTAGAATAGAGCAGGATATAGTATAATTGAGTAGAATAGAGTATAATAGAGTATAATAGAGTAGAATAGAGTAGAATAGAGTAGAATAGAGTATAATAGAGTAGAATAGAGCAGGACAGAGCAGGACATGGCAGGTGAAGGTGGACATGTGCTGAAAGCAGTCTAATACACTCCAGGCTGTGACTAAATCTATTTAAGGTGACATTTATAATTTATATTCTCCCTCTAGAGACTATTGTGCTACATCCAAACTAATTAGCTTGATGGCGGTTGATGTGTATGGAATATTAATACCCTGGCTCATCTGAACCGTATCCAATCAGTTGCAGATTAATGGGAACGCAAGCCAACGCTTAGCGCCCCGTCGTTCTTCTGCAGTGACCTTATGCAGCGCTGGTGTCAACATGGCCTCCAGAGTGACAGCAAGCAGTGACCTTATGCAGCGCTGGTGTCAACATGGCCTCCAGAGTCACAGCAAGCAGTGACCTTATGCAGCGCTGGTGTCAACATCATAGATATCTATAGAACACTAGATAGCTTAAGGCGGAGTCACCAGCGTCACTTAACCGCCGCCATCTTGTGAGGGTCAGCCTTGAGTGACAGTGAGTGAGCTGCACAGACAAAAATACACATAACTCGCTGAAATATTGACGGATTTACAAACGGGTTGGTTTGCTATAAACATCAAAGATGTAGTTATGATACTGCATACTTATAAAAAAAGAAATTTTAAAGATGTTTTTTTTTACAAACAGCCACGTTAATAATGCTTGTAATAAACCAAACCGTTTGTAAATCCGTCAATATTTCAGCGAGTTATGAGTATTTTTGTCTGTGCAGCTCACTCACTCTCACTCAAGGCTGACCCTCACAAGATGGCGGCGGTTCAGTGACGTCGCTCTCCATTGGCCGGCAGCGCGGGCAAGCTATCTAGTGTTCTATATATATCTATGGTCAACATGGCCTCCAGAGTGACAGCAAGCAGTGACCTTATGCAGCGCTGGTGTCAACATGTCCTCCAGAGTCACAGCAAGCAGTGACCTTATGCAGCGCTGGTGTCAACATGGCCTCCAGAGTGACAGCAAGCAGTGACCTTATGCAGCGCTGGTGTCAACATGTCCTCCAGAGTCACAGCAAGCAGTGACCTTATGCAGCGCTGGTGTCAACATGGCCTCCAGAGTGACAGCAAGCAGTGACCTTATGCAGCGCTGGTGTCAACATGGCCTCCAGAGTGACAGCAAGCAGTGACCTTATGCAGCGCTGGTGTCAACATGGCCTCCAGAGCGACAGCAAGCAGTGACCTTACGCAGCGCTGGTGTCAACATGGCCTCCAGAGTCACAGCAAGCAGTGACCTTATGCAGCGCTGGTGTCAACATGGCCTCCAGAGTCACAGCAAGCAGTGACCTTATGCAGCACTGGTGTCAATATGGCCTCCAGAGTCACAGCAAGCAGTGACCTTATGCAGCGCTGGTGTCAACATGGCCTCCAGAGTCACAGCAAGCAGTGACCTTATGCAGCACTGGTGTCAACATGGCCTCCAGAGTCACAGCAAGCAGTGACCTTATGCAGCGCTGGTGTCAACATGGCCTCCAGAGTCACAGCAAGCATCCCATTTTATTTGATTCCACCTCTTTATTTTACAGTTGTACAGCCCAGGCGGAATAATTCTATTCTATATTGTGCTTCTATCTTAATTATTTTGTTCATATTTCATTTTATTTTATTCCACCTTTGTATTTTATTGTCTGTCGCACCGAAAACTACCAAATCAAATTCCTTGTATGTGAAAACTACTTGGCAATAAAGACCTTTCTGATTGTGATTGTGATTGTGATTGTGATTCTGATTCTGATTCTGATTGTGATTCTGATTGTGATTGTGATTCTGATTGTGATTCTGATTGTGACATCGTAGAGTGACATAAAACTAAGAGGTAATGACTATTTCGGGACTTCGTCTTCAGTGTGATTTATATCCCTGTGTTGTTTTGTCCTAAAGTGAAACCGATTAATAATCCCTGTTTTATTCACAGAGTTGCTTTCCCTCAAAAGGGGGCGTGGCACGACCAAAAATAGAGGCGTGGCCATCGGGATGTAGTGAGACTGATGTGTTGGCGGGCTGATGTGTGACGTGTGTCTCTGAGAGGAACATGGTGGTGAGTTTCAAGATTCCATTTTCTTTTTTTAAACAATTTCTTTTTTGTCATTTTCTTTTTTCACACAAATAAGAAACAAAAAATATAGTTCAACCCCCTCCCTTCCCCAATTATAGTTTAAATTGACATACACATAAACATTCAACAATAAAATACAGTAAAATTAATTATAAGAAATCATACAAATAAAAAAAACTCTTTGGCCTCTCTACCTTCCTCTGTTTTTCTTTCCTATCCCTAACCTCTCCTTTCTCCTTCCTTTACACTCTCACACCTTTCAAGAAACTCATAAATGTCGCCCACGTCTTTTCAAATTGTTCCGTTTTTCCCTTTTGTATGTAGGTTAGCTTTTCCATTGCCAAATTCTCTGACACTTCCTTTAACCATTGTTTCGATCCTGGTCTCTCAAGATTAACATTTAATTTAAATTCCATGTGGATATTTTTGCTTCCAAGCTGCGACAGGAAATTGGCTTCCTGTACAGAAATAGATCCAGCTTAGTAGAAAGAGGAGGATTATTGAAGCTGTTATCTTATCAGTGTTAGACTGTGGTGATTTGATTTATAGGCTGCGGCGTCAACTCTTTAACCTCTGGACTCGGTGTATCATTCTGCCCTCAGAGTTATTACTGGTGACAGATATGATGCCCACCACTGTGTCCTTTATGGTAGATATATATATATGATGTCCTTTATGATATGATACACTGTGTCCTTTATGATAGATATATATATATGATGTCCTTTATGATATGATACACTGTGTCCTTTATGATATGATACAATGTGTCCTTTATGATATGATACAATGTGTCCTTTATGATATATATGATACAATGTGTCCTTTATGATATATATATATATATATATATATATATATATATATATGATGTCCATTATGACAGATATGATACACTGTGTCCTAAAGGCTTTATGATATATATATATGATGTCCATTATGACAGATATGATACACTGTGTCCTAAAGGCATTATGATATATATATATATATGATGTCAGGGCCGCCTGGGAGAAATGCGAGGCCCTGTGCGAGATATATATATGATGTCCATTATGACAGATATGATACACTGTGTCCTAAAGGCTTTATGATATATATATGATTTCCATTATGACAGATATGATACACTGTGTCATAAAGGCTTTATGATATATATATATATATATATATGACGTCCATTATGACAGATATGATACACTGTGTCCTAAAGGCTTTATGATATATATATATGATGTCCATTATGACAGATATGATACACTGTGTCCTAAAGGCATTATGATATATATATATATGATGTCAGGGCCGCCTGGGAGAAATGCGAGGCCCTGTGCGAGATTTAAACGCGAGGACCCCCCCCCCCCCCCCCCCAAAAGGTAAAAAAAAAAAAAAAAAAACAGTCAACATATTCTTAAATAATAGCGCTGCCCGAGGCTGGGCATGATACAGTCAACATATAGCAAGAGAGAGAGCGAGAGAGAGCTCCCGTTCTACAGTCAATATACAGTGTACAGAGAGAGAGAGAGAGACACATTGGAAAGAACTTGAAATGCTATTTGGCCCTAAACAGAGAGTACACTGTTGTGGAAAATGTGTATACGGGGTGGACTAGTTTAATATAGGTCAACTAGCAGTGCTCAAAGACACTAGGGCGACAGTCCGGCTGATGTTCTTAAAACAACTTCAAGTATGGGACAGATAGGGACAGATAGACATTTCGAGTACATCACATCTTGTTCTTTTCTGCTTTAATCTTGACTCCAGCTTTATCTCAGGGATGATAAACCTTTAGATTTATCTTCTGTTTGTATTCTCTCTTCGATGTTAAATCTATGGGTCATCTTAATGTACGTCATGTCATATCTGATATAATATGTCACGTCATCATATCTGTCATGTTGGGGCAGGGCTGGGAAGGTATTATCTGGGGGGCACGGGGGTTGGGAGGTTAGAGTGTTTTTCTTCAGCTGTGGTGACCGTCTGCTGATCCATAGCTCTTCTGTTAAAACTTCTTTCCTTAAATAAATTGCTTGTTGAAATTGGAAATAACGTCTCCTGCTGTGTTAACGACTACTCAGCCACAACATTTGGTGACCCTTGACCTGTAGATCGCCCTGCCGGGTCCCTCACACGGCCAGCTTCGGACCTCTCCCGTAGAAATTTTGGCGGTGTCGACAAATAACAAGGTGAGCATTTTTGCTTTTTATTAGAATGTCCGTTAGAGATTCTGCGGGAGGAAAAAGTTGAGCTGGCTGTGTGACAGGTCTGGACGGACGACTAAAAACGAACACGAGTGGTGAGGTGTTGACACAAGGCGAATCCTCTTTTAACAGGCTATAAATGCGCATTTTGAAAGAAAGCTAATCAATCTTAATTGCATGTTTTCGACCCTTTGGTCAAACTTTCTCTGACTCTTTACAAACACTCTCGCACCATTTACCCCCCCCCCCCCCCCCCCCCCCCCCCCCATCGCCCATTTCCCACTTCCCTTCTTATATCTATATTGTTGCTTATGGCATATCAATCAGCACGGATTGTCTGTAAACTTTCACTTGCATTGTGGCTTGGCAGACTAGTCAGAATGGGCTGTCTGTAAAAACTTTAAATACATGCTTATGGCAGATCAATCAGCACGGATTGTCTGTAAACTTTCACTTGCATTGTGCAGACTAGTCAGAATGGGCTGTCTGTAAAAACTTTAAATACATGCTTATGGCAGATCAATCAGCACGGATTGTCTGTAAACTTTCACTTGCATTGTGGCTTGGCAGACTAGTCAGAATGGGCTGTCTGTAAAAACTTTCACTTGTTTATGGCAGATCAATCAGCACGGATTGTCTGTAAACTTTCACTTGCATTGTTGTCACTTGCATGGTTCCGTCCCTCTCACACAAGCATATACCAGACACACACACACACACACACCCTTGGACAAGCTCGCCACACACACACTTACACATAGGACAAGCTCGCCACACACACACTTACACATAGGACCCTCAAGCCACACACACACTTACACATAGGACAAGCTCGCCACACACACACACTTACACATAGGACCCTCAAGACACACACACACTTACACATAGGACAAGCTCGCCACACACACACTTACACATAGGACAAGCTCGCCACACACACACTTACACATAGGACCCTCAAAACACACACACACAAACCTACACACACACACACACACACACACACACACCCTTGCTCGCCACACACACACTTACACATAGGACCCTCAAAACACACACACACAAACCTACACACACACACACACACACACACACACACACCCTTGAATAATATACGACCAGGTCATCCAGTGGTCACATATTCCAGTCTCCATTAATCACAGATCGTTATCACAGAGACACACACGCACAAACTTACACGTAAATGTGCGTTCCATGAAGAGACTGGAATTCACTTCTTTTACTTCTCTGCTTTGACTAGCTATATTTACCTTGTATAAATACTTTGAAGGACCCAGAAAGGACTGGACTGTTTTCTCCTTTCTTTTATATACTCGACCGGCCGGTTGTAACAATCTAGATTTCAAATTGTACCTTGACTGTCTGTAAAACGTTAAATACATGGAAATAAACAACTTGGCTATCCCTCTTCCCCTCTGTTTGTCTAAAAGACAAAACCTGGATTGACCGCAACGACAAAATCGAACTTGAAGACGACAAAGGTAATCTGTTCTTAAAAAGAACAGGGCTGGAAAAAAGCAAGCCCCTGCTTTAAGTCTGGGCGTTGTGCCAAGAGAGATAACTCTCTCTCTCTCTCTCTCTCTCTCTCTCTCTCTCTCTCTCTCTCTCTCTCTCTCTCTCCTGGGTTTGCTGACCCCTGGTGGTGGAACACACACACATACACACACACAATAACCAGCAGTTAAACTTAAGACTCTAAATCAGTCGGTGTATATTAAGTTGAGCGTATTACCTCTGTATTGTGTGACGGAAATGTATTTTCAAAAAATGTAATCTTTCATATAGAATGGAAAGGTTTCATCTCACTAAAGTCTGAATAATAATCAGAATATTCACTTGGCCGTGACACACACTTACACACACACACTTTCTCTCACACACATACTTTTTCTCTCTTTCACTCACACACACATTCTCTCTCTCACACACACACACACACTCATTCTCTCTTTCACTCACACACACATACTCTTTCACACTCACACACACACACATTCTCTCTTTCACATTCACACACACACACATACTCTTTCACACTCACACACACACACATTCTCTCTCTCACACACACACACACACACTCATTCTCTTTTTCACTCACACACACATACTCTTTCACTCACTCACACACACACTCATTTTCTCTTTCACTCACACACACACTCATTACACACACAATAAACACACACACACACTAAACAACGCAATAAACACACAAAACATATACAAAGTTAGTAAACACGAACAACTACACACTTGGCATAACGGTTTGTTTTCACTAGTGCCTCACCTTTCCTAAATTCAATCAAGATGCATACAGCAGAAGACATACTGGTAGACCGGAACCCGCTTCTAAAAAACCTAATTCTCAAGGTAGGTGTCCGTTGGCAGAGGCGCACGAAGGCCGGGGACACAAAATGGCCTTCCGGAGGTACTTTTGATCTCTGCCTATGCGAAGAGATGAATGTAATGATTCGTAACCACAAGGCAGGCGACAACAGCAAAAAGAGGCTGAGAAAGAGGACAGAAGAGTTGGGGGTAATGAAGCTCTACACCCAGAAGGGGAGAGCATACAGGCAGGAGGCTTTAGCGCTAAATCAGAGAGAGACGGATATAGGGAAACCAACATCCCCACCTTATGTCACGCAATTGCCGGTGGGCACTCTGACAATAAGAGGAGAATATGAGGAGGCGGAATTAGAGACCTCCGTTAAGTCAGGGACCCCCACCTGGATCAGGGACCTCCCCTAGGCTAGATTCCCCCCCCAAACTGACCCCGCAGGTTCTCTATCCGAAAGTCCTGGCGGCATATAACGAGGCAGCACGTCGGAAGTTGTATGATGCAGAGGAAGAGGAGGTAGAGAACCTGGGCAGGCAAAGGGAGGGAGTCGGGAGGAAGAGAGAGGAAGAGGCCCGTCTAAATGTGGCCCAGCAGACATCAGCGTGTGGCCACAGTAAACTGTTGAGTGAGCAGGAAGATGAGAATGACAGAGAAGCACAGGAGAAAGGAAACATTACAGGAACCCTGACTTTCACCCCTGTGTTACAGGGAAGTGTGACAAGCACAGGCCAGTTTCCCCTGCTAATAAAGGGGAACGATATCTTTCACATGCCATGGTCAGCTCTAGACATTGATGGCTTAATAGCAAGACTACCGGACCTTACAGAAGGAGCCTCCAGGTGGATCATGCAGTTTGAGGAAATTACGTCACCTTTTCTGCTAGCAGTGGGTGACGTCAAAGCCCTGTTGACGCGTTTGCTAGGAGTTGGTGCCTGCCGGGACATCATGGGTGATACATCGATGCGAGTGGCATGCGACACGCAGGCCCGTGATGGAGACATATTCAACGCGCATAGAGCGGCGTTGTGGTACAAACTCAGGAATCAATATCCATCACGTATCAAACCGGCAAAACTGGCAGGCAACCCCATAATGGAGACGGAAGGGCCTGGCGCCTATGTGAACAAAGTACTGAAGGAGTGGAGAGGTGAGCTAGGACACAACCCAGAAATTGACCCGTTGCAGAGAGCGATGTTTAGAGAAAGTGTGATGAGAGGGCTTCCAGAGGTGGTTAAGAATAGACTGGAAGACGTGGTGGGGTTAATGGACATGACTTATCCTTTGTTCTGTGCACATGTGACACATAGTGTGGAGAAGCAAAGGGCTCAGGAGCAGAAAGTCAGGGATCAGGATAGAAATGACGCAAGGAAGTTAACTCAGCAACAACTGCAGCCCCAAAGGAGGCTGCAGGCAGTAATGGTGTCATCTGCTACCTCTCCACCCATGCAGGACCAGGGACCCCCGCCTGCACCTCAGGTAGTGAGAAGCTATGGCTATAGTTCACAGAACCAGGCGCCCAGGCGGCAGGCAGGGAATGGGCAATCAGGCCCACGGATTACACAGGGACCGGGGAACGAACAACCGTTTTCCCGTTTCCACTGTTGGAACTGCGGCATGCAGGGACACAGGGAAATGAGATGTGGGCAACCATACCGTCCCGGCTCGGAGTATGGAAGACCCGTGCGCCAGGGGGAGTCACAAGGGCCCTACAACCAGGGGGAGACAAGAGGGCCCCGAAACCAGGGGGGTAATTACTAGGGGTGTCCAGAGAATGCGACGGGGGGAAATCAAATGATTGTGGTTTCCAAGGGAGCTGAGCAAGAACCTATTCTGCAGGTCCTAGTGGAGGGCAAATTAACAGAGATGATGGCAGACACTGGAGCAGGTTTTTCCTGCATAAAGCAAAAATACGCCGCTCACTTACCCCAGTCTGGACAGTATGTTCGGACGGTCGGATTCTCGGGAAAAACACAACTAATACCCACGTCAGATCCAATCTCTATGACGTTTAACAACAAGACCATAACAATACCTGTATTAATTTCGGACAGCACCCCGCGCAATCTCTTGGGACGAGATGCAATGTGTAAACTAGGCTGTAAAATCCTATGTACGCCTGAGGGGATTCAAATTGAACAAGACGTGTACCAAATGATGTTACAAGGGACAGGGGAGAAAGAGGCCACTGTGTTCTGGCTGGGCAACATAGATGCAGAGCTGCAAAGGGTCTGTGACCCCTGGGAGCCATTTCTGAAGGCCCAACTGCCTCAGTCTAGACAAACAAACATGGAGGCACATTGCACACTACAGTATTTGACGGATAGTGACCTAATTAGGAACAAGGCGTGGTTGCAGGGACAGCCCGAGCAGGTGCAGATTAACTCATCTACGGTAATTGTAGGGAGACAGGGCGCGGCGTTGAGGGTTAACACAAGTAAGTATCTACGGGAACAACATAGACTAAGAGACGCCGCCCCACACATCACTCTGAGAATAAATCCTGGTTACGAATCCGAACATCTAGGTTCAATGATACAGGAATCCGAGACTCAAAGGTGGGTCTCCACGGAATCTCCGCTAATTTGGAACAGCGCAGATGGGAGTTTCATAAAAATAATGATTTCCTTTTCGGTTTTAGCAAAACCGCAAGTAATCAGATTACCAGGAGACCCTTGCGTTATTCCAGAGGCGGACGCTTTGCTGGAACAGGACATGTTGGCGCGCACCCCAGAACAGTTGTGGTCAAAACACGACACAGATGTGGGTCTAATATTGTCGGCACAGCCAGTGAAGGTCAGGTTAAAGAAGGGTTGTAGACCACCCTTTATCAGACAATATACAATGAAGCCAGAGTCGGAGGAAGCTATATCACATCAGATTGAGGGACTGTTAAAGGCAGGAGTGCTCGTCCCTTTCGAATCCAGATGTAATACACCTATCCACCCAGTGCTAAAGGCGGACAGGGCTAGGTACAGACTGGTACACGATTTGAGGGCGGTGAACGACGTGGTGTCTGGACCAGAGGCGGAAGTCGCTAATCCACACACACTCCTGACAAACATCCTGAGTAGCTCGCAGTACTATACGGTCATTGATCTCACGCAGGCATTCTTCAGTGTTCCATTGGAAAAAGAGTCTCAGTATCTGTTTGCTTTTACCCACAGGGGGAAACAATACTCTTACACCCGGTTGCCACAAGGGTTTGCGCACTCGCCACATTATTTCTCGAAGGCGCTCAAGGAAGACCTGCAAGGAGTGTGCGACACACTACTCAGCACGGTCTTACTGTATGCAGATGACATTCTAATCTGCTCGGATACACGTCAGCAGTGCCATGAGGACTCCATCAAAGTTTTGAGAGGATTGGCCATGGGAGGCCACAAGGCATCCCGTTCAAAACTGCAGTACTGCCAGCCAAAAGTTGAGTACTTGTCTTGCGTCATTCAAAAGGGCATAAAAAACATCTCACCCACGCAGCTCGAAGCTGTATCCAAGGCACCTAGGCCGTTGACGGTCCGACAAATGATGACGTTTTTAGGGATGACTGGGTACAGCTCTGAGTGGAGGACTATACGATAGCGACAGCGCCGTTGAGGATGATGATAAAAGAGGCGGGTACAGACAAGCTTCGCGCTCCCTTGACATGGACCGAGGAGGGGGAGGACGCGTTCATAAACATTAAGCGTCTGTTGTTACAGGCCCCTGCCCTGGCGCTGCCGGATTATGAGAAGTGTTTCCACCTATTCGTCTCACATAGAGCGCAGCATGCGACAGCTGTCCTGACTCAAACACAGGGGGGGAGTGGGAAAAAACAACCGATAGCATATTACTCTAGAGCTCTTTCGCTGGTAGAGCAGGGTCTGCCACCTTGTTATCAGGCCCTGGCCGCAGCACATTTGATGTATGAGAAAGCAACGGCCGTGACAATGGGATATGACATTTGCATTTGGACACATCACAAATTGGCAAACTTAATTGAAAGAGGCAAATTTGTTCTGACCAGCCAACGGCAACAGGCTTACATGAGGCTCCTGCAGTACTCGGACGTTACGATAAAAACATGCCACGGCAGTAACCCGGCGGATCTGGTACCACTCCCGAGCGAGGGTCAACCGCATGAGTGCGAGGTGGAGGTACAGGCTTTCGTGAAACTGCGTCCTGATTTGGGAGTCGACCCGCTCGCGATAGCAGAACTCTCACTTTTTGTGGATGGGTCCTGCTATCGGGAGGGGGAAAATGTAAGGTCAGGATACGCCGTCGTACAGTGCAAACCTACCGGAGAAACACTAACAAGAAAGGCCGGACAATGCATGCAACCATGTTCGGCCCAGCTTGCAGAACTAATAGCACTAACAGAAGCATGCATAATAGCTAAAGATCGCACGGTTAACATCTTTACAGACTCTGCTTATGCGCATGGCGTATGCCACCTATTCGCGGCCATTTGGAAGGCAAGAGGCTTTAAGAAATCGGACGGCTCACCGATCCTTCACCACAAGCAGGTTGTGGCGCTTATTCAGGCTGTAAAGTTGCCCAAAAGCATTGCTATCGTAAAGTGCCAGGCACACAGAAAAGACCTGTCCTTTGTGACAACGGGAAACAACGCGGCGGACGAGGCCGCAAAGGCGGCGGCTGCGGTGCCGTCCGCGGCTGTTCTGATGTTTGCGGCCGAACTGACGACTGAGGTAACTGAGGATAATTTGAGTGATCTTCAGGACTCAGCCATGCAGGCCGAGAAACAGTCGTGGACGGAGAGGGGGGCTGTAAGGGGGGCAGATGGTCTGTGGAGGAGTCATAACGGTTTGATAGTCGCCTCCATCGATCTTCTGTCCTTGGTGATACCTGAGGCTCATGGTGTTGATCACTGTGCAAGAGCAGAGACCCTGAGACGAATCACGAAAATGGGATTTTGGTCCCCAAAGCTTCAGGCACAAATTGACGTTACACTAGCCAGGTGTTTAACATGCTTACAGGGCAATGTGCGCAAAGGAGTACCGACAGTGGCGGCTTACACACCCCTCCCTGAGGGACCATTCAGACACCTGATTATGGACTACACGGATATGATAACGCCAGTGCAGGGCAAACGATACCTCCTGGTAGTAGAGGACTGCTTTAGTCGCTGGATTGAGGCCATTCCATCTAAACACAAGAACGCGGACACAGTGATCAAGTTCCTGTGTCGCGAGGTCGTTCCGAGATTTGGAATTCCCACGATATTACAAAGCGATAATGGCCGCGAGTTCATCGACAAGGTGGTTAAAGGGCTGATGCAGAAATTAGGTATAAGACAGCGCCTTTCCCTTTGTCTATAGTCCCGGGTCGCAGGGAAAGGTGGAAAGGGCCAATCTGGTCATTAAAAACAAACTGTTGAAAATCTGTATGCAAACTAAGCTTAACTGGATTGATGCTTTGCCGCTTGCTCTGATGGCTATTAGAAGCAGCGTAAACCGCCAAACACAGCTAACACCGCATGAAATGCTTACAGGCCGCAGCATGCCAGCACCGCCATTTAGACACCTGGCTAGGGGCCCGGCATTAGATATTTTTGAGCAAGATCTGAAAAAATATCTTCAGCAAGTGACTAAAATATATGAAGCTGTGTTTCGACAGGAGCAGAGAAAGGAGAAAAGGGGGGTGAAGGAGGCGGAGAAGGAAGCCACCAAACCGAGGCTGATCCCTGGGGACTTGGTCTTCGTAAAGGTCCACAAGAGAAAGTGGTCATCACCCCGGAGAGAGGGCCTGTACGAGGTGATCCGATCAACTGGGACGGCAGTCCAAGTCAAAGGATCAGCGACCTGGTTCCACTTCAATCACTGCATAAAGGCCAGCGGCGACCTCTTGGGGGATACAATCGATCGCAGTTATGCAGAACCCGACATGGAGGGCCCGAGACGGCAACTGGAAGGTGCAGTGCCTGCTGATGCTCCCGCAGATGTTGGCAGCAGTGTGCGGACGGTCGGCCGGGGGCAACGACGTCATTGAGAACCGTCACGGTCGACCCGTCCTTGAGGATGACGGGTTTGAGTGGGTAAGAGTCCCACGGGGTCCCGCTCAGGCTCAAGTACCGGCAGGCTTTCATGACCAGGCTCAGAATCAGGTGCCCCCTCTGCCCCCCATCGAGGGAGGGGGGGAGAAGATAAGAGGACAACCAAAAGGGGTGTTTCCCGGAGGACCGCAAGGGCATGTTTTTGATTTTGACCATTCACCCGTTACAGGCGGGGATATTTACCACTATACTAACGAGGATCGGGTTGTGAAATGTGCGGTGTCAATGTTGGTGTCAGCAATACGCCCTCAGCAGTATCACAATATGTGTGTAATCATCATCCATTGGAGTGCAGAGCGTAACAGAATGAGATTGAGTTTAGAGGTGGGACGGTGGACAGCGACGCTAAAAGAGGCAACGAAGTTCTGCTCGCTACCATCTGCCTCTAAATACTACTTAAGATCCGTTTCATGTTGGGCCGCTGAATGCACGGTGCGCATAGACCGTCCTGAGAGGCATATAGTGCGTGCATATGCCAACGCTACATTGACGGAGGTAGTAGACGTGGACGGGAGAGCTGACGTCTCCATTTGCGCAACTGCGGTGGGGGTAGAAAGGAGGGTTGAGCCTGTCCCGAACCAAGCACAGGGGACAGGGGTGAGGGGAAAAAGGGAGGTCAAGGACACTGAGTCGGAAGAGGTGGGGGTACAGGATATGTTCCAGATGACAGCCGGAACATTGAGGGACTCAGTGGGCTCACTCTGTGCCAGGTTGAGGGGTTTGCTTCCTCCCGGGGAACAAGATGGGGGCGACTATGACTATGACGAGGAAGACCCGGAGGCTGACCCTATGTATAGGGCGGCTTTAGGGAATGAGTGGTTTAAGTGGGTCCAGTACACGAGCGCGCAGAATCAGATCAGAGGATTGTTATGTCTGCTCCAAGGCACGTCCGGATAGGCTGCTGGTGAAGGGCACGAAGTTCAGTTGGGCTCAGTGTGACAGGGATGCAGAGGCATGGGAGGGGCCCCATAATAGTCACCCTTGGTGCGAGGCAGAGTGTTTGGGGTTTCTCGGCTCTAGTCGTTTTAAGGCGGCAGGAAACCTCACGGATTTCAAGGATGTCACTATGCGGGAACGTTGTAGGAAATTGGATGTACGTGTGCAGGGGGCAGCGACGGGGTTGCCAATACCCAGAGGTGTCAAACTATGGCTGACCAAGGATTTTGAGTGCTTGCAGAAGGAGGGGACCCGGGACGTAGGGGAGGTGGCAGAGGGGCGGTGCACTACTATTTGGAGCGTCACGACTAACTGCACGAAAGAAGGAAAGTGGGGACACGGGATCGTGTTGAAGGGAGTGGATACCAACCCACGGCCTGTAGCTTGCCCTTTTCATGTCCAGGATATAGCACTGGCGGACCAATACTGGCTCTGCGGCGGTAGGAGGTTGAGGAATACACTTCCTTTAGATTGGTCAGGTAGATGTGCTCGGGTTCAGGCGGTCATGCCAATGGTGGTCCTACCATTATCAGTGACGGAAGGACCTTCTGAGTCTCCTATCTCTCGAACAAAGCGTAGCTACAAGGCAGACCCAAGGGTGTATCTGGACAGCATAGGACAGCCAAGGGGCATTCCAGCCGAGTTCATGGCTAAGAATGAGATTGCGGCAGGGTTTGAGTCTATTCTGCCATGGATATCGGTCAATAAGAACACAGGGTGGATCAACTATTTGTTTTACAATCAGCAGCGGTATCTCAACTACACCGAGGAGGCGTTGGATGCAATGGGGGACCAGATGCACGCGACCAGTACGGTGTCATGGCAGAATAGACAGGCTGTTGTGAAGGATCAGATTAAACCGAATATATATATTTATTTATGGATATATATTTAATAGTATTTGTATATCGTTTGATATCCCCTGTATATTCCTTGTACAATATGCACTGAATATCCCTTTAGTCTACTAAACAGCCCATAATAGTTTCATTCTACCATTGGACGAGAACCTGGTGCCAGCAGCCATACCCCTAGGTTCAAGTTCAATCGTGCCGACCAACATGTCGTGGCAAGCCCGGTTCCGCGTAGGAATACGTCTGGCGAAATACGAATGGTACTATTTGTTCACAGCGCATATATATATGGCGCAAGTAAAGTAGAACTTTCTTTTAGTCCATTAGTTCTTTACCCTCCAACTAAGTAACAGACGCAAAGCCTCACCCACGACGCACGTGTGGTGCAGTAAGGCCTACTTGGCCTCAGAATAGGCATTGAGATATCGTGTGGATTAATAGTTGAATTGTCATAGTTTGGCACCATACCGTCGAGTTGGACGTATTTCTATTAAGCTAATAATAGTCTATTATGTATGGTGCATCGTTCGGTTAGAGTTATAAAGTGAGCAGTACCCCCATCGTTCCTGACGTTATCTGGAGTCTTAACCAGGCTGGGCAGACCACGTGTGGTGCTTGCATCCGAGGAGCTCCGGGCCAGGACGAGTGGACCTGTACATTGGATTACTTTACCCGGACGACGGCGAGCCTTCCACGGCTTGGATTATCTACATGCTTTGGGTGCTTTGATTATTCCATGGATAACGGCCAACACTGCTGAGTGTTGGAACTACCCCCCGGAGAGGAGTCCAGGTGAGACGGCGCTCTACCCCGAGTGAGGTCGCCTCACGTCTCTTCATCTGTGGACCGGCAGCTACCGTCCACCAGAGGGTCCAGCTGTATTCATCTGCGGACCGAGGTTCTGTGGGCATCGTGTTCAGGACTCTGAATTCTCCCAAGAAATCGTCGGCCAGATGGGATACCGCCAGCGGCTCTTCTAACCCCCCCCCCTACTGTCTTACAACCAGCGGGACCCCCCCCCCCTTAGTGTATCCAGCTATAATCATTTAAGTACCATCGCTATAGTTCCCTAAAGAACCAGGTTGTATACTTACTCCCTGCGTAACCAGAGATTGGACATTCAATGTTGATTTACCTACGAATACTCATTTGCCATACAAGTGCATTTCAAATCATAAATGTCATTAAGTGAACGTTGTATATACCCTTTGCTATATAAAATATTCGATTTATACATTTGTGTGGACTTCGTTTCATCAGGTGGGAAAGTGTTCATCATATCTATATCATGTACTGGATGGCCAGAAGTTAAAGTACAAGCGGTAGTGGTTTAATAATACCATACTTATCAATACAGTCAGGGAATTGTACCCCTCAGTTACAATTGGTCCTTCGAGCCGGAGGGTAACTAGTGTAATATTAATATAGTGTTATTAATATTGAAATGGCCTATGATGAACACTCCACGAAACGGTCCTCCTAACGTAGAACGCCCGCAGCGCAGACGACAGCCACCTCAGTACTTAGAGGATTACGCTGTCAGTCAACTACCTAGCCTTCTACAAACGGTAAACGCGGTAAAAGTAGAAAGTAAAATTATGTCTGACCTTAACGACCAGGTTTCCCCGACCACAGAGGCCCTAGTGGGTTCTAATGTAACTGACCAAGCTCACGGTGGGGACCAGGAGGGAGCTGACATGCCTTTACCCCCCGCCAATACCGAAGAAGTAGTCCCCGACCAGCCCCAGGAGGAAGACAACCCTACAGAGAGAGAACTCTGCACGGAAGAAGAGGAGGAGAGCGCCGAGGAAATAGAGCTCGAGGACTCCCCCACGAGCGGCTCACCCAGGAGCGGCTCACCTCTACAACCGTCTTCCCCCAGCGAAGCGGAGAGGATGCTACAACAGGCGTTCCTCGTCAGCCTGACAGCCTCTACCGAACGCGATCGACTTCAGGGTGAACGCGATCGACTTCAGGGCGAACGCGATCGACTCCAAGCACAGCAACGGAGCGAAGAAGAGCGCATACACCTGGAGATGAGACGCCTTCAGACGGAAGAGAATATGGCAAGAGACCGGGCCGACGCCCAGCGCGCCGCTGCCGGTGCCCAAAGAGAAGCAGATCTCACCAAGCGCGAAGTCGAGCGCGACAAGTTACAAGCGCAGCTAATGGAGCAGCTGATCTTCAAGGCAACACCCTCTCCCTCCGCCAGGGGTTCAAGGAACTCATCGAGACAACAGTCAAGGGCAGCGTCTCCTAACCGAGCAAGCGACCCTGAACTTGACCAACAGACCAAGCCTATACCCCCCGCAGACCCCCTTCCCAGACCGGTCCAAGCGAGACCCAGCTACAAGGAAGGAGCGGCATACACTGCGGAGAAGCTAAATAAACGATTACAGGATCTAGAGGACCTGATAGAAGAAGAAGAGGGAGAGGAGGAGAACCAAGCCCGACGACAGCACAGTACTCCACCGGACCAGGAGGTCCAGTACAGCCCAGGCTATACCCCCGCGGCGCTGCGCTACAGACCCCCGACTCTATTCACGGGTGAGCACGACGCACGACCAGCCCCGAGGAATAGCACCTGGACCAGCGGGCCATGGTACCCTGTCGGTACCAGCCCACAGAGAGGCGCAAGAGGAGACTCGCCTAGGAGGTCTCTCCCCCAACGCTCGCCGATGTATCAGCCATCCACGGCGTCATACATTGCCACGCCGTCGTTTCCAGACTTCACCTATGAGAATCGAGCACAGTACACGGAGCTCCGGATGTGCTTAGAGACAATGATGGTGGATGTCGCTGATGAACGCCACAAGTATGCAATATTACTGAAGCACCTGAAAGTACCGCGAGCGCACAATATAGCGCTAGCCTATGCCACCTCTACGACCCCATACACCGCGGCCCTAGCAGCGCTGGACCAGAGATATGGACGTATATGGGATTACGTAATCCAAGAGATAAGGCATATTGATCGCCTACCCCCAGCAACAGACAATCGCTCACTAGACGACCTGTCAATCAAAGTGCAGTCCCTGGTAGGGATGCTGGGAGCGCAACGGGAAAAGGGCATGCACGAGCTATACGCCAACTCTAACGTCGAGAGGATTCTAGAGAAGCTGCCACCCGCAAGACAAGAGCGTTTTAGGCGGCAGAGAGACTACCGGGATCCTAACGGCCCCGAACCATCCCTCCTTGATCTAGCCGACTTCCTGGCGAGAGAAGTCAGCAGCTTACGACTGGATACGTTCGGGCGGAGCACGCCAAGCTCCAGAGAGGGACCCAGGAGAATAAATGATGGAAGAAGATCGGTGACTGTCATGCACCAATCAGAGTCAGTACCGAGCAGTAAGAGCCACAGTACCCCCTCGAGAAAAGAGAAGTGGAAGATGGTGTGCCCCTACTGTGAGAAAGAACACTGGCTGTCACAATGTGACCTGTTCACAAAGATGAATGCAGAAGAAGTGAGTCAATGGATAAAGTCCAACAGGCGCTGTTACTGATGTGCGCGCAGTCACATGGCAGCCGAATGCCGCGACGGAGCCCATCTAGATATACTACACGACAGTAACAGAAGACGGCCTTCACCTGCACCATCGAGCGGCACCAAGGCAAGTGTCATGTACATTGACCCCGCCAGCAGCAGCGGCGCCCAAGTGCTCTTAAAGGTAGTCCGTGTGACATTGAGCTACCAAGATAAAGTCATGGACACTTACGCCGTCCTTGATGACGGGTCAGAGAAGACCCTTCTGCTCGCGTCCGCTGCGGCCCAGCTGGGACTGCGGGGGAGCGAGAACCAAATGACGATTCGGACAATAAGAAGAGATTTAAAGACGATAAAGGGCGAGAATGTCTCCTTCACTATCGCAGCAAGCGGGCAGCCAGAGCGACGGTATAGGATTACAAATGCTTTCACCAGCCAAGAAATAGGACTATCGCAGTACACCTACCCCATCGCCAAACTGATGGATAAATATGTGCACCTGCGTCAACTACCTAACCCGCTCATAGACGGCGCCACCCCGACCCTGCTGATAGGCTCCGACCATTCAGAACTCATAGTCCCGATTGACCGGGTCCATACAGGACCCCGAGGCTGTCCTGCAGCAGTCGAGACCCGCCTAGGGTGGACACTACAAGGCCCCCTCGCTAAATCTCTCAACCGAACAGCAGCCACTAGCTGCCTCCACTCCAGAACGACAGAAGAAGACACCACTCTCCTGCAGCATGTCGAGAGGCTATGGACACTAGAGACAATACCCTTTAAGAACGAAAAGAAAGATATTCATTCTAAAGAAGACATTTACGCCATCAACCTACTCGAGCAAGGGACAAAGAGAGTCACAGTCGGCGGAGTGATGAGATACGCAACTCCACTCCTGAGGCGAGAGGGAATGCCCACCTTTCACGCAAAGAAAGACGCCACGGAGCGCTATCTATTGAACACAGAGCGGCGCCTAGCCAAAGACCCCGCTCAAGAGAGTGTGTACCGCGCTGAGATTGAGAAGCTAATCACAGCGGGACACGTGACAAAGATTGACATTAAAGAGGCCGATCAGACGACCGAATCATGGTACGTGCCGCACCACAAGGTCCATCACAACGGCAAGGATCGCATTGTGTTTAACTGCAGCTACCAGATCGGATCCCAAAATCTGAATAAAGAGCTCTTGCCCGGCCCCACACTCGGCCCCTCTCTACTAGGCGTGCTACTACGCTTCCGCCAGGACAAGGTGGCTATCAGCGGGGATATCAAAGGGATGTTCCTGCAGGTGAGACTAGTGGAGGAGGACAAGCCCCTGCTGCGGTTCCTATGGAGAGAGAGGATCGGAGATGAGAACCCAGCCATCTACCAGTGGGAAGTACTCCCCTTCGGAACCACATGCAGCCCGTGCTGTGCTACATTTGCACTACAGAAACACGTCGCAGAGGACCCAGCAGCAGATGAAGAGGTCCGACACAGTGTGAAGAACAGTTTCTACGTGGACAACTGTTTACAAAGCGTTTCGACTCAAGAAGAAGCCGAGGCTCTCCTAATCAAGCTACGCGCCTCCCTGATCAAAGGCGGCTTTGATCTCAGGCAGTGGGCCAGCAGTGACCCGCACGTATTGCGCAGCCTCTCCCCCGCGGACAAGGCTGCCAGCAGCGAGACCTGGATGGCGACCATCCCAGGAGAAGCCCAAGAAATGACACTAGGACTAGTCTGGCGCTTCAAAACAGACTCGCTCCACTATAGACACAAACCCCTGACCCCAGAGCAGGGAAGGTCGACGGCGACACCGACCACCAGACGGAGTGTGTACAGAACACTCGCCAGACAATATGACCCGTTGGGATGTATTCTACCTTACACCACCAGGGCAAAGATGATTGTACGAGCACTATGGGACAAGGACCAGGGCTGGGACGACCCAATACCCGCACACCTTGCCTCCACATGGAGAGAGTGGGAGACGGAGCTCCGCTCACTCCCAGGCGTTAATATACGCCGCAGCTACTTCCCATCCACGGTGAGGCCAGAGACATGCAAGATGGATCTACACGTCTTCAGCGACGCCTCCGAAGTAGCCTATGGATCGGTGGCCTACTTGCGTGCCCAAGAGAAGGGAGGCAAGATACACACTGCTTTCATCCTGGCTCGCTCCAGAATAGCCCCACGAAAGCAACAATCTATCCCGCGTCTAGAGCTCTGCGCAGCCCTAGCAGGAGCGCATCTAGCCACGTTAATCCAACGTGAACTCACCATTCCGGTGCACAGAACAATCTTGTGGTCAGATTCCACGACAGTACTCACATGGATCAAGTCTGATTCATGCAGATACAAAGTCTTCGTGGGAGTCAGAGTCACAGAGATTCAAGAGTTAACAGAAGCAGCGAGCTGGCGGTATGTGGACACCAAACACAACCCAGCTGACGTCATCACCCGGGGAATGTCCCTGGATGACCTCACCCGTCGCAACATCTACAGTGACGGACCAGAATTCCTCAAGCTCCCGGAAGAAGAGTGGCCTACGCCCACCCCACGGGAAGCAAGTAAAGAGGAGGCTGAGAACAAGAAACCTATGTTCTGTGGACTGAGCACAGTCGCCTCCACAGACCCCAACATAGATGACTGCATTACCCTAGAGAGTGCGCAGCAAAAGACATTCCTGTGGCACCACCCAGAGATTCAGTCCACCACTGACATTTCAGCAGCTGACTACGAAGAAGCAGAACTTCTTCTACTACAACGAGCCCAGAGAGACTCGTTCCCCGATGAGCTAGACTGTCTACAGGGAGGAAAGCCCGTCCCATCAGACAGCAGACTGCTCCACCTGGCACCCGAGAGTGACGCCCATAATCTCATCAGAGTGGGTGGTCGCCTGCGGAGAGCCCCCGATCTACCGGATGATATTAAGTACCCGATAGTCTTGAACAGCCGACACAAGGTCACAGAGCTGATCATAAAGAAATACGACGAGGATGTACACCACGCAGGAGCAGAGAGAGTCTTCGCGGAGATCAGACGTCGCTATTGGATACTTCAAGGAAGAGAAGCGGTGCGACGCTTCCAGCGAACCTGTCTAGACTGCCGAAAGTGGCGCGCGCAGCCCAGCATACCACGGATGGCTGACCTACCCCCCTGTCGCCTCCGACTCGGCGACAAGCCATTCCACTCCACAGGCATGGACTGTTTTGGCCGTTGTATATAAAGAAAGGAAGAGGAACCGAGAAGCGGTGGGGTATTGTATTCAAATGCATGACCACCAGAGCGATACATATCGAGCTCCTTCCGACCATGAGCACAGACTCATTCCTTATGGCCTTCCGAAGATTCACAGCACGGAAAGGAAAACCGTCTACATTGTTGTCTGATCACGGGACAAACTTCAAAGGCGGAGAAAGAGAGCTGAGAGAGAGCTTCCAAGCTATGGGCCCAGAACTTAAGACCCACCTCGCTCCATCCCAGATTGACTTCCAGTTTAATCCCCCGAACGCACCCCACTTCGGTGGAACCTGGGAAAGAGAAGTACGTTCTATAAAGACAGCCCTGTACGCCGTGCTTGGGGCCCAGACTGTGGCGGAGGAAGTCCTAATGACAGTCCTCACGGAGATCGAGGGAGTATTGAACTCCAAGCCCCTCGGTTACGTCTCCAGTGATATAGCAGATGTCGACCCAGTCACCCCCAACACACTCTTAATGGGGCGGCTGGACCCCGCGCTACCCCAGACAATGTACAGGCCTGAAGAAGCGAACAGGCGAAGAATGTGGAGGTACAGTCAAGTGCTAGCTGACAAGTTTTGGAGCAGCTTCCTACTCCACTACCTACCGTCTCTACAGACCCGCCAGAAGTGGGTAAAAGAGAGAGACAATTTGGCAGAAGGAACAGTCGTCATGATTATCGACCAGTCACTACCCAGAGCTATGTGGCCGGCTGGCCGCGTAAGCAAAGTAATCACCGGTGCCGATGGCAAGGTCCGAGCAGCTGAAGTGCTCGTCCAAGGGCGAACTTACACACGACCCGTGGCGAGGCTAATAGAACTGCCCCGACTCCCAGACACTATCGATGATGACCATGACCCCATGACTTTGTGAGTTGACTGACCCTTACAGCGGACCTTGAGTGGTAGACAGTGCGGTTAATCTGTCTCTGCTTAGCTAATTAGGTGGGACTAATTAGGGGGCGGCTGTTGTGAAGGATCAGATTAAACCGAATATATATATTTATTTATGGATATATATTTAATAGTATTTGTATATCGTTTGATATCCCCTATATATTCCTTGTACAATATGCACTGAATATCCCTTTAGTCTACTAAACAGCCCATAATAGTTTCATTCTACCATTGGACGAGAACCTGGCGCCAGCAGCCATACCCCTAGGTTCAAGTTCAATCGTGCCGACCAACATGTCGTGGCAAGCCCGGTTCCGCGTAGGAATACGTCTGGCGAAATACGAATGGTACTATTTGTTCACAGCGCATATATATATGGCGCAAGTAAAGTAGAACTTTCTTTTAGTCCATTAGTTCTTTACCCTCCAACTAAGTAACAGACGCAAAGCCTCACCCACGACGCACGTGTGGTGCAGTAAGGCCTACTTGGCCTCAGAATAGGCATTGAGATATCGTGTGGATTAATAGTTGAATTGTCATAGTTTGGCACCATACCGTCGAGTTGGACGTATTTCTATTAAGCTAATAATAGTCTATTATGTATGGTGCATCGTTCGGTTAGAGTTATAAAGTGAGCAGTACCCCCATCGTTCCTGACGTTATCTGGAGTCTTAACCAGGCTGGGCAGACCACGTGTGGTGCTTGCATCCGAGGAGCTCCGGGCCAGGACGAGTGGACCTGTACATTGGATTACTTTACCCGGACGACGGCGAGCCTTCCACGGCTTGGATTATCTACATGCTTTGGGTGCTTTGATTATTCCATGGATAACGGCCAACACTGCTGAGTGTTGGAACTACCCCCCGGAGAGGAGTCCAGGTGAGACGGCGCTCTACCCCGAGTGAGGTCGCCTCACGTCTCTTCATCTGTGGACCGGCAGCTACCGTCCACCAGAGGGTCCAGCTGTATTCATCTGCGGACCGAGGTTCTGTGGGCATCGTGTTCAGGACTCTGAATTCTCCCAAGAAATCGTCGGCCAGATGGGATACCGCCAGCGGCTCTTCTAACCCCCCCCCTACTGTCTTACAACCAGCGGGACCCCCCCCCCCTTAGTGTATCCAGCTATAATCATTTAAGTACCATCGCTATAGTTCCCTAAAGAACCAGGTTGTATACTTACTCCCTGCGTAACCAGAGATTGGACATTCAATGTTGATTTACCTACGAATACTCATTTGCCATACAAGTGCATTTCAAATCATAAATGTCATTAAGTGAACGTTGTATATACCCTTTGCTATATAAAATATTCGATTTATACATTTGTGTGGACTTCGTTTCATCAGGTGGGAAAGTGTTCATCATATCTATATCATGTACTGGATGGCCAGAAGTTAAAGTACAAGCGGTAGTGGTTTAATAATACCATACTTGTTATCAATACAGTCAGGGAATTGTACCCCTCAGTTACACAGGCTCTGAACTGGTTAATGGCGGAAAAGGGCGGAGTCTGTTCCATGTTTGGACAGTACTGCTGCACATTCATTCCAGCGAATGTGGGGCCAGGGGGAAAGTTCTCCGAGGCCATGGCTAAGCTGAAGGATCTGAGGGAGGAGTTGAGGGAGAATTCTGGCCGGAATGAAGAATGGTGGGGGAGTGGGGTGTTTGAAGGATTGGGACAGTGGGGAAGCATAATGATGCAGACGGGGATATCCATTGGGGTGGCAGGGTTGATATTGGTTCTCCTTTTCTGTTGTGGTATGCCTCTCTTGGGTAGGCTGGTAACTTCACACGTAACAAGCCGAATGCTGATGGTGGGGCAGAAAGAGATTGAGCCACCAATCGGGCCATGCCCTCAGCTCTATGCTGCCTTAAAGGGAGACGAGGGGATAGAGGATTAGGGGTATGGTGAGGAAGGGACATTTTCTTTTTGTTTGGTTCAGTTTTGTTTGTTTTATTCCTTTGACTAGGCGTATGGTGAGGAAGGGACATTTTATTTTTGTTTGGTTCAGTTTTGTTTGTTTTATTCCTTTTACTTCAAAAGATAAAAAAAAAAAAAAAGGAAAAAAAAAAAAGGAAAAAAAACAACATGTAAGGTTTTTTGAAGACATTTCGTATTGGTTCTTTCCTTTAAGAGTGACAGGGGATGGTCTGAGTGGATGGTTTATTTTTTATTTTGGTTTATTTTGCTCATGGTCCTGGTCAAACCGGAATGGGAAGGGGCATCGGTATGGAATGGTACGGAGTGTCGGTTCTGAGCCTGAGGAAGCATTGAGAAGAAGTGTTCTGGGGATCGGTTCTGGGGACTGAAGGGACAAAGGGGGGGGGGCTGACGCAGTGGGCAAGATGGGCACCTCCCGTCCTGGCATGTCGTGACATGTTCGTATAGGACTGGAGGTGTGAAGATGGGGGGGACACGTTGTGAGGTCGGGATCAGCGCCTCCCGTCCCGGCATGGGGACATGTTTCTACGGGGACTGGAGGTGTGGCGTGGTGGTTGCTGTATTGGCAAAATGTGACTTTTGGCAATACGGTGAAGAGACTATGGCGTGGGCATGGAAGGGGGGCTGAGCGATGGACACTAGGACTCAATGTTATGGAAGAGACAATGTCATTTTTTTTTGGGGAGGGATGTTCTATGTTTAGTTCTGACGGTCAACTTCTCCTTTCCCTGATGAGAGTCGCGGTTTCCGGCCGGAACTGTGGCTCATTTGGTAAGCGGTGGAGGTTGGGGGGATTTGTCTGTCAGGTTAGGATTATAAATTGGGGTATTTTGTTGATGTTTTATTATTACTCTTGTTTTGAGCGGTTTTGTGTTTATTGTAAGAACGGTAGTCAGCCTTTGTTGGTCCGTTAGGGGTCCAGTGAATGAAGTAAGGTTTCTTGTTTAGTTAGACATTTAAAATTTATTATATGGCTAGATTTCTTGTTTAGATTAGGCATTTAAGCTTTTATTATATAAATATGGTTTCTCGTTTAGTTAGACGTTCACATTTTCTTGGTTATATGATTTGGGTGGGACTAGGGATAGCCCCAAATGGGGGAAAGTTGTGGAAAATGTGTATACGGGGTGGACTAGTTTAATATAGGTCAACTAGCAGTGCTCAAAGACACTAGGGCGACAGTCCGGCTGATGTTCTTAAAACAACTTCAAGTATGGGACAGATAGGGACAGATAGACATTTCGAGTACATCACATCTTGTTCTTTTCTGCTTTAATCTTGACTCCAGCTTTATCTCAGGGACGATAAACCTTTAGATTTATCTTCTGTTTGTATTCTCTCTTCGATGTTAAATCTATGTGTCATCTTAATGTACGTCATGTCATATCTGATATAATATGTCACGTCATCATATCTGTCATGTTGGGGCAGGGCTGGGAAGGTATTATCTGGGGGGCATGGGGGTTGGGAGGTTAGAGTGTTTTTCTTCAGCTGTGGTGACCGTCTGCTGATCCATAGCTCTTCTGTTAAAACTTCTTTCCTTAAATAAATTGCTTGTTGAAATTGGAAATAACGTCTCCTGCTGTGTTAACGACTACTCAGCCACAACAATATATATGATACACTGTGTCCTTTATGACAGATATGATACACTGTGTCCTTTATGACAGATATGATACACTGTGTCCTTTATGATATATATGATACACTGTGTCCTTTATGACAGATATGATACACTGTGTCCTTTATGACAGATATGATACACTGTGTCCTTTATGATAGATATGATACACTGTGTCCTTTATGATATATATGATACACTGTGTCCTTTATGACATATATGATACACTGTGTCCTTTATGACAGATATGATACACTGTGTCCTTTATGATATATATGATACAATGTGTCCTTTATGATAGATATGATACACTGTGTCCTTTATGATAGATATGATACACTGTGTCTTTATGACAGATATGATACACTGTGTCCTTTATGACAGATATGATACACTGTGTCCTTTATGACAGATATGATACACTGTGTCCTTTATGACAGATATGATACACTGTGTCCTTTATGACAGATATGATACACTGTGTCCTTTATGACAGATATGATACACTGTGTCCTTTATGACAGATATGATACACTGTGTCCTTTATGATAGATATGATACACTGTGTCCTTTATGATAGATATGATACACTGTGTCCTTTATGACAGATATGATACACTGTGTCCTTTATGACAGATATGATACACTGTGTCCTTTATGACAGATATGATACACTGTGTCCTTTATGATAGATATGATACACTGTGTCCTTTATGACAGATATGATACACTGTGTCCTTTATGACAGATATGATACACTGTGTCCTTTATGACAGATATGATACACTGTGTCCTTTATGACAGATATGATACACTGTGTCCTTTATGACAGATATGATACACTGTGTCCTTCGCAGCGGACGTCTCATCTCTCTGCGCTCGCGGACTGAGCGACAAAGGAGGTCCTTTGTCCCCACAGCCATCAGACTGTACAACAGCGCAATATAGTGCGGGGGACCTTGACCTCTGACCTGTTCCCTGGTCCCTGTTCCCCACACACCTGTTTTTATACCTGTCTTTATACACCTGTTTTTATCTTATCACGTTTTTATTATTATTGGTAGATGTGATTACTTGAATTTTTATCATGTGCTTACTTTTTAATTCATGATGCAGACATAACTGTGAACGACTGAATGAGAAACTGTCATTGTCTGTATATTGTGTGAGCTATGTGGGGCGGCTACGTGGCGTAGTGGGCAAGGCGCTCGCCACGAATGCGGAGACGCTGGGCTCGCCTGTTCGAGCCCAGCGCTCCACATTGCTTTCAGTTTTGCTGGTTGTTCATACTAATACACATTGGCCGTATTAGGGGTTGGGAAACTGATGGGTGGGGATCGGGCGTTGTGGACAGCGACTCCTACAGGTCGGTTGGTGCGCCTGCGCAGTAGAATCAGGAAGTGTCGGGGGCAGCGTGAGCCTCCCATGCGTTACTCCTCGCCACTGAGAGATCGAGCTGCGCAGGTGAAAAGATGCGACTGCTGTTACCTCAAGTACCGGAGGGGACTTGTGCTATGTATGACTTAGTCCACATTGCAGCCGGCTTGTGGGAGGCAAGAAACAGCGTCCGTGACAGGGGAGGGTTGAATTGGATGATACGAAATTGGGATGGGAGAAAATATAGAAAATGGGAGAAAAAGTGGATCAAAAAATAAATAAATATTGTGTGAGCTATGTGAGATACCCTGAATTTCCCCAAGGGGATGAGCTTATTGTTTATTCTTATTTGTTGTGCCTATATGTATGAATCTACTGATAAACGGTCTTGTTCTGTAAGCTTGTCACCGGTGTACAGGAGGGTAACCTCAGTGTCTCACCTGCTGAGGGGACCAGGGCAGCGCTCTCTACAGGCTAATGTCTCACCTGCTGAGGGGACCAGGGCAGCGCTCTCTACAGGCTAATGTCTCACCTGCTGAGGGGACCAGGGCAGCGCTCTCTACAGGCTAATGTCTCACCTGCTGAGGGGACCAGGGCAGCGCTCTCTACAGGCTAATGTCTCACCTGCTGAGGGGACCAGGGCAGCGCTCTCTACAGGCTAATGTCTCACCTGCTGAGGGGACCAGGGCAGCGCTCTCTACAGGCTAATGTCTCACCTGCTGAGGGGACCAGGGCAGCGCTCTCTACAGGCTAATGTCTCACCTGCTGAGGGGACCAGGGCAGGTCTCTCTACAGGCTAATGTCTCACCACTCTCCAGGACATTTACAACCAGCGTTGCAGGGGCATGGCTAAGAGAATAACCAAAGCCAAAGACTCTAGTCACCCAAACAACTGCCTCTTTGAACGGCTGCGGTCAGGCAAGCGCTACCGGAGTCTCATGGCCGGCACAGAGAGACTCTCACCTGCTGAGGAGACCAGGGCAGCTCTCTGTAGAGGCTGATGTCTCGCAGGATGGTCTCGGCTCTCAGCACATCCCGTAGCTTCCTCAGGGGGACGAACGGCACCAGACAAGACATCTGCAGTGTGACGTTCTTCGAGACCTTGTCTAGACTCTGTTCATAAACGACACAGAGCGGAAAGACATTAATATACAGTACAGTCGTCTAATACACTTCAAAACGATTTACTATGCTACTATGTCTATTCTACTATTTACTATGTACTTTGCTACTATGTCTATTCTACTATCTACTATCTACTATGCTGTAACACTCCAGTTCAACATTGTTTGATGAACAATATCACTGACCCTCAGTTGCCAGAGTTGTACCCTTCCTGCTGACTTGTTGTACAGAACTTGTAAGTCACTTTGGATAAAAGTGTTCAGCTAAATGACTGGATGTAGACGACACACAACACATGTATGCGTGAAGTCTCGTTAAGATACACACAGTCTGGCACGAGACTCACTTTCTAATCGTGAACAGTACCAAGAAATGTTCAGTCCAGACGTCATGGTTTCCCCCGTCTCCTGAATAAGTACTTCTGTTGTTGTTTGTTTACGTTGGTATGTAATCCTCCACTGCTAGGGTGCATTCAAGACGTGTCAATAAAGACCGTCACAGAACTGAACAGATTTTGAGCTTTTCTCCAACCAATCTTTGTTGCTATCGAATGAAACCACATTGGAGCGTGTGATGAAATATCTGCTCTTCTGAAAATAATAATCATTGATTTCAATGTATTTCCTCAATAGAAAATTGCCATACATAAGCCAATAGAAAATCTAGGATCCCATTAGAAGAATACAACATTTTGGTGAATGCTAAATGGACTGCATTTATATAACAGCTTCTACCCAAAGCGCTTTACAACTTATGCCTCACATTCACCCATTCACTCAGTCATTCACACACTGACACCATCACCTCCTGTATCACTACATAAAGAGCACCATCACCTCCTGCATCACTACATAAAGAGCACCTCCTGTATCACTACATAAAGAGCACCTCCTGTATCACTACATAAAGAGCACCATCACCTCCTGCATCACTACATAAAGAGCACCTCCTGTATCACTACATAAAGAGCGCCTCCTGTATCACTACATAAAGAGCACCATCACCTCCTGTATCACTACATAAAGAGCACCTCCTGTATCACTACATAAAGAGCACCTCCTGTATCACTACATAAAGAGCACCTCCTGTATCACTACATAAAGAGCACCTCCTGTATCACTACATAAAGAGCACCTCCTGTATCACTACATAAAGAGCACCTCCTGTATCACTACATAAAGAGCACCATCACCTCCTGTATCACTACATAAAGAGCACCTCCTGTATCACTACATAAAGAGCACCATCACCTCCTGTATCACTACATAAAGAGCACCTCCTGTATCACTACATAAAGAGCACCATCACCTCCTGTATCACTACATAAAGAGCACCTCCTGTATCACTACATAAAGAGCACCTCCTGTATCACTACATAAAGAGCACCATCACCTCCTGTATCACTACATAAAGAGCACCTCCTGTATCACTACATAAAGAGCACCTCCTGTATCACTACATAAAGAGCACTTCCTGTATCACTACATAAAGAGCACCTCCTGTATCACTACATAAAGAGCACCTCCTGTATCACTACATAAAGAGCACCTCCTGTATCACTACATAAAGAGCACCTCCTGCATCACTACATAAAGAGCACCTCCTGTATCACTACATAAAGAGCACCATCACCTCCTGTATCACTACATAAAGAGCACCTCCTGTATCACTACATAAAGAGCACCTCCTGCATCACTACATAAAGAGCACCTCCTGTATCACTACATAAAGAGCACCATCACCTCCTGTATCACTACATAAAGAGCACCTCCTGTATCACTACATAAAGAGCACCTCCTGTATCACTACATAAAGAGCACCTCCTGTATCACTACATAAAGAGCACCTCCTGTAATACTACATAAAGAGCACCATCACCTCCTGTATCACTACATAAAGAGCACCTCCTGTATCACTACATATAGAGCACCTCCTGTATCACTACATAAAGAGCACCTCCTGTATCACTACATAAAGAGCACCTCCTGTATCACTACATAAAGAGCACCTCCTGTATCACTACATAAAGAGCACCTCCTGTATCACTACATAAAGAGCACCTCCTGTATCACTACATAAAGAGCACCTCCTGTATCACTACATAAAGAGCACCATCACCTCCTGTATCACTACATAAAGAGCACCTCCTGTATCACTACATAAAGAGCACCTCCTGTATCACTACATAAAGAGCACCTCCTGTATCACTACATAAAGAGCACCTCCTGTATCACTACATAAAGAGCACCTCCTGTATCACTACATAAAGAGCACCTCCTGTATCACTACATAAAGAGCACCTCCTGTATCACTACATAAAGAGCACCACCTGTATCACTACATAAAGAGCACCTCCTGTATCACTACATAAAGAGCACCTCCTGTATCACTACATAAAGAGCACCTCCTGTATCACTACATAAAGAGCACCTCCTGTATCACTACATAAAGAGCACCTCCTGTATCACTACAAAAAGAGCACCTCCTGTATCACTACATAAAGAGCACCTCCTGTATCACTACATAAAGAGCACCTCCTGTATCACTACATAAAGAGTACCACCTGTATCACTACATATAGAGCACCTCCTGTATCACTACATAAAGAGCACCTCCTGTATCACTACATAAAGAGCACCTCCTGTATCACTACATAAAGAGCACCTCCTGTATCACTACATAAAGAGCACCTCCTGTATCACTACATAAAGAGCACCATCACCTCCTGTATCACTACATAAAGAGCACCTCCTGTATCACTACATAAAGAGCACCTCCTGTATCACTACATAAAGAGCACCTCCTGTATCACTACATAAAGAGCACCTCCTGTATCACTACATAAAGAGCACCTCCTGTATCACTACATAAAGAGCACCATTACCTCCTGTATCACTACATAAAGAGCACCTCCTGTATCACTACATAAAGAGCACCATCACCTCCTGCAGCGCTACATAAAGCATCGCTCTCTGGGCAGGTCTCAGTTCAGTCAGTAGGTGTCTCCAGCATTGGCAGTGAATCGTTCCACTGATCTCTGACCCGAGGAGGTTTTTCAACACCGTGGGCGAGAGTCCAGCGTGTAGTGGCTTCAGCTTGCACAGGGTTTCCATGGTAACCTGTCAGGGAGAGGATTGCCGTACAAACGCAGATCAGTTACATTATAAGGCTTCAGTCATGAAGACTAAACCATTTATTTCAACAGATGGTTGTGGTTGTGTTTGGAGGCTCTGCCCAGATTGAATCTATAATACCGGTAGAAACAAATGAACATATCTACTTACATTGGTGTCTCGTGAGATCATGGAGAATATCTGAAAAGCCTAAAGAAAGAAACAAATACTGTTGATGAGGTTGTGTAGTGCTGTCTATTAGTTGATAGATAACATATCATCTACACATGTGTCTATTAGTTGATACTAGATAACATAACATCTACACATGTGTCTATTAGTTGATAGATAACATAACATCTACATATGTGTATATTAGTTCATAATTATATAACATACATAACATCTACACATGTGGCTATTAGTTCATATTAGTGCTGTCAGGCGATTAATTTTTTTTATCAAATTAATTAAGGATTTGTAATTAATTAATCTAATTAATCGCATTTTAATCGCATAACCATTTTAGGCCTGATATTCTATATTCTATAATCATATTTCAAATTGCATGTGTCCGGATGGCAGAATTCAGTACTGTATCTACAAAACCTTCTGTTTAATCATCTTCCATTTATTCATTTGCTTAGATTTTTCAGGTCTGGTAAATTTGAGCATTTAGTGTTATTCACAGTCAAAGATAAAAAAAAATTTATTGATATTCTCATTTGGTTCATTACAATGTACTCAAGTCTAGTAACAGACACAGTATTTCTGACACTGGGAATACATTCCCTGAGATCCATAGATGTCCCTAGAATCAGATACCAAGAACATGCAAATGGACCATTTAAAAAAAAGTCTGTAAATGTGTATTCTACGTTCTTATGGAATGAATGAGAAACATTTTTGCGCGTCCAAAATGAATGTTGTTGTTTACATGTTGTATGTGTCCCCTCCTTACTTCCCATTTCCCCACCTGGAAGGCACCTGATTGGATAAATGACATGCTGGTGCTCTAGTGCGACATCTAGTGGCTGAATGTCATCTATACTCAGGGGTTCCCAAAGTTTTCAGGCTGCAACCCCCCGAAATAACGGTGTCAGAGAGCCGCGACCCCCACTATTATAGGAGGTGGTTGAAACATGTGGGGGGCGAATTCACAAAGAATGGATTTAATGTCTGTCCGCTAATGTCGCACCGAAATGTATTACCTGTTTATTATGTCTATTTTATTATTCAGTATTATTGCACAATCAAAGCGGGCATGGCCACCCGCATTTCACTGTATGCCCTGATATGTATGTGACAAATAAACCACTTGAATCTTGAATCTTGAAAAAAAAACTACCAAAGCAAATTCCTTGTATGTGAAAACTACTTGGCAATAAAGACCTTTCTGATTCTGATTCTGATAAATTTCTCCATCACCGCAAATCCGCCCCTCAATTAATATCGCAGCGGGGGGCATAATTCCACGGGACAATGCATTGGTATGGTATGGTTTTGTCAATATTCCAATGTACAGTTTTGCTTGTACAGTTGTACAGTGTTCCCCACCCACCCCATCTACCCAACCTCCCCCAATGTACAGTTTTTACGTCAAATGTATATACTCTTTTCTGGACTCTTTTTGTATCACAAACAGTACTGTATTTGCAAATCTGGTATGTCATAAATGTATAGATGTAGCAGTACTGTCTATCTGTATGTCGTGTGTGTCATATATGTTATGATGAATTGAAAATGGGGGACCCTGATGTAAACTAGACGAAAGTCTTTCTAATAATAATAATAATGGCTTGGATTTATATAGCGCTCTTCATGACACCCCAGTGACCCCAGAGCGCTTACAGAGTCCATTATTCGTTCATACACAGTCATACCGGTGGTGGTAAGCTACAATTGCAGCCAGAGCTGCCCTGAGGCAGACTCACGGAAGCGTGGCGAATAATCATCCACTTTAAGAACCCCTGATCTATAGCACCATCTAGTGGCTGAATGTTATCTATAGCACCACCTAGTGGCTGAATGTTATCTATAGCACCATCTAGTGGCTGAATGTTGTATAGCACCATCTAGTGGCTGAATGTTGTATAGCACCATCTAGTGGCTGAATGTTATCTATAGCACCATCTAGTGGCTGAATGCTATCTATAGCACCTTTAATCACCTGACAAAAATGTATCATTATTGTAATTTTGCAATGCTTTTGATGAAGTGCACCGCTGACCTGTGCCGGGGAATATCTGGGCAGTCCTGGCTGTGAGAGGAGGTCCAGGATCCGTGCCGAGGGCAGGCCCTCCAGGAAGGAGGCTCCGAGCTGAGGCAGCAGGTCCGCGACGGCAGTCAGTTCTGGAGCCGACATGGTGCTGGCGTTCAGGGCCTGAGCAGCCGGCATTAACCAGTAGGACAGCTGACCAGGGAACACAGTTCAACCACTCAGACACTCATTCCTGTACAGGAATTCATCTACAAAAAAAGAAACACGGGACTCTGCACCAGGTCAGACACCAGAGGTGACTGCATGGTCCAACGTAGACTGATCACGTTTGGCCAAAACGTCCATAAAAGGGAGTCAAACATGGAACAGTCTCTCCATTTCCATAAGGGAAAGCCCCACCCTGGCTTCAACTAAACTAAATAAATGGCTGAAGACCAACCAGTCATGTGAACACATGTGACATATCTCTAGCCACTAGTATTTCTGTGTATTGCTGTTATGTATTTGTAAATTACTGTTTTTATGTGTCCTGTTTTTATGTATTTGTACATTTCTTACTGTTTCTATGAGTCCTGTTTTTATGTTTGGGACAACGGATGGAAATTAGCCTTGTGCTAAATCTGGCAATTTTTACAGCCGACCACGGAACACAGTTCAACCAATAACCAATCAGAGAGAGAGAGAGAGAGAGAGGGAGAGAGAGAGAGAGAGAGAGAGAGAGAGAGAGAGAGAGAGAGAGAGAGAGAGAGAGAGAGAGAGAGAGAGATGAGAGAGAGAGAGAGAGAGAGAGAGAGAGAGAGAGAGAGAGAGAGAGAGAGAGAGAGACCGACCCTGCCGTTGGCTCTGACGAGGCCCTGGGACAGACACTGGGCTAGTTGCTGCCAGAGAGTGGAGGACGGGGAGGACGCCTGAAGGAACGGACGCAGCTCCTCTGGATCCAGGTAACACACCAGACCTCCCAGCCTGGGGAGAGAGAGGGGGGGGGGGGAGAGAGAAAGAGGGGGAGAGAGAGGGGGGGGGGGGGAGAGAGAGAGGGGGAGAGAGAGGGGGGGGAGAGAGAGAGAGAAAGAGAAAAATCACAGATTGGCTTCCTAACAAATCACTGTACAGCAGACCACATTCTCACCCTCAGCAGCACCCTAAACGACAACCAAATAAATAAAAGCAAAGTATACTCCTGTTTCGTTGACTTCCAAAAAGCATTTGACTCAATAGACCACCATAACACTTCCGGGATTCTGAAATCAGGGAGGAGATTGCGGGGGGTGCATATGAATGAATGTGGACGAGAGCCGTGATGTAAGTGGTTGCCGATACGGCTGTGGGGGTGCTAGAGACATGATCGAATAGACGTTTATGCGCCTCGCTCTCCTGAACACGGCGTGACCCATAACTAATCGATCAGAACTAAATCGGCAGAGAAAAAGCCCATTTTAAAGCACCTATTCCGCTTGGACATGCGCAGAGTGCCCATGGAGTCTGGACGACGCGAGATGACGCTCGAATGAATGTGGACTGTTCCATCAGAGGGGGGAGCTTCGGTGGCCATGTAAGTGGCTACAGACCGCTGCACTTAAATATAAACATTAGTCTACCTGGAGACTCAATGAGGTAATTGTAGATGTCGCCATAAGACACGTCTGGCCATTTAGTGGGATAATTTTTTCATTATCCTGTTCGGCTGGCCACCGAAGCTCCCCCCTCTGATAGAACGGTCCACATTCATTCGAGCGTCATCTCGCGTCGTCCAGACTCCATGGGCACTCTGCGCATGTCCAAGCGGAATAGGTGCTTTAAAATGGGCTTTTTCTCTGCCGATTTAGTTCTGATCGATTAGTTATGGGTCACGCCGTGTTCAGGAGAGCGAGGCGCATAAACGTCTATTCGATCATGTCTCTAGCACCCCCACAGCCGTATCGGCAACCACTTCCATCACGGCTCTCGTCCACATCCATTCATTTGACCCCCCCGCAATCTCCTCCTTGATTTCAATGTAACGCGGAAGTGTAGTGGTCTATTTGGCACGAGGGTCTGCTGTACAAACTGTTAAGATAGTGGCATTGGAGGGAAAACCTACCACCTCATAAAGTCAATGTACACCAACAACACATGTGCTGTGAGGATTGAGGAAAAACACAGACTTCTTTCCTCAACGCCGTGGGGTTAGACAGGGGTGCAGTTTGAGTCCAACCCTCTTCAACATATATACATAAATTAACTGGCAAAAACATTGGAACAAACTGCAGCACCTGGGCATCCCCCTAGCAAACACAGAAGTCAAATGCCTACTGTTTGCAGATGACCTGGTGCTGCTGTCCCCACAAAAGAAGGGCTACAGCAGCACCTTGACCTTCTGCACAAATTCTCCCAGACATGGGCACTGACAGTAAATCTAACCAAAACTAAAGTTATGATATTCCAAAAAAGACCCAGCCTACAACAACACAAATTCCTCCTAGACACAATTGCCCTAGAACACACAAAAAACTATGCCTACATCAGTGCTACAGGGAACTTCAAACAAGCTGTGAACGACCTGAGAGACAAAGCAAGAAGGGCTTTTTATGCTATCAAAAGGAACATCAAGCTAGACCTTCCAATTAAAATCTGGTTCAAAATATTAGACTCTGTCATAGAACACATTTCCCTGTATGGTTGTGAAGTCTGGGGCCCACTTGCAAACCAAGATTTCACCAAATGGGACAAACACCCAATTGAGACTCTGCATGCAGAATTTGGCTGATCCCATTCTCCGCACCCAACGGAAAACACCAAATAATGCATGCAGAGCAGAACTAGGAAGATACCCACTAATTATCAAAATCCAAAAAAGAGCATTTAAATTCTATAATCACCTAAAAGAAAGTGACCCAGACACACTCCACAACATAGCCCTCACCCACAGAGAGACCCTCGATAGATGCCCACTCAGCCAGATGGTTCTGGGACTCTGCTCACAAACACAAGCAGAGCCACCAGACAGAAACCACACTGGACTAAACCAAATTATAAGAAAACAAAAAGAAAACTATCTGACACATTGGAAAGAATCAACCCAAAACCAGAGCAAATTGAAATGCTATTTGACCCTAAACAGAGAGTACACAGTGGCAGAATACCTGAGCACTGTGACTGACCCAAAACTAAGAAGATCCTTGACTAGGTACAGACTCAGCGAGCACAGCCTAGCCATCGAGAAAGGCCGCCATAGGCAGACCTGGCTCCCAAGAGAAGACAGACTATGCACACAATAAGAGGTGGAAACTAGGGCTGTCTTAAATACTTTGAAGCTTCGAAGCTTCGTTCGATGGGCATGGGATTCGAATATGAAAATAAAATTTGAATCTATTAAAAAAAATAAAAAAAATAAATTTGTCTTTTTTTTGTTGTTGTGCAAAATCAACTCTGCCTCTCTTTGTTAACACAATGGGACGAACAACGGATATATACGTGTTTCGATTCCACCCGTTGTGGACAGAAGCACGGATATATCCGTGGCAAGTTGTTTTGGCCTTTATTCCATTTTAATAACTATTCAAGGTCGCCGAGCTGCACTGCAGATGTACCCTACTCTTTGAATTCGCCAAAGTGCAATACCGGCCAGATCCTCTTAGGGGCGCTGTCACGATAATGCAGTGTGCCCTGTGGCTGAACGGAGCATTATTTTTTTTGACTTTCAATGGAGTTTTCAGTTAGCTGGATTCTGGATGTGCAGCTTGTAGCTTGGATTACGTTTTGGATCGCGGATTTCATATTGCAATAAGGGGATTTATCATCAGCCAATGGACATATCGATCTACAGATGGCTATCGATAACGGGGAAATGCTCTGGGGGGATCCAACCGGCTCATGGTAAGATCTTTTTCACGTAAATTACAGCCCGATCGAGCCTTGTTATGATACGATACGATCAGCCTATGTGGCTACTTAGATGAACACGGTTATTGGTAATCAATAATAAGAAACGATGTCCCCCGCCCTCCCCCACCCCCCCCCCCCCCCCTTTCATGCATACATGCTTGAGGATCATGCCGATCATATGCAGTTTGTATCTGTATAACGGAAATGCCATTGGATATAACGGTAGTAGCTATTAGCCCTTTATCTCGCCTTCCAGGAAATATCCCAGCCGAAATCCCTTATAACGCTTATATTCACGGCGCTATAAAATGAGAACGTATTGATGATTTTTTTTCCCTTTAAGCCATTTTGAAGGGACGGTTTATGGTCTCGATTGACAATGAGAATGGACAGATAGCAATACTATAAAGTATAGATTTAGCTCTACAAACAGCCCCAAGTCTGTTTACATTTGCTGGTCCTCTTAAGTGATATTAGACGCATCCCATGGCCCAGAATGTGTTAATTACAACAAGCAATGCTGTTTGTTATTTAAGATGAGGTCGGACTCAGCACTGACAGATTTGTGCTGCTTTTAAAAAGCCTCAGATGACGGCTTACAATATTTCATGAAAGCAAAGTGTTTCGTTTGTCTAAGATTTTAAAAGGTTTAAAGTTTACAGCACTGACAAAGTTGAACAAAGTGCTGTACAAGTCCCACAACAACAACAAAAAATAAAAATAATTTAAAAAATTTTCTTTTCTTTTTTTTTAATCTCGAAGCTTCGAATTAAAATCGAATCTCGGCCCGAAGCTCCGAATTCCAAAAAAAAACATATACTTCCCACAAATTGCAAACACCCAAAGAGACTTTGGAAACATGGACAATAACTCAAAACTCCCATACCTCCTGGGAGAAATAAAACAATGTGCAAACACAGCAGCAAGATTTGTGAGCTGCTGTGACAAGAAAAGGACATCCAATGGAATACAACCACCAATAAGACTGTCACTCGTACAAAGAAATTCCTTCTGTAATGTACTGATTTCTTTTGATTTCTCTGTTCAATTGTTTTGTTTTGTTTGGCTTTGCAATGTAAACGTATGTTTCCCATGTCAATAAAGCCCATTTGAATTGAATTGAATTGAATTGAGAGAGAGATGGAGAGAGAGACAGGGAGAGAGAGAGGGAGAAAGAGAGAAAGAGAGAGATGGAGAGAGAGAAAGATGGAGAGAGAGAGACAGAGACAGAGAGAGAGAGAGAGAGAGAGACGAGAGAGAGAGAAGAGAGAGAGAGAGAGAGAGAGAGAGAGAGAGAGAGAGAAGAGAGAGAGAGAGAGAGACAGAGAGACAGAGGAGACAGAGAGTGAGAGAGAGAGAGAGAGAGAGAGAGAGGGAGACAGAGAGACAGAGAGAGAGAGTCGGAGAGAGAGAGAAAGATGGAGAGAGACAGAGAGAGAGAGAGACAGAGACAGAGACAGACAGAGTGAGAGAGAGAGAGAGAGAGAGAGAGAGAGTAGAGAGAGAGAGAGAGAGAGAGAGAGAGAGAGAGAGAGAGAGAGAGAGAAGAGAGAAGAGATATGCTCTTGAATCCTATACACACACAGTCCAATCCAATCCACTTTATTTCTAGAGTACATTTAAAAACAACAAAGTTAACCAGAGTGCTGCACAACAAGTCAACAACAACATGAGATCAGAAACAGGGAGGTCGGGCGGCATCAGGGGGTCAGGAGAGACAGGTCAGGGTCAGGGGTCAGGGGGTCAGGAGAGACAGGTCAGGAGGTCAGGGGGTCAGGAGGTCTGGAGAGACAGGTCAGGAGGTCAGGAGGTCAGGAGGTCAGGAGGTCAGGAGGTCAGGGGTCAGGAGGTCAGGCTCTACCTCAGGATGTTGTCGGCGCTGAGGTTGGTCCTCACGGTGGACAGAGTGCGCAGCACGTGGCGTCCTCTGGTTCCGTCCAGGCTGCTGTTGCCGAGCAGCTCCACCAGAGGGCCGAGCTGAACGAGAGACGGCAGAAAATAAAGTCACGTCGTCGTCGCCACCTTTCGCTCTATATCGAATTATGAAACATGAAGAATGGAATACTTAAATCATATTTTATGTT
>NC_140166.1:57222226-57254669 GCF_963971535.1 Notolepis coatsorum | reverse complement strand
TCACGTCGTCGCCAACCTTTCGCTCTATATCGAATTATGAAACATGAAGAATGGAATACTTAAATCATATTTTATGTTATAAAGATGCAGGAGACAACTTCTGAGTTCAATAGGGTAGTTTATTACAGATATGGATCCATACAAGTATGAAGCATATTGAAATGTGAGAAGAATGGCGTATAGTCGAGAACATTCCTCTGATCTAATGTGAGTTACATTCAGAACTTTATTACGATTTATAACGATTCAATTCGATTACGATTATTCAGGCAACGATTCAATGCATCATGAGATCTCTTCATTTGACCACGATTCGATTCGATTAATTTTCGATACATGTTCTATCTGTTAATTCCCCAAAAATTTTTGAATACACAAATGTGGCTGGGGGAACTGATTCACTCAGCATGAATGGACTATAGGTCAATAAAAACAATACACACAAAAAGAAAAAAACATAAAAAAATAAATAATAATAAATAAATAAATAAAATGTATTCCGATTAATTTTGATTATAATTGATTCTAACATATTCAAATCGATGCATCGATTCTAACACATTCGATTAATCGATGCATCGTTACACCCCTAGTACCTTATGTATACTGTAGGCCCGTCCCAGACTAGTCGAATAGTCCACTAATCGATTGAAAGGAGCCGTAGTCGACTGCCAACCTCTTAGTCAAATACAAAATATATATATATAATTATTATAATTTTTTTTAAATCATTCTTTCCAAAAGCAAAGAGGCCTAGAAGCGTGGCTAACGCTAATGGCACGCATACCAGAGGCTAACTGCCTAAGAAAACAGGCACAGAGGCACTGAAAGAGGATTTCACCCGTCTAATGAACACACTAGACTAGACAAATATCAAGATGTATCCATCAGTGGACCAATTGCATGCTTTCGCAGAGGACAAGACGCCTTCAGTCGACTCCTTCAGACATTACTGTAAGCACCCCCCACAGCCCAAATGGAATGACCCCCCCCCCCCCCCCCCCAAAAGATAAATAATATATAATATTTTTTTTTTGCATTCGGCTATCGGCAAATTTCGGCCAATCAAAGTCGACTATACAAATCCTTAGTCGGGGACAGGCCTAGTATACTGTATACTTTACTTACTAATAGTATATATATTAATAACAGAAGTGTTATTAACCATATTTATTGTAATGTATAATATAACTGATAGGGCATACAGACCCTCAGCTACGCCTTTGATCACACTGCCTACTCGCTCAGATGCTTATATTTAAAGTTAATTGTATTGTTTACACTGCTTATTATGATCTTTACTATAATTCTATTGCCTATATTAATGTCTTTCTACTATTACCCTGCCCGTACCTGTACCCCCCCTCCCCCATGCTGCTATGACGCCTGAATTTCCCCAAGGGGATCAATAAAGGAATATCAGATCTTATCATATCATATCTTATCTTATCTTATCTTATCTTATCTTATCTTACAATAGTGACTGTACAATATCGTCACGTGAAGCGGGTTACACTGTGGGAGGGGCCTCTGGAAGTGGGAGGGGCCTCTCACCTGCTGCCAGGTGAGGTGCAGGAAGTGGGAGGGGCCTATCACCTGCTGCGAGGTGAGCTGCATGAAGTGGGAGGGGCCTCCCACCTGCTGTGAGGTGAGCTGCTGGAAGTGGGAGGAGCCTCGGGAAGTGGGAGGGGCCTCTCACCTGCTGCGAGGTGAGCTGCTGGAAGTGGGAGGAGCCTCATGAAGTGGGAGGGGCCTCTCACCTGCTGCGAGGTGAGCTGCTGGAAGTGGCTGATGGGAAGGTACGGGAGCAGAGGGAAGATGGAGGTGAGGAAGTACGGGGGCCATGTGGGCACGTCCCCCACCACGCTGGACTGCAGCAGCCGCTTCACGAAGGCTCGCTTCTGCACCGACTTGATCTCCGAGCTGTGCTCCCGGATCGCCATCAAGCTGTAACACAGGAGGCGGAGTCTCAACGTCAAGCTGTAACACAGGAGGTGGAGTCTCAACGTCAAGCTGTAACACAGGAGGAGGAGTCTCAACGTCAAGCTGTAACACAGGAGGAGGAGTCTCAACGTCAAGCTGTAACACAGGAGGAGGAGTCTCAACGTCAAGCTGTAACACAGGAGACACGAGTCTCAACGTCAAGCTGTAACACAGGAGGAGGAGTCTCAACGTCAAGCTGTAACACAGGAGGCAGAGTCTCAACGTCAAGCTGTAACACAGGAGGAGGAGTCTCAACGTCAAGCTGTAACACAGGAGGAGGAGTCTCAACGTCAAGCTGTAACACAGGAGGAGGAGTCTCAACGTCAAGCTGTAACACAGGAGGAGGAGTCTCAACGTCAAGCTGTAACACAGGAGGAGGAGTCTCAACGTCAAGCTGTAACACAGGAGGAGGAGTCTCAACGTCAAGCTGTAACACAGGAGGAGGAGTCTCAACGTCAAGCTGTAACACAGGAGGAGGAGTCTCAACGTCAAGCTGTAACACAGGAGGAGGAGTCTCAACGTCAAGCTGTAACACAGGAGGAGGAGTCTCAACGTCAAGCTGTAACACAGGAGGAGGAGTCTCAACGTCAAGCTGTAACACAGGAGGAGGAGTCTCAACGTCAAGCTGTAACACAGGAGGAGGAGTCTCAACATCAAGCTGTAACACAGGAGGAGGAGTCTCAACGTCAAGCTGTAACACAGGAGGACGAGTCTCAACGTCAAGCTGTAACACAGGAGGCGGAGTCTCAACGTCAAGCTGTAACACAGGAGGAGGAGTCTCAACGTCAAGCTGTAACACAGGAGGAGGAGTCTCAACGTCAAGCTGTAACACAGGAGGAGGAGTCTCAACGTCAAGCTGTAACACAGGAGGCACGAGTCTCAACGTCAAGCTATAACACAGGAGGCGGAGTCTCAACGTCAAGCTGTAACACAGGAGGCGGAGTCTCAACGTCAAGCTGTAACACAGGAGGAGGAGTCTCAACGTCAAGCTGTAACACAGGAGGCGGAGTCTCAACGTCAAGCTGTAACACAGGAGGAGGAGTCTCAACGTCAAGCTGTAACACAGGAGGAGGAGTCTCAACGTCAAGCTGTAACACAGGAGGAGGAGTCTCAACGTCAAGCTGTAACACAGGAGGAGGAGTCTCAACGTCAAGCTGTAACACAGGAGGAGGAGTCTCAACGTCGTCATCAAGCTGTAACACAGGAGGAGTCTCAACGTCAAGCTGTAACACAGGAGGAGGAGTCTCAACGTCAAGCTGTAACACAGGAGGACGAGTCTCAACGTCAAGCTGTAACACAGGAGGCGGAGTCTCAACGTCAAGCTGTAACACAGGAGGAGGAGTCTCAACGTCAAGCTGTAACACAGGAGGAGGAGTCTCAACGTCAAGCTGTAACACAGGAGGAGGAGTCTCAACGTCAAGCTGTAACACAGGAGGAGGAGTCTCAACGTCAAGCTGTAACACAGGAGGAGGAGTCTCAACGTCAAGCTGTAACACAGGAGGCACGAGTCTCAACGTCAAGCTGTAACACAGGAGGCGGAGTCTCAACGTCAAGCTGTAACACAGGAGGAGGAGTCTCAACGTCAAGCTGTAACACAGGAGGAGGAGTCTCAACGTCAAGCTGTAACACAGGAGGAGGAGTCTCAACGTCAAGCTGTAACACAGGAGGAGGAGTCTCAACGTCAAGCTGTAACACAGGAGGACGAGTCTCAACGTCAAGCTGTAACACAGGAGGCGGAGTCTCAACGTCAAGCTGTAACACAGGAGGAGGAGTCTCAACGTCAAGCTGTAACACAGGAGGAGGAGTCTCAACGTCAAGCTGTAACACAGGAGGAGGAGTCTCAACGTCAAGCTGTAACACAGGAGGCACGAGTCTCAACGTCAAGCTATAACACAGGAGGCGGAGTCTCAACGTCAAGCTGTAACACAGGAGGCGGAGTCTCAACGTCAAGCTGTAACACAGGAGGAGGAGTCTCAACGTCAAGCTGTAACACAGGAGGCGGAGTCTCAACGTCAAGCTGTAACACAGGAGGAGGAGTCTCAACGTCAAGCTGTAACACAGGAGGAGGAGTCTCAACGTCAAGCTGTAACACAGGAGGAGGAGTCTCAATGTCAAGCTGTAACACAGGAGGAGGAGTCTCAACGTCAAGCTGTAACACAGGAGGAGGAGTCTCAACGTCGTCATCAAGCTGTAACACAGGAGGAGTCTCAACGTCAAGCTGTAACACAGGAGGAGGAGTCTCAACGTCAAGCTGTAACACAGGAGGACGAGTCTCAACGTCAAGCTGTAACACAGGAGGCGGAGTCTCAACGTCAAGCTGTAACACAGGAGGAGGAGTCTCAACGTCAAGCTGTAACACAGGAGGAGGAGTCTCAACGTCAAGCTGTAACACAGGAGGAGGAGTCTCAACGTCAAGCTGTAACACAGGAGGAGGAGTCTCAACGTCAAGCTGTAACACAGGAGGAGGAGTCTCAACGTCAAGCTGTAACACAGGAGGCACGAGTCTCAACGTCAAGCTGTAACACAGGAGGAGGAGTCTCAACGTCAAGCTGTAACACAGGAGGCGGAGTCTCAACATCAAGCTGTAACACAGGAGGCGGAGTCTCAACGTCAAGCTGTAACACAGGAGGAGGAGTCTCAACAGCAAGTTGTAACACAGGAGGAGGAGTCTCAACGTCAAGCTGTAACACAGGAGGCACGAGTCTCAACGTCATCATCAAGCTGTAACACAGGAGGAGGAGTCTCAACGTCAAGCTGTAACACAGGAGGAGGAGTCTCAACGTCAAGCTGTAACACAGGAGGCGGAGTCTCAACGTCAAGCTATAACACAGGAGGAGGAGTCTCAACGTCAAGCTGTAACACAGGAGGAGGAGTCTCAACGTCAAGCTGTAACACAGGAGGAGGAGTCTCAACGTCAAGCTGTAACACAGGAGGAGGAGTCTCAACGTCAAGCTGTAACACAGGAGGAGGAGTCTCAACGTCAAGCTGTAACACAGGAGGCACGAGTCTCAACGTCAAGCTGTAACACAGGAGGCGGAGTCTCAACGTCAAGCTGTAACACAGGAGGAGGAGTCTCAACGTCAAGCTGTAACACAGGAGGAGGAGTCTCAACGTCAAGCTGTAACACAGGAGGAGGAGTCTCAACGTCGTCATCAAGCTGTAACACAGGAGGAAGAGTCTCAACGTCAAGCTGTAACACAGGAGGCGGAGTCTCAACGTCAAGCTGTAACACAGGAGGAGGAGTCTCAACGTCGTCATCAAGCTGTAACACAGGAGGAGGAGTCTCAACGTCAAGCTGTAACACAGGAGGAGGAGTCTCAAGGTCAAGCTGTAACACAGGAGGAGGAGTCTCAACGTCAAGCTGTAACACAGGAGGCACGAGTCTCAACGTCGTCACACTTCCTGGATTAAACATGGAAATCAGCTACATTTTCTGATTTGTTTTTGTTTCGTTTGTTCGTACTGTAGTGTTATTTGTCATTTATTCATTTGTTTATTTATTTTTTTGCTCAATGTTGTTTTTCTTTTTTCCGTGTCTTAGGGATGTGGGGGAGGTGGGTGTCCTGGGATTGGGAGGGGGTGGGTGGGTGGGGATCTTGGGTGGGGAGGGTGGTTGAGCTGGGGAGGGGGGGGGGGGGGGTTGTAGTTGTTTATGTTTAATTTTCTATAAATATAAAGTGTGTAAATAATTTTTTTTAAATAAACAAATTTATTTTTGATCCACTTTTTCTCCTCTTTTTCAATTTTTTCTCCCATCCCAATTTAGACGTGCCAATTCTCCCCTGTCTTGAACGTTGCTCGCATGTGCCCCCCACTGGTCGGCTGTAGGGAGGATAGAAGCCTTGCATCATGTGTCCCCTCCGGTACACGAGGAGGCAGCCTGTCACATCTTTTCACCTGCTAGCGCGGACTCATTGGCGAGGTGTAACGTGTGGGAGGCTCACACTACCCCCGCCACTTCCTGTCTCTGCTGCGCAGGCGTCTCCCAACCGACCTGTAGGAGTCGCTGTCCACAACGTCCAGATTACCACCCATCGACTTCCCACCCTCTAACTCTGCCAATTGAGTCAGTATGACGGCCGGCCCAAGCCGGAGGCAACGCCGACAGCCGGAGTCGAACCCGGTGTCTCGTGCGTTGGTGACGAGCGCAATGTCCGCTGCGCCACCCAGCCGCCTTAAATAAACAAATTTATAAAAAATAAAAATGGAAATTGAACCTCCATTTGTCTTGACACTTGACCACTTTGACACTTGTGATTGGAGGATCGAGCTAAAGAGGGCGGGGTTTGAGCCAGGGTTCACCACTCACACGCTGTCGTTGACCAGCAAGGAGGCGGGGAAACTCATGATGTCAGAGACCGACATGAAGGGCAGGAACTGGGACAGGTCCACGAAGAGGTCAGGGGTCACGCGCGGGAACTTGTGGATGAAGGCAGCGGTCATGGTCTCCATGGCCTGCACCTCCTTCTGGGAGGCCTGCAGGAAACAGCGTTCAAGTGGGAGAACTTAAACTTTAAGTCTTAAAGGAAGAAGATAGATGAGCATTTCCTCCCTGGCGTTCAGTCGAAAGATATCCAGCTGCAACGCTAGCCTAGTTTAGCACAGATGAAGGGAAGTGGATACGGACCAGCTAGCCTAGCTTTTGGTCAAAAACACCTCTCCTGGAGTTTTAAGCTATAGGCTAGTGGTCCATATCTGCTTCCATTCATTTGTACTAAGCTAGGCTAGCTTACAGCCGTATAGCTTTCTACTGAACGCACAGAGAGGACACTGGTGTCCATCTTCTTGTCTGTCTCTGGAGAAGACGGGCATGTTCTTTTAACCTTTAACCATGCAGTGCAATCAGATAAACTGGATACAAGAACACAGTACAGACTAGGTACCAAATGACATAGTTGTTACATTGTATCAAGTATCAATTTATTGCACAGCGTCTGCCATTATATTGACAGAATAGGTTTTTCAAACAAACCTGGGCGGTTTCAACATGAAGCTGGTCCCAACTCTGATGCATGTGAGACAGGAATCTCTTCACGGCGTCCTTCTCTGCAGACATCACCAGCGTGCGGATGGTCTCTCCTGGCATCTGCAGATACTCCTGTTGAGACAGAGCAGGGCCTCCAGAAACACAGAGTCACGCCACCTCTCCTGCTGTACAGGGTTGTCTATCAATACGAGGTCAGGTGGTAACAGGGTTGCAGGTCAGGTGGTAACAGGGTTGTAGGTCAGGTGGTAACAGGGTTGTAGGTCAGGTGGTAACAGGGTTGTAGGTCAGGTGGTAACAGGGTTGTAGGTCAGGTGGTAACAGGGTTGTAGGTCAGGTGGTAACAGGGTTGTAGGTCAGGTGGTAACAGGGTTGCAGGTCAGGTGGTAACAGGGTTGCAGATTGATTGATTGATTGATTGAAAAGTGTATTAACAGATTGCAGAATGGGTACAGTACAGTACAGCTCAATACATACAATTGTTAAGGGGATGCAGACCAGAGAAAGACTTTCGTTTTGTTTACATCAGGGTCCCCCATTTTCAATTCATCATAACATATGACATACATGACATACAGATAGACAGTACTGCTACATCTATACATTTATGACATATCAGATTTGCAAATACAGTACTGTTTGTGATATAAAAAGTGTCCAGAAAAAGAGTGTATATACATTTGACGTAGAAACTGTACATTGGAGGAGGTTGGGTGGGTGGGGTGGGGTTGGGTGGGTGGGGGCTGTACATTGGAGGTGGGGGGCGGGGGGGGTTTGGGTAGGGGGGGGGGGGGGGCACTGTACACTGTACATTGGAATACTGACAAAGCCATACTTGGTCATTTACTGTACAACTGGGTTAGGACATTTGTAGGGGCCAGTTTCGAATTGCAGTCTCCCGTAGGTGTTCTTTGAGAGTGTTTTTGAAAGTGGGTAGTGATTCACATTCCTTTACGGCTGTGGGTAGGGCGTTCCACATTGATGTGGCATAATTGCGAAACGTGTTTAGTCCCTTGTTTGAGCCGAATCTGGGTTTAACATGATTTGTGGAGCTCCCTCTGGTGTTGTGATCGTGGTATTCACTGACCTTTGGGAAGTATTTTGACATGTACATGGGTACCTTGGTCGTGTAGTGTATCTTGTAGACCAGGCCCATTGCAAGTTGCTGTACTCTGTCGTCTACTCTAAGCCATCCTAGGTTGTCAAAGTGGGCAGGGGTGAGGTGGGTTCTAGGAGTGAGGTCAAGCAGTAGTCCGACCAGTTTGTTTTGTGCTGTTTGTAATCTTGTTTTTAGCGCCTTTGAGGTGCTTTGGTACCATGAGGTGCAAGCATAGTCGTAGTAGGTCAGGTGGTAACAGGTCAGGTGGTAACAGGGTTGCAGGTCAGGTGGTACAGGTCAGGTGGTAACAGGGTTGCAGGTCAGGTAGTACAGGTCAGGTGGTAACAGGGTTGCAGGTCAGGTGGTACAGGTCAGGTGGTAACAGGGTTGCAGGTCAGGTGGTAACAGGGTTGCAGGTCAGGTGGTACAGGTCAGGTGGTAACAGGGTTGCAGGTCAGGTGGTAACAGGGTTGCAGGTCAGGTGGTACAGGTCAGGTGGTACAGGTCAGGTGGTAACAGGGTTGCAGGTCAGGTGGTAACAGGGTTGTAAGTTCTGCATGGCTCAGTACCTGCATCAGAACTCTGAGGGCAGAGGAGTTGTCTTCTTGTTGAATGAGGTCCCACAGGATTGGCTGATGTGAAAATGGACACATGTGATTCACTGGTTAGAAACAGTGTGTGTGTGTGTGTGTGTGTGTGTGTGTGTGTGTGTGTGTGTGTGTGTGTGTGTGTGTGTGTGTGTGTGTGTGTGTGTGTGTGTGTGTGTGTGTGTGTGTGTGTGTGTGTGTGTGTGTGTGTGTGTGTGTGTGTGTGTGTGTGTGTGTGTGTGTGTGCTTTCAGCACCACGGACAGCTCAACATAGAATCAAGACAAACAATTCCCTTCGTAAAAAACTGAAACAATTAAATTGTTGCTTCGAAATGAGAAGCCTCCGGGAGAGGCTAAATGACTAAATGTAAAATGTAAATTGAATAGCACTATTAGTCTAGATGGAAACATAGGTCACATGGTCTGGATTTTTTTTCGCCACCTGTTTTTTCTTAATCCTTGAAGTGTCTATTTTAAGATTTTAACAGGTAACAGGTTGAAATAATGTCCCATGGGGTTTATTTTTAACCATGAATGAAAAAGAAGACAGCATCACTTTTGAAGTTAACAACATATGGAGACAAATTAAAACATTTCCCCAAACAATATTGACCCAAGGAATTGGATGATCCTCCTCTACCAGCATGACCAACCTCTCTATATACTGATGATCCTCCTCTACCAGCATGACCAACCTCTATATACTGATGATCCTCCTCTACCATGTCAGCATGACCAACCTCTATATACTGATGATCCTCCTCTACCATGTCAGCATGACCAACCTCTATATACTGATGATCCTCCTCTACCATGTCAGCATGACCAACCTCTATATACTGATGACCCTCCTCTAACATGCCAGCAGGATCAACCTCTATATACTGATGATCCTCCTCTAACATGCCAGCAGGATCAACCTCTATATACTGATGATCCTCCTCTAACATGCCAGCAGGATCAACCTCTATATACTGATGATCCTCCTCTAACATGCCAGCAGGATCAACCTCTATATACTGATGACCCTCCTCTAACATGTCAGCATGACCAACCTCTATATACTGATGATCCTCCTCTACCATGTCAGCATGACCAACCTCTATATATTGATGATCCTCCTCTACCATGTCAGCATGACCAACCTCTATATACTGATGATCCTCCTCTACCATGTCAGCATGACCAACCTCTATATACTGATGATCCTCCTCTACCATGTCAGCATGACCAACCTCTATATACTGATGATCCTCCTCTACCATGTCAGCATGACCAACCTCTATATACTGATGACCCTCCTCTAACATGCCAGCAGGATCAACCTCTATATACTGATGATCCTCCTCTAACATGCCAGCAGGATCAACCTCTATATACTGATGATCCTCCTCTACCATGTCAGCAGGATCAACCTCTATACCTCGACCACAGCACTGGCACCTTGGCATCGCAAGCTGATAAATGTGTCTGAACTGGCCTTGAGTCTCTGGGTCCTGAGTACTGCAGCACTCTGCTGGGATACTATGTATTTTCTGGGGAAGAATGTACCAGCGCCTTCAAAGGCAAGGGATTCCTTGAAGAAGTTGCAGAAGAACCCTAGGTTCCAGAAGGCTTTCAGTCATCTTGGTGCATTATGGCTGGTGACAGATGAGCTCCAACAGGAGGTGGAGTCCTTCACTTGCATTATGGATGGCCATGGTCGCATGAAGTCAGTTGATGCTGTGCGGGCCAAGATGCTGCAGAAAATGATGGGTGCTGATAAAGTCCTGGATGCAAAATCCAAAGTAGACCTTGATCGCCTGCCTCCTCCCAAGGTCTGTCTCATCCCACATGTACAGCGAGTCAACTTCAGAGTTGCCTGCTATACAAAAGGGCAGACCAGCCAATATTTGAGATGCCCAAACCCTATGATCAGGATATGGGCTTGGAGAAGATGATGGATGGGGGGGTGTTAGAGCCTGTCTGGACGATTGGACCCATCCTCCCTCCTTTTCTTGTTGAGGTACTGGCCCAGAAAGCGGAGTCAGAAGAGCAAGAAGCTCTTAATAAGGAGGCAGATTATGCAAAACATAAAGTGGATGAGGAGGATGGAGAGTATGAGTGTGATGAGGATGGAGATTGGAGAGATAGACTTTGACGATCTCTTTGATGATGATGATGATGATGATGATGATGATGATGATGATGATGATGATTAGTAGTTTAGGTTTTAATGTTGTGCCAACAGAGAAGATGTACTGTATAGTACTTTGTTTGAACCTTAACAAAACATATTTCACTGGATTTCAAATTGTATAGGAAAATGTGTTAATTTGTCTATGTAGGACGAATTAGTCTTTTCACATTAGTCTTCCACTTTTGGCCTTGTTTACACAAAATCTACAATATTCAGGGCATAACATCATGATACAATCTTTATTGACATTGTATTTCCTCATCTGATGGACTACATTTGAGTAAAGTGGGAAAATAGAGATGTGATCTAAACATTTTCAGCTTTTTTTGCATTTTCTTGTCCTGAAATAGAATCAAGATGTGTTTGAATCTTAAAAAGAACAAGTTTACTGAATTCCTTGGGTCAATATTGTTTGGGGGAAATGTTTTAATTTGTCTCTATATGTTGCTGTTTTCTTTTTCTTATTTTTCAGGTTTTCGTTCAGGATAGCTGTAGTAAAGGGTTAAAAATAAACCCCATGGGACATTATTTCAACCTGTTACACAAAAAATCCAGACCATGTAGGTGGACCTATGTTTCCATCTAGACTATATGTGTTATGTATCAACTATTAGTCTGCATTGAATAGCACTATGTGTTATGTATCAACTATTAGTCTGCATTGAATACCACTATGTGTAACAGCTTAACCTAGAATGGGTGCTCATTGGAGCACATATCTGCGGCATGCTATATAGTTGGTCATAAATATTGAATGATGGACGTATGGCATGCTATAGTTGGTCCTAAATATTGAATGAAGGCCGTATGATATGTACACGTTATGTTTTATGGTCGTCTCTTGTGGCCTTTTCAGGATGTATGTGAGTCACAAGTGCTTTCATGCAGTTTGTGGTTTTCCTTGAGGTTGATCACTGTGTGTTGTATGAACTGTCCGGTCAGTCATCCCTGGCCATAAGACGACATACATTGGTATTTGTTTGTATACAAAGCCAACTTACATAAGCACTTTGCTCATTCAACCAAGAGGTGGACGTTACAATCTGAGGTCACAGGATGTCTCGTTTTAGGCCCTCATTGGCTGCTCTTTCAGCGCCACAGACCACTCGCACCCTCTCTCCTCTCCTTTTCACTCTGCCTGAAGTGAGCTGTCCATGGTGTTTACAATGATTGTGCTTAACTTTCAGCACCACGGACAGCTCACATCAGGCTCCCCCTCATCTCGCCTCTCCTCTCCTCTCCTCTCCTCTCCTCTCCTCTCCTCTCCTCTCCTCTCCTCTCCTCTCCTCTCCTCTCCTCTCCTCTCCTCTTCTGTCCTCTCCTCCTCTCCTCTCCTTTCCTCCTCTCCTCTCTTCTCCTCATCTCTCCTCTCCTCTCCTCTCCTCTTCACTCTTCTCCTCTCCTCGTCTCTCCTCGTCTCTCCTCTCCTCTCCTCTCCTCTCCTCTCCTCTCCTCTTCACTCCTCTCCTCTCCTCTCCTTGTCTCTCCTCTCCTCTTCTCTCCTCTCCTCTCCTCTCCTCTCCTCTCCTATCCTCGTCTCTCCTCTCCTCTTCACTCCTCTTCACTCCTCTCCTCTCCTCCTCACCTCTCCTCTCCTCTTCACTCCTCTTCACTCCTCTCCTCTCCTCTCCTCTCCTCTCCTCTCCTCTCCTCTCCTCTCCTCCTCACCTCTCCTCTCCTCTTCACTCCTCTCTTCTCCTCTCCTCCTCACCTCTCCTCTCCTCTCCTCTCCTCTTCACTCCTCTCCTCTCCTCCTCACTCCTCTCCTCTCCTCTCCTCTCCTCTCCTCTCCTCTCCTCTTCACTCCTCTCCTCTCCTCCTCACTCCTCTCCTCTCCTCTCCTCTCCTCTCCTCTCCTCTCCTCTCCTCTTCACTCCTCTCCTCTCCTCTCCTCTCCTCTCCTCTTCACTCCTCTCCTCTTCACTCCACTCCTCTCCTTGCCTCTCCTCCTCTCCTCTTCTCTCACCTCATCTCCTCTCCTCTCCTCGTCTCTCCTCTCCTCTTCACTCCTCTCCTCTCCTCTCCTAGTCTCTCTTCTCCTCTTCTCTCCTCCTCTCCTCTCCTCTCCTCTCCTCTTCACTCCTCTCCTCTCCTCTCCTCCTCACTCCTCTCCTCTCCTCTCCTCTCCTAGTCTCTCCTCTCCTCTTCTCTCCTCCTCTCCTCTCCTCTCCTCTTCACTCCTCTCCTCTCCTCTCCTCTCCTCTCCTCTCCTCTCCTCTCCTCTCCTCTCCTCCTCACTCCTCTCCTCTCCTCTCCTCTCCTCTCCTCTCCTCTCCTCTCCTCTTCACTCCTCTCCTCTCCTCTCCTCTCCTCTCCTCTCCTCTCCTCTCCTCTCCTCCTCACTCCTCTCCTCTCCTCTCCTCTCCTCTCCTCTCCTCTCCTCTCCTCTTCACTCTCCGGGGGTCTAATGCGAGCTGTCCGTGGTGCTGAAAGAGCGGGAGGGGAATTGCTTAAGCCGTTTCAATTGTTTGGATGTCAGCAGGGGGGGGGGGGGGGGCCCTTTGGGGGGGCGGAGGAAGCAGGTGAACCATGCGTGTTGTGTCGGGTGCCTTACGCTGAAGCAGCTGAGGAGGTCCTCTTTAACCGCGGAGCTCTGCTCCGTGCGCAGGAAGGTCCTCACCGTGTGGAGCACGCTCAGGGCCGCCTCGCGCCGCAGCGGGGCCAAGAACGAGGTGTTGTCCAGGAGGCTGGACAACAGGATGGCCTGGCCCAGCCCCTGCCTGGCCTCTCCCTCCCCCTCCTCCAGCCCGGAGGAGAGCCCCACCACGAAGTCCAGCAGCCTCAACACGTAGCCCACCGCCCCCACCCAGCCCCCGCGCCCCCCGCCGCCCTCCACCTCGCACACGCTCAGCCTGCGCAGGGCTTCCACCAGCAGCGGGCCCGGGTCCGCGCACAGCTGCGCCGTGTCGAAGTCGTAGGGCGCCGGGAGCGTGTCGAAGAACCGCTGCAGGAAGCACTTGCCGTCGCCCTCCTCCGGTTCCGCTCCTTCCGGGTCGGCGCAGAGGTCGGCGAGCCCGGGGTGGTAGAGCGAGGCGTTGCGACAGACGTACTCCCTCAGGCCGCGCGCGCCACCGCAGAGCTCCAGGAGGGTGGCGTTGGCGAAGTCACGCGCGGCCCAAGTCTTGTAGTGACAGGGTTCCTCGGGGGCGTCGACGTGGGAGGAGTTGTGGAGTCTGGCGCAGTACTCTGAGGCCCAGCGGCCTTCTGGGAGGAGGGGGCGCGGCGGGTCGGGGGGGCGGCCCTCTGGGAGGGGGGGGCGTGGCGTGTCGTGGGGCTCGCCCCCGCCACACAGAGACGAGACCAGGACAGAGTCGTTGGGCAGGAAGCAGCGTCTGAAGTCCTGGGCGTTGAGGGCCCGGCGGCCCAGCTGGGACAGACAGTCGGGTCCTGGACGCACCGGGTCAGGTTCTGGGGCCTCCGGGGCCGACAGCTGCACACACAGGGCGGCGATACTGGACTGGTTGAAGTAACTATAGTCCTTTGTCATCGCTATCTGCAGAGAGTACATTCAACGTTTGGAAATGGGAGGAAAAGTCAATGGAAGCAGTGAGAAACAACACCTGTGCTAAATATACCACTAAATATACCAGATATACTACTAAATATACCACTAAATATAGATATACCACTAAATATACCAGATATACTACTAAATATACCAGATATACTACTAAATATACCACTAAATATACCAGATATACCACTAAATATACCAGATATACTACTAAATATACCACTAAATATAGATATACCACTAAATATACCAGATATACTACTAAATATACCAGATATACTACTAAATATACCACTAAATATACCAGATATACCACTAAATATACCAGATATACTACTAAATATACCACTAAATATACCAGATATACCACTAAATATACCAGATATACTACTAAATATACCACTAAATATAGATATACCACTAAATATACCAGATATACTACTAAATATACCAGATATACTACTAAATATACCACTAAATATAGATATACCACTAAATATACCACTAAATATAGATATACCACTAAATATACCACTAAATATAGCTATACCACTAAATATACCAGATATACTACAAAATATACCACTAAATATAGATATACCACTAAATATACCAGATATACTACTAAATATACCACTAAATATAGATATACCACTAAATATACCACTAAATATAGATATACCACTAAATATACCACTAAATATAGCTATACCACTAAATATACCAGATATACTACAAAATATACCACTAAATATAGATATACCACTAAATATACCAGATATACTACAAAATATACCACTAAATATAGATATACCACTAAATATACCAGATATACTACAAAATATACCACTAAATATAGATATACCACTAAATATACCAGATATACTACAAAATATACCACAAAATATAGATATACCACTAAATATACCACTAAATATACCAGATATACTACAAAATATACCACTAAATATAGATATACCACTAAATATACCACTAAATATAGATATACCACTAAATATACCACTAAATATACCAGATATACTACAAAATATACCACTAAATATAGCTATACCACTAAATATACCACTAAATATAGCTATACCACTAAATATACCACTAAATATAGCTATACCGGGGAGCTCCAGTAGCTCACCACGTACCGCGAGCGCTATTTCGGCGCCGGGGACAACCGTGCTCGTCACGGATCTGGGGTTTAGCGAGTTCGAATCCCGGACTGCAGCCGTGCCTTTCCCAGAGTGTCTTCCCCCCCATCTGAACCCTTTCAGCCTGTTTCTGTCGGTCATCCTTGACCAGAATAAATGCGATAAACGTATAAAAGAGCCAGGGGAATGGCCAAAGTTTAAAAAAAAATATATAGCTATACCACTAAATACAAATATACCACTAAATATACCACTAAATATAAATATACCACTAAATATAACATTTAGTAAACACGCTGCACACTTTTAGCAAGCACTATTGGGCCAATCAGTTAGATTTAAAGGGATATTTCACTCAGCAGAACTCAGCAGTCTTGTCAGGGTTAGGGTTATCTACACGTAAGCGACCACTGCTGTCACCACTCCTCCCAGGTGTCAGGCTCCTCAGGGGTCTAAAAATCATACTTCTAAATGATTCTGTGTAATATATGTTCCTGTGTCAACGCAGTGAAACGGCGAACCTTAAAAAAGCCTGTTGTATTCGATCCCCGTCGCTGATCTAAAGAGAATGTAAACCCTGTCTCACCTGGTGAGCTCGCTGCATCCAGAAGGAGGAGTTGGCACAGACTGTGTTGTTGAACTCGTAGGCGAAGAACTCGCTGCAGATGTGGACCCACAGGTAGTCGTCCTCGGCCGCGGACAGGTACCAGGCTGCGTCCGAGCAGGTGGCGTGCAGGTCCAGTCCCAGGCGGCCCGCCGCCAGGTCCACGGAGCCATTGTCCCCATCGAACAGGTTACAGTAGAGGTACACCGTGAAGTTGGACACGCCCGTCAGACCCGGGATGGAGGCGTTGCAGGCCGCCTCCAGGATCTCCGTCGAGGCGAAGGACTCCTCCCTCTGGCCGTCTCTGTCTCCGTCCGCTCGCTCTGCCCTGGGCTGGTTGAGGCGGGAGCGGCGTGCTGGAGGAGAGAGGTCTGGAGGAAAGAGGTCTGGAGGAGAGAGGTCTGGAGGAAAGAGGTCTGGAGGAGAGAGGTCTGGAGGAGGGAGGAGGTCTGGAGGAGAGAGGTCTGGAGGAGGGAGGTGTGGAGGAGGGAGGTCTGGAGGAGAGAGGTGTGGAGCAGGGAGGTGTGGAGCAGGGAGGTGTGGAGCAGGGAGGTCTGGAGGAGAGAGGTCTGGAGGAGAGAGGTCTGGAGGAGGGAGGTCTGGAGGAGGGAGGAGGTCTGGAGGGTGTTTTCTCCTGAGGATAATGTGGGGTGCTGGCGGGGCAGAGCGGGGTGCTGGAGGGGCAGAGCGGGCTGCTGGCGGGGCAGAGCGGGGTGCTGGCGGGGCAGAGCGGGGTGCTGGAGGGGCAGAGCGGGGTGCTGGAGGGGCAGAGCGGGGTGCTGGAGGGGCAGAGCGGGCTGCTGGAGGGGCAGAGCGGGGTGCTGGTCTGGGCCTCCCGTCCTCAGCCTCGGCGGAGGGACAGGACAGGAAGGGAGGGGTGCTTGGGAGACCCTGTGAGCTGAGGCCGAGAGCCTGAGTGTTCCAGGTGACGTTATGTTTGATCCCCCTGAGGGCAGACGAGGGAGACCATGACGGAAGATCTATCTATCTATCTATCTATCTATCTATCTATCTATCTATCTATCTATCTATCTATCTATCTATATATCGATCGATCGATCTATCTATCTATCTATCTATCTATCTATCTATCTATCTATCTATCTATCTATCTATCTATCTATCTATCTATCTATCTATCTATATATCTATCTATCTATCTATCTATCTATCTATCTATCTATCTATCTATCTATCTATCTATCTATCTATCTATCTATCTATCTATCTATCTATCTATCTATCTATCTATCTATCAGTACAAAGCTACTTTGACTTTGATTACGTGTGGCTGCTCTTTCCCACACAAAGATTGTAAAATTAAAAAAACAGAATGGAAATATTGTGCTTTCTAATGTTCTTGTAATTATTTGAGGACGTACTGTAATGATATAATGGTGTCTTACCATAGGATGAGCTGCCTCAGGTCCCCTGTAGAAAGATGTAAATCACAGAGGAATCAGGTCAGGAATGAATGATGGAAACAGGCCTCTTGCAACTTACAGTAAAGCCTTGTGAAACTGCAGAGCGCAGCAGGATAATAATAATAATAATGGATTGGATTTATATAGCGCTCTTCTCTGACTGACTGTTGCTCTGACTCAGAGCGCTTCACAGAGTCCATTATTCGTTCATACACAGTCATACCGGTGGTGGTAAGCTACAATTGCAGCCAGAGCTGCCCTGAGGCAGACTCACGGAAGCGTGGCGAATAATCAACGCCTACGGCCCCTCCGACCACCACCAACATTCATTCACATGCATACACATTCATACGAGGCAAGTAGGTTAAGTGTCTTGCCCAAGGACACAACGGCAATGGGATGGACATGGGCTTGAGCGGGATTCGAACCACCAACCCTTCGATCATTGGACGCCCCGCTCTACCCCTGAGCCACGCCGCCCCACTGGATACTGTTACTGGCATCAATGAAAAGGTGAAGAGATTACGTAACTGGCCAAGCGATTCAGGCCAGAAGGGATCCTGACATGAACATAATGATTTAAAGTAGCTTCTTCTCTCTGACTGAGCATAAGAGTTTTTCTCAATTGCTTTGGTGCATTTCTCTGATCAGAATTAAAGTTCTCATAACTGTTAGTTCAACCTCCACAACATTTTGTAATTTGTGCACATCATTTTCTCATTCCTCCGAACAAATTGCAAATGCTTTTGGACATGCATCAATTGCTTTCATACAATTCTCTGCTGTTTTATAACATTATCATTTGCTTAGGTCATGTCAGTCAAAATTAACTATACTTATATAAAACTATACCCTATAAAACTAATAGTCCTCATGTCATTGCTTGAGTCATTACATACAAAAATGTTGAACTAGTTGTCAAAATCTGTCAATTGTGGACCATGTTGTCAATCACGGCCTCACAATGGCTGAGGCAGGTCGAAGGGTGCAGCCAAATGTTGAGAGAACCACTGTCCATTCAATTATTCAAACATTTAGTCGGGAGAACGGGTGTGTATACTGGACAGTAATTCAGCACTAAACAATCTGCACTGCACTACTGCCATTGTGTCATACATGAAGCTTACAGTGGGACAAGAACTTTTTACATTTTACATTTAGACTTACACCTTTACTGCAGCACAGATTTACTGTATTGTAGTGTTACAGTAGAGATTTTCATTATGACACTGTACTGCAGCATTTTACAAGTGGGAAGCACTGTTATTGTACACTACAGTAATATGGGTTACGTGTAAAGTAGTATATATCATGTTTACTGTACATTACTGTAATTTTACTCTGCACCACATAGGATTGCAAGACAACCTCACAGAGGTGGAAGAGGGCCGCTTTTTACTCCGCAACAAGAGGAAGCCATTTGTGCAATGGTGATTGCAAACAATGCCATAAGGTTGAGAGAGATCCAAAGCGCTGTTATAGAGGATGACAATATCTTTGGAAATATTGAATCTGTTTCAATCGCTACAGTTGACAGAGTGCTCAGGAGAAATGAGATGCGCATGAAACAATTGTACAATGTGCCATTTGACCGGAACAGCGACAGAGTGAAGGAGACCAGTCACCAGTATGTACAGGTAAAACATTTATATGTTCTATGCATACTCTAATGTTCAGTGCTGTAAACTGGTTACTTTGTGTAGTGCCATGCAGTACACTTACATGACAGTTCAATAGTAGTATACTGTACAATGTGTTGTCCAAAATGCATTATGTTACACAGGAAAAGTTTGAATAATGTTTCTCTCTCTCTCCTCTGGGATAAAGCGTGTACTGGAGCTGGATGCCAGGGAACCGCTGCACACATTCATATATGTTGATGAGGCAGGTTTCAATCTGGCAAAAGGTAGAAGGCGTGGAAGGAATCGCATTGGACAGAGAGCAACCACTGATGTCCCAGGCCAACGAGGAGGGAATATTACAATGTGTGCAGCCATCTCAAAAAACGGCATTCTCACCCATATACCCCGCATTGGTCCATACAACACACAACATCTGCTGACTTTTTTAGACACTCTTTACAGGGACATAATCCCTGAGAATGAGAGGGGTCTAAATGGCGACCATCTGACCAAGTAAGTAAGTAAGTAAGTATTTATAAAGCACCTTTCATACATGTCATGTAGCTCAAAGTGCTGTACACAAACATAGGCATATATAACGATAAAGTATGTTGTTGTATGGGATAATGTGCGTTTTCACCACTCAGATCTGGTCAGACAGTGGTTTGCAGCACATGAAAGGATGCTGGTGGAATATCTCCCTCCCTACTCCCCATTCCTGAATCCAATAGAGGAGTTTTTCTCTGCCTGGAGGTGGAAGGTATATGACCGGCCTCCACATACCCAACTGGCACTGCTAGCGGCCATGGATGCAGCATGTGGTGACACTTTTGATATTCGCTGTGATGTCGATGAAAATATGTGGCCAGACAGACAGGAACGTCTGGATGTGAATGAAATATTTACAGTACTGTGTATGTTGTATGTTCCAATTCAGTTCCAATATGTACTGCAATATTACTTATTTACAGTTGTGCACAGCTCTACCCAAAGGCCAAAGGGTGTTTCTTATGTTTGTTGTAAATTAGTTTGTATTTTTCTTTTGCACAATGCTGTGAACAAATGAAAATTGCAAAGAGCATATGCAGTAAAAATTTGAAACATTCGTGTCTTGTACTCATTTACCTCACTAAATACAGCAATGTGTAACTGTAGATTTCAAATGGCTGTGCAAATAGTGTATAGTGCTGTCTTGAGCATTTTCAGAAAGTGTCACCAAGATCTGACTTTTTTGCATTGGAAAACACTTACAGAGTGAACTGTCATAACGAAAACTATCTTGTTCATAAACAATGGTGTCAGGACTTTTCATTTTGATGACAGTGACACTTTCATTGACATGATCATGAATACTTGCTTTTGAGGAATTAACTATCCATTTTGAGCAAGTGACACGCTTCTGCAGGTTATCAACTAGGTTTTGCAGTTTGTACTAATTGTTTTGAGAAATGCACTAACAGTTATGAGAACTTTAATTCTGATCAGAGAAATGCACCAAAGCAATTGAGAAAAACTGTAAAGTTCTCTCTCGTTTGTTTAAGTTGCACAGCAGTGAGTGAAGCTGATCTTCTGTAAAGTAACACTCAGTACAATATTCAAAGCTCATGACCTATTTATGACCTCTAATATGACCTCTACCTGCGTATAATTGTCAGCTGACACGTATCCCTTCTTTCATAACTGTTCCTTGACGTGAGACGTCCGAGTGTTGTTTACAAGGTGTCCGAGTGTTGTTTACAAGGTGTCCGAGTGTTGTTTACAAGGTGTCCGAGTGTTGTTCACAAGGTGTCCGAGTGTTGTTTAACCCTTTCACTGCCACACGACAGCCGGTTAACCCTTTCACTGTGACAATACAGAAGGTTAGCCCTTTACTATCACACAACCGACGGCGATGCTCCATCATTAGCGGAGCTAATGATGCTAATGATGGAGCATCGCCGTCGGTTGTGTGATAGTAAAGGGCTAACCTTCTGTTGTGTGGCAGTGAAAGGGTTAAAAGGCATCTGTGTTAAAAAAGGCAAAGCAGCGCCTCTACCACCTGAGACAACTCAGGAAATTCAGAGTATCTGGGAAGATACTCCAGTCCTTCTACTCAGGAGCTGTAGGGAGCATCTTGACTGGAAACATCACTGCCTGGTATGGAAACAGCACGGCACAGGACAAGAAGGCCCTACAGAGAGTGGTGCGCTCAGCAGAGCGTACCACAGGTATTGCACTACGACCCCTGGAGGACTTATACAATAGGAGGTGCAAATCCAGAGCCTGCAGAATAATGAAAGACCCCCACCACCCCAACAACAGCCTGTTCAAGCTGCTGCGGTCAGGCAAGCGCCTCCGTATACACGCAACAAGAACAGAGAGACTCAGGCTCAGCTTCTTCCCTCAGGCCATCAGAGCATTGAACACTGATCTCTCCACACACAAGCACACATGAACACACACACACACACACACACACACACACACACACACACACATGCACACACGCACACACACAGACACACCACACACATCCTGCACTCTCTCACACACAAACACCTCAGGTCACTTTAGGAAAAAGCAAAGGTCACCTTAAAAAACATAAATGTATGTTTTTGTATAGTATATTGTATAGTATGGTTAACTGTCTGTAGTGTGGTGGTGAAAGGTTAACCTTCTGTAGTGTGGTAGTGAAAGGGTTAACCTTCTGTAGTGTGGTAGTAAAAGGGTTAACCTTCTGTAGTGTGGTAGTGAAATGGTTAACCTTCTGTAGTGTGGTAGTGAAATGGTTAACCTTCTGTAGTGTGGTAGTGAAAGGGTTAACCTTCTGTAGTGAGGTAGTGAAAGGGGTTAACCTTCTGTATTGTGGCAGTGAAAGGGTTAACCCTTTGTCGTGTGGCAGTGAAAGGGTTTAACCTTCTGTAGTGTGGTAGTGAAAGGTTAACCTTCTGTAGTGTGGTAGTGAAAGGGTTAACCTTCTGTAGTGTGGTAGTGAAAGGGTTAACCTTCTGTAGTGTGGTAGTGAAAGGGTTAACCTTCTGTAGTGTGGTAGTGAAAGGTTAACCTTCTGTAGTGTGGTAGTGAAAGGTTAACCTTCTGTTGTGTGGTAGTGAAAGGGTTAACCCTTTGTCGTGTGGCAGTGAAAGGGTTTAACCTTCTGTATTGTCTCAGTGAAAGGGTTAACCGTCTGTTGGTAGTGCGGGGCGGTGAAAGGGTTAACTCACCCACGGAGCACCCCCCCTGCTGGTCAGGCTGCGGCACGTCCACCAGGCTGCCTCACGTCGTCCAGCATGGCCCTGGTGACCTGCGACACCTTCCTCCTCAGGCTGCCGTAGACGGAGCTGCCCACCCGGTGCAGGAGACCCCGCCGCAGGCCGTCCAGCCTCTGCAGCAGCACGCCGTTCTTCTCCCCCCCGGGCCCCCCGGGCCCCCCCGCCCGCTCCCCCCCCCCGCCGCCCCCCGGGCCCCCCAGCGCCTGCAGCAGGAGCCTCCGCACGGAGCCCAGGTCGTCCTCCTCCGCCGCGTCCCACCCGGTGTCTCCTCCCCCCATCAGAGAGCCGTTAGCGGACCGGCCGCCACGAGCCTCGGGGGGGCAAACTGAAGGGCTTCAGACGTCCGTACGCGTCCGCCGGCCCCCTGCCACCGCCGCCGGGGGGGGTCGCCGCCCCCTCCCCTCCCCCCCTCCTCCCTCCTCCGGCGCCCGCCGGGTGCAGGTTGACCACGGGCTTCCAGTTGCGCGTCTCCAGAAGCAGCACAGCTGCTGCAGCCAGCTGACGTTGAAGGCGCAGTCGCCCCGGCCCCTCAGGGCGCACATGAAGCCCTGCAGGCCGGCGCTGGGCCTGGCCGTACGTCCCGCTGACCAGGGCCTGCAGCGCGGCCTCCAGCACGGCGCCCACCGTGCGCCAGTTCTGCGAGAGGAAGGCGAGCAGCGGCCGGTGGGGCTGGCGCTCTGACAGGGAGAGGGCGCTCTCCAGGAGGCCCAGGAGCCAGTCCCAGTGAGGGCTGCCCCTCAGGGACAAGAACCAGTCCTGGAGGCGCACGCTGGGTCGAGAAGGCGCCCCCCCCCGCCCCCGCCGCCGTTCCACAGGGTCTGTGCGGCGCTGGCGGCGCCCCCTTCGGGCAGCACCGTGGCTCCACAGCTGCTCCTGGTCGGCAGGCGCGGCGGCGTCTCCTCCAGCTCGGCGCTCATCTCCTGGAGGTACAGGGAGATGTTGTAGAGGAACCCCGACAGACGCTGCCGGTCGGCGGGCCTCAGGGACGGCCTGGTGGGCAGCAGGCCCAGCGTCTTCAGGCCGCCCATGATGCCCCTCACCCAGGGGCGCACTGGGGTCTCGCTGCGGGCTTCTGTCTGCAGCGGGAGGAGGACCTCTGTTCCAGCTGCCGCCCTTCTGCCAGATGGAGACCAGCTCCTTGAGCAACGGCGTCTCGCTGGTCCTCCTGCCGTCCCTCCTGAGAGAGAGAGAGAGAGGGGGGGGAGAGAGAGAGAGAGAGAGAGAGAGAGAGAGAGAGAGAGAGAGACGAGAGAGAGAGAGAGAGAGAGAGAGAGAGAGGGAGAGAGAGAGAGAGAGAGAGAGAGAGATTCTGATTTTATAAAAAAAACTAATTTTTTACTAAAAACTACACAAGATGCAACAAACCGTTCAAAATTAAAATACTCTACAACTCAACAACAAACAAAACAAAAACAAAACAACAAAAAACAAAAAAAACAAACCAAACAAAAACAAACACAAAAAAAACAGAACAAACAAAAAAAGTCAATTAGGGACAACGATGCTGAAACTGAACCAAATTGTCATTTTGAAATTTTCCCCCATAGGGAAAAAAATAAATAAAGATAACTCTAAATGATCCAAAGTTCCGGGTGTAACAGAGAGAGAGACACCGGAGAGGCACTGTAGAAACCTTAGTCCTGAGAAGAGCGTCTCTAGCTTCACCTGTCCTCGTGTGGTACAACACATCAGGCCTTTGTGCGTGTCTGACAGACTCCAGTCAAAGCCTATCCCGTGGATAAACAGGGCCGCCTCGTCAGCTGACCTTCCTCCTTCAGCCTCAATCATGTATGCTCCTACCGTCCACCAGTTGTATATCACATGGCATCGATGATGTCGGGGGCCGCAAACAGAGCAGGGGGACCGAGATGCACTCTGGACCGACATCCTCATTAGACAGTTTGTTTCCCCCACCTCCCCGTCCGAGGCTGCCTTTTCCTTCCTGGTTCAGATGCCGCTCCAACATCACCTCCCACTCCCCCGTGCGGAGACTGGCTGCCCCCAGCGACTTCCCATCAATCAGTCTGATTCGAGAGCTCAAAGCCCTGATGAAACCCATCCCGAACATAGGGTAGAAATTAACCAGCAAAGTCCGCTTTACCACCATCCTCCGAGGCTGAATCAGGAAAACCGTTTTTATCTCGGCGTAGAAACGTGATGAGCCCCACAGTCATACCTCCCAACCCTCGAACAAGGTAACGGTGCCGGTAACATAAAAAGATGGCAGAGACAACAACCCCCATGACAACTCTGATGAAAGGTTTGCCGAAGGAGTATGGCTTGGCCTTCCCATCGGGCATGAAAACGATACGCTCCGCTCCTGTCTCTGAATCGTCCATAGTCCCAGTCTTTACAAAGTTCCACAAATGTATAAGAGTACATGAGAGGAACAAAAAATGTCTCAGCCTCCTTGCCCCGGTAGCGGGACACCTTGAAATGTCCAGCCCTAAGTGACAACACACCAGTCCCGTCAATAAAAAAACTCTCATTTAGAAATAAAAAGGTAAAAAAAAAAAAAAACAAGTAAAACAAACAAAAACTACACCGATTCCACTCCGTCCTCCACCGTACTGGGGCCCCGCAGTTTCTGCACAATCTTTCTCATCCTGTATAACTCTGTGTCAACAAAACGACCATCCCCTTTAAACCTCATATGTTTCCTTGCTGCCAAAACAAACAAATCCTTATCTGAAAAAAAAATGTCCACCTCTACTCCCTTCCTGTTCTTTTGTCACCTGTAAAAACAGTTTCATCGCATTCATTGAATAGCAAACATCATCTGAAGTTAACGATTCAACGCTCTCATATTCCTCATCATCATCAATACACATCTCCGCCCATGAACTCCCTTGTGTACTCTGTGTACTGCTGAGTTCTTCCGTCACACCTGTCTTCTTAGCTTGAGAGCTTGACAACCCAACTACTTCAATCTTCCTCTTCTGCCTAACAACCTTCATCCCACCGTCCCCCTCTTCCATGTCAATATCCTCTACTTCCTCCACCCCGACCCCCCTCAACTGAGTCCTTTGACCCTGTCCCCTCAACAGCTACAGCCACCCCAGGTACACTCCCCTCATCTGTAACCCTCCCTGCCACGACCCCCCCCCCCCCTCATTTTCATCCCCATCATCTGTCCCTTGTATTACAACAGGTCCACTTGCCACCTCTGTAATCCTTCCTGCCACGACCCCCCCCCCCCCCCTCATTATCATCCCCATCATCTGTCCCTCGTATTTCAACAGGTCCAGCTGTCCCTTGTACTTCAACAGTTCCACTCTTCAACCTGGCTATTCAACGTGTCCCGGCTGACACAAGCTCTCCTTCTACCCCCCCCCCCCCCCCCACATTTCCATCCCCCCCATTCTGTCCTCGTACCGCAATCCCAGCTGTACCCACTCCTTCCATTCCCTTATCACTCCTATCTGGTACAATAACCTTCTCAGAAAACTCCCCACCACCCCTCTTTCCCTGTCCCCCCCCCCCTCAACCCCTCGATTCACACCCCAAGCTGCCCTCCCTTTCTTCAATGCACTCTCCCCATCAATATCCCCCCTGCTCGGCCCCTCCCCAGGGCACGCTTGTCTCTGATGCCCCTCCCTCCACACGCAAAACAGCGCATGTTTTGTGTCGTCACAAATATAATATACTCAAACCCGTCTATTAGTACTTTAAAAATTAAGATCCAACTCATCATCACGTTTGTTCATTATAATGACGTCTGCCTTCTGTGAGAAAACCATATGCTGTAACTCAGGTGCCTTAAACCCCGAAGACATTTTCTTTAATGGAGCTACAATTTTTCCAAACCTGAGTTCCCTTAATATAAGATCGTCGCCCACCAACGGAGGAACGTTTGCCAATGTCACCTTTTTTGCGGGTGTCGTGAGCGGCATCACAAGACACACAAGTATCACGTATGACCGTCCGTTATCAGTTGATTAACTTTAATCAAATCATCCACAAAGAAAACAACTCCCCCGTTCATCCTTGCCGCAGACTTAACGGCCGGAGCGCCTACTATCTCGCAACAGCGAGAACTGCATTCCTCCACTGAACACGGAAATGCCGGCCGCGACCTTAAAAACCATGTCTCCTGGTCAGCTTTGTGAACTCCATGTCACCGTGACAGCAGACAGCTGCCCAGGCGCGAACACTGACAACGCTACCAGCTCACCACCAACACACAGCCAGTCAAATAAACCACAGTCCCAATTCACAATTTGACAAACAACATAAAGATAGAAAAAAGTTTAGAAAGACTCACGCGTTCCGCAAACTCACAGCAGCACCACACTCAAAACACCCCGCTCCCTCCATCCACACGCATGCGCACAGAGAGAGAGAGAGAGAGAGAGAGAGAGAAGAAGCCACATTATGTTACGAAAGATACTTCACTACAACGTCAAAGCGTTGAGTTTCAAGTTTCAAGTTTGTTTATTAATTGTCATAGTAAAATACAGAATACTTTATCATGAAATGTTTTTTTCTGTATGAGCCCCTAGGAGTGTTGCTTCATACAGTAATAGATAAAAAGTATAAAATAGAAAAAGTCAAAAGTATGTAAAATAAAGTGTTCAGTCAATATACAGTACAATACAGTATACAGTACAATGCAGAAATGGGATGAGGTACAAACTTAGGGTAAGGTGCAATGAGGTATGAATTGTAGTGCAAATGTCTTTACTAATAAATATAAAGTGTGTTAAAGTGTCTAAATTGAGTAGAGTGGGTGATAAGGTGAGTATTTGTTTACAGTGAGTGTGTACGTTTGGATGTGTGTGCTGTGTGTGTGTGTGTGTGTGTGTGTGTGTGTGTGTGTGTGTTGTGTGTGTGTGTGTGTGTGTGTGTGTGTGTGTGTGTGTGTGTGTGTGTGTGTGTGTGTGTGTGTGTGTGTGTATGTGTGTGTGTGCTGTGAGTGTAGACAGGCCTGGACTGGCCACCTGGCACACCGGGCATTTTCCCCGTGGGCTGACGCATCTTTGGCATAATTAAAAAAGAAAAAAATCTATTTATAAAAAAAAAAGAAAAAAAAGTGATCTATTAATTGTGTAAACCTTATGCAATATTCATCATTGATATTTGAATACTTGAAATCTGTATGAACCGAGTAGTTAGTATCAAATGAAATAAGATGGGGAACAGCTCCATGCATTAATTGAATAAACAACTATTTGCTCATTACCAGTATGGTATTGTTTAAATTCAATTCTACAGCTTTTTGCACATCTTTGTCAGGGAATTCCAACCATTCTGGACCTGAATGTACCAGTTCATTGTAATCATCTCTCTCTCTCTCATTATGTCTAGTCAAGGGATGAACAGGCTATAGACTACTTTGCCCGTCCTGAGCGCCTGTTATTTTTTCTACAACGGGAGTTCGGCGATTTGCGAATCTGATTGGGTGTCTCAGGTCATGTGACATGTACAGTACGCAATGTGGACGACAGTACATGGCTAGGCTGAGGAGCGCGTCGAGTCGGTAAGTGGTTTTAGGTCTTAGAGCTTGGCGAGCTCGTCGAAGGTTAGAGTTGTCTTAGCATGGCTGAAGACTGCAGTCTCAGCATTAGAGCGCAAATGAGCAAGACCAGCTCGTCACGCTATTGGGCGCACATGTCACATGACCAGAAACGTCAGTGGCCAATCAGATTCGCAAATCGCCGAACTCCGTTGTAGAAAATATAGACCCGTCCTGAGCCTGCTATGATGCAGGTGTTTTTACATCACCACCCAAAACAAGATTCAGCCAAGAGCGACGTGAGTGAGTACACTGGTCCACTTGCACTGGTCCACTTGTCCATGCACTTACTACCTAGCTTTGTAGTGGTTTGGGGGGAATAGTACAGTAGGTACGCATATTTAAGGGAACCGCTAGGATGGGTGTACTGGGGGGTGGTCTGGGGCCAAAAAAATGCCAGGGCCGTTTTTGGTCCCAGTCCAGCCCTGAGTGTATATAGATGATGGGTCGTTGGTTACATAGTGTCCTTGTCATTGAGCGTCCTCCTCACCTGTCCTGTCGGGGGACGCTTGTCAGTAAGATAATGACTACGATGAATCTCAGGGCGGTCGTCCGCGGCTCCCGCTCTGCCGTCTGCATCTCGAGGCCAACGAGGACGCGCCGGTGCCGGGGTCTCTCCAGTGTCAGATTTGTCAGCGACGTTGATGTATTGTTGACAAACGGAGTCGCTGATTCCTTATCTCCGGTGGCGGGGGGGGTGGAGGACGAGGCGAGGAGTAGGGTGTCTCACTGCGGAGAGAGGGACATTAAAGCTTAATGACCGGCTACTATCGCCTGACCGACTTTCTCTTTCTTTGCTTTCACTGCGGCTGATCAACCCCCCCCCCCCTCCCCCCACCGTCTTTCTGCTTTACTCGTAAAAAGGAAAAAATACAAACGTGACCAAAACGGAGGTCAGATTGTATAAAAACAAGAACAGAGATGAGGAGTTTCTCAAAGTGAAACTCTTTCCAAGTCATGAATGGGAAAAAAACACATTTTTGATCCAAAAAACACACCATTCAAGTTCCTAATCAGTTGAAACAATCAGTATTTTGATGTAGCTACAGTGGTATGAATATTTATAAAGATTTGAAAACTAAATAAAATCTATCACAATGATTTTCTACTATAATCTTTTATAATAATTTAATAAAAATACATTTTTAAGAACTCACCCACAATGTTCCATTGAAATCTGTAAATATACCTTTATAGTTCCTCTGACTTTGATAGCATCTTCATACAGTAACTTAAGCAGGTGCCAGCGTTCCCACCTGTTTCTGACTACCTCTCTCTCTCCTTCTCTCTCTCTCTCCCTCTCTCTCCTCAGCCTCTCTCTCTAGCTCCCTCTCTCTACCTCTCTCCTCTCTCCTTCTCTCTCTCTCTCCCTCTCTCTATCTCTCTCTCTCTCTCCCTCTCTCTGCCTCTCTCTCTCTCTCTCTCCTTCTTTCTCTCTCTCTCTCTCTCTCTCTCTCTCTAGCTCCTTCTCCCTCTCTCCATCTCTCTCTCTCTCTCTCTCTCTCTCTCTCTCTCTCTCTCTCTCTCTCTCTCTCTCTCTCTCTCTCTCTCTCTCTCTCTCTCTCTCTCTCTCTCTCTCTCTCTCTCTCTCTCTCTCTCTAGCTCCTTCTCTCTCTCTCCATCTCTCCGCCCCCCCCCCCCCACCTCCACCTCTGTGCTCCTCTCTGTCCGTGGCCCCTGCTCTATTGTCTTCGGGGGCCAGGGCTTCATATTTCATCTGCATTCAGGCCCCACAGTGGGTCAGTACAGATCTGGGGTCAGTGCAGCTGTCTTCTAACAGATAAAGGAGAGAGCCACAGTGGGTCAGTACAGATCTGGGGTCAAGTGCAGCTGTCTTCTAACAGATAAAAGAGAGAGCCACAGTGGGTCAGAACAGATCTGGGTCAGTACAGATCTGGGGTCAGTGCAGAGCGGCGCGGAACCAGACTCGGGTCCTTAAAGGTAGGATCTGTGATGTTTGCCAAACGGCGACCCCTGGGCAAAAGATGACAATGTGGTAAAACTTAAAAAAACAAACAAAAAATTACTTTTTATTTTTTAATTATTTTGGAGATCGATGTCATACTGTGACACTGAAATGAAAAAATATTTCATCAACTAAAATATTTAGTCAACTAAAATATTTCATCAACTAAAATATACAGTACGTCACACCCCGCGCCTCTCCCTGCCGTCTGCAAGTGGCTAATCTTGAGTTTCCGACCCCCCAGTAAGCTAACCATGGATAAATCCAAAAAAAGGAAAGTCTGAGGAAAATAGAGGGTTTAATTCAGCGTGGACAGATTAACTTGCTTTCACGACTAACGATGCAGGCTTATGTAGCCTACGTCTGATATGTGGTGCGAAATTTGCGAACAACGATTACTGTCATTTTGATTACTGTAGTTTGCCTGGTATGTAGCCTTGGTTGGTGGCTGCCCCACCAATGTTTTACATATAAAAACGCCACTGTGCGTGCGTGCACGTGTGTGTGTGTGTGGGGGCCTCAACAAGAGTCTGGCCCAGAGGCCTCTGAATTCTTAATCTGGCCTTGCACCTCAGGCTCTGCTAAGAGACGTCTGGAGACATGAGCAGTAAAAGTCAACAGAGCGCAGTACCGAGCGGGGCCTCTGGAGACATGAGCAGTAAAAGTCAACAGAGCGCAGTACCGAGCGTGGCCTCTGGAGACATGAGCAGTAAAAGTGAAGAGAGCGCAGTACCGAGCGGGGCCTCTGGAGACATGAGCAGTAAAAGTCAACAGAGCGCAGTACCGAGCGGGGTCTCTGGAGACATGAGCAGTAAAAGTCAACAGAGTGCAGTACCGAGCGTGGCCTCTGGAGACATGAGCAGTAAAAGTGAAGAGAGCGCAGTACCGAGAGGGGCCTCTGGAGACATGAGCAGTAAGAGTCAACAGAGCGCAGTACCAAGTGGCAGGTCTTTTGCCTAGAGGTTGCTGTTTAGCATCATTACAAGTCCTCCTTCTACTCGATATCATTTCCAAAAGCCAAGGGAATTCCAAAGCCCTTTTCTCCACCATCACCAAACTCCTCAAGCCCCCCGACAACCCCCTCCAGACCACCTCCTCTGATCTCTGCAACAGATTCACGGAATTCTTCCAAAACAAAATCGACGCCATCTACCAGCAGCTCCAGTCTACTCCTGTGTCCCCCACACCTCCGGTTGCTAAACATGACCCTCTGCCCCATCCCACCCCACTCCTTTTCATCCTTCTCCCTGGTGGACACCGACTCCATTACGAAGCTGGTGTCGGGCTCTAAATCTTCCACCTGCTCTCTGGACCCTATGCCCACCACCCTGGTGAAGGCTGGCCTGCCTGCCCTCTGTCCTCTCATGGTAGACATCATTAACTCCTCCCTGTCCACTGGCTCCGTCCCTGCTGACTTGAAGGTGGCAGCAGTCGCCCCAATTCTAAAAAAACCCGGTCTGGACCCCGATAACCTCAACAACTTCCGCCCCATTTCCAACCTCCCCTTCCTTTTTTTTTTTTCATCCTTTCCTTGTACAGTGTCCTTGAGTCTGAGAAAGGCGCTTCTCTCTTAAAATTCAATCTATTATTATATTATTATTATTATTATTATACCTTTAAAACTGTAAGGTTAGATTAAAACATATCTTTGAGTCCTGTATGATAGCGTGTAGAATAATGCTGTATACCGTATATATGTATTTATACTTACTGTATATATATATATATATATATACAGTATATACACTCCACAGGACTGGTTTTTTTGCTTTTTTTATTGCACAACGCGTTTCGCTATCGCTTCCTCAGGTGCTATATATATATAATATATATATATATATATATATATATATATATATACACACATCTGTCAGTACATACCGGCATATAATCCTTTGCATACCTGTAGATACTATATCTATAACGTTAGGTTATGACTATAACCAAGTTCTGTTAGTTAGGGGCGATGCTTGGCTTCGCCTTCTGCACTATCTCGCGTACGTGCACGCGTACTGAATAAACCACAAATGTACCTCTAATACCAGTATTAGTCTGACCACACCCCTCATCAGCTTACCTTCATAAGCAGGTGTGTGGTCACCTGCTCTCCTCCTTCCCAAGCTTTCACCACAAGGTGAGGTCAAGGGCTGCAGCGGCCGTCCGAAGCCAAGCATCGCCCCTAACTAACAGAACTTGGTTATAGTCATAACCTAACGTTCTGTATCGTTAGTGGCTTAGCTTGGCTTCGCCTTCTGCACAAGGGAGGCCAAGCGGAGCCACTTGGCTGACAAATACACCCCGCTGACAGCCCCCCAAAACCATCAGAACAGGGAGGGCCGAGCCCCCCCGACCCCCCCTAATGGAGGGTAGCCCCCCTATTAGGGACGTCACGGGAGGGCGACGGACCCGACCGTGAAGCCCCTAATAGGGGGGGTGCCCGCCATTAGGGTGGTCGGGGGGGCTCGGCCCTCCCTGTTCTGATGGTTTGTGGGGGGCTGTCAGCGGGGTGTATTTGTCGGCCGCTGGCTCTCGCTCGGCCTCCCTTGTGCAG
>NC_140166.1:57220965-57222026 GCF_963971535.1 Notolepis coatsorum | reverse complement strand
ACTTGTTTTGTTTACATCAGTGTGAACGCTGTTGTATTCGCAAATATGAGAGCCAGCAATACGCAGCTCCAGTTAACCTAATTTATACCGTAATGAATCATTAAAAAAATATACCGTTAACTGGAATATGTTGTTTCTTTACACATGAATGAATGAATGAATGAATGAATGAAAACTTTATTAACAGATTGCAGAATGGGTACAGTACAGTACAGCTCAATACATACAATTGTTAAGGGGATGCAGACCAGAGAAAGACTTTCGTCTTGTTTACATCAGGGGTCCCCCATTTTCAATTCATCGTAACATATAATATGACATACATGACATACAGATAGACAGTACTGCTTACATCTATACATTTATGACATACCAGATTTGCAATTACAGTACTGTTTGTGATACAAAAAGAGTCCAGAAAGAAAAGAGTATATACATTAGGCGTAGAAACTGTACATTGGATTGGGTAGGTGGGGGTGGGGGGGGACTGTACATTGGAGGTGGTTGGGTGGGTGGGGGGGGGGGGGGTTGGGTAGGAGTGGGGGGGGGGGGTGGGTAGGAGTGGGGGGGGGGGGGGGTTGGGTAGGAGGGGTGGGTGGGGACTGTACATTGGAGGTGGGTGGGGGGGGGGGGGGTTGGGTAGGAGTGGGGGGGGGGGGGTTGGGTAGGAGTCGGGGGGGGGGGGGGGTTGGGTAGGAGGGGTGGGTGGGGGACACTGTACAACTGTACAAACAACACTGTACATTGGATTATTATTATTAAGACCATACTTGGTAATTTACTGTACATTGGAGGGGGTTGTGTTCGGACATTTACAGGGGCCAGTTTCGAGTTGCAGTCTCCCTTAGGTGTTTTTTGAGAGTGTTTTTGAAAGTGGGTAGTGATTCACATTCCTTTACAGCTTTGGGTAGGGCGTTCCACATTGATGTGGCATAATTGCGAAACGTGTTTAGTCCCTTGTTTGAGCCGAATCTGGGTTTAACATGATTTGTGGAGCTCCCTCTGGTGTTGTGATCGTGGTATTCACTGACCTTTGGGAAGTATTTTGTCATGTACATGGG
>NC_140166.1:57000965-57215965 GCF_963971535.1 Notolepis coatsorum | reverse complement strand
TTTTCATACATAAAACAGAACATAACAGTACAATAATAATAATAATAATAATAATAATAATAATAATAATAATAATAATAATAATAATAATAATAATAATAATAATAATAATAATAATAATAATAATAATAATAATAATAATAATAATAATAATAATAATAATAATAATAATAATAATAATAATAATAATAATAATAATAATAATAATAACAACAACAATAATAACAGTAACATGAATCATAATGACCTTGACAAGAGACAGACAAACAAGAAAAAGTAAAATAATAAAAATAAAATAAAAATAAATGTGGCTCAGGAACTAGCAACCATGTTTGCGTATCCGTAATACAATCAGTTACCTTGGGCAGCAGCAAAGGGATGTGTGTTTTACGCTCCTCACGGGAGTGGTCGATCCAACGGAGGACGGCCTCGAACACCGTCTCCTCGCTCTTCACGTTCAGGTCATCCCTCTCGATGATGTCCACCAGTTGCTGCGGGGACAGCTCCACAAACTCCTGTGAGACGCGCAGCATCTCCTCAAAGTGGCAAACGATGCAGAGATGGGCCTTGCGCCTCAGGTCAGGGCAGCAGTAGATGTCCGTGAACCTCCAGATGCCGACACAGTTTTCCAGAGACAGCTGGCCTTCTAGGAAGTCAGAGCACGCTCCTACTATGCCAGTGACGCGAAGCTGGTCTGCAGCCACCAGAAGCTCTTCCACGTTCTCTGCTGTCACCAGCACAAAGTGTGTGTAGGAGTACTCTATGATGAGCTGCATCATACCCGGGGACACCCCAGGGATAGTGTAGACGAGTTGCTCTGAGTCGCTCCAGCGAGTGAAGAGGGCTCTGTGGGACGCAGAGTATAGAGATATCTGATGAGTAAACAGTAAGCAACATTCTGTCCTGTGTAGTAATTAAAGCTGACCCCTATTAGTCGAATAGTCGACTAATCGGTCGAAAGGAGCCGTAGTCGACTGCCAACCTCTTAGAAGTGTGGCTAACGCTAATGGCACGCATACCAGCGGCTAACTGCCTAAGAAAACAGGCACAGAGGCACTGAAAGAGGATTTCACCCGTCTAATGAACACACTAGACTAGACACATATCAAGATGTATCCATCAGTGGACCAATTGCATGCTTTTGCAGAGGACAAGAAGCCTTCAGTCGACTCCTTCAGACATTAAGCACCCCCCACAGCCCAAATGGAATGATAAAATAAAGAAAATATATATATTATACTTTTATTTTTTATTTATTTTTTGTCGACTAATAGTCGACTAATGGCACATTTTGGCCAATCATAGTCGACTATCCAAATCCTTAGTCGGGGACAGCCCTAGTAGTAATATATTTTCACTGTAGAAGTATAGGGTCTTAGCACAGTAGAAGTATAGTATCTGTTTACAGTAGAAGTACAGTATATTATCTGTTTACAGTAGAAGTGCAGTATAGTATCTTTTTACAGTAGAAGTGCAGTATAGTATCTGTTTACAGTAGAAGTACAGTATAGTATCTGTTTACAGTAGAAGTACAGTATAGTATCTGTTTACAGTAGACGTACAGTATAGTATCTGTGTACAGTAGAAGTACAGTATATTATCTTTTTAAAGTAGAAATACAGTATAGTATATTTTTACAGTAGACATACAGTATATTATCTGTTTACAGTAGAAGTACAGTACAGTATCTGTTTACAGTAGAAGTACAGTATCTGTTTACAGTAGAAGTACAGTATAGTATATTTGTGCATTCGAAGTACAGTATAGTATCTGTTTACAGTAGAAGTACAGTATAATAGCTGTTTACAGTAGAAGTACAGTATAGTATCTGTTTACAGTAGAAGTACAATATAGTATCTTTTTACAGTAGAAGTACAGTATAGTATATTTTTACAGTAGACATACAGTATAGTATCTGTTTACAGTAGAAGTATAGTATCTGTTTACAGTAAAAGTACAGTATGGTATCTGTTTGCTAACCTGAACCAAGCTAACCTGAACCAAGCTAACCTGAACCAAGCTAAACTTACCTGAAATAGTCACTGCAGTCACACAGGAGGGCCTTGTGGGCATTCAACTCAGTGCTGTTGACTTTAATAACCACATCACAGAGCCTTCCCTCCAGATCCAGCTCATTAAGGATTGTACAGGACATTGTTTCCTTTACCATGTGGGGATTTTAAATTGTATCTACAAAATATATTCAAGCTTACAGACAACTAGCCGGGAACAACAAGTGAGATCTTCACTTGTCTTCTGAGATGTGAGATCTTCTTCTTCTTCTTCTTATTTGAATTTCCGGCAGTGTAGACGCATCGTGGCGTATTACTGCCCTCCACAATTCTTGCTTTGCCCACACTTGAGAAAGTTTACACTCCTCTTCTTCTTCTTCTCATCTTCAAAACACATTTCTATCGTCTCTGTCTCCTTCTTCTCTGCTCCTCTTGTCATACAATCACAATACAAACATCATCTCCTCTCTTGGAGGGCCCCCCCAAGAGGGGGAACCCTCTTCTTCTTCTTTTGAATTTCCGGCAGAGTAGACGCATCGTGGCGTATTACTGCCCTCCGCACTTCTTTTGATGATCTCTTCTTCTTCTTCTTCTTCTTCTTCTTCTTCTTCTTCTTCTTCTTCTTCTTCTTTCTTGGCGTATTTCTTCCCTCCTCATTTCTTATACTACACTAGTGGTGTTCCATCTTTAGGCCTCTTCAACTCACACTTTCTCCTTCTTCTCTGCTCCTCTTGCCTGTCCAATACTAATACATACACTAACGCTATATCCTCTGGTACAACTCTGAAGCATGCAGAAATGTCAGCACTGCCTCTGTGATCAACTGGTGGTTCTCATTATCCATGCCAAAGAATGATTTAAGAGAGAAGGAAGATACTCCCAGCTCTACCAGACTTTTATAAAAGATTTCCCTCTCTTTCCTATACCTTTCACATTTTAGGAAGACATGCCCGACAGTTTCAGTCTCTCCACATTCACACACCCCATCTGGATGTTTGCCCACAATGAACAAGCTACTGTTCAACCCACAGTGCCCCAGCCTCAGTCTACACATCTTCACCCTATCACTCCTTGACCCATATCCCTCCACCTTGATCTTGACCCGAGGCTGCAGAGAGAAATAGTGCCTTCCCTTGGTCCCCCTTTCCCACTCATCCTGCCACTCAGCCTCAACTCCTTTCTTTATCTTATCTCTGAGTTCTACTCTTCCCATTGAAATACCTATCTCTTCCTCCCTTCCCAGGCTCTGTTTGGCAAGGGAGTCAGCCATCTCATTCCCCGCAATCCCAGCGTGTCCCGGGACCCAACAAAACTCCACTGACCAGCCTGCCTTCGCAATCCTATATAAAACCAACATTATTTCCTGAATGAGATCAGGGCGAGCTTTAGACCCACCTGCACTCAGAGCCATCAGTGCAGCAGCCGAGTCAGAGCATATAATCACCTGGCTTGGTCCCACTTCCTCCACCCACCACAATGCCCAGAGGATGGCAAGCAACTCTGTCACAAATACTGAGCTGCCATCGGATATTCTTTGTCCCTTACCGATCCCTAACCAAGGCACCCACCACCCAAATCCTGCCCTCCCACTTTCAGGATCCACAGAGCCATCAGTGTACACCTCCAGAGCCCCTGATTCCAGAAGGAACCTCTCTATTTCCTCCACAATCTCGCCCTTATCCTCCTCCTTCAAGAACCTAAGTTCAATGACTCGATCAGGCAATAGCCAAAATGGCACTGATAGCCACCGAATGTGCTCCGCCACTCCCCCCTGATGCAGTCTCAACTTCCTGGCCCACTGATCAATACTGGCCAAAAAAGGTTTATACTTATCCCCATCTCCTGAAAGTAAACACCTAGCTGGGAAGGACAGACTTGTCCCACTCAATTTTGCCCAGTACTGTAGCCCTAACTTTACTCTCCTCAGGTTTAGGGGCAACTCCCCCATTTCCACCAATAGTGCTGAAGCAGGGGTGGTCTTAAAAGCTCCACAGCAGATTCTCAAAGCCTTGCACTGAAGCACATCCAGCTTTCGCAAATTAGACTTGGCCGCAGAGCCGTACACATAACAACCATAATCAATTGTTGACCTGATCATCGCCTGGTATATCATGCACGTGGTCTCTCTATCCGCTCCCCACCCACTCCCAGCCAAACTTCTCAGCACATTCACTATTCTTTCACACTTTGCCAGGATTTTCTCTATATGAACAGCCCAATTCAATCTTTCGTCAAACCAAACTCCCAAAAATGTAAACACCTTTACTCTCTCTAAGGGAGATCCATACATAACCAGCCTTCCCCTAGGCACCCTCTTTCTAAAACCAAAAATCATATAATTAGACTTAGAGGCGGATATTTTAAAACCCCACTTGTCTCCCCATTCCTCTACATCCCCCAGAGCTCTTTGTACCTGCTTTAAACAATACTCAACATTCTTCCCTCTTTTCCATATGGCCCCATCGTCCGCAAATAAAGACAACCCATATCCTTTTCCAATTTGCCCAAAAATGTCATTAATCATCACATCGAAGAGGACCGGACTAATCACGCTTCCTTGCGGGGTGCCATTTTCTATTTTTACAGTTTTTGAGGTTTGCCCCCCCACACGTACTTGGATCGTCCTGTCTAATAGAAAATCCTTTATCCAATTAAACAATCTCCCTCTAACTCCTAGGTCATACAATTTCAAAAGCAGCCCCTCTTTCCACAAAGAGTCATACGCCTTCTCAATATCCAAAAATACACTTATCACTACTTCCTTATTGTCAAAAGCCTGTCTAATGTCCTGGTCTAGAACAGCTACTGATTCCATTGTAGACCTGCCATTTCTAAACCCATTCTGATACCCAACATAAAGATCCTTACTTTCTAAAAAGTAAACTAATCTATTAGTAATCATCCTTTCCATAATTTTACACAATACAGACGTCAAGGCTATGGGTCGGTAAGACCCTGGGTCAGCCGCTACTTTACCTGGCTTCAAAATAGGAATGATGACGGCATGCTTCCACTCCTTTGGCAAGCAGCCTTCTAGCCACACATTATTAAACAAACCCAGTATTTCAATCATTACAAATTTGTCCAAATTCTTAAATAATTCATAGGATAATCCATCTCTGCCAGGCGTCGTATTTGCACCAGCCTGGATAGCATCCCCTAACTCTTTCATTGTAAAGTACAAATTAATCGGATTATTATTTTCTGAGCTTCTTCTCAACTTCCACTCATTCTGCGATAGCAGTTCAGACCTCTTTCTCCCTCTCTCCTCCCCCAGACTCCCAGAGTTATGCACTGCCTGAAATGCCTCCACCAGCATGTCTGCCTTCTCTTTATTGGTTACTGCTTCTACCCCCCCCCTTCTGAATCACTGGAATCGAGCTTTTTTTATATATTCCAGCCATTCTGTGTACGACTGCCCACATCTGCCTCACAGAAGTCTCAGGGCCTAGTGTTTCACAGAACTTCCTCCAACTACTCTTTTTAGCATCTTTAATAACTCTTCGTGCTACTCCCCTTAACCTCTTATATTCTACTGACTGGCACAACCCTGGATACCGTCTCACCCTCTTGTATGCTTTATTCCTATTCCTTACAGCTACGTCACATTCTTTATTCCACCAGGGAACCATCCTTCTAGCTCTGGGTTCCTCCTTCATAGGGATTGTGCCCTGCGCTGCCCTATGTATCATCTCACTAAGAGAAGCATTCCACTCGTCTACACTCCCCTCAGAGTCAATCTCTCCTACCCACTTTCGGGCCGCCTCCAAGAACTCTTCCCAATTAGCTTTCGAAAAATTATACCTGGGCACCCTCTCCTCGATTTCTATTATCAGATCCCTTCCAAATTTGCACAGAATAGGACAGTGGTCGCTTCCCATAGTATTACTATCCAGCGCTTCCCACTCTCCAACCCTAGCCAAACCCGAGGAGGCAAAACACAAATCTATGTGACTGCAAGTATTCCTTGTGACATCAAACCTAGTCGGTCTATCATCATTTATCATAACTAGCTCATGCTTATCCAGGATCTCCTCAACCACGACTCCATTACTGTCCTTACTATTGCTTCCCCACAATGGGTTACGAGCATTAAAATCACCGACCCATATAACTGGACATCTCACCTTCTGCATAATTTCATCAAATTCAGGCAAAATAAGTTGTTTACACAGATTATATAAATTAAGCACCGTTATGGGACTATGGCTCTGATTACTCCAAACTTCCACTGCCACACACTCAAGGTTAGATGTTATGTCCAATGCCCTATACTGGATCCCTTCTCTAACGAAAGTTGCACACCCTCCGCCTCTTCTACCAACTCTGTCTTTTCTTAAACACTCATATCCTGGAATAACAAACTCAAGGCAAGGTTTCAGCCACGTCTCCTGAATGCAAATTAACTCAGGTTTCACTATGACTTCCTCCACAAATCTTTTTAACTCCTGTCCATTAGCGATCAGGCTCCGGGCATTCCACTGAAGAATACAGAACATCAGTGATCTAATCCACTTTCTTCTTCCTCCATACTGCTGTCCCCCTCACTCTCCCTGTCTGTCGTCCGCCCCCTGCCTATCTGCCCACTTATCTTCCCATTCTCCTTTGCCCCTAGTGCACACGACTGTTCACCCCCACTTTTCTTTTCATTCTCCTTCTTCTCCCTCTCCTTTGCCCCTCCACTCCTGCATATCTGCCATTCAACCCCACTTTTCTTCTCCTTCCCCTTTGCCCCCAGTGCAGCACCCTTGCCCGGCCGCTGCCCACCCTCACCCAGCACCCCACTCTCCTTCAGTACAGTATGGATTTCTTCTCCCCTTATCCCTACCCCCAAAAACCTCTCAGCTGCATTAGCCACCCTTTTACAGACGTTAGACTTTGATTCACTGCCCTTCACTCCCGCCACCACCTCTACCATGAAAGCCAGAAACGCTGTCTTGGTCATTATCATCACCTCATCCTGAGACGCGGCTGGCAGACCAGGTCCAGACCGAGACGCATCGGAAATAATAGGAGGCGCGGCTGGCAGAGTTGGAGCAGATTGCTGACTCCCCTGCTGCACCCTGTTCACCCCCTGTCTCCTTTCCTTCTCTTTCGCAGTCGCAACTGACTTAACTGCCTCGGCATATGACACCTTGTACTGATCCCTCACAGATTGCACTTCCTTGGCCTGAGCAACATATGCACACCCACGAAACGCTACATGGTGTTCCCCTCCACAGTTACAGCATTTGGGAACCTCTGCATTGCACTCCTTGATCTCATGACCCTCGCCACACTTCGCACACCTCTGTTTCGCCCTGCAAGCCCCTGCAATATGCCCGAACTTCTGGCACTTATAGCAGCGCAGCGGTGGCCTTACATACTCTCTCACGGCGTACGACATGCTCCCTATATACACCCTGACTGGTAACACTGCGTCTGCAAATGTTACCACTACTGGCGCTCCTGAGCTCCCCTCCCTTGCCTTGAATCTATAGACACCACTGACAATTCCTCCCTTGATATGACCCTTAATGTCCTCCTCGGTCAACTCACCGCAAACCCCGTAAATGACTCCTTTTAGCCCCTGCTGTCTCTCTCCAGGGATAATTGTCTCCACCCCTATCTTCATCACCGTTGTCAACTTCCCAGCTGCTTTAAACTGTACTGAATCCTTGCAGCATACTCTCAGCACGCCGTTTGACAATGTTTTTGTCTCATATCCTGGTCCTATCTGATCATCCAAACTTTTTTCTAGCTTTAATGGATGCAGTGCGGCCGCACCTGCATTAATTTTGAATCTCACCAAGACCTCAAACTCTTCACTGCTACCCATTTTGCCAATTTTAACCCCCCCTTCCCCCTCTGGTGACCTGACTCTCTTCCTACTCCCTGTATCCATAGATCTTTCCACAGCAAAACGGTCCTTTCCACAGCAAAACGGTCGGCAAGGTCTTCTTCTTCTTCTTCTTATTTGAATTTCCGGCAGTGTAGACGCATCGTGGCGTATTACTGCCCTCCACAATTCTTGCTTCGCCCACACTTGAGAAAGTTTACACTCCTCTTCTTCTTCTTCTCATCTTCAAAACACATTTCTATCGTCTCTGTCTCCTTCTTCTCTGCTCCTCTTGTCATACAATCACAATACAAACATCATCTCCTCTCTTGGAAGGCCCCCCCAAGAGGGGGAACCCTCCCTGCTGAGAGAATTCTTTCTTCTTCTTCTTCTTATTTGAATTTCCGGCAGAGTAGACGCATCAAGGCGTATTACTGCCCTCCGCAATTCTTTTTATGGGCTCTTCTTCTTCTCCTTCTTCTCCTTCTTCACCTTCTTCACCTTCTTTTTCTTCTTCTACTGGACCCCGTCATCACCTACATTGTCCATTGGAGTGCAGCTACTGCTGCTACTTCCTGTCTGAGCCCCCCTCCGCGGGACCCACCTTGCCCCCTGCTATCTTATCCTGGGCTGCTTTGTCCCTCGCAGCCTTGTCCCTTGCAGCCCCCTCAGCCAATTCGCTATACACCACCTCCCAGTCCAGACCTTCCAATCCCAGATGTTGAACCGCTATCCTAACAATCATCTTCACAATCGCTGTTTTACCCTTAGCCTCTGCCATACCAGTAACTACCCCTGCCACGAAGGCCACAATACCTAATTTCTCCTCCCTTCCCCTCTCTACCTGCTCTACCCTCACTGCCAAATGCCCTCCTTCAACCCCCTGCACCCTTTCTTGGCTACCCTGTCCTGCCCTGCTAACCGCCCCAGCATACGTCAACTTACCCTCCCTTCTCTCTCTCCGATCCGCGACCTCCTTCATCATCACCTCGCACCCCCTAAACGCTACACTATGCTCCCCACCACAACTACAGCACTTCGGCTTCACTCCCTCTCCACACTTCCCATATTCATGTTCCCCGCCACACCTAGCGCACCTCAGCCCCTTCCTACACGTGATAGCTATATGGCCAAACTCCTGGCACCTATAGCACCTAAGAGGATCATGAACAAATTCCCTAACCCTATACTTCCTACGCCCTACAAACACCTCCCTAGGAACAACCCCCTCAAATGTAATCACTACCGTCCCCGTCACTGCCCTCTCTGCTCCCCTCTTCATCCTTTCTGCACTCTTAACTATGCCATTACGCCCGTTCTCCATTAGCTCTCCCACCAGCTGCTCTACTGTAACCTCGACCGGTACCCCAGCTATCACCCCCTTACATCCCCCCCCCCCTCTTCTCCCCTACCCTCGCCACCTTACTTATACCCACCCCCCCAATGCCCCGCATCTTCCTAGCCACCTCCACCTGCCCCTCACTACCACACCCTACGGCCAGATTCCCATCCCACAAAACTCTCACGTACTTTACCTCCCCTAATTGCTCGGCAATGAGTTTGGGCCACTCGAGCCTACCTACTTTCCTCTCACCCCTCTCCCCCTCAAGCCTGACCACTATATGGATCACTTCCGCTTTTGCCACATCTTTTCCAGCACCCTCGTCTCCCGGCCCACTTGAGCTATCGTCCCCCACTTTCTTCCTCTTCCCCCCTTCTCCCCCCCTCTTGTTGAATATATACTGTACCAAATGTTCTAGAATGTTTGATTATGACATCATACTGTGACATCACAAATGTTCTAGAATGTGCTATTATGACATCATACTGTGACATCACTAATGTTCTAGAATGTTTGATTATGACATCATACTGTGACATCACAAATGTTCTAGAATGATTGATTATGACATCATACTGTGACATCACAAATGTTCTAGAATGTTTGATTATGACATCATACTGTGACATCACAAATGTTCTAGAGTGAAAGCGTTCAGGTGGCGTAGTGGAGATTGCGTTTGTCACCAACACCGGAGATGCTGGATTCGATTTGCCTGTTCGAATCCAGCTCACAGCTCCGGCGTTGTCACCAGCTTGGCTGGCCGTTCACACTAATACAATTGGCTGTATTAGAGGGTGGGAAAGCTGGCGGGGTGGGTCCGGGTCGTTGTAAACAGCGACTCCTACAGTTCGGTCGGGGCGCCTGCTCAGCGCGGATAGGATCTAAGGGGGGTAGTGTGATTCTTCCACACGTTACACGCTCTCAGTGAGAGTCCGCGCTGCCAGGTGAAAAGAAGCGGTTGATTGGCTAGACGTGTGTCGGAGGAAGCATGTGATAGCCTCCACTCTCCCAGACTGACTGTGGGGGGTAAGTGCGCAGCGACCAGGAAGGGGATTGGGAATTGGCATAACAACTAACATTGGGATGGGGAGAAAATCGGAGGAAAAAGGAGGGGGGAAAAAGATAAAAAAAAAAAAAAAAGTGTTCGGTTATGACATAATACTGTGACATCACAAATGTTCTAGAATGTTCTATTATGACATCATACTGTGACATCACAAATGTTCTACAATGTTCTATTATGACATCATACTGTGACATCACAAATGTTCTAGAATGTTTGATTATGACATCATACTGTGACATCACAAATGTTCTAGAATGTTTGATTATGACATCATACTGTGACATCCAGTTAGTATTAACGGCGTTAATAAGTAAAGAGTAATCTCGTATTTAATGTTGCCCAGTTGTGGCCTGTTGAGGGGCAATATACATATCAAAAGTTCCAAAACATCTATTGTGTTTGTATTTGTATGATCCACTATATAAACATAGTAATTATAATATCTACATACATGGCATTTGATTGGAGGCTAGTCTCACTTTGTCCCACAGCAACATTAAAATAGTTTAGATTTGTGTATGTTGTTTATGTAAAACATTTACTTGAAAGTAACGCAATAGTTACTTTCTGAAGTAACTAGTTACTTTTATAATTTGTAACTGAGTAAGTAATTTAGTTACTTTTTGGAAGAAGTAACTAGTAACTTGCCCAACACTGTACATTATATAAAGTTACAATGTACAGTTTCTAGTTAATCAGTCAGCAGCCTCCACAGCCTCCACTGACGAGTGAAGCGTGTAGTTGTTTTGATAAATGCTTCATTCATTTCATTTGGGACCTCTGCCGCTCATCTGCCACACCCGCGGCAAAAGGGGGCGGGGGGTCATGGCCAATCAGAGAAAAGCTGAACACAAGTTGGTTGCCTTTAATGTCCACGCCGCCGGGTCGGGGTCAGAAAGCCCCAACCCTGTGGCAAGGCCGTAGCAGCGGGGCGCGGAGGAGGCCCCAGCCCCAGGCCACATCCCGGGGGCCAGGACCCCCTGAAAAAGGGGCCTGGTGAGGTCAACGAGGCCGCGGCATCGAGACCCCACCAGACGGTCACTGGTGACACCACCCCCCACATCGCCAGCGTATCGGACAGGGCCTAAAATAGGTGAAGGCCCTTCTCCCCCTGGCACGCCGCTCCGAAGCGCTCCAAGGAGGCTCCCCCCCACAATGTCGTGGGGCCAGCTGGCGCACCGGGGAGACAACCCTCCAAGGAGGTTATTAAAGGAGCTCCCGTCTTATACGGAGCTACTGAGCAATTTGATCACGTAGATGGACCTGGCTGATGCGCCGTTCTATTTGTTTGGTCTGATACCAACCCGTCAGTTCGCTGTGTGTCAGTGTTCCAATGATACGCTCGGATGCAGGCTGCTCTTCTTGGAAAACGATATATTTATTTTGCTTTACTGTGCAAAACAGCATATATTGGGCTCCATAAACAGATAAATAATACTTAATATAATAACTAATTGCATACAAACATTTCACCCTGTGGCATGTTCAAACAGCGACCTGCGTTAACCTGCGGTCAAAAACCATTGCCCTTTCCGGGTCAAACTCCTCCCTCCTACAGGTGTACCTGACGCTTATATAAAAGAAGCGCCACCCCATGGTCACATAAATCCACTGCACATTAAATCTATTTTGGCCCTTACAGAGGTTGATCCCTCAATCTAGGTCGACAGGTCAGAACTCGACCTGCACCCGGAGCACTGCGGACTAGACAGGCGCCTAAGGGGCTTACTGTAAGAACAGTATCCCGGCGGAAAGGGTGTTCAGTATGCCATGCACCATGTCACAATTTCATGGGGCCACGAACCTCGCGGAGTCGGAGTTAGCCAACACTACTACCAACACACCGGGGAGACAACCACCCCCCTATGTTTATTAACAGAAAATGGTTGCTCCCTTAACCCATTAAGAAACCCGGAAACATAACTGCGCGTATACACAGTCAAGGCGTTTCACGTTTTAAAAGGGTTAACCCAGGCCAACAGGTCCATCTTTTACCACTTAAGAAAGAACACTGGCTCAGGTAGAGAGAAGGACATAAGCCCTTGCTAAGTGCTAGAACACAGGCCTTGCAAGTTATACACAAATAGCAACCAAAGCACATTTTCAGAGAAAACTGCACAAACTCTCAAGCAAGAACGCAACCCCAGCATTCTTAGCTGTGGGTTTATATTGCACATGCCGTATCTCCCAAAATACAGTGAATCAACACAAGTTTTGTTAACAGAAAATAGTCCCTCTTCAGAAGGGACCCTTTATTTTAATTAATCAAAATAATTTTGGGGGGGGGCAGAAGGGGCTTCTTAAATGTCACTTGCGTCGCCCGCCATGCGCGGGGTGTCGTTTGCCCCCACGGGCAGCTGGCCCGGAAGGATGGTGCTGGGGAGCCGTCTGGCCACGTCGTTCCCTACCGTTCCCCCCGGGCGCAGGATGGCTGGCCTCCTCTCCCCGTCCACTTTTAGGCTTCTTGCTGGCAGGGCCAGTAGTGGCGGTGGCAACAGCTGGAGTCCTGCTCCGGCGTCGCCTCCACGTCACGCCTCCGGTCGCGGTGGTGTCGGGCCGGGGGAAGTGGGGTTGCAGGACGGACCGCTGCTCCTCCAGGTCCTTGCAGGCTGCATCGCCGAGCCGAAGAGCCCAGCGTCGGAGAGGGGTGCCAGGAGGAGGGGGATCCTCCGGTGATCCGTCAGCCCCGTCAGATCCGTCTTATCCCTGCTCCAGCCATAGGTGGCGCTGGATAAGAGTGGCCAGGGCGCGTTGTTTCCCCGCAGCTATCGCCTGTAGCTGCGAGAGATGCAGGATGGCTCCCGTCGCCTGGGCGTGGAGGTACCTCTGGTGGTCGTCCAGTACCACCCCGCCCGTCATCAGCCCCGACATGAAGCGCGCTAGCTGCGCGATGTTGGAGGTCGCAGCTAGGCTCTGGGTCGAGGTGATGAATACCTGGTCACTCCAGACAGCCAACTGCTTAGTCGACTTCCCCTTGGGAAGTGGCTTCTTTTTCGGCTCCAACACCATCTCAGGGCAAAGGATAGATGCCATCGGGTTATCAAGCCGTGGTACCCCCTCCTTCAACCCCTGGACCAAACCCACCACCCGCGTGAAAGGCACGTAGGTGGCGGTGAGGCAGACGATGCGGGGGATTACCTGTCCCGGCGCCACGTAAGCCTCCATCGACGGGAACAATGGGCAGACGCTCGCCTCCCTCATAGGACGGCGTTGCCAGAGATGACCTATCATGTCATCGGGAACAGGTGCCGGCAGTGGCGTCGGCAGCGGCACACCGTTGGCACGGGCGGCTGCCGTCATGAGCTCTGGGAACAAAGCATGCAACTCCCTTTGCACACCTTCTTCCACTTCGCTCGCATCCCTCGCGTTTGGGAGGCTACACTCACTGTCTCCATAGGATAGGTGGGAGCCAGCATCCAGTGCGGCTGATAGAAGGGCATCTCGTCTCGGAGGTGGTGACTTTAACACTTTGGCGACCACTGGGCATAGTCTAATTAGTGGCTAGAGGACCAGGGAATGTAAACAGACGTGACCCTGTTTGTTGAGCTATATCTATACTTTATAGTATTGCTATCTGTCCATTCTCATTGTCACTTGAGTTCATAAATCGTCCCTTCAAAATGGCTTAAAAAAAATCCATCAATAGGTTGTCATTTTATAGCGCCGTGAATATAAGCTTTATCGCAGATTTCGTCTCATATATTTTCTGGAAAGCTAGTTATGGAGCTAAAGGCTACTAACGTTATATTCAACGGCATTTCCGTTTTATATATGCTAAAGAAATAACACAAACTGCATATGATCCGGGCTCTCCCAAAGCATGTATGGATGAAAGGGGGGCGGCGGGGGACGGCGTTTAGTATTATTGATTACCAATACGTCCGTGTAACTAGCCACATTCACTGATAGAATGCTTGCGTCTCACAACAATGTCTGATCCGGCTGTAATTTAGGTGAATAAGGTCTTACTGTCAGCCCATGGGATACCCTACAGCATTTCCCCGTTATCGATCGGCATCTGGTAGATCGATATGTCCATTGGGTGATGATAAATCCCCTTATTCCATGGTGAAATCTGCGATTCGAAACGTAATCAACGGTGCATGCTGTTGGTTCGGGATCAGGGTAATATGAAACGCCATTGGAAGGTAAAAAATAAAAAATTTCCATTCGCCCACATGGTATACTGCAGTGGAGCGATGGCGCTCCTAAGAGGATCTGGCCGGTATTGCATGTTCGCGATTCCACAGACGAGGGTAGATCTGCAGAGCCGGTCGGGGATCTTGATCCGGTTATTAATATGGAATAAAACAATAACAACTTGCCACAGCTATGTACGTGCCTCTGGTCCACAACGCATGGCACCGAAACACCCCATTGTGTTAACCCAGTCTCGGAGTACGAGGCTCTCCAGAAGACACAGCATCCTCTGCCACTCCCCGAGTGGGAGAATGCTCTCTCTTTGCTGGAGCGTCGAACAAGAATGCCCCCGCCCCCTCCATGTAATCCTCTGTTTCCATTGGATGCGATGGAGAGTAGACGAGGGAATCCTCGCTCGGTGCCGGCCCGACACAGCCGCTAGACTGTCTGCCCCCGCCGCTCACCGTCGTATGACGAGAACGAGCCGAGGCGGAGAGCTTGCGCCGCAAATCCCCGTCCACCTCCGGCAGGGGAACCAGAGCCGGAACTCGACCACCTCACAGGAGATGGGAGCTTGACGGCCCCTCTGCGACGCGCACTCTCCTCCGGACGGCGCTGAGGCGCACCTGCCTGCCACAACCGTGGAGCCAGGAACGCCCCACGATGCACGGAGGAAGCCGCGACTGTGAAGTGCCAGTGGAGGTCAGAGCGATAATCGTCTACTCTAAACCCTCCGGTGGTGAAGACATTATACCTTTCTTTTCCCGAAAAATTGCGAGAGAGAGAAAACAAAAGCCCAATGTCAGCACAGCTCCTTAACCAAACTAACTACTTTAAGCACTGAACTTGAAGAGGTGCTATACACGGACTTCACGGTGATGAAAGTAGGGAAGGAGCTGTATGGCCATGACCCAGCTTATATGTGAGCAGATGTGGGCGTGGTCAGGCAGGTGAGGTGCGTGCACGTGAGCTGCGTGCACGTGGTTGAAAGTTTTCATGATAGCATAGATTAAAGGGGCAGTTCCAATAGAGCAGAGAGCAAAGCTATAACGAAATATAACCATGTATTCATCATAGATAACCATGTTAGGTTAGGTTCTCATAACAGGTTAGGTTCTCAGGTTAGGTTCTCATAACAGGTTAGGTTCTCATAACAGTTCACAGGATCAGCAGGAGGAGGTTGAAATTGAACACGTTGCAGGAATTGTCACACAAGAAGAAAAAAGACAAAACATTCCATTAAAACATTCTAACAGGACAGCTGACACCCAGCCAATCAGCGCTATTCCCTGATGGAGACCAGCGGGTTGAAACATGCTGGCTTTTTATAAATGATGCAGCTGTGTCCTAATAAAGGCTTTTTATAAATGATGCAGCCTCGTCCTAATAAAGGCTTTTTATAAATGATGCAGCCTCGTCCTAATAAAGGCTTTTTATAAATGATGCAGCCTCGTCCTAATAAAGGCTTTTTATAAATGATGCAGCCTCGTCCTAATAAAGGCTTTTTTATAAATGATGCAGCTGTGTCCTAATAAAGGCTTTTTATAAATGATGCAGCCATATCCTAATAAAGGCTTTTTATAAATGATGCAGCCTCGTCCTAATAAAGGCTTTTTATAAATGATGCAGCCTCGTCCTAATAAAGGCTTTTTATAAATGATGCAGCCATATCCTAATAAAGGCTTTTTTATAAATGATGCAGCCTCGTCCTAATAAAGGCTTTTTATAAATGATGCAGCCTCGTCCTAATAAAGGCTTTTTATAAATGATGCAGCCTCGTCCTAATAAAGGCTTTTTTATAAATGATGCAGCCTCGTCCTAATAAAGGCTTTTTATAAATGATGCAGCCTCGTCCTAATAAAGGCTTTTTATAAATGATGCAGCCTCGTCCTAATAAAGGCTTTTTATAAATGATGCAGCCTCGTCCTAATAAAGGCTTTTTATAAATGATGCAGCCTCGTCCTAATAAAGGCTTTTTATAAATGATGCAGCCTCGTCCTAATAAAGGCTTTTTATAAATGATGCAGCCTCGTCCTAATAAAGGCTTTTTATAAATGATGCAGCCATATCCTAATAAAGGCTTTTTATAAATGATGCAGCCATATCCCAATAAAGGCTTTTTATAAATGATGCAGCCTCGTCCTAATAAAGGCTTTTTATAAATGATGCAGCCTCGTCCTAATAAAGGCTTTTTATAAATGATGCAGCCTCGTCCTAATAAAGGCTTTTTATAAATGATGCAGCTGTGTCCTAATAAAGGCTTTTTATAAATGATGCAGCCATATCCTAATAAAGGCTTTTTATAAATGATGCAGCCTCGTCCTAATAAAGGCTTTTTATAAATGATGCAGCCTCGTCCTAATAAAGGCTTTTTATAAATGATGCAGCCTCGTCCTAATAAAGGCTTTTTATAAATGATGCAGCCTCGTCCTAATAAAGGCTTTTTATAAATGATGCAGCCTCGTCCTAATAAAGGCTTTTTATAAATGATGCAGCCTCGTCCTAATAAAGGCTTTTTATAAATGATGCAGCCTCGTCCTAATAAAGGCTTTTTATAAATGATGCAGCCTCGTCCTAATAAAGGCTTTTTATAAATGATGCAGCCTCGTCCTAATAAAGGCTTTTTATAAATGATGCAGCCATATCCTAATAAAGGCTTTTTATAAATGATGCAGCCATATCCTAATAAAGGCTTTTTATAAATGATGCAGCCATATCCTAATAAAGGCTTTTTATAAATGATACAGCCTCGTCCTAATAAAGGCTTTTTATAAATGATGCAGCCTCGTCCTAATAAAGGCTTTTTATAAATGATGCAGCTGTGTCCTAATAAAGGCTTTTTATAAATGATGCAGCCTCGTCCTAATAAAGGCTTTTTATAAATGATGCAGCCTCGTCCTAATAAAGGCTTTTTATAAATGATGCAGCTGTGTCCTAATAAAGGCTTTTTATAAATTATGCAGCCTCGTCCTAATAAAGGCTTTTTATAAATGATGCAGCCTCGTCCTAATAAAGGCTTTTTATAAATGATGCAGCCTCGTCCTAATAAAGGCTTTTTATAAATGATGCAGCCTCGTCCTAATAAAGGCTTTTTATAAATGATGCAGCCTCGTCCTAATAAAGGCTTTTTATAAATGATGCAGCCTCGTCCTAATAAAGGCTTTTTATAAATGATGCAGCCTCGTCCTAATAAAGGCTTTTTATAAATGATGCAGCTGTGTCCTAATAAAGGCTTTTTATAAATGATGCAGCCTCGTCCTAATAAAGGCTTTTTATAAATGATGCAGCCTCGTCCTAATAAAGGCTTTTTATAAATGATGCAGCCTTGTCCTAATAAAGGCTTTTTATAAATGATGCAGCCTCGTTCTAATAAAGGCTTTTTATAAATGATGCAGCCTCGTCCTAATAAAGGCTTTTTATAAATGATGCAGCCATATCCTAATAAAGGCTTTTTATAAATGATGCAGCCATATCCTAATAAAGGCTTTTTATAAATGATGCAGCCACGTCCTAATAAAGGCTTTTTATAAATGATGCAGCCTCGTCCTAATAAAGGCTTTTTATAAATGATGCAGCTGTGTCCTAATAAAGGCTTTTTATATATGATGCAGCCATATCCTAATAAAGGCTTTTTATAAATGATGCAGCCTCGTCCTAATAAAGGCTTTTTATAAATGATGCAGCTGTGTCCTAATAAAGGCTTTTTATAAATGATGCAGCCTTGTCCTAATAAAGGCTTTTAAATTATGTAACCATGTCCTAATACAGTAGTACTGTTTACATTTGTGCAGGCCTTGAGAGGGATTTTGGTGTCAAAGTTTGGTTTTGAGCATAATGGGCAACTGTTTTGGTGTGATAGTTTGGTTTTGAAAAGAGAATGTGAGGTTTTGTGTAGCTTGAGAAAAGTGTTTTGTGTTTAGAGTTTTGGGAAACAAGAGGGCAGTTTGTATTTTTACTTAAATATCGTCTTATTTTACTGTAATTTCATTTGTGTTCTTATTGTTTACTGTATAATTTTGCTATTATTATTATTATTATTTATTTATATTATCCTTTTGTTTAGTTTTTTGTGTAAAGCACTTTGAGCTGCAATCTGTATGAATAGTGCTAATATAAATAAAGTTATTATTATCTTTCCCCCAAAACAAACAGTGAGACACACGACTGACCCGCCAGCAAACATGCCGACTAACTCCCCTGCAAACATACCGACTCTTCATACGACTATTGAATAACAAAACGTTACCATACTGGGCTAGATTGCACGGAGCAAGTTGCACCCTTACTTACAATTCATTATGAATGTAAAATGGGGGACCGTGATGTAAACAAGACGAAAGTCTTTCTCTGGTCTGCAAGCATCCCCTTAACAATTGTGTGTATTGAGCTGTACTGTATTGTACCCATTCTGCAATCTGGTAATAAAGTTTTCATTCAATCAATCACCGTGTCTCTCACTACATTACTGTAATTATCCTCGCAGGCACCAACCTCCTCCAATGCACAGTGTCTATGTCAAATGTATATACACTCTTTTTCTGGATTTTTTTAGTATCACAAACAGTACTGTATTTGAAAATCTGGTATGTCATAAATGTATAGATGTAGCAGTACTGTCTATCTGTGTGTCATATGTTATGATGAATTGAAAATGGGGGACCCTGATGGAAACAAGACGAAAGTCTTTCTCTGGTCTGCAACCCCTTAACAATTGTATGTATTGAGCTGTACTGTACTGTACCCATTCTGCAATCTGTTAATAAACTTTTCAATCAATCAATCAATCAATGAAAACAATAGCAATACTGCCATCTGGTGACATTTACACCACATTACAACTCATTGTGGTCTAACTATGCTGTAGCAACGTTGTGTCAAGAGTCAAGACATAATATACAGTATGATACACTGAACAAGAATATGAACGCAACACTTTTGTTTTTGCTCCAATTTTCCAACGAGTTGAAATCAGAGATCTAATACTTTTTCTATGTACACAAAGGCCTATTTCTCTCACAATTTGTTCACAAACTTGTTTAAATCTGTTAGTGAGCACTTCTTTCTCAATTCTCACGAGCTGCACCCCGACTCTGGAACCCCCCCCCCCCCCCCCCCCCAGACCCTCCCTCCTCTCCCTCACTCTCCACCAGGCACGTGCACACATAGAGCCCAAGGGGTGCCTGAGCACCTGCCTTTTTGAGCCTCATAAAAAAAGTGCCCTTTTTGAAAAAAAAAGAAAAAAAAATCGTTACGCATATAGACTGCCCTTCCAACTGAAAATGTCAGGATAGAATCAAAATATTAGGTAAAGAGAGAGAGATGCCCCATATTCCATTGCAGTTTGCACGGCCTCCCATAGCGTGGGTGGTGATGATGATGATGATGATGATGATGATAATGATGATGATGATGATGATGATGATGATAGAAACCGCTGTGGCGCATACAGTTGAATGCTGGTATTACACTCACTGAGGGACACGAAGAAGTCAAGTCCGATGGGATTTGGGAATCTCAAATACAAATCGGGATTGGAATAAAAAATGCATTTATATTAAACAATACAGAATATACAGCACTTCTTGGGGTCTGTAGGGTAAGCACTTATTCCCTCCCCCCTGAACATTTATGGAGATGTATGGGCCTTTTAAGTCAGTGATAAAAGTGTCTTTCAAGGATAAATGAGCTCCTGCACTGATTATTATAGTTCAATATTCAATATTTGATCACCAAAACCCCCCAAAAAGCTTAAGAAGGTGGCCCCCCCGCTATGCGCGCTCTGTTAAAACACACAGGTATAGTGCCATTTTCAGCCATTGAGCACCTGCCCCTCTAAAGTCCTGTGCACGTCCCTGAGTGGGTGTGTATTGTTAGTGGCTTGATGTGATGGAAATTAGTCAGAAGGATTACGACAAACATCTGTATCTCCAGTATGCACCCTCCCAAGTGATGATGTTTGGAGGGTGTGGAGGAGATGTATTATAGGACACGAGTGTCAGCTTCCTCATGGTTGCATTGATCCATTGGTGGACTGTTTCCAACATGGTGGACTTGATCACCTGCAGTGATGTAGACATCCTTGTCATCTGGGAACTGTCCATCTGTTAACAACTTATTTGACAGGAATGAGAAAATGTCTTGTTACACCTGGCGCAAACTAACTCCTCGTCAACAGAAATATCTCTACTTGACGTGTATTGTGTCTATCACAATAAAAGCTTTCCCATAGAGCTCTGCATGATGTTTGAAGTGCTGCATTCTCAGCTTATTTGCTGTCTTCTTCTGTGTTTTCTTCTCATGGAACAACAGTAAGTTATTTCTCTTGATCGGTGCTGTCAGAAGTCTGTCATTTGATTCAAGCACTCTTCCTGAAATTGTTGTACTGCTCTTGTCCCATAGACTCGAGTTGATGGACAGATACGGCAGCAGCCGCAGACTCACACACCTTATTGTCTAATGTAACCAGGTCTTTACTGCCCTCCTCAAAGGGATTCCCATTGCTCAGCAACACCTCCATCAGGTCTTTGGCATGGCGTTGACATTGGTGCTGAGATGCAGATCCTTTCTTGTGATGAGGACGTTCTTCACAATCATCGTTTGTTCTTCACAATCAACTGTTGTTTACAGTTCTCATATCTAACTCTAGTTCTCCACATATTTATTGTCTCATTGTGTGAAATATCATATAAGATATGCTCCAATCATGTTTCTTTTATTTTTATTCAATTACTCATTCATGAAAACCTAGGTACAGGCACCAACATCACCATTCTAGGTTCAATAGAATAAAAGTTATGAAGCGTAATTCGAAATAAATACAGAAATTGCAGCCATCTTTGATTTTTGCCATACCAGAATATTCAAAACATCAATATTTGAACTCCAGTTGATTCCTCACACAGTATTAACTTAAAATAGCAATACAAAATTAGATTACACAGCATTTGTGTGAACATTAAGACGTTTTTAAAGAATTCATGATTTCGATTGTGGCCATTTTGGATAAATTTTTATTAAATTCAACTGGTTTCTTGACACTCAAGCCCAAATTGTTGTATAGATCCTTATCTTCAAATTAGAAGTGAAAACGAAACTTTCGCATTCATTTGAAATGACTGAGTGTCCAGGCACCCCACTATCAGAAAAGTGTGTGGTTTTCTGGTCAGCAGGAGATGTGCATCTCTGGCAGCTTATGGTCAGTGGCATTGTTCGTCAAATAGTGTTGAACTTGAGTGTTACACCCTGAGTGCATAGTGTAACTGAGGGGTTACAAAACCCTGACTGTATTAAAGATTGTGATAGATTAAACCACTACTACATATTATTATTATTATTATTATTATTACTTGCCAGACAGTACAGTTATTATGGCAGACACTCAAATAGACGGCACGGTGACAAAGAGATATCATTTACAGTATTTTATTATTATGCAGAAGATACAACTGATAATTACTGGGTCGCTCTTTTATGGCGAATGATATTAGAAAGTCAGAGAGTAGCAAAGTCAATGGGAATGAATAATTCCTAGGTTAAGTATACTAGACCGGACGCCGCATGGCGTGAGATGGCAATATAGTGGGGCAAAACGAGGGTATAGCTGGAGACTGGTGATATCCTCCCACAGAGTTGTAAGCTCCAGAGGAATGAAGAATGTACGGATACTCAGGCTGGTCACTTGAAGAAAGGGGTTCTCATACGGATCCGGTCTTTATAATCCAAGTGCTCGGTAGCAAGGTAATAGCTGTAATCCAATGCCCGATAGCAATGATGATAGCCAGCCAGCTTCGTCCCCGAAGCTAGCCCGATGTAGAATCTTCAGGGTAGTTAAATCCAAACGACAATGGTATTAACGAGGCTCTTCTCCACGGTACTACGTTTCCACAAGTCACTATAATCCACCAATAATGGTTCTACAATATCGCCGCGGTAGGTTCCAATGCTCACATGTCCAATAGTTCTGCCACTAGGTCCACCTCGTGTGCTGGCACTAATTACTTTAAGTCCACACACACTTGCTAAGGTTCACACTAGTTACTAAACGAACAAACTGCTTGTTAATGCTGCACACCGAACGAACTGCTGTAATACGATTCACACTAAATGACGACTCTTTACTTCACGTTAAGTTAGGTCGAACTTGACTCTGCTACTAGACGAACTGGGTTAACGTTACTGCGTTAACTGTAATGACGAACTGCACAATACGTTAGGTTCAACTACTGCTGTTGCATTACTTCGGACGAACTGCTTCTGTTTGCGCCTTCCACAATATATATACTTAGAGGGCTTTCTAGTGCGCAACCGAAGCTCTTGTCTGGAATCAATGCGCTGCCCCCAGGCAGGTCTCAACTTGTCCAAACCCCACACAGGGCGTCTCCTCTCAGCCCAACCCCTAAACCAACCTCCTTAAAGTGACAGTGCCCCATCAACACATCAAAACAATACCATGGGGAATTATGTCTCTATAGAACACACTACAATATAAATGTAGTTTACGAGATATATACCTAATACTTGCTATCTAATACAATACATACATATGCTCTTGCTCGCTCTCCCCCCCCCGGATCCCCACTTGGATAATCCATCCATTTTTCATTTGTTTCTAACCAGGCATTACAATTCATATGCTAGCTTTTATTCTCTCCACCACTTCTAACCAGATTGCAATGTTGGTTTCACTGACACCTAAAATTCTTGCTGTAGATATCTCTAGATAAATCACATCGAGATAGGTAAGAACTCATACCTTCCGGCACATTTTATCCGGTTGAATCCATCGTGATGCTATCAGCTTTTTAGCAGCTGTGAGACCGGATAAAACTAGTCTCTTTAGCTGTATAGGGGCTGCAAACTGAAAAACATCATTCAACAGCAATACAGAGGGATGTACAGGTATGTTCAGATATAAATATTAAGGTTATTTATTTATTTGCATTTCAGATATTGATTGAAGAGGTGTGTTTCTATATGGGTGACATGTCCCCATACACAGGGCATTCGCATGCATTCACCAGGTCTCCACCCAATCCAATGCCTATATGGGAGATTTCCGACGACCTGTTAAGACGGCACTCTCTTACGCCACCATTGCCAAAACACCAAAAGAGCATCAAATCACTGACCTCTAGGACCATCATTCAGGTCATAGTACCAGTTAGATTAGATTACATTGAAATGTATTGCCATCATACAGCATAAGTATATTACAATTCAAATAGGTGGGGCATCCAACCCGAGTGCAAATGTAACAGTAAAGTGCAATAGTAATATTAATATAGTGATTAAGCTGGGTATAAGATATATACATTTGTTCTACTGAGTATAATGCTAATCACATGTATGTACAGAGTTGTAATATATTTAAATGTTTCAAAAATGTTCTTATGTACCCCAGTTGCTATTGCATGCACATATTTGTGTTTTATTACACGTATATGTACATACATACCAACTATTCGCCTGTTTTATTCTCCACCCATCCATAGCAACACTATTATCACCGACATCCAAGAAGGGGGATCCCCCCTTGAACGGCCTTTCTAAGGTTTCTCTCCTCCACATCGCCTGTGGTGCTTTTTTCCTATTGCTATAGGTTTTTCCTTACCTTTGCTGGGGTATGTCTGGGAGCGTTGCATTTATTACTTTAAGAACCTTGGTGTTGTCCTCGACGACCAGTTGAACTTCTCTGCTCACATCGCAGCGACAACCAGAACCTGCAGATTCCTCCTGAGCAACGTCAGAAGGATACGCCCCTTCCTGACAAAAGAAGCCACCCAACTCCTCGTCCAATCAACAGTCATCTCCCGCCTCGACTACTGCAACGCACTGCTAGCTGGCCTCCCGGCCACTGCCACCAAGCCTCTTCAACTCATTCAAAACGCAGCGGCCCGCCTGATCTCAAACCTACCGAAGTCGGCCCATGTCACCCCACTTCTTAGGGACCTGCACTGGCTCCCCATTGCTGCACGTATCCGCTTCAAGGCCCTCGACCTAGCATACCGTGCGGCAAAGGGAACCGCTCCCGCCTACCTCTGGTCAATGGTCTCTAACTACACACCCTCAAGACCCCTACGCTCTGCATCTTCTGGCCGCCTCAGATCTACTCCTATCCAAGCTCCCGGAGGGTCATCAAAGAGAAGCCGCCTATTCTCAGTCCTTGCCCCACAATGGTGGAATGAACTACCCATCCCAGTTAGGACAGCCGAATCCCGTCCAATATTTCGCCGTCGACTAAAGACTCACTTCTTCAACCATTATCTGAAATGAAAAAGAAAAAGAAAAAAAAAATCTAACCCCGACTAACCTTACTGTCATGCACTAATAAACTAACCTACACTGTAACACGCAACACTTGATGAACATTGTTACTCAGCTGATAGAGTTATACCCTTCTTGCTGTCTTGTCGCACAGAACTTGTAAGTCGCTTTGGATAAAAGCGTCAGCTAAATGACTAAATGTAAATGTAAATGTACTTTACATTTATTTTGGATTTCATGGTGGGTTTTTTGTTCTTGATTTATTGGGATGTTTCTTCTTGAATAGTTTAAAGAAGACTTGTCCGGCCCATGGGGACATTAACTTGTGATTTCGGGCTTCACAAATCAATTTGATTTGATTTAATATGCATTTATATGTCCAGTGATACAGGTATAAAGACACTATGGTCAGGCACTCTACTACTGGCCCCTGAGCAGCTAACACTGGAGCGGTTAAAGCTGAGGTGCCTTGCTCAAGGGCACAGCGAGCAGGCACGTGCACACATAGAGCCCAACGGGTGCACAAGCACCTGCCCTTTTGTGCCTCATAAAAAAGTGCCCTTTTTATGCCAATAATTTTTACCCTATTTTCTTTTTTACCTCCATATAGAGAGAGTGATCTGCAATCTGCTTGGGTTGGGGGTGCAATTCCTAACAGGCTCAACCATATGGATAAAAGTTCCCATAGTATGTGCATTACACAAACTAAAAACAGATATTACATTACATTACACAAACTAAAAACAGATATTACATTACATTACACAAACTAAAAACAGATATTACATTACATTACACAAACTAAAAACAGATATTACATTACATTACACAAACTAAAAACCGATATTGTCTGAATTACTAGAAGAAAGAAATGCACCACCTTTGGCTGATAGTAATTTAATAATTTCTTAGGATTTCTTTTGGTCTAATAAATGTTCAAGGTTCTTAAATGGATCCCCTGCTGCCCTCCTCTTCCTCCTCCTCCTCATCCTCCTCCTACTCTTCCTCATCTTCCTCCTCCGCCTCCTAATCCTCCTCCTCCTCCTACTCTTCCTCCTCCTCCTCCTCCTTCTCCTCCTCCTCCTCCTAATCATCCTCCTCCTCCTCCTACTCTTCCACATCTTCCTCCTCCTCCTCCTCCTCCTCTTCCTCCTCCTCCTGCTCCTACTCTTCCTCATCTTCCTCCTCCTCCTCCTCCTCCTGCTCCTCCTGTTCCTGCTCCTACTCTTCCTCATCTTCCTCCTCCTCCTCCTGCTCCTCTTCCTCCTCCTCCTCCTCCTGCTCCTCCTCCTCATCCTCCTCCTCCTCCTCCTCCTCATCATCCTCCTCCTCCTCCTGGTCCTCCTCCTCCTGCTCCTCTTCCTCCTGCTCCTCCTCCCCCTCCTCCTCCTCCTCCTCCTCCTCCTCCTAATCCTCCTCCTAATCCTCCTCCTCCTGCTCCTCCACCTCCTGCTCCTCCTCCTCCTGCTCCTCCTGTTCCTGCTCCTACTCTTCCTCATCTTCCTCCTCCTCCTCCTCCTCTTCCTCCTCCTGCTCCTCCTCCTCCTGCTCCTCCTCCTCCTGCTCCTCCTCCTCATCCTCCTCCTCCTCATCCTCCTCCTCCTCATCCTCCTCCACCTCCTGCTCCTCCTCCTCCTCCTCCTGCTCCTCCTCCTTCTCCTCCCCCTCCTCCTTCTCCTCCTCCTAATCCTCCTCCTCCTCCTCCTCCTCCTAATCCTCCTCCTCCTGCTCCTCCTCATCTTCCTCCCCCTCCTCCTCCAGGGGTCACTGCAGGGGTCACTGCCTCCTCCTCCTCTTCCTCTTCCTCCTCCTTTCTCCTCCTCCTCCTCCACGGGGAGCAGCGTACTGGCTCATGTTAAATGGCAGGCCATGCATTACGCAGCAGCTTAGGGCACCGCGCAGGATCTTCATGTCCTCGGCTACAGTCCACCTGTCGCTGCTCTGGTCGTAGCGCTCCACCTTGTTGTAAATGAAGGTGAAGTCATTGGAGATGCCTCCGACCACGAAGAGCAGGTCGTCCAGCACCGCAATGCCAAAGTGGGCGCGGGGGGTGATCATGTCGGGCAGGGCGCTCCAGGAGTCAGTCAAGGGGCTGTAGGCCTCCGCGCTATGCAGGGCGTTTCCACCGGCAAACCCTCCCACCTGAGGACAGGACACATGAGAGGAATGTTTTAGTGTGTGGCTCAGGCAGGCAGGCAGGCAGACACTGTATTAATCCACTTAGGGAAATGAGGGCATCACAGAAGCATTGAAAGTCAAATGATACATATCAATAGAAATATCTAGTATAAATCATTTGTCTCCGTGTGCACCTACCGCATAGACATGTCCTCCGTATGCAGCGACTCCCACTCCGCTACGCCTGCTGCTCATGGGGGCGATCAGAGTCCACTGGTCGGTGTCTGGGCTGTAGCACTCAGCTGTGAACAGACCCTCCCACCTCGTCCAGCTGCCGCCACCACAGATGTAAACCTGTATTAAGAAAGAATATTCTAATTTAGTTTATATATTCCATTTGATTTCATTCTACTTTAATTGTCTGTTAATGTTGATGCACCAAAGGACCCAGACACATCTTTTGTATGTGCAAGCTTACTTGGCAATAAAGACATTTATGATTTCTGATCTAACGTTCCTTGTGTTCATCTAGCACCCTGTGTCCCTCAGTTCCACCCACCTTGCTCCAGGCTCGTAGTGCTCGGCGGTGTTCAGGTCCACGTGTCCGTCGTCCCCTCCCATGGCGTAGATACAGCCATCCAACGCGACCACGCTGAGGTGACTGCGGCGTGAGTGCATGGGAGCCGCCTGCAGCCAGCTGCGAGTGACGGGGTTGAACCTGCGCACACTGTTCAAATACTGTACGCCGTCCCAGCCGCCGACGCAGTAGACCAGACCGTGGAGATAAGCGGTGCCGTGCCACCACCGGTTACTCTCCCCCTCAACGCTCACGTCCATCCATCCACCGGCTCGGATGTTGTAAGCCTCCATGCTACCCCGGCCTCCGATGGCCAATAGGACCTCCTGGGGCCGGCGTGGGCGGGTCAGGGGGTTTGGGAGCCTGTCGGAGCCAGGGGGGTTCAGGACGCTGAGGATGAGGGGGCCTGCAGTCGTGGCTGTCCCTCACCACAGGGTTGTTCTGGACGTTGCTCCTGAAGTAGTCAGGCCTCATCAAGCCCATGCGAACCTGGGAAGAGACAAGCAGACAGCGGGTACAACTTAGACATCGGTTGTAGACGGTTTCTGTTGCTAGGGAACAGTTTGGACCCAAATGTTTGAGAACCACTGTACTTGGGAACCTAGTGTTGTTTTAATGTAATGCACAGTAATACAATTAGTTTTATTTTATTTTTATAAATGTTTTTCTTTTCTTTTCATACATAAAACAGAACATAACAGTACAATAATAATAATAATAACAATGACAACAGCGACGACAACAATAATAACAGTAACATGAATCATAATGACCTTGACAAGAGACAGACAAACAAGAAAAAGTAAAATAATAAAAATTAAATTAAAAATAATGTGGCTCAGGCACTAGCAACCATGTTTGTGTATCCGTAATACAATTAGTTACCTTGGGAAGCAGCAAAGGGATGTGTGTTTTACGCTCCTCACGGGAGAGGTCGATCCAACGGAGGACTGCCTCGAACACCGTCTCCTCGCTCTTCACGTTCAGGTCATCCCTCTTGATGATCTCCACCAGTTGCTGTGGGGACAGCTCCACAAACTCCTGTGAGACATGCAACATCTCCTCAAAGTGGCACACAATGAAGAGATGGGCCTTGCGCCTCAGGTCAGGGCAGCAGTAGATGTCCGCAAACCTCCAGATGCCGACACAGTTTTCCAAAGACAGCTGGCCTTCTAGGAAGTCAGAGCACGCTCCTACTATGCCAGTGACGCGAAGCTGGTCTGCAGCCACCAGAAGCTCTTCCACGTTCTCTGCTGTCACCAGCACAAAGCGTGTGTAGTACTCTATGATGAGCTGCATCATACCCGGGGACACCCCAGGGATAGTGTAGACTGCTTTCTCTGAGTCGCTCCAGCGAGTGAAGAGGGCTCTGTGGGACGCAGAGTATAGAGATATCTGATGAGTAAACAGTAAGCAACATTCTGTCCTGTGTAGTAATCAGAGCATGTGAGCGGAGCGGAGCGGTGGATTTTGAAGTGAGCGTGGAGTGGGCTTTAAAATGGGTCAGAGCGACTCTGGAGCGAGAGCTCTCCTCCGCTCCGAGCCGCTCCCAGCCGCTCAGTGCACACGATCACACAGAAACTGATGTAATATACAAGTAGTACAATGCCAAAGCAATAGGTGGCGATGTACAAACATGAAGGCCATTTTCAACCAATGAGAAGGGTGAACCGTCACTGTAACTGAGGGGTACAATTCCCTGACTGTATTGAATAAGTATGGTATCATTAAACCACTACTGAGTTATGTACATTACTACTGGCCATACAGTACACATGTATATGTGATGAACACCCACACAATAACACGGCTTAACGAAGAAAGTCCTGTTTGTAATATTTATTAGAAGAGCATCAATATTATCTTACATCATTGATAATTAGAGTCGCGCTTATAAGGCGAAGAATGTGCATGAATAGGTCAAGAGCGTAATCCATGAGCATATTACGAAGGGGATAATTAATACCACCTGTAGCATAAGAATTATATAAGGTACACTCGTAGGTCAGCTGGAGATACTAGGGGGGTTCCCTCCGGTTGTAAGCCAGCAGGGGAGAGGAATGTTCGGGAGCAAAAGTCTGGATCAACGAGGAATCAATAAGCTCCAGCTACGGGAGGCGGTACATATACTCCCCTCGATCGGCAGACAAAAGCAGTGACTATAATCCAAGTATGCGGGACAGCATGGATGAAAGCCAGCCAGCCTCTTCCTAGAGACGGGCTCGAGTGATGCTCCTCACGGGTAAATCCCACACAGCAGCGGGGTAGACAGTTCTCTGCTCCAGCAGCCACGGTACCAAAGCAATAATAATCCAGCCGGAAAGGGCTCTGCATTCACCGGTGTAGATTCTCCTGTGCACGGTACTTCACATTTAACTAGGTCGAACTTGACGTTATTTCACTAAGCTCTGACACTTTTACTATCCTATTCGCACACGGTTCTAAGTGCTCTATTTAGACGCAAGGTTGCTCACTTCACTTGGTCGTTGACTCGTGATGAAGGCTTCAACTTGTTGGGTTAACTCGTTTGAGGGTAACTCGTTTGAGGGTAACTCGTTTGAGGGTAACTAACTGCTGTATCCACCTGCAACGTATTTATACGTAAGATGAATAATCTAGTGCCAACCTCAGTTCTGTCTCGTATTACTGCGCAAACCTGGGCATGTTGAGACATGTCTTAGCGGTGACTTTGAACTAGACATTGGGGGTATGGCCGTGGCGCCTAGGGGGGTCGCTGTCCAATAGGAGAACGAATATTATGGTCTGGCCTGTACCTAGGTAAAGGGATATTCCGTGTATATGTACAAAGAATATACAAGGGATATCAGACGATATACAAATATTATACATGGGATCTCAAGCAATAAATATATATATATTCGGTTTAATCTGACCCTTTGTAACAGCCGCCTCCTAATTAGTCCGCACCTAATTAGATAAGCAGAGACAGATTAACCGCCTTGTCCACTACTCAATGTCCGTTGTGAGGAGTAGGGCAATTCACAAAGTCAGGGGGTCATGGTCGTCATTAAGAGAGTCGGGGAGCCTTGGCAACTCTATCAGCCTCGCCACGGGTCGGGTGTATGTCCGCCCCTGGACGAGCACTTCTGCCGCTCTGACCTTTCCGTCGGCACCAGTAATCACTTTGCTTACGCGGCCGGCCGGCCACGCAGCTCGGGGTAGTGACTGGTCTATGATCACGACGACTGTGTCCACTTTTAAGTTGTCCCCGTCCTTGACCCGCTTCTGACGGGCTGGAAGGGATGGTAGGGGGGTTAGGAGGAAGCGGGCCTGAGGCTGCTTTGATCTGTGCTTGGCTGTGCCTCCACCTCCTCCGTCTGTTTCTCTTGTTTGCTCTTTTCCCCCGTCTGAGGAGGGGCCGGTTCCGGCCGCCCCATCAAGGAGTCGCTTGGGGTGCTGGGTTCGAGGTCAGCTACGTCTGGAGCGCAGCTGAGGGGGGTGGAGTTCGGAACTCCCTCTTGTGCCCACGGTTCTCTCACAGGCCTCTCGCCTAATGTCAATAGCCTCTCAACGGGCTGTACGAGAGAGTGGCCGGTGTCGCTTGCCTTTGTGTGCAGGCAGCGTGTAGACGTGGGTTGACTGTCAAGTCCGTAGAGGGGGCCCTGGAGCGTCCACCCCAGTCGGGTCTGAACCGCGACTGGGCATCCTTTGGGTCCGATGTGGGCCGCCTCAATTGGGAGAATGAGGTCCGCGTGGTCGGAGCCGATGAGCAGGGTCGGTGTGGCGCCGTCGATAAGCGGTATAGGTAGTTGACGTAGGTGCACATACTTCGCCATCAGCTGTGGGATGGGGTAGGTGTACTGCGACAGGCCTATGTCGTGGCTGGTGAAGACGTTGGTAATACTATACTGCTTCTCTGGCTGGTCCACCGCTGCTATCTTGAAGGAGACATTTTTACCCTTTATGGTCTTCTGGTCTCTTCTGATGGTACGTATGGTCATTGTTCCTTTGGCACCCCGCAGACCCAGCTGGGCTGCGGCGGAAGCGAGGAGGAGAGTCTTTTCAGACCCATCGTCTAGGACGGCGTAAGTGTCCAGGACCTTGTCCTCGTAGCTCAGGAGCACTCTGACCACTTTGATGAGCACTCGGGGGGTCCCGCTATGCTGGTCTATATGGAGCACTCCTGTTGGTCGGTTGCCTTGGATCTTCTGGTGGGCCCCGCACAGTGCTGCGCGGTAAGCGGCGCCCGCCTGGGCCGCCTCACGCCACTGGTCAACTTGGACGGGGTTCAGTGTCTTATATTCGGCGCACTGTGCCAGCCAGTGTCCGCCGTCGCAGTAGGTACAGTAGGGGGCGGTCTGGTGGATCTTCGGTACTGGTGCCACCGCCTCGGCCTGGTACATTACCGCGACGGGCCCACTCTGTTGTCCTGGCGGACGCCTGTTGATGTCATGCAGGACCTCCAAGTGGGCGCCGCCGCACCTGCTGCACTTCTTCTTCAAACAACACTCAGCTGCCATATGGCTGCGTGCGCAGCGGAGTCGCGGTGGTCTCTCTGCCGCCGAAAGCGCTCTTGTCGGGCGGGAGGGAGCTTCTCTAATATCCTTTCTACATTAGAGTTAGCGTACAGTTCATATATCCCTTTTTCCTTTTGGGACCCCAGCATCCCTACCAGGGACTGTACCTTGATAGAGAGGTCATCCAATGCTCTGTTGTCTCTGGCTGGGGGGAGGCGGTCGATATCTCTTATTTCCTGTATCACGTAGTCCCATATGCGTCCATAACGCTGGTCGAGGGCTACTAGAGCCGCGGTGTATGGGGTACTTGAGTTGGAATATGCCAGCGCTATATTATGCGCTCTGGGCACCTTCAGGTGCTTGAGGAGGATAGCATATTTGTACGTCTCATCGGGGACGTCGGACATCATAGTCTCTAAGCACATCCGTAGCTCCGTGTACTGTGCTCTGTCCTCGCGTGTAAAATCCGGGAACGTCGGTGTGCCAAGGTACGATGCCATGGATGGCTGGCACATCGGTGAGCGTTGGGGGAGAGGCCTCCTGGGCGAGTCTCCCCGTACGTGTCGTCGTGGGCTGGTACTTGGTGGGTACCGGGGGCCGGGTACCCAGGTGCTGTTCCTCGGTGCTGACGGTGCGTCAAACTCACCCGTGAGTTGAGTCGGGGGTTTGTAGCGCAGTGACTCGGGGCTGACGTCTGGGCTGTACTGGGCCTCCTGGTCCAGAGTACGTTGCTGCTGGTCGGCTTGACATTCCTCCTCTTCCTCTTCCTCTTCCTCTGCTAAGTCCTGGGCCCTCATTCATCAACGTGTTCTACGCACAGATTTGTGCTTACCCTGTGCGTACGATCATTTCTAAGCAAAGAGTGGGATTCATCAATTTCAACTTGAACTTGACTTCGTGCTTATATTTACGCACAGCTCGGACCATGCGTACCTGGCGCCCAGTGGTAGAATATATTATTACAACAAGGAAATGAGCTTCTGTGCATAATAACACTGGATGTTCTGTATGAACCGTAATTCATTATAGTTCATTGTAAAATAGCAACAGTAGTGTAATTATGGTCAAATCCCTATAAATAGCATTTGGAATAATAGATCTTTCTCTCAGAATGAATGCAGCATGGTTTATATAGCGTTATCGGAATATACGGGGTGTAGGCTACAGACTGACTGCGCTCCGCGTAGCTTGATTGATTGATTGATTGAAAAGTTTATTAACAGATTGCAGAATGGGTACAGTACAGTACAGCTCAGTACATACAATTGTTAAGGGGATGCAGACCAGAGAAAGACTTTCGTCTTGTTTACATCAGGGTCCCCCATTTTCAATTCATCATAAATCATAAAGCTCAACTCGTTATTATTTTGCGCACAGACCGCCGAAACACGGGAACGTTTTGATTATATTTAAAAGGCTTTACGTTAAACGAAACAAGTGGAATTTCGAAGCTGTAAGCAGAATACAAGTCATATGAATATAGTGTTCTTCCCCCTTTTTACTGTATAAGAAAGAATAGAAAACGCATTGCAATGACACCAGATAGTGGACAGACTATGTATATGATGGGATTCAAGTTCATGTATTGAAAGGCAGGCTACATCATACATGCAGTGAGATTCATTGTTCTTGTATATGCTCTCGTATTATTGTTTATATAGGCTACCCAATACTGACATCAAAATAGATTGTAGTATGCCTCTAGAAATCATGCAGCAGGTAGAAAATTGACGGGAGATCCATCGCGATTTGGAATAAAATTGAGGAGAACTTTAATCCCTGGGTATTAATCAAACAACACGGGAAAAGGCAGTCATATTCCAGCGCGGTCTTTATTAGCCGACAACAAAATAGATGCCTCTAAAAATCATATAGCCAATCGAACACAACTAATAAAGGCATTCATATTACAGCACGGTTATAATGACACACAACCAACGCCAAACAGTGGTCAACGAACGGTCTTTATTAGTATTTTGAGCTGTCCAGGCAGAATTGCAGCAATGGTCTTAGGGAGCCGTTGATATCTGACATCACCGTTTACAAGGCCGCCTTTTATTTATCCCATAATACGCGATAGTGTCTTCTTGGTTCGACAGCAGTGAACAATCTCCGTGGAGTTTCTCAGAGTTCCGCTCGGGTCAGTCCATTATTTCACATCCCATGGGGGGTGTTTCCTCACTTTCATGACCATATATGGATAATCATGCACGAGCATTGACGGTAGAACAAAGTGGTATTCATCAACACGGAGGAGCATAGAGCCTGCGTACGCACGTGTGATGAATCCCGACTTCCCTGTGCGTACACTGGTTCTACATTCCGTGCTTACGTGTGGAAATAGAACATGTTCTACGCACACATTGATGAATGAGGGCCCTGGAGTCTTCTAGTCAGTCTCTCGGCGACGTAGGCCGGTTCTTCCCGGTTGCTGGGTCTCGTATGGACCGGCCGGGGAGGGGGTTCGGAGACGTGGACAGGATCCTCCTGTTGGCGGGGTCGCTTGGTCGGGTAGGGGAATGTGCCCTAGACCCTTGTCGTGATGATCTCCGGGAGCTCCGTGCGGAGAGAGGGGGTGTCGCCATGGCAATCAATTGTTCTACCATCTTTGCCTGCAGCCGGTCGCGCTCTGCTTCGCGCTGGGCATGGGCGGCGTCGCGCTCTGCTTCGCGGTGGGCATTGGCGGCGTCGCGCTGTGCATTGGCGCTGGCATGGGCGGCGTGGAGCTGTGCATTTGCGGCGTCGCGCTGTGCATTGGCGGCGGCGTGCTGTGCATCGGCGCGGCTTCTTTCAACGTTCTCTTCCGTCTGAAGGCGTCTGGTCTCCAGTCTTATGCGGTCGTCTTCACTCCTTTGTTGCGCCTGGAAGCGCTCTCACTCGATTGCAGCGTGTTCGCGCTCGCTCGTCTGTTGAGCCTGGAAGCGTTCTCTTTCCCTGGTAGAATGTTCGCGCTCACTTAGTTGTTGCGCTTGAAGTCGATCGCGTTCTGTGGAGGCTACCAGGGTGGCGATGAATGCCTGCACCAGCATCTTGTCCGCTTCGCTGGGGGAAGACACTGACGGAGGTGATCGGCTTCTGGCAGTGCTCGTTGGAGATCTGTTCTCTGGGCGCGCCTCGAGGTCCGTCTCCTGGGCGCGCTTCTCTTCTGGTAGTGGGTCGGGTTCTGTCCCTGGAGCGCTTTCTTTATCCTGGAGCTCTCCGGGGACCGTCTCGTTGACGTTGTCTGGGGGTATAGTCATGTCATGTCCCTCCTGGTCCCCCCCGTGGGCTTGGTCAGTTTCGTTAGAACCCACTGGGGTCTCTACTGGCAGGGTCGTCTGGTCGGTAGGATTTGACATGCTTTGACTATCCGCTTTAGTTTATTTTATCCGCATTTAACTTCTTTATAAAGCTAGGTATTAGACTGACAGCGTATGCCTCTAGATAGGGAGGTGGCTGACGTCTGCGCTGCGGGCGTTCAAGCTCGGGAGAACCGTTTGTGGAGTGTTCATCGCTGGCCATGTCAATATTAATATTATATTAATATTACGCTAATTACCCTCCGGCTCGAAGGACCAATTGTAACTGAGGGGTACAATTCCCTGACTGTATTGAATAAGTATGGTATCATTAAACCACTACTGAGTTATGTACATTACTACTGGCCATACAGTACACATGTATATGTGATGAACACCCACACAATAACACGGCTTAACGAAGAAAGTCCTGTTTGTAATATTTATTAGAAGAGCATCAATATTATCTTACATCATTGATAATTAGAGTCGCGCTTATAAGGCGAAGAATGTGCATGAATAGGTCAAGAGCGTAAGTCCATGAGCATATTACGAAGGGGATAATTAATACCACCTGTAGCATAAGAATTATATAAGGTACACTCGTAGGTCAGCTGGAGATACTAGGGGGGTTCCCTCCGGTTGTAAGCCAGCAGGGGAGAGGAATGTTCGGGGGCAAAAGTCTGGATCAACGAGGAATCAATAAGCTCCAGCTACGGGAGGCGGTACATATACTCCCCTCGATCGGCAGACAAAAGCAGTGACTATAATCCAAGTATGCGGGACAGCATGGATGAAAGCCAGCCAGCCTCTTCCTAGAGACGGGCTCGAGTGATGCTCCTCACGGGTAAATCCCACACAGCAGCGGGGTAGACAGTTCTCTGCTCCAGCAGCCACGGTACCAAAGCAATAATAATCCAGCCGGAAAGGGCTCTGCATTCACCGGTGTAGATTCTCCTGTGCACGGTACTTCACATTTAACTAGGTCGAACTTGACGTTATTTCACTAAGCTCTGACACTTTTACTATCCTATTCGCACGCGGTTCTAAGTGCTCTATTTAGACGCAAGGTTGCTCACTTCACTTGGTCGTTGACTCGTGATGAAGGCTTCAACTTGTTGGGTTAACTCGTTTGAGGGTAACTCGTTTGAGGGTAACTCGTTTGAGGGTAACTAACTGCTGTATCCACCTGCAACGTATTTATACGTAAGATGAATAATCTAGTGCCAACCTCAGTTCTGTCTCGTATTACTGCGCAAACCTGGGCATGTTGAGACATGTCTTAGCGGTGACTTTGAACTAGACATTGGGGGTATGGCCGTGGCGCCTAGGGGGGTCGCTGTCCAATAGGAGAACGAATATTATGGTCTGGCCTGTACCTAGGTAAAGGGATATTCCGTGTATATGTACAAAGAATATACAAGGGATATCAGACGATATACAAATATTATACATGGGATCTCAAGCAATAAATATATATATATTCGGTTTAATCTGACCCTTTGTAACAGTCCCTACACATCCTGCTAAGTCCAAAGTAGAATCCGCCATCTTTAAATCACCTTGGGACCTCGGGCGAACGCAACATTTATTTTCAGTGAGAAACAAACAAAGTGCAATAAAAAAAAAGGATACATTCACTGTGTTCTGCCTCATTTATTGATGAAACGAAACCAACATCAACACAATGTACCACCAAGAGCGGAGAGTTTAGTCTCTCAAGAAAGCGAGAGACTAAAGCTAACGCTGTTGTTGTTAGCTTACATGCTAACGTGAATGGGATCGGCCATAGCATTGCGGCTACCGGGAGGAGGTTGAGGTACTGGAATGCTGGTGCCAGGACAACAGCCTGCTCCTGAACATTGGTAAAACCAAGGAGCTGATCGTGGATTATAGGAGAGGACAGCAGGAGACACACACACCACTGAGGATAAACAGGGCTACCGTGGACAGGGTGAGCAGCTTTAAGTACCTGGGGGTCCACATCTCAGAGGATCTGACATGGTCAACACACATAGACTCAGTCGTAAAGAAGGCGAAGCAGCGCCTCTACCACCTGAGACAGTTAAGGAAGTTCAGAGTATCTGGGAAGATACTCCAGTCCTTCTACTCCGGAGCTGTAGAGAGCATCTTGACTGGAAACATCACTGCCTGGTATGGAAACAGCACGGCACAGGACAAGAAGGTCCTACAGAGAGTGGTGCGCTCAGCCGAGCGTACCACAGGTATTGCACTACCTCCCCTGCAGGTTCTATACAACAAGAGGTGCAAATCCAGAGCCTGCAGAATAATGAAAGACCCTCACCACCCCAACAACAGCCTGTTCCAGCTGCTGAGGTCAGGCAGACGCCTGCGAACCCCAGCTACTAGGACAGAGAGGCTTCGGCTCAGCTTCTTCCCCCAGGCCATCAGAGCCTTGAACACTGAACACTGAGTGCCACAGAACACTGAACTCTCCACACACAAGCACACATGAGCACACACACGACACGCACGCTGTACACACTCGCACACTAGCAGCCACCTTAACATGAGCAAGCACAGACTCATGCTGCACACGCCCACACTTATGGCCACAAAGGAAAGGTCACTTTAAAAATAGTATAGCAACAGTAACAGTGTATTGCACTACCAAAGGACCTAGCATGTCCTCCATGCTCTGTAAATAACTTATGTACAAATACCGAGATGCCCCACTATGTTACCTGTTTATTGCACAATGTTGTTTTATTGGATTCTATTATATGTTGTTACTACTGTATTGCACATCGTTACGGGCAAGACCACCCGCATTTCATTGTATACTTGTATGCCGTGACAAATAAAACTCTTGACTTGACTTGACATAGCATAGTACAGCTAGTTGAATGGATACACGTTATTTAACATTGCAGAATGGGTACAATACAATACGGCTCAATACAAACAGTTGTTAAGGGGCCCAGGGGGTGCAGACTATTGTAGTTTGGTCAAATCAAGCTAATTTACATCATGCTCCAAAAAAATTCTGCTGAGCGGGCTGTGGAGCGGGGAGCGCTTGATGCGCAAATGAAGGTGAGCGGTGAGCGAGCGGAGAGCGACTTGGGGGGGGGGGCAGACCAGGCTGCAGAAACAAATTAGTGGGGGGGCATAAAATGTTCTCGGGGGGGCACAATGGTTTTTCAACACAGGTTCCCTTTTATACGTTTCAGCTGGGACAGCGGCGCTGTGGCTTGCTTGGCGCTGCCCACGGTGCTGAACTAAACAGCAGAGAGGCAATTGAAAAATCTAATTTCTCTCTATCTTAATTAAGAACATTCACTTATACAAAAACAGACTGAATGGATATATATAACAGACCTGCTGGGGCAGCGGACTGAGAGCAGGGGACACAAACAGGCTGGATAAGATGGTCAAGAAGGCCAGTAGCGTGGTTGGGGTGGAGCTGGATTCTAGCGAGGGTGGCGGAGAGGAGGAACCTTGCTAAGCTCCAGGCCATCAGGGAAAACCCCTCCCACCCACTATACACAGACTTGGCTGACAGGAGGAGCATGTTATAGGCTCACACTACCTAAATGCAGCACTGAACGGCACAGGAAGTCCTTCATTCCGACAGCCATCAGACTATACAATGCATCACTGTGCCTCACTGCATCACTGAGCACAGAGTGACAGTTACCATCTTCCTGGACTCTTACTTTTTAAACAGCACTGTGCATTATTACACCTACTGTAGACTTCAGTATATTTTTACTGTATTTATTTACTGTATCTTTTATTCTATTTTTATTCTATTTCATTTTATTCTATTCTTAGGCCATTTGTTTTGTTATTCTTATTTGTGACTTGTTCTGTCTAAATGTTTAATGTTGAGTGATTTGCAGTGTCAAATTTCCCTCAGGATAATACATTTCTATTCTATTCTATTCTATATCTTTGAAAAGTCTCCATTTATTCAACACTTCTGAATTCACTGACAAACTGAACTGACAAAAATAAGGTGCATAAAAAAGCAAACAAAATTCCTCCACAGGCTGCTCACCATCATAAGTAGAGAGGCAAGCGGTGTTTGGGGACAGAGTGAAATCTTCTTAAAACACTGCCCCTCCACTCATCCCTGAACTTTTTTGTTAAGTCCTTCTCACTTAGTTGCGTCGATGAAGCATACTAAGGCGATGTTCTGTAAAGACGTTCTTGAGGGTAGAAAACGAATTCTCACAGAGTGCCGTGCTAGCTTCAGTAGTGTTGTTGTTGAAATCAGTGCCCACTAGGGCTGTCCCCGACTAAGGATTTGGATAGTTGACTTTGACCCAAAAAAAAAAAAAAAAAAAATGTTTTTTTTTTTTTTTTTTTTTTTACCAGGGTGGGCACAGCTGACTCAGTGGGCGGGCCCGGCCCCCTAATGCCCGCCCATGGCGCCGGGACTGGGGGGGGGGGGCAACATGAGCGAATGAGAGCGGAACCAGACGTCTAGAGCGAAGAGCGGTAGTAATTAGGGCTGACCCCTATTAGTCGAATAGTCGACTAATCGGTCGAAAGGAGCCGTAGTCGACTGCCAACCTCTTAGAAGCGTGGCTAACGCTAATGGCACGCACACCAGAGGCCAACTTCCTAAGAAAACAGGCACAGAGGCACTGAAAGAGGATTTCACCATCTAATGAACACACTAGACTAGACAAATATCAAGATGTATCCATCAGTGGACCAATTGCATGCTTTTGCAGAGGACAAGAAGCCTTCAGTCGACTCCTTCAGACATTCAGCACCCCCCACAGCCCAAATGGAATGATACAAAAATATATTATACTTTTTTTATTTTTTTATAGTCGACTAATAGTCTACTAATGGAAAATGTTGGCCAATCATAGTCGACTATCCAACTCCTTAGTCGGGGACAGCCCTAGTAGTAATATATTTTCACTGTAGAAGTATAGGGTCTTAGCACAGTAGAAGTATAGTATCTTTTTACAGTAGAAGTACAGTATAGTATCTGTTTACAGTAGAAGTACAGTATAGTATCTGTTTACAGTAGAAGTACAGTATAGTATCTGTTTACAGTAGAAATGCAGTATAGTATCTTTTTACAGTAGAAGTACAGTATAGTATCTTTTTACAGTAGAAGTACAGTATAGTATCGGTTTACAGTAAACGTACAGTATGGTATCTGTTTACTAACCAAGCTAACCTGAACCAAGCTAACCTGAACCAAGCTAAACTTACCTGAAATAGTCACTGCAGTCACACAGGAGAGCCTTGTGGGCATTCAACTCAGTGCTGTTGGCTTTAATAACCACATCACAGAACCTTCCCTCCAGAGGCAGCTCATTAAGGATTGTACAGGACATTGTTTCCTTTTCCATGTGGGGATTTTAAATTGTATCTACAGAATATATTCAAGCTTACAAACAAGTAGCCGGAACCAACAAGTGATATCTTCACTTGGTCTTCTGAGATCTGAGAACTTCTTCTTCTTCTTCTTATTTGAATTTCCGGCAGTGTAGACGCATCGTGGCGTATTACTGCCCTCCACAATTCTTGCTTCGCCCACACTTGAGAAAGTTTACACTCCTCTTCTTCTTTTTCTCATCTTCAAAACACATTTCTATCGTCTCTGTCTCCTTCTTCTCTGCTCCTCTTGTCATACAATCACAATACAAACATCATCTCCTCTCTTGGAGGGCCCCCCCAAGAGGGGGAACCCTCCATCTCATCAGAGAATTGTTGAATGAGAGAATTGTTGAATATATACTGTACACAAATGTTCTAGAATGTTCTATTATGACATCATACTGTGACATCACAAATGTTCTAGAATGTTTGATTATGACATCATACTGTGACATCACAAATGTTCTACATTTACATTTACATTTAGTCATTTAGCTGACGCTTTTATCCAAGTTACAAGTTCTGTGCGACAAGACAGCAAGAAGGGTACAACTCTATCAGCTGAGTAACAATGTTCATCAAAGTGTTGCGTGTTACAGTGCAGGTTAGTTTATTAGGACAAGTGCATGACAGTAAGGTTAGTCAGAATGTTCTAGAATGTTTGATTATCATACTGTGACATCACAAATGTTCTAGAATGTTTGATTATGACATCATACTGTGACATCACAAATGTTCTAGAATGTTTGATTATGATAATCATACTGTGACATCACAAATGTTCTAGAATGTTTGATTATGACATCATACTGTGACATCACAAATGTTCTAGAATGTTTGATTATGACATCATACTGTGACATCACACATGTTCTAGAATGTTTGATTATGACATCATACTGTGACATCACAACGGAACATGTTTGAGGTCATTTGAATAATATAAATAATATGTTGACATTAAAAAAGAACAAATAAAATGATAAAAAAAACTACTTAAAACAATGATACAAATTATAATAAAATATTTAAGTAAAATCAATAGAAATAAAGAAAAATAAGACAATGAAATAAAGATAATAATTCATTTAAAAGCTATTTTAAAAAGGTACGTTTTGAGCAGTGCCAACCGAGTCTGCTGTCCTAACAGACTTGGGGTCTGTAGGGTAAGCACTTATTCCCTCCGCCCTGAACATTTATGGAGATGTATGGGCCTTTTAAGTCAGTGATAAAAGTGTCTTTCAAGGATAAGTGAGCTCCTGCACTGATTATTATAGTTCAATATTCAATATTTGATCACCAAAAACCCCCAAAAAGCATAAAAAGGCCCCTCCCGCCCAAAAAGGGCCCCCAAAAATAGCACAGGCCCAGTGCCCTTTTCAGCCTTTGAGCACCTGCCCCTCTAAAGTCCTGTGCACGTCCCTGCTCTCCACCTTCATCATGACTCTGGAACACCCCCCCCCCCTCAGACCCTCCCTCCTCTCCCTCACTCTCCACCTTCATCATGACTCTGGAACACCCCCCCCCCCCCCAGACCCTCCCTCCTCTCCCTCACTCTCCACCTTCATCATGACTCTGGAACACCCCCCCCCCCTCAGACCCTGCCTCCTCTCCCTCACTCTCCACCTTCATCATGACTCTGGAACACCCCCCCCCCTCAGACCCTCCCTCCTCTCCCTCACTCTCCACCTTCATCATGACTCTGGAACACCCCCCCCCCCCCTCAGACCCTCCCTCCTCTCCCTCACTCTCCACCTTCATCATGACTCTGGAACACCCCCCCCCCCCCCCCCCCCCTCAGACCCTCCCTCCTCTCCCTCACTCTCCACCTTCATCATGACTCTGGAACACCCCCCCCCCCCCCCCCTCAGACCCTCCCTCCTCTCCCTCACTCTCCACCTTCATCATGACTCTGGAACACCCCCCCCCCCCAGACCCTCCCTCCTCTCCCTCACTCTCCACCTTCATCATGACTCTGGAACACCCCCCCCCCCCCTCAGACCCTCCCCCCCCTCCCTCACTCTCCACCTTCATCATGACTCTGGAACACCCCCCCCCCCTCCCTCCTCTCCCTCACTCTCCACCTTCATCATGACTCTGGAACACCCCCCCCCCCCCAGACCCTCCCTCCTCTCCCTCACTCTCCACCTTCATCATGACTCTGGAACACCCCCCCCCCTCAGACCCTCCCCCCCCTCCCTCACTCTCCACCTTCATCATGACTCTGGAACACCCCCCCCCCCCCTCCCTCCTCTCCCTCACTCTCCACCTTCATCATGACTCTGGAACACCCCCCCCCCCCTCCCTCCTCTCCCTCACTCTCCACCTTCATCATGACTCTGGAACCCCCCCCCCCCCCCCCTCAGACCCTCCCTCCTCTCCCTCACTCTCCACCTTCATCATGACTCTGGAACACCCCCCCCCCCCCCCTCAGACCCTCCCTCCTCTCCCTCACTCTCCACCTTCATCATGACTCTGGAACACCCCCCTCAGACCCTGCCTCCTCTCCCTCACTCTCCACCTTCATCATGACTCTGGAACACCCCCCCCCCCCCCCTCAGACCCTCCCTCACTCTCCACCTTCATCATGACTCTGGAACACCCCCCCCCCCCCTCAGACCCTCCCTCCTCTCCCTCACTCTCCACCTTCATCATGACTCTGGAACACCCCCCCCCCCCCAGACCCTCCCTCCTCTCCACCTTCATCATGACTCTGGAACACCCCCCCCCCCCCCCTCAGACCCTCCCTCCTCTCCCTCTCCACCTTCATCATGACTCTGGAACCCCCCCCCCCCCCCCCTCAGACCCTCCCTCCTCTCTCTCACTCTCCACCTTCATCATGACTCTGGAACCCCCCCCCCCCCCCCCTCAGACCCTCCCTCCTCTCCCTCACTCTCCACCTTCATCATGACTCTGGAACACCCCCCCCCCCCCTCAGACCCTCCCTCCTCTCCCTCACTCTCCACCTTCATCATGACTCTGGAACACCCCCCCCCCCCCAGACCCTCTCTCCTCTCCCTCACTCTCCACCTTCATCATGACTCTGGAACACCCCCCCCCCCCCCCCCCCAGACCCTGCCTCCTCTCCCTCACTCTCCACCTTCATCATGACTCTGGAACACCCCCCCCCCCCCCCAGACCCTCTCTCCTCTCCCTCACTCTCCACCTTCATCATGACTCTGGAACACCCCCCCCCCCCCCAGACCCTCCCTCCTCTCCCTCACTCTCCACCTTCATCATGACTCTGGAACCCCCCCCCCCCCCAGACCCTCCCTCCTCTCCCTCACTCTCCACCTTCATCATGACTCTGGAACACCCCCCCCCCAGACCCTCCCTCCTCTCCCTCACTCTCCACCTTCATCATGACTCTGGAACACCCCCCCTCAGACCCTCGCCCTCCTCTCCCTCACTCTCTTAACTCTTAAACCTCTGGACTCTGTGTATTACTCAGCTCTTAGATTTATTACTGCCATGGTAAAAGTCATGTATCTTCACCACAGTACAACTTTTTCACCTCAAGGTGCAATTGACAACATTCAGCCACTGTGGCACGGTGGTGTAGTGGTTAACACTGCCGCCTCATAGCTTCAATTCCCGCGTGGGGACCAGGTTTACTCGTTGCGAGGTACCCCCCCCCCCCTTGCAGTATCATTAGTAGAATCATGATATGGTCGGTTTTTCTTTCTAGCTGTCAGATCAAGGTGTATGGTTTTTAACCCAAATAGTTTTCATTTTATATGTGTTAATAATCTCATCTGGAGACGTCTATACTTTAGACAACAAATTTGTGTTTCCGCGTTCGAGTTTTACGCTCTGATTGGCCATGCGCGTTTCTGGTCATGTGACATGTGCGCCAATCGTGGGACGGCAAGTTCGGCGCCTATTTTCGGGTCTAACAGCCTGCAAACTACCTAACGCCTAGTTTATCACTGGTTAAGCTTAGGCGACTCTTTCGCAGTTGGTAAGGTTAGAGTTTGGTCAGACTACTGCTTGACCTTACTCCTAGAACCCACCTCACCCCTGCCCACTTTGACAACCTAGGATGGCTTAGAGTAGACGACAGAGTACAGCAACTTGCAATGGGCCTGGTCTACAAGATACACTACACGACCAAGGTGCATGTACATGTCAAAATACTTCCCAAAGGTCAGTGAATACCACGATCACAACACCAGAGGGAGCTCCACAAATCATGTTAAACCCAGATTCGGCTCAAACAAGGGACTAAACACGTTTCGCAATTATGCCACATCAATGTGGAACGCCCTACCCACAGCTGTAAAGGAATGTGAATCACTACCCACTTTCAAAAACACTCTCAAAAAACACCTACGGGAGACTGCAATTCGAAACTGGCCCCTGTAAATGTCCTAACACAACCCCCCCCCCCCCCCCCAATGTACAGTAAATGACCAAGTATGGTCCTGTCAATATTCCAATGTACAGTTTTGCTTGTACAGTTGTACAGTGTCCCCCACCCACCCCTCCTACCCAACCTCCCCCCACCCACCCACCCAACCACCTCCAATGTACAGTCCCCCCCACCTACCCAACCTCCTCCAATGTACAGTTTCTACGTCAAATGTATATACTCTCTTTTCTGGACTCTTTTCGTATCACAAACAGTACTGTATTTGCAAATATGGTATGTCATAAATGTATAGATGTAGCAGTACTGTCTATCTGTATGTCATGTATGTCATATATGTTATGATGAATTGAAAATGGGGGACCCTGATGTAAACAAGACGAAAGTCTTTCTCTGGTCTGCATACCCTTAACAATTGTATGTATTGAGCTGTACTGTACTGTACCCATTCTGCAATCTGTTAATAAAGTTTTCAATCAATCAATCAATCAATGGAATCAGGGCAGGCGTTCTATCGCCATGCTCTAAGACAAACTCTAACTTTAACCAATTTCGAAAGAGCGCCTAAGCTTAACCAGTGTAGACACGATTCTTGTACCGGATCTCCTCTCTGGTAAACAAGAATACCCTGAAGACTCTAGCAGGAGCACTCATTCAAGGGTACTACGACTATGCTTGCACCTCATGGTACCAAAGCACCTCAAAGGCACTAAAAAACAAATTACAAACATCTCAAAACAAGCTAGTCAGACAACTACTTGACCTGACTCCTAGAACCCACCTCACCCCTGCCCACTTTGACAACCTAGGATGGCTTAGAGTAGACGACAGAGTACAGCAACTTGCAATGGGCCTGGTCTACAAGATACACTACGCAACCAAGGTACCCATGTACATGTCAAAATACTTCCCAAAGGTCAGTGAATACCACGATCACAACACCAGAGGGAGCTCCACAAATCATGTAAAACCCAGATTCGGCTCAAACAAGGGACTAAACACGTTTCGCAATTATGCCACATCAATGTGGAACGCCCTGCCTAAAGCTGTAAAGGAATGTGAATCACTACCCACTTTCAAAAACACTCTCAAAAAACACCTACGTGAGACTGCAATTCGAAACTGGCCCCTACAAATGTCCTAACCTAGTTGTACAGTAAATGACCAAGTAAGGCTTTGTCAATATTCCAATGTACAGTGTAAAATGTGTGTGTGTCCCCTACCCAACCCCCCCCCCCCCCCCCCCCCCCCCCCCACCTCCAATGTACAGCCCTCACCCAACCCACCCAACCCCACCCCACCCAACCAACCTCCTCCAATGTACAGTTTCTACGCCAAATGTATATACACTCCTTTTCTGGACACTTTTGTATCACAAACAGTACTGTATTTGCAAATCTGATATGTCATAAATGTATAGATGTAGCAGTACTGTCTATCTGTATGTCATGTATGTCATATATGTTATGATGAATTGAAAATGGGGGACCCTGATGTAAACAAGACGAAAGTCTTTCTCTGGTCTGCATCCCCTTAACAATTGTATGTATTGAGCTGTACTGTACTGTACCCATTCTGCAATCTGTTAATAAACTTTTCAATCAATCAATCAAAACACTTGCGGTCCCACGATTGGCGCACATGTCACATGACCAGAAACGGGCGTGGGCAATCAGAGACGCGGAAACACAAATTTGTTGTCGAAAGTATAGAGGCCATCTGGAGTGGTACACCTAAAATGGCTGCATCTTGCAGCCTGCAGGGTCGCGGGTCATGTGATGCGGGTCATGTGATGCATGCGGGTCATGTGACTTTTTGAAGGGATATATATCGTTCCTGCAGGACTCGGTGGCAGCAGCTCATGTTAATGTAGAGACACACTGTACTGACAGTACTGTACGGTAACGTTCTGTTCTTCACTAGTGTGTGAAGAAGAGTCGGTAATATGTCTGCAGGGGGGGTCGTGTTGTTGTTGTCGTGTCTCACTCTGTCTTGTTGTGTCGCCGTTTGGGGACAATACGCTCCCGACGAGGTGGGCGAGCTGCCGGGGATGTCCTTTAAACCCGCGTACCGCCAGTGGTCCGGGTTCCTGAGAGCCGGTCCGGGCAAGTTCCTGCATTACTGGTGAGTCCGAGTTTATCTTCTGTGTTTCCTCTGCTGGTTCCTTCCTTGTTGTCGCAGAGCAGGTCGTGATGAGGTCTCTCTCTGCAGACCAGGAAATTAATCTAAACACGTGTTCACTGTTGACACTGAACAAACATTTTAAATCTTTACGTTTAATAAGAAATAACTCAATCAATGCACCCGTTTCGTATCATTGACCTGCACCTGTAGGGGAAACTCAATTAGTTACAGATATTTTCCATTCAATGTTTTGGCACAGTTGGGCTAATGTGGATCAGTGGTTCTCAATCAATTGATCACCCACCCCCACCCCCCCTCCCTATCTGACGTGCATGTCCCATAACGCCCCCCCCCCCCCCCCATACACTCAATGGGAATTACATTATTTTCTGTTCATGGGTATCTATTCAATTATCATCAGCCATTGTTTCTAATATGGCTCAGTTTATTGGGTCAATTAAGTCTGCCAGTGTTGTGTCAAATGAAGGCTTCTAACAATGGGTAGGGTCTAATTCTAATAGCATATTCTTTAATTCAGAATGTTACTACCAGAAGTGTGTGTATAAATTAAACATTACAAAAAGTAAACCTTTATTTGTTAAAGTGACACTTTCCCTGTTCCTGGATTTTGATTTGTGTTTCACTGTAGGCTCCTCTCTGGTTCCAGTCAAGTTGTTGTCCTGATATTAAAACAATGATGACAAATATAAATATAGCCCCCTTTTTCAACAATTCCGCACCCAGCAACCCTGGGGGTGCTACCACACCAGCACTCTCAGAACGCCCCCTAGTGTGGCTAAAAATGTTATCACGATATATCAGTATTTTTCATATAGTTCGATATTGATAATTATTGATATTTTTATTAGTATTAATTTTATTTTTATTTAAACGACAAATTTATGTTTATTTTGCAGCAATTCTTTGTCGTTGCTGCCATCTTTAGTGTTACAGCCCCTCACACTCCAGTTCTCAGGCTGCAGCTGGTTTGAAAGTGAAAGTAAACCGGCTTCTCTGCTGGCTGTGGCTCCAGGGGAGTTCAAGTTTCAAGTTTCTTTAATAGTTGTCATACAGAAGTACAGAATACTTTTATACAAAATGCTTCTTACTGTTACGCTCCTGAGACTGTGCTAGACAAGATAAGTACGAAATAACATAGTATAGCATGTAAATTAGAAGTAAAAAACGAGGTCAGTGTTCAGTATAGACATATGTACAATGTTCGATGCAGAATAGAAGTAACAGAGTTACCATACAATATGCAATGTACTAATATAAAATACTATATAGTGCAAAGCAGAAATGGGATGAGGTACAATTTACAGTAAGGTGTACGAGTTGTAGTGCAAATCCTTTATCAATAAATATAAAGTGTGTTTAGGTGATCTGAACAGTTCTGGCTCTGCTAGTTTCTTTTCCATCTTTTGGTGCTTTTTTGGTGGACAAACATGTGCACCGTGACTCGTGACTGGAGACTAGCTCTGCTAGCACACATAGCCTACTGTGTACAGACTGTTTCAAACTGTATTTTAAATTAGAAAGCAAACAAAATCCCGACGTCTGTTCCTCCGCCTGCTTTGAGAGTGGCAGAGTGGATTTTATGGCGTCGCAGAGTGAAGCGGGGTCTTTTTCACCCGGGGGGACATCAGGCAGCATGGCTGCCCCCGTGTTCCCTGGATCTGCGAGACCCTACAGATCAAGTGTTCTGATGAATACTTATTATTATTATTTTTAACAAGCCTTCTATTCATGACTAACCTCGTTTTCTATCTCTGCTCCTCCCTTCACCTCCTTATTCACTTTCTCCCTCCCTGTCTTTTCTCACTCCCATCCTCTTTTTTTCTTTTCCCTCTCCTCCTGTCTTCATCCCTTACTTCTCCCTCTTTCTCCCATCTCCTCACTCCTCCCCATCTCCTACTCTTTCTCCTCCCCATCTGCTCTTCTCCTTTCTCCCTCCTGCTATTTTTCTCCTTCGTTCTCCTGCTCTTTCTCCACCGCCTTCTCTCTGTCCTCCTACAGAAAAAGTGATAAATAAAAAGAAAGCAAACTAAATAAATGAGAGAAATAAATCTCAATTTGGTCAGTATTGTCATTGGACATGCAAAGCAATTACTTTAAGTTGCAAGAAAGACGAGTCTGTCCACTATCTCTGATTTTAATAATAAGAATTTTAATTATCGATATTATTAAAATATATATTTATCGCCTAGGTGTGGTAACACACTCGGAACGCCCTTGTTGCGATGCCCTATGGTGGTTTATACTATAGCACTGTTTCCTCACAGCAAGAAGCTCCTGGTGGCCTGGGTTCAAACCTCAGCAGGGGGCCTTTCTGTGTAGAGTTTACATGTTCTGTCTCAGTTTCCTCCGCACACCAAAGACATGCATTTTGGGGATATACTCGTTGACCAAGGTACTGGTGTTACAACTGGAGTTGGTCCCTTGACCAAGGTACTGGTGTTACAACTGGAGTTGGTCCCTTGACCAAGGTACTGGTGTTACAACTGGAGTTGGTCCCTTGACCAAGGTACTGGTGTTACAACTGGAGTTGGTCCCTTGACCAAGGTACTGGAGTTGGTCCCTTGACCAAGGTACTGGTGTTACAACTGGAGTTGGTCCCTTGACCAAGGTACTGGTGTTACAACTGGAGTTGGCTTCACACAGCAACTAAATAGTTGGGTCAAATGCACAGGATGAATTTCCTTCCACGTTTTACAAGTAATGCTGAAAAGGCTTGGGGCAGATTTTAGAATTTAGATTGTGTCATGTGGTCCCAGATCTGGGACCACTGCAGTATAGAGCACATGCCCCCTGTGGTCGGCCAGGTCCACTTGGGAGCTTCTATCCCCAGGAGTTCAAAACTTGTAATCTCCATCTGATTGGATCAGATTTGTATTCATTCATGATTAATTGAAAATGGGGGACCCTGATGTAAACAAGACAAGTCTTTCTCTGGTCTCCATCCCCTTAACAATTGTGTGTATTGAGCTGTACTGTATTGTACCCATTCTGATCTGTTAATTAAAAATGTCAATCGATAGCGACTCAATGTTTTGAACTCCTGGGCCCAGGCCATCAGGATGCTCAACGACAATAAGACACTATGTAACAACCCATCATCTACACTCACTGCACACACATCCACACGCACACACTCACTTTAAACAAACACTCACCTAATCACCCACTCATTGTACATATGTCAAAACTGAACACTGTGTACATTGTACATATGTCAAAACTGAACACTGTGACCTCTTTTTTTACTTCTAATTTTTACTATGTTTTTATTTCATACTTATCTTGTCATGCACAGTCTCTGGAGCGCAACAGTAAGAAGCATTTTGTACAAAAGTATTCTGTACTTCTGTATGACAACTATTAAAGAAACTTGAAACTTGAAACTTGAACTTGAAACTCTACTCACTTTAGACACTTTAACACACTTTATATTTATTAGTAAAGAGATTTGCACTACAATTCATACCTCATTGCACCTTACCCTAAGTTTGTACCTCATCCCATTTCTGCATTGTACCTCACTGTTACTCTTTACTCTGTATTGTATATTGATGAACACTTTATTTTACGTACTTTTGACTTTTTCTATTTTATACTTTTTATCTATTACTGTATGAAGCAACACTCCCAGGGGCTCATACAGAAAAAAGCATTTCATGATAAAAGTATTCTGTATTAATAAACAAACTTGACTGTGGGTCGGCCTCCTCATCCTGCGACCGGGCTCTGCTTCCAGGATGTCTAGTTAGTTACCTAACCTCCCTGTGACCCCACCTGACCCCAGGTTTGTGACATCACAGAGGGACCCGCTGAAGGACCCGCTGGTGCTCTGGCTCAACGGAGGGCCCGGCTGCAGCTCGCTGGACGGGTTCCTGTCGGAAAACGGTCCTTTTCACGTGAGTTTGTTGTCGTGTGCAGCATTGAACCACCCCTCTTAACACTTTGATTGCCTAAGGTTAAATTCATGATATACCATCCGTTGCCAGCTCTATTTAACATGGAGAAGTCTTCTTTGCAGGGCTATAACTTTTTAAATTCTATTGCTAGATTGCCATTATTAGGGCCCATTCAATGTCCTATATGTAATGTTCAGGGTGTAGCAACGTTAAACTTTTTCATTCACATATTCATACTAAAATATGGTCTAAAGTATAAGTATGTTTTCATCTCTTTCTGCAGCTTTCTCCAGAACGTGATCTATAGCCCCAAATGCATTATATTGATGATGAAATACAGTTTGGTAGGAATCTGTGCGAGATCAAAAATTTCAATTGGACGTACTTCTAGAATTTACTACACGTCATCTGATGTTGACCGGATGGGCGAGGGGGCGTTTATAATTCCGTGGGCAACATTATACCATTCATCTAATGTGGGTCATATGTTCATCATAGCAGTTAGTAAAGAACACGTTAGAATATAACGCTAAAACTCACCCCAGTCTCCTCGGGCTGTTGGGCGATCAGCGTGGAGTAGACGGTTTTCAATTATGGGATGTCGAAATACCGGATCTATTTCCAGGTTGTATAATAGTATATACGTCCAAATCATGTTGTTTTTTCGAGTTATTTCCACAGATCGATGTTCACTGTGTGAAGACTGAGTCTCTCTAACACTAGCGAGTGCCCGGACCCCATATGGAGTGAGGTGGACATCCGGTTTTTCGATCTGCCGATCGGCCACCAGATGGCGCTCTTGAACCGCTAGAGGATTGAGAGGAGATCAGAACTGTGTGTCAAGGCTGCAGAGGGGAAATATGATTCCGATCACAGATTTTTGAAATATTGATATCAAAGACGAGTTCCGGCGTCCTCTGCAACTTGAGCATGGCGGGGAATGACGAGTTCCGGCGTTTTCGGCAGTTAAAGTGTTAATTTGTAATATTTCTTTACACTATGTATTTGGTTAATTATATTGTTTACACTGTTTATTTTTCCTCTTTATATGTAGTCCTAATTGTATTGCCTACATTTATGTCTTTCTACTATTACCCTGCCCATACCTACCTGTCCCTCCCTCCCCCCTCCCCATGCTGCTATGACTCCTGCATTTCCCCCAAGGAATATCTTTCCTTGAATTAACCCCTTCACTACCACACAATTAACCGTCTGTAGTGTGCTAGTAAAGGGTTAACCTGCTGGCATGTGGTAGTGATGGGGTTAACCTTCTGTGTAGTGTCGCAGTGAAACGGTTGACCTTCTGTCGTGTGGTAGTGAAAGGGTTAACCTGCTGGCGTGTGGCAGTGAAAGGGTTAAAGTGATTGACGGGCTCTTGTTGACCCTGTGGTGCAGGTGAGTGACGACGGGGCCACTCTGTACGAGAACGCAGACAGCTGGAACCGGGTGGCCAGTCTCCTGTACCTGGAGGCCCCCGCAGGCGTCGGCTACTCCTACTCAGACGACCAGCGGTACAAGACGGACGACGACCAGGTGAAGCTCGTCAGACCTTCTCAGTGTGGTTTTGATTGATTGAAAACTTTAACAGATTGCAGAATGGTTACAGTACGGCTCAATACACACAATTGTTAAGGGGATGCAGACCAGAGAAAGACTTTTGTCTTGTTTACATCAGGGTCCCCCATTTTCAATTCATCATAAACATATGACATACAGATGGACGGTATTGTTACATCTATACATTTATGACATACCAGATCTACAAATATACAGTACTGTAAGAGTACAACGTCCGTCATATAGACCCTGGCGTTGGAAACTCTTGAGTAATAGACAGAGTTTCTAAAAAAGACAGTATATACATTTCAGGGGGGGGCTGTACATTGGGGGGTGGGGGGGCATTGGAGGGGGTTGGGTTAGGACATTTACAGGGGCCAGTTTCGAATTGCAGCCTCCCGTAGGTGCTCTTTGAGAGCGGTTTTGAAGGAGGATAGTGATTCACATTCCTTTACGGCTGTGGGTAGGGCGTTCCACATTGTTGTGGTTGTGGCGTAATTGCGAAAAGTGTTTATAAATTTATAAACGTGTTTCTGATTGTCTTCCACCGTCTGCTGTCCCTCAGGTCTCTGCCGATAACTACCTCGCCCTGCAGAGCTTTTTTGCTAAGTTTCCCAACTTCACTGGGAACGAGTTCTACATCTTCGGGGAGAGTTACGGTGGGATTTACGCTCCGACGCTGAGTCAGCGCATTGTCGAAGGACCGACCAAGATTAACTTCCAGGTGAGATGCGTGGCGCAGCCTGGGCTCAAACTGGGCTCGTCAACCAGTATTATGATATGCAATCGTCCTGTAATTAAGCTGCGTTCCGTATTGAATCGATATGAAACATTTGTGTCGTATTTATATTATGGAATAGCTAACGTGCAACGGCCTGGCCCCGGGCCTCTTGAGGATGATTTGCCCACCGGCGCGACGCACCACTTTGCCGACCTCTTGCGGTGTGTATTTTTTTATATATATATATATATATATATATATATAGAGAGAATTACATTTACATTTAGTCATTTAGCTGACTCTTTTATCCAAAGCGACTTACAAGTTCTGTACGACAAGACAGCAAGAAGGGTACAACTCTTATCAGCTGAATCTATCAGAGAATTAAAGCCCCATTTGTTGCCTGTCGTTTCAGGCGAAGAAATCGCTCCCGAGGCTCTAGCTCTGTCAATCATTTGGCGATCTCAAATTACAGGGTGGCAAAATTCAGTACTATATCTACATAAAACCCTGTAAATCATCTGCCCTTTGTTCATTTGCTTAGATTTTTAGTACACTTGATCTCAAGAAGGTGCTGAATGAGCTCTGTGGCAATTGTTCACTTTTGGTCAATAGTGTTCACCGTCAAAGATGGGGGGGGGGGGGGGGGGGGAATAAACAGAATAATCATTTATATTCTCCCTTTGGTTCATTACAATTGACTCGAGCATAGTAACTGACACAATATTTCTGACACTGGGAATACATTCCCCGAGGTCCATAGATGTCCCTAGATACCCAGAACAGAACATGCTGCATGTTGACCTTGTAGAAGTGGAGCAATATTGCATTTACTTGGGCATGTACCTTCAGGCGAATCTTTTGAAAATATGGCTCAAGAGTTTCCCCATTAGAAGAGAACATTGGTAGATTGAAGAGGACTGGTGACAGACGGCAGGTATTTTCTCCTTGGCTGGTTTAAGCATTTTACTCTTTCAGCACTTTGAGCTGCACTTCTTGTACGACAGGTGCTCTACAAATAAAGTGTTTATTACCCGGTGTCTCTGTGCTGGAGCCTGGTGGCCTGTGGCAGGTCTACTGCCAATAAATACATGTGTGTGGAACTTTGGAAGACGGCCGTCACGAGGGACTGCAAGAATCAAAATGAGAGTAGTCATGATTCTCAATAGTCCAATCCACTTTATTTATAAAGCACATTTAAAAAACAACAAAGTTGACAAGTGCTGTACAAGTCCACAACATAAGAGAAAACATAAATATTTTTATAAAAGCACACAATAAAAACAAGTACAATATGTCCCTGCCTGGGGACAGTAGGCCTTGAATTAACTTTCACTAACGCCATCATCTAACCAAGCAAAGTCTTATTTCCTGTTCGCCCTTATACTCTTAATGCCAATCTAGAATCAAGATTGTTGAGAATTTGTTTTGTGCAAATTTGTGTTGCGTGCCAACCTTCCAGCAGCCATGTGACGTGTGTCTGGTTCTGTCTGGTTCTGACTGGTTCCGTCTGGTTCTCCAGGGCTTCGCGGTGGGCAACGGCCTCAGCAGCTTCGCGCTCAACGACCAGTCTCTGGTCTACTTCGGTTACTACCACGGCCTCTTTGGAGAAGAGTAAGTCCAACATTTATTTAATTTCTATTTAACTAGGCAGATATTTTTTCTTATTTACAAAAGGCCTCTCAAAGGAGGAGGGGCGGGGGGCAAAGATTAAATAGAATGGAAAAGAGACGGATGGATGCAGAGGTAAGGGAAATGATAAAAACATAACGGGACCAGGTATGTAATACAGTACATGAAGCGGAGCAGACGGATTACAGTTAAAAGGCTGGGTGACGGTTGCTGGTGTGTATAAACAACTCTATGGAGTCCGTAAAGTAATGTTCTTAAACTAGGATGTTCTTTTCTTTGACAGTTTGAAGTAGTTGATGCACCGATGTGAAAATTGTGGCCGATACCGATAACCAATATTAATATTGCTGTTCTGGCCGATACCGATATTTACCGATGTCGATATCTCTGTATAGAAAACACTTTTTTATGATAATCAAATAAAGAGCTATTTTCCAAAACGCATTTTTTTACTTTTGTAACTTATTTTCAGAAATTACTGATATTTTGAAACTATTTAAGGCCAAAACATGTTTATATCTGCCCTATCTTTATCGGACCGATACCGATGTGAAAAAAAAAAATCCATATCGGCGGCCGATATATTGTGCATCACTAGTTTGAAGGTAACTTCTTCAGTTTCCTCGAGACGCTGAAACATGTTGAAGATGAGGGTGAAGATTTACATGGTGAAGGATTCTAGTATCTCTCCCTCCCTCCCTCCCTCAGACCATCAGACTCTCCCTCACTCTCTACCTTTAAATCCAGACTCAAAACCTACCTGTTCTCCCCAAGCACACAACCTTCCCCACCCATAACCACCCTCCTCCAACCTACCACCTCCCTCCCCTTCCCTACTTTATCTCCCTCTCCTGCCCCCACCCCCCCCTCCCCTCGGTTTCCTTACTTCCCTGACTGTTCCTACTGGACTCTGTATCTGTTACTTGTTTCCCGTTGGTTGTATGTCCTGCGTGTTCATACTGTTTCTTATTCCCTGTGGCTCTTTGTTTCTCTGTTCATTTGTTTTGCTTGTCAGCGTCTTTGGGTTCCTGAAAGCATTATGTATTATCGTGATTTACATGGTGAAGGATTCTAGTATCAGGATTTACATGGCGCTCATCTGAAGTGTCAGACTGAGACGATATTTGGAAGAATCTATAAATCGGGTCCTAAATATTGATATTTTTATTAGTATTAAAATCTTAATTTAAATTATTTAAACAAATTTGTGGGCGGGCCGGTGGTATATACCGGTCTCACGTCCTGGAGAAGGGGTGGTTTGTTTACTTGTGCACGGCATTGAGACACAACTCGACTCGACTCATTCATTGTACAGCTACACTTGCAAACGGAGTGCGCTGCATATTGAATGCACGGTGCAAAGTTGCAATTCAACTGAATTTACATGAAATGGGGATGTTTTAACTAAAACATGCCACAAGACCTAGTATTTTAGTATAGTATAAATAAAATAAAACTCACGCTTCAGCTTTTTTACACATGCAAAAAAATCGATAAGGGATGTCTCTTATCGATTTCATGCAGTTTATCGATAAGTGGTCTCGGCCTTACTCGTCTGCAGTGCGTCTTCAACAAGAACCGTCACCATCTCCTTTTTGAGAAATGCAAGAGAAGCAAACTATTTCTCCTCACTTGGATCTCTGTGTGAAAGGCTTCACAGGCAGCAGTTGTCCTACGGAGCCACAACGGAATGTTTTTGACGTTTCCCGCTCAAACCGGCCCGAACGAACATTTTGGGGATTTATCAAGGAAAAGCAAGACTTCAAAAAGATTCTCGTTCACAAGATTGATAAACATGGAGGAAGGTTTTTGTACGGATGTGTAAATGGTGGTAAATGAGGCTCATTCTGGTGCAGGTTGGGGCTCGATCTGAACAAACATTGTGTTTCTGGTGCAGGTTGGGGCTCGATCTGAACAAACATTGTGTTTCTGGTGCAGGTTATGGAACGATCTGAACAAACATTGCTGTGAAAAGCAAAGCTGTAATTTCTACAACAACAGTGTGGAAGCCTGCAAGGACCTAGTACGTACATTTAGTTTAGCCTGCAAGGACCTGGTGGTTACATTTAGTTTAGTCATTTAGTAAATGAAAGTCGCCAAAGCGACCTGCAAGTTCTTAGTCAGCAGGAAGGGGGGAAGGGTACAACTGGAGCAGCTAAGGGTCCGTAACATAGTGCATAGTAGTGTTGACATGATGAGCATAGTAATATAGGGGCACAGTACATTACTTGGTAGTAAAGTACATAATATTAAATTATAGTATAATACAGTAAGGCTAGTAGTTTATATTTATGTTTTTAAGGGTGTCTACTCTGATGAATTCTACTTGAGTTTACTCTTCGATTCAGATTTCTTTATTCACCATATTGTATATACAAATGGAACGTGATTTGACATTACAGTGCATGATTCATTTTTTTCACAAATAAGAATAGCATAATAATAAATTGTTATAAAGTGCAAAACAGGACGGAACAGTGAGACAACGATGAGACGATAAAGTAAGTTCTTCTCCTCGTAGTTGAACCAGGCCTTTGGTATCGTGTACGAGTCCGGACTCAACGAGTACGCCCTGTACCTGGACTGCGCTGGAGGGGTGTCTGCCCACAGAGGGTACGAGCGGAGCATGGACCTCGTCTTCAGGCCCTACAGGACCTACTGGGACACGCGCCTGGTGAGCCCCCCCCCCTTGTGGTTCTGATGAGGGCTTCCTTTATTGATCCCTTGTGGGGGGGGAGGCAGGGGGAGGGGCAGGTATGGTTCAGGGTAATGGTAGAAAGACGTGCATAATAATACAATCAACTCTAAATATATAAATATGAGAAGAAATAAACTACACAAAAGGTATGCTACAAAATAAATGTGTGGGTGAGTAAAAGTAGTTCTTGTTTTATGTTTATACAGTATTTGGTGAGTAGGTTTTGAACGCTGTCTTAGTGTTTTTCCTCTGAAACGTGTGTTTTCTCCTGAAGCGTGTTCAATAATAATAATATCTTAAATTTATATAGCGCCTTTCAGGAGACCCAAGGCACTTAAGAGGAGGGGGCAGCTAAGGGAGGGGAACAGGGAACAACAAAATAACAATCAAAAGGAAATCAGGCTGAGTCATTTACAGATTTGGTGAAGAGGTGGGTTTTGAGTTGGGATTTGAAGCAGTGCAGGGATGTAGCATTACGGATGTCTGGAGGGAGCTGAGTTCCAGAGGGTGGGTGCGGCCACAGAGAAGGCTCTGGGACCAACAGTCCGCAAGTTGGTGGTGGGGATGGAGAGGAGACCGGAGTCAGAGGACCGCAGCCTCCGGGAGGGATGTAGGGATGGAGGTCGGCTAGGTGCCAGGGAGTTTAGGGATGGAGGAGGTCAGCTAGGTACCAGGGGCCAGGGAGTGTAGGGATGGAGGAGGTCAGCTAGGTACCAGGGGCCAGGGAGTGTAGGGATGGAGGTCAGCTAGGTGCCAGGGAGTGTAGGGATGGAGGAGGTCAGCTAGGTGCCAGGGAGTGTAGGGATGGAGGAGGTCAGCTAGGTACCAGGTGCCAGGGAGTGTAGGGATGGAGGAGGTCAGCTAGGTGCCAGGGAGTGTAGGGATGGAGGAGGTCAGCTAGGTACCAGGGGCCAGGGAGTGTAGGGATGGAGGAGGTCAGCTAGGTGCCAGGGAGTGTAGGGATGGAGGAGGTCAGCTAGGTACCAGGGGCCAGGGAGTGTAGGGATGGAGGTCAGCTAGGTACCAGGGGCCAGGGAGTGTAGGGATGGAGGAGGTCAGCTAGGTGCCAGGGAGTGTAGGGATGGAGGAGGTCAGCTAGGTACCAGGTGCCAGGGAGTGTAGGGATGGAGGAGGTCAGCTAGGTGCCAGGGAGTGTAGGGATGGAGGAGGTCAGCTAGGTACCAGGGGCCAGGGAGTGTAGGGATGGAGGAGGTCAGCTAGGTGCCAGGGAGTGTAGGGATGGAGGAGGTCAGCTAGGTACCAGGGGCCAGGGAGTGTAGGGATGGAGGAGGTCAGCTAGGTGCCAGGGAGTGAAGGGCTTTGTAGGTGGTGGGGAGGATCTTGAAATTGATTCAGGACTTGACTGGAAGCCTGTGGATGGGGGTCATGTGGGGGTGAGGTGGATGAGGGTGGGGGTGATGTGGTTTCTTCTGAAGTGTGCGTTTCCTCCTGAAGCGTGCGTCTCCGCGGTCTGGCCAGATGTCTCTCCGAGGCGTCCCCCCTTGCCTCAACAGCACGGCTCAGATGAACTGGCTCAACAGAGGAGACGTCAGGAGGGCGCTTCACATCCCAGACGTCCTGCCGCGCTGGGAGCTCTGCAGGTCGAGTGATCTACTGTGATCCCCCCTTAATCTACTGTGATCTCACTATAATCTACTGTGATCTCACCATAATCTACTGTGATCTCACCTTAATCTACTATGATCTCTCCTTAATCTACTGTGATCTCCCATTAATCTACTGTGATCTCCCATTAATCTACTGTGATCTCACCATAATCTACTGTGATCTCACCTTAATCTACTGTGATCTCACCTTAATCTACTGTGATCTCTCCTTAATCTACTGTGATCTCCCCTTAATCTACTGTGATCTCCCCTTAATCTACTGTGATCTCCCCTTAATCTACCGTGATCTCCCCTTAATCTACTGTGATCTCCCCTTAATCTACTGTGATCTCGCCTTAATCTACTGTGATCTCGCCTTAATCTACTGTGATCTCGCCTTAATCTACTGTGATCTCCCCTTAATCTACTGTGATCTCTCCTTAATCTACTGTGATCTCCCCTTAATCTACTGTGATCTCTCCTTAATCTACTGTGATCTCCCCTTAATCTACTGTGATCTCACCTTAACCTACTGTGATATCACCTTAACCTACCGTGATCTCACCTTAACCTACTGTGATCTCACCTTAACCTACTGTGATCTCACCTTAATCTACCGTGATCTCACCTTAATCTACCGTGATCTCACCTTAATCTACTGTGATATCACCATGGAACACGTGCAGGGTGTTGAGTGCAGAGTAGTAGAGACATGATAGTGTAAGAAGGTTGGTGTTTGTAGGTGGTCCTGTAGGTTCCAACACTGGTGTGCAGAGTATTGTAATCACTTGTAGGTAGGGATGTCCGATATTATCGGCCGATATTGGCATTAAAATGTAATATCGGAAAGTATCTGGTTTAAAAAAATGTATGTGTATATATATATATATATATATTTTCATTTACCCAGGCAAGTAAGAACAAATTCTTTTATTTATTGTCAAAAGTATGCATAATGTTGTGTTAATTCCACGACAAGAGATATGTAATGTTAATTACCTGCAATTATTCAATTTTTTTGGGGGGGAAACCCTGCATATATCAGTATCGGTTGATATCGTAAATTAAGAGTTGGACTATATCTGTAAAAAAGCAAATATCGAACATCCCTACTTGTAGGTATTTATCTCTTAAAAGGAACACTATTCAACATTATGGGATGTTCTTACGGTCTTCTCCAGAGTCGGACGAGATCATGGATACCAATTCCCTCTCTGTGCGTTCCGGCTGCAAGCAAATTAATGGAAGCGGATACGGACCACTAGCCTTAATGACCCAATGGAAGCGGATACGGACCACTAGCCTTAATGACCCCTTTGTGTCTCCACAGTGACACGGTCGGGGAGCAGTACACCATCCTCTACCCCACGGTGAAGCCCGTCTACCAGAAGCTGCTCTCCCTCGGCCTCCGCGCTCTGGTTTACAACGGAGACACCGACATGGCCTGCAACTTCCTCGGAGACCAGTGGTTCGTGGAAGACCTCGGCCAGAAGGCGAGTGCTTTAACTGGGGGAGAGGTAGTGGAGAGAGGGGTGTAGAGCATCTGGTTTACTGGGGGAGAGGTAGTGGAGAGAGAGGGTGTAGAGCATCTGGTTTACTGGGGGAGAGGTAGTGGAGAGAGGGGTGTAGAGCATCTGGTTTACTGGGGGAGAGGTAGTGGAGAGAGGGGTGTAGAGCATCTGGTTTACTGGGGGAGAGGTAGTGGAGAGAGGGGTGTAGAGCATCTGGTTTACTGGGGGAGAGGTAGTGGAGAGAGGGGTGTAGAGCATCTGGTTTACTGGGGGAGAGGTAGTGGAGAGAGAGGGTGTAGAGCATCTGGTTTACTGGGGGAGAGGTAGTGGAGAGAGAGGGGTGTAGAGCATCTGGTTTACTGGGGAGAGGTAGTGGAGAGAGGGGTGTAGAGCATCTGGTTTACTGGGGGAGAGGTAGTGGGGAGAGAGGGTGTAGAGCATCTGGTTTACTGGGGAGAGGTAGTGGAGAGAGGGGTGTAGAGCATCTGGTTTACTGGGGAGAGGTAGTGGAGAGAGGGGTGTAGAGCATCTGGTTTACTGGGGAGAGGTAGTGGAGAGAGGGGTGTAGAGCATCTGGTTTACTGGGGGAGAGGTAGTGGAGAGAGGGGTGTAGAGCATCTGGTTTACTGGGGGAGAGGTAGTGGAGAGAGAGGGGTGTAGAGCATCTGGTTTACTGGGGGAGAGGTAGTGGAGAGAGGGCTGTAGAGCATCTGGTTTACTGGGGGAGAGGTAGTGGAGAGAGGGCTGTAGAGCATCTGGTTTACTGGGGGAGAGGTAGTGGAGAGAGGGGTGTAGAGCATCTGGTTTACTGGGGGAGAGGTAGTGGAGAGAGAGGTGTAGAGCATCTGGTTTACTGGGGGAGAGGTAGTGGAGAGAGGGGTGTAGAGCATCTGGTTTACTGGGGAGAGGTAGTGGAGAGAGGGGTGTAGAGCATCTGGTTTACTGGGGGAGAGGTAGTGGAGAGAGAGAGAGGGGTGTAGAGCATCTGGTTTACTGGGGGAGAGGTAGTGGAGAGAGGGGTGTAGAGCATCTGGTTTACTGGGGGAGAGGTAGTGGAGAGAGGGGTGTAGAGCATCTGGTTTACTGGGGGAGAGGTAGTGGAGAGAGGGGTGTAGAGCATCTGGTTTACTGGGGGAGAGGTAGTGGAGAGAGGGGTGTAGAGCATCTGGTTTACTGGGGGAGAGGTAGTGGAGAGAGGGGTGTAGAGCATCTGGTTTACTGGGGGAGAGGTAGTGGAGAGAGGGGTGTAGAGCATCTGGTTTACTGGGGGAGAGGTAGTGGAGAGAGAGGGTGTAGAGCATCTGGTTTACTGGGGGAGAGGTAGTGGAGAGAGGGGTGTAGAGCATCTGGTTTACTGGGGGAGAGGTAGTGGAGAGAGGGGTGTAGAGCATCTGGTTTACTGGGGGAGAGGTAGTGGAGAGAGGGGTGTAGAGCATCTGGTTTACTGGGGGAGAGGTAGTGGAGAGAGGGGTGTAGAGCATCTGGTTTACTGGGGGAGAGGTAGTGGAGAGAGGGGTGTAGAGCATCTGGTTTACTGGGGGAGAGGTAGTGGAGAGAGGAGAGCATCTGGTTTACTGGGGAGAGGTAGTGGAGAGAGGGGTGTAGAGCATCTGGTTTACTGGGGGAGAGGTAGTGGAGAGAGAGGGGTGTAGAGCATCTGGTTTACTGGGGGAGAGGTAGTGGAGAGAGAGGGTGTAGAGCATCTGGTTTACTGGGGGAGAGGTAGTGGAGAGAGGGGTGTAGAGCATCTGGTTTACTGGGGGAGAGGTAGTGGAGAGAGGGGTGTAGAGCATCTGGTTTACTGGGGGAGAGGTGGTGGAGAGAGGGGTGTAGAGCATCCTGTTTTTATGACTCGAAGTGTTTTTGGCCCTTTATCAGCCTTCATCTGCCCTTCTGTGAAGTCTCCTGTGTTTAGGGCTGACCTTCGAAGCTTTTTTTGGCAATCGAAGCTTCGGGGCCGAGCTTCGATTTTAATTCGAAGCTTCAAAAAATTTTTTTTTTTTTTTTTTTTTTTTTTTTTTTTTCTTATGTTGTGGGACTTGTACAGCACTTTCGTAAACTTTGTTGTTTTTAAATGTGCTCTATAAATAAAGTGGGTTGGATTAATTAATTAAGTAGCCCCTTTCGTGACTGTGACGCATCCAACAAGGTTTCACTCGGCTGTGTGATTTAATTCAAGGTGGATCGCTGTTGTCGTCTGAACAACTTCAGATTTCATGGGAACTACCAATCCCCCAAATCAAGAATGTTTAAGATGAATGAAGTAAGATTTTGATTATTTGAAATATGGCCTGTGTAGACTAAACTATGCACAGAATTATGTCAGTCTACATTAAGGTCCGGATTCTACATGGTCCGGCAATGTAGACCTTGTAGACTCCACTACAGACCAATTATCAGTGAATGTTCATGCATTTTTAAGAAGGGCAACTTCCACAAAAAAACAAAGAACTCACCAAAACATCTCAGTAGCACCTTATCTAAATGTTATATTTCATATATGGAGATTCATATTTATTTATGTATTGCATGCATTTCTACATTTTATTTCCTATTTTGTTTATTCATCCCAGTATCTTTCTTTCTTATGTGTGGAATTCTACAAGGCGCGCGCACACACACTTACATTTAGTCATTTAGCTGACGCTTTTATCCAAAGCGACTTACAAGTTCTGTACGACAAGACAGCAAGAAGGGTACAACTCTATCAGCTGAGTAACAATGTTCATCAAAGTGTTGCGTGTTACAGTGTAGGTTAGTTTATTAGGACAAGTGCATGACAGTAAGGTTAGTCACGGTTAGATTTTTTTTTTTTTTTTTTTTTTTATCATTTCAGATAATGGTTGAAGAAGTGAGTCTTTAGTCGACGGCGAAAGATTGGACGGGATTCGGCTGTTCACACACACACACGCACACAAATCGAAGTAAAAAAAAAATTGAGTTTTTTTTTTTGAAAAAAACATTTATATATTTTTTTTTTTAAACTTCGATTTTTTTTTTAATGTTCGAAGCTTGTGCCATCGAACGAAGCTTCGAAGTATTTAAGACAGCCCTACCTGTGTTGTGTTTATTTAGTTTTGTTAAGGCAATCGTTTGGTGGAAGTCCGTCCGCCCTCTTGCTGGCTGGAACACTGTTTCACCCCGTTAATGCATCCAGACAAAAATAGTCATTTCTTTATCAGAAAGGATGTTTATTTCCATAAACATAACATCTCGTACAAGTCTTTGGTGGTATAAGAAACTGGAATAATAGATTCTGTCTTTGGTGGTTCTGCGGCCTGTCCCGTTAGCCTGTAGCTATCTCTCTCTACCCCCCCCCCCCCCCCCCCCCCCCCACCCCAACCTGGATCTGTTGTGACTATCTCGTCCTCCTAGCAACAGCTTTCCCCCTAGCAACGGCTTTTGACCTATATATATATATATATGCTGCTACTGTACTTCCGGCTATCTGACATAGGCTCTTATCTCTCCCACAGGCCCTGCTACAGAGAAAATGTCAGAGTTTAACACATTTAAACTGCAGTCTAGATAGATATTTACATGACATGCATGTTGTTATAACCATATGAAAACCAGTGATATCCTTCACATGCGTAATATCCTACCGTTTGGCTTCTAGGCAACAACCAAGTACCAGAGCTGGATTCATGACGACCAGATCGCCGGCTTCTACCAGCAGTTTGGAAACATTACCTTACTGACCGTTAAGGTAAGCGATGCCTCGTTAGATTAAAGGGGAACTATCTTATAAATTGCCTTTTTCAGTGTTTAGCATTGTTTCCTAGCTATGTGGACTTATATTAATATGATCTATGTCTCTAATTATCATATTTGCGCATTCTTCCAATTCTCCTCTCACAATATTCACCCTCACTGAACTGAGTCATCTGAAAATGTGATGATTTGTGATGTCAGAGAGACACCGCTGCATGATAATGTTCAGGCGGCGCAGTAACTTACCATTGTGGTTGGAGCCCAGCCTCAAAACGGCTTAGGATCTTGAGGTAGAAAAATGCTGTTTTTGAAGACTTGATTAGAAATACAAAACAATGAATTAAAAAAAATAAAAACTTACAGAGGTGTTCCATAAACTCACAGGAATTGTGTAAAAGTGCCCAAATAGTGAAAGAAATAGTAAAATAGTTCCCCTTTAAGATGTGTTTGTCATCAATACATCAAGTGTGACTGTCTAATGTGTTTAGCGATGGCTCGGATACTCTGTATCGGTATCCGGGGCGCTACAGTGCCGACTGTTTCACTCATTTGCCCCTAAAAATAGATATGTGCGAACTGGAAAAATTATTTAGGAGCACAGTGAGTAATAGTGGGCGTGTCAACGCGCAATTGTCAGAGCAGAGCTTCAATTCTAGAAGCAATGGGGAGGTGTAGTCTGACGTCACTGGTTGTTCCACCCGTCATTTAACATAACAATTCTGCCCCATGGAAATTGAAAAGCGTTCCATTTTGCACAAAATGAGTTCCCTTCTATCACTAACATTATTGTTTAAGAATTTTTGGTTGAAATAAAACGATTTTTACAGTTTGGCTCAGCACCAAGGAACGGAGGATGTGCGTTATTTATTTTCTTTCTCTAACGTGTTGCCATGTGGTTTCCCCTACAGGGTGCAGGTCACATGGTCCCTCTAACGTGTTGCCATGGTTTCTCCTACAGGGTGCAGGTCACATGGTCCCTCTAACGTGTTGCCATGGTTTCCCCTACAGGGTGCAGGTCACATGGTCCCCCAGTGGGCCCCCGGCCCGGCCTTCCACATGTTCCAGTCCTTCATCACCAACGGTCCCTACTGATCCGTGCAGCAGCAGAACCACCGCTGGTCCGGATGTTCATTGTTCTCAGGGAAGCCACTCGCTAAAGAGATTTCGCTCATTAAAAAAAGTTTTACTTTTCAACTTGTTGAATTGATGATTTTTTATGTAAATGAATGTCTCCTATAATGAGCTCTGCTCTTATGAAGCGGGTCTTATTTAAATCACTGTGCTTCTGAAGCAGGTCTTATTTAGATCACTGTGCTTCTGAAGCAGGTCTTATTTAGATCACTGTGCTTCTGAAGCAGGTCTTATTTAGATCACTGCTTCTAAAGCAGGTCTTATTTAGATCACTGCTTCTGAAGCAGGTCTTATTTAAATCACTGTGCTTCTGAAGCAGGTCTTATTTAGATCACTGCTTCTAAAGCAGGTCTTATTTAGATCACTGTGCTTCTGAAGCAGGTCTTATTTAGATCACTGTGCTTCTGAAGCAGGTCTTATTTAGATCACTGTGCTTCTGAAGCAGGTCTTATTTAGATCACTGCTTCTAAAGCAGGTCTTATTTAGATCACTGTGCTTCTGAAGCAGGTCTTATTTAGATCACTGTGCTTCTGAAGCAGGTCTTATTTAGATCACTGCTTCTAAAGCAGGTCTTATTTAGATCACTGTGCTTCTGAAGCAGGTCTTATTTAGATCACTGTGCTTCTGAAGCAGGTCTTATTTAGATCACTGTGCTTCTGAAGCAGGTCTTATTTAGATCACTGTGCTTCTGAAGCAGGTCTTATTTAGATCACTGTGCTTCTGAAGCAGGTCTTATTTAGATCACTGTGCTTCTGAAGCAGGTTTTATTTAGATCACTGTGCTTCTGAAGCAGGTTTTATTTAGATCACTGTGCTTCTGAAGCAGGTCTTATTTAGATCACTGTGCTTCTGAAGCGGGTCTTATTTAGATCACTGTACCATATTGTAAGGCGAAGGTTTTTTTGTAACGCTGTAAAGACTCTTCTGCTCGGACCACTTGGGAGACGTGATGAGGTGAAGCTCAGTGCTCTTGGCCAGTCTGCACTTTAAAATGCATTTTCTTGTTGACCGTCTTTTGTATTAAAGCTTTATTGTAACTGCCAGTCCTGGTCTGTCAATGATTCATTCACACGCCAGAATGTCAATGATTTTATTGGACTGAGTTGGTGCTGTTCATGTTTAACATTCAAGACATTTGAGGTTGAAGCCACCTTATTGGACAATAGGGCATGTCAATCATGATTTTATAAAATTACTTCAGTCCTGAGCTCTTAAAGGGCCACTTCACCAAAAATCCCATGCCGATTTATTTAGTAAATCTCACATCCAAAAACTAGTTTTGCACATTAATTTAGTTTTGACAGTTCTTGAGTAAATTAGTTTGAATATGGCCACCAGTGATGTCATCGAATCGTTGTTTTGTTCATTACAGCTCAATAAAATTATGTAGATGGAAAAAAATCATGTAATGACTGCTACCTTATTTAATTGAGCTGTAATTAACAAGGATTCAATGTCCCTGGATGTGAGATTATGTGCAAAATATCTTTTTGATGAGTGCCCCTTTAATTCCACTAGTGTACAGACCATATTGCTCTACACATGGACATCCAGTTATAACTATAATGGGACGAAATATTAATATTACTGTATCTGTAGAAACAGCATGTCAAGATGCACAACCATTTCATAGTCAAACCCACATTCAATAAATACTGTAGTCAAGAGGTTGAGTATTTATATTTCCCTTTCTCCAAATGACTGTATAACCATGACAAAATGCCAACTCAATGCAGTCTCATTCAAGTAATTAATGTGCTTTGTGCTATCCCTTTTAAAGTCCATGATGATCCTGTGTCCCTTTCCTCATCCTGGCAACATTTACACACAAAATAAAGCCTTGTTTTGTTAACTGCAGGTCAAGTATAAACTCTCACAGAAATGGAACTAACAATTCTGGAATGTCGTATCATTCAAATATCGACCGCTAGTACACACGCTACATTAGTCTATTATATGACTGCCGGATACATTCAGGGAATATTGTAAAATCACTCTAATAACCATTTGGCCACAAGCTTTAAAATACAAAAAGGAAAAACCTGCATGACATCCTCAGTGTTGAGACCAATGTTATAATATGGGTCTTACAACGTTTAGGTCCTTGGTTTAAATGGTGATGTGGTTTTCTCTCATGAATTAATCGGATTAATTCATTCAGACAATGTTTGGCTTTGCTTCCTCAGTCAGTCAAGACCCTGATGGATGTCAGTGGTTCTTCCATAGCAACAGACCAATTGGTCTGTTTATCATTGGTTTAAAATAAATAAAAACAACTTCTCTACAGGATTGGGCCTCATTCATAACAAAAGTCCCCGAAGTCACATGATCTGTAACTCTATCGTAAGAATTTCTCTGATCGAGACACCGGTCAACAGCCGTCTCGGCATCTGTGATGGTCAATTACCGACGGGTCAAACACCTACATGTAGCCAATAGGGAAACAAACTGGCCCAATACACAACATTCTGGTGTTTGTTTGTTTGTTTGTGCAGCTCAACCCCAGGAGGGGGGGCGGAGCCAGGAGACGACAGCCCCAGGATGCAATAAAACATTACTGAGCATAAAACATAAAAAGAAAAGGGACAAAATTAAAACATGCAGCATCATATTGACATGAATTGATTAAAACAGTTTTTAAAGTTTTGTTCAGCAACTATAGCCTCCGTGGCCAAGGGGGGGGAGGACGAGGCGGGACGGGATTCACACCGGCAGCCTCCCGAGACGCGCGGGTCAGTACTTCTGGACAAGCAGCAGCTGCTCCCTCAGTTATTGATGACGTCTTGGTAGATGGAGTTGGTGGTGCTCAGGCCAAAGATGAACGCTCGGATGGTAACCATGACGACGCCATAGATCACCAGCGCATACCAACTGTAGAGATTAGATTAAAATATATCGTCGTCATGCAGCACAAGTACAGTACAACTAAAAGAAGTTTGGCAGAGTCGGATCCCTATACTGATCCGTTCAGCAGCAGAACCACCGCCTTCTTCATCAGAACCTCGACGCTGCTGGTCCGGATGCTGGTCCGGATGTTCATTGTTCTCAGGGAAGCCACTCGCTAAAGAGATTTCGCTCATTAAAAAAAAACGAGTTTAACTTTTCAACTTGTTGAATTGATGATTTTTTATGTAAATGAATGTCTCCTATAATGAGCTCTGCTCTTCTGAAGCAGCAGGTCTTATTTAGATCACTGTGCTTCTGAAGCAGCAGGTCTTATTTAGATCACTGTGCTTCTGAAGCAGCAGGTCTTATTTAGATCACTGTGCTTCTGAAGCAGCAGGTCTTATTTAGATCACTGTGCTTCTGAAGCGGGTCTTATTTAGATCACTGTGCTTCTGAAGCAGCAGGTCTTATTTAGATCACTGTGCTTCTGAAGCAGGTCTTATTTAGATCACTGTGCTTCTGAAGCAGCAGGTCTTATTTAGATCACTGTGCTTCTGAAGCAGCAGGTCTTATTTAGATCACTGTGCTTCTGAAGCAGCAGGTCTTATTTAGATCACTGTGCTTCTGAAGCAGCAGGTCTTATTTAGATCACTGTGCTTCTGAAGCGGGTCTTATTTAGATCAGTGTGCTTCTGAAGCAGCAGGTCTTATTTAGATCACTGTGCTGCTGAAGCAGGTCTTATTTAGATCAGTGCTTCTGAAGCAGGTCTTATTTAGATCACTGTGCTTCTGAAGCAGGTCTTATTTAGATCACTGTGCTTCTAAAGCAGGTCTTATTTAGATCACTGCTTCTGAAGCAGGTCTTATTTAGATCACTGTGCTTCTGAAGCAGGTCTTATTTAGATCACTGTGCTTCTGAAGCAGGTCTTATTTAGATCACTGTGCTTCTGAAGCAGGTCTTATTTAGATCACTGTGCTTCTGAAGCGGGTCTTATTTAGATCACTGTGCTTCTGAAGCGGGTCTTATTTAGATCACTGCTTCTGAAGCAGGTCTTATTTAGATCACTGTGCTGCTGAACCGGGTCTTATTTAGATCACTGTGCTTCTGAAGCAGGTCTTATTTAGATCACTGTACCATATTGTAAGGTGAAGGTTTTTTTGTAATGCTGTAAAGACTCTTCTGCTCGGACCACTTGGGAGACGTGATGAGGTGAAGCTCAGTGCTCTTGGCCAGTCTGCACTTTAAAATGCATTTTCTTGTTGACTGTCTTTTGTATTAAAGCTTTATTGTAACTGCCAGTCCTGGTCTGTCAATGATTCATTCACACGCCAGAATGTCAATGATTTTATTGGACTGAGTTGGTGCTGTTCATGTTTAACATTTGAGGTTGAAGCCACCTTATTGGACAATAGGGCATGTCAATCATGATTTTATAAAATTACTTCAGTCCTGAGCTCTTAAAGGGCCACTTCACCAAAAATCCCATGCTGATTTATTTAGTAAATCTCACATCCAAAAACTAGTTTTGCACATTAATTTAGTTTGACAGTTCTTGAGTAAATTTGTTTGAATATGGCCACCAGTGATGTCATCGAATCGTTGTTTTGTTCATTACAGCTCAATAAAGTAGATGGAAAAAATCATGTAATGACTGCTACCTTATTTAATTGAGCTGTAATTAACAAGGATTCAATGTCCCTGGATGTGAGATTATGTTGAAGTGCCCCTTTAATTCCATTAGTATACAGACCATATTGATCTACACTATAAGATGGACATCCAGTTATAACTATAATGGGACGGAATATTACTGTATCTGTAGAAACAGCATGTCAAGATGCACAACCATTTCATAGTCAAACCCACATTCAATAAATACTGTAGTCAAGAGGTTGAGTATTTATATTTCCCTTTCTCCAAATGACTGTATAACCATGACAAAATGCCAACTCAATGCAGTCTCATTCAAGTAATTAATGTGCTTTGTGCTATCCCTTTAAAGTCCACGATTATCCTGTGTCCCTTTCCTCATCCTGGCAACATTTACACACAAAATAAAGCCTTGTTTAAAGTCCACGATTATCCTGTGTCAATTTCCTCATCCTGGCAACATTTACACACAAAATAAAGCCTTGTTTAAAGTCCATGATCTTGTGTCCCTTTCCTCATCCTGGCAACATTTACACACAAAATAAAGCCTTGTTTTGTTAACGGCAGGTCAAGTGTAAACTCTCACAGAAATGGAACTTAACAATTCTGGAATGTCGTATCATTCAAATATCGACCGCTAGTACACACGCTACATTAGTCTATATGACTAATTATGACTGCCGGATACATTCAGGGAATATTGTAAAATCACTCTAATAACCATTTGGCCACAAGCTTTAAAATACAAAAAGGAAAAACCTGCATGACATCCTCAGTGTTGAGACCAATGTTGTTATAATCTGGGTCTTACAACGTTTAGGTCCTTGGTTTAAATGATGGTGATGTGGTTTTCTCGCATGATTATCAATCGGATTAATTCATTCAGACAATGTTTGGCTTTGCTTCCTCAGTCAGTCAAGACCCTGATGGATGTCGGTGGTTCTTCCATAGCAAAATATTTTAAATAAATTAAAATAAAGGTAAATAAAAGCAACTTCTCTACAGGATTGGGCCTCATTCATAACAAAAGTCCCCGAAGTCACATCTGTAACTCGATCGTAGGAGAATTTCTCTGATCGAGACACCGGTCAACAGCCGTCTCGACATCTGTGATGGTCAATTACCGACGGGTCAAACACCTACATGTAGCCAATAGGGAAACAAACTGGCCCAATACACAACATTCTGGTGTTTGTTTGTGCAGCTCAACCCCAGGAGGGGGGCGGAGCCAGGAGACGACAGCCCCAGGATGCAATAAAACATTACTGAGCATAAAACATAAAAAGAAAAGGGACAAAATTAAAACATGCAGCATCATATTGACATGAATTGATTAAAACAGTTTTTAAAGTTTTGTTCAGCAACTATAGCCTCCGTGGCCAAGGGGGGGAGGGCGAGGCGGGACGGGATTCACACCGGCAGCCTCCCGAGACGCGCGGGTCAGTACTTCTGGACAAGCAGCAGCTGCTCCCTCAGTTATTGATGACGTCTTGGTAGATGGAGTTGGTGGTGCTCAGGCCAAAGATGAACGCTCCGATGGTAACCATGACGACGCCATAGATCACCAGCGCATACCAACTGTAGAGATTAGATTAAAGTATCGTCATCATGCAGCACAAGCACAGTACAACTAAAAGAAGTTTGGCATCCAACCAGAGTGCAAATGTAACGGTAAAGTGCAATATTAATATACAATGTACAGGTAATTAAACTGGGTATAAAATATATAAATTAGTACTACTGAGTAATAGTGCTAATCAGATGTATGTACAGAGTTGTGGTATTAATATGTACAGTGATGCAGGTATAAAGACACAGTAAGTCATACTGGTCAGAAGCTAAACTAACTAGTAAGAGTAGGGAAGGGATATGTACAGATATAGCATCTATGGATATGCAGTAAATATGGTATATACAACATTATTGTACATGCTATCAGAGAGTTACTGTATATGGGTAGGCTATAGTTTGAGGTAGGTAGTTATGACACACATTTATTTTTTATCACAGGGTATTTGCACTTTGAGAATATTTAGAGAAAGCTTGGGATAACCGTACGAAAAGAACATATGTGATGTGGAGGATAACAACGGCAAAGGTTGAATATTCTCACAGGAAAATGGCCCTAATACATTTGATGCAGTTTTACAAAACGATCACCAAAGTAATGTTAGAACCCCATGAATACGCTCTCATAGTGGGCGGTGGTTTCAACGCGTGCTGCGACTCCACGACGGACAGATCCGGTCTCTCGGAAACATATGACCAGAAACGGTCCTCTAATGCCCTTAGGACTTGGGCTTGTGATACTGGCCTCACTGACCTATGGCGTTTGGTCAACCCTACTTTAAAGGACTACTCTTGCCTCTCAAGAAGACACAAAACTTTTTCTAGAATTGACGACTTATTCTCATCTCCTCATTTGTTTGATAAATCCGATGTTTCGCTGGTTCCCTTAGCTCTCTCGGATCACAAATGGATTTTTTTTACAGCATCGTTTGGCAGACTATCCACAAGAGCTCTCAGATGGCGTTTTAATTCATCCTTGTTAAAAAAAACGTTTGTAAGACCCTAGAGTTCTGTGGAATGCCGTAAAGGGCTTTGTCAGAAGTAACTTTTCGCTTCCAACTTGCGTAAAACTTGTTTAAATAAACTAGAAAAATTGGAAACATTATACGCGGACCTATACGCATCATTGCAGACTAGCTACAATGAACAAATGAACACACAACGGAAGATAGTTAAAAAGGAAATAAATTCCATACTTAAGACAACACTGAGTTTTTAATACATAGGACGAGACTAAATTATTACTTTCATGGTTCTAGACCCAGCAAGAATCATTCTGGCGGGTATCACTGCAGCCAAGAAGCTTATAGCCATGAAACAACCTGAGTAACTCACAATGATTAATTGGTCTCTGACACTGCTGGGTGTCATTTATATGGACATCTCTACTGCACGTGTAATTGGGGTTGGTCAGGCCAGCATTGAGCTGTGGGTCTCATCAGCTGAGAAAGTTAAAGCCACTATCTAGCAGCGGAGCGGGGTTGGGGTGTTGGTCCTGGGGTGGGGGAGGAAATGACTTTTGTGGTGTCTGTAGCAATATAATTACATTTTTAATTTAGATTTTTGCGTCTATTTATTATTTTTGTTATTCTATTGTCATTATTGTTATTGTTAGTATTATTATTGTCCTGTGAAGTCATGTCTATTATTATTATTATTATTATTATTATTATTATTATTATTATTATTATTATTATTATTATTATTATTATTATTATTATTATTATTATTATTATTATTATTGTATTGTCATGTTTTATATTTCATGTAAAAGAAAAAGAAAAGAAAATAACAATGATGTATTTATTTTGGCCTCTGATGGTGTGCATGGTGTAGCTTACAAACCTTGGGAAGTGAATGTTATATTCAATTATTGTTTTTGGTGTCTTGGACATGACATGAAAAAATTATTTCATTCATAGTGTAAGGCAGTAGAGGATCATGCATTCATAGTGTAAGGCAGTCGAGGATCATGCATTCATAGTGTAAGGCAGTAGAGGATCATGCATTCATAGTGTAAGGCAGTAGAGGATCATGCATTCATAGTGTAAGGCAGTAGAGGATCATGCATTCATAGTGTAAGGCAGTAGAGGATCATGCATTCATAGTGTAAGGCAGTAGAGGATCATGCATTCATAGTGTAAGGCAGTAGAGGATCATGCATTCATAGTGTAAGGCAGTAGAGGATCATGCATTCATACAGTGTAAGTAGAGAGCAAAGTCCTTCTCAAGAGAACAAAACGCTTGTATGAAACTGACACCCAGTTAATGAATTGAATGACTTACCTGGCAGATCGATTCTCCGTCTCCGAGAGCTTCGCCTGAATCAAACACAGGCCTGTCCAACAGAAGAGACACAGCGGATACAAACATTAAAGGCACCTCGCTACAATTAACAATATAGAAATATTATATAGACGATATTATAGGCGACGAAGGCGTTACCTGGGAAGACGAAGATGAAACAGGCGGCGAGGCCTCCGATGAGGGAGATCACCCGTCCGATGTCGGGGATGAAGAGGGCGAGGACGAGGGTGATGAAGAACCAGACCAGCGTCTGCAGGACCCTGCGCCTCCTCTCCCTCCTCACGCACACCTCCACCAGATCCCCGCGCAGACGCAGCCACAGGCCCTCCATGACGGCCCTGCAGAGACCAGACCATATCACTGCTGATACCACCATATCACTGCAGAGACCACCACCATATCACTGCAGAGACCACCCCATATCACTGCTGATACCCCCATATCACTGCTGATACCACCACCATATCACTGCAGAGACCACCACCATATCACTGCTGATACCACCCCCATATCACTGAAGAGACCACCCCCATATCACTGCTGATACCATCACCATATCACTGCTGATACCACCCCCATATCACTGCAGAGACCACCCCCATATCACTGCTGATACCATCACCATATCACTGCAGAGACCACCCCCATATCACTGCTGATACCACCCCCATATCACTGCTGATACCACCACCATATCACTGCAGAGACCACCCCCATATCACTGCTGATACCATCACCATATCACTGCAGAGACCACCCCCATATCACTGCTGATCAGGGCTCCAGACTAACTTTTTTCACCACCGTCCCAGAACCGTCCCGAAATACAATTTTAACCGTCCCAAAGTGAATGTAACCGTCCCAAAAATCAAATGTAGTTTCTTTACTTTGGTTTTGTCGTCTATAGTTGTTATTGCCATAAGAAACACCATTCAGAGAAGGGGAGAATAAATTGATTTAGTCAAAAGGCTCCCATGGTGGAAAGATTTCACAAGAATAATTATGATTAAAAATAAATATAAAAAAAAAGTGTTTAACAAGGTGCTAGTATAGGGATATTTGGTCACGGTGCTGTTATAGTCAACCAATTGGAGCCATGTTGATTATTCTTTCCATAGGAAAATATATTTAAATGTATTGTATTTCGTTTTAGTTTTTTTTGTTATTATGTTTATGGTTGAAAATGTTAGAGATAAATAAAGATCAAATCAAATCTAACTGAATAAGTTATCCCTCTTCTAACAAGAAAGAAAAACGTAGTTTAGCTTTAAACTACATAATGTCATTGCGTCCAGAGATTCCACCTTTGATAACTAAGTGGAGTACAGTGGAGAAAGCCTAGGTAAGAGAGATTTCCCTCACCTGATAACACGTTTTTATTTTTTGGAGCGAGATTCATTTGGGGTGTGATGCTGCTGCTGCTGCTGCAGCGCGACTGGCTGCGGAGAGGTGGGTAGGACCTTGGTTAGGGCTGGGCGATATGGCCTAAATATGATATCACGATATTTTCTGACCTTTCGGCGATACACATCACGATGTTTTTCTTTTTTACCCCAAACGATTCATTATGAGGCTTACCAAGACAGTATTTGAGTTTGCAAGCTAACATTAAAGACAAAATAAAATACCCATGCATTTAGCATTTTTATATTATATATTAGATTTAGATTATTGGATTATTAGATTATAATATATTGCATATATTTAGCAATGAGATATTATATGATTTAGATATGAAATATGATGAATTGAAAATGGGGGACCCTGATGTAAACAAGACAAAAGTCTTTCTCTGGTCTGCATCCCCTTAACAATTGTATGTATTGAGCTGTACTGTACCCATTCTGCAATATGTTAATAAAGTTTTAAATCAATCAATCAATCAATCAATAGCATTTTAGCATTTTTATGAAACTACTGTATATTTGTATGTCTCTAAATGTTTTGATGAATTGAAAATGGAGGACCCTTATGTAAAAAAGCCGAAAGTCTTTTTCTGGTCTTCATCCTCCTGTACTGTATTGTACCCATTCTGCAATATGTTAATAAAGTTTTCATTCATTCTGACGGACAACAGAATCATTTTGATTGACAGTCGAGTCTGCCAATTACGTCACACCGCTTGCACCCGCCCTGCTGTTCTTAGCACCAATCGGCAAGCGCCATTAGTTTTTGACTTCCTGAATGTCCGGTGTGCTGACATCAACAAAGCTACTTACATTAGCTCCCCGCAACCGACTAGTAGGAGACTAGTGCACCACAGGATGACTAAATGAGCCATAATGATTTTACCTCAACGAATGTTATAATAAAAGCCTTTCCATACATCCGTCTGATTGAAAACTTTATTAACAGACCGCGGAATGGGCATATCTCAACACAGGCTGAGATATGAACGAGTAACGTGTGGACCAGATTGACGCGACACAATCCTATTGGGCAAAACATCACGATATCCACGATACGTTGAAAAAGTGTATTGTTAATGAACTGTACCCGATATTTATATAATAGTCATATCGCCCAGCCCTAACCTTGGTGTTGCAGCGCGACTGGCTGAGGAGTGGTGGGTAGGAGCTTGATGTTGGATTAGCGTATCGCTGCCTTGGGAGACGGAGATAGACATTGGATTCGGCTAATCATGCAACGTTTAGATTCATCATTTGACAGCAATATATGCGCGCACTGACAGTCGGCTAATTTACATTTCCTGTGAAAAAAAAGAAAAAATCCTCCCCGTCCCGGTTGCGTCCCAAAAAAGATTTCTGTTCGTCCCAAATCAATATTTGATCGTCCCCGGGACGACGGGACATCGTTAGTCTCGAGCCCTGCTGCTGATACCATCACCATATCACTGCAGACACCACCCCCATATCACTGCTGATACCATCACCATATCACTGCAGAGACCACCCCCATATCACTGCTAATTAGGGATGGGTACCGAATTCGGTACTTTTGAGGCACCGAACCGAAACACGTCGGTACTACCGAGTATCGAATCAAGTGAGAAACTGAAAAAAAAAAAAGAAAAAAAAAATCTACTTTTTTTTTTTTTTACTTTTTTCTTTTCATGTCAACGTTCACACGCACAATATATGCTTACCTAGGATTTTACTTGATTCAACAACAAAGCAGTCGGAGCAATGACAAGCCGAAAACTGTCGAAATTGTAGTTACCGTAATTCCTCTAATAGTAACCGGTATTCAATTAAAAACCGGGTCTCTATTAATGACCGGGTGCGCTGTTGAGCTAAGCAATTATAAGCCGGCCTCCTAATACAAGCCGGGTTTCATGTATATTAGAGTTATTGTTGTTATATGCTGGCCTGGCTGTGCAGTAAATACCATATAATGGTATGGTGTTAATGTTTACCAAGAGAGTAAGCCTACCTCAGAATTGTATAAAACGAAGTTATTATTATTATTATTATTATTATTATTATTATTATTATTATTATTATTATTATTATTATTATTATTATTATTATTATACCAGTATTGTGATTGCACTATTTTACTTTATTTTACTTTTTTTGACCACCTGTAATTGCACTGTTTACTACCGTATTTCATACAGTACTTGCTTGGTTTCAATAAATGAACCCAGTCCATTTTACTGGGTTCAAACTGACACAAAATGTTGATTTATTCATTATGATCTGTTTGAAATATAGGCCTCTCTCTTATACATGCCTCCTCCTAATACAAGCCTGGTATCCGCTACAGTTGAAACAAATACAAGCCGGGGTTACTATTAGAGGAATTACGGTATTTGAAGTTTGGATTTTTTTTTACGACTGAGGTAGGTAAATTAAATTTCTTGAGACTAAAGTACAGAAAAAAGGTAAAGGTATATAAAAATATATATATATATAATTCCTTTTAATTTAATTTTTTTTACTACCAGTCGACTATCACCACCATATCACTACACACCCGATATCGTCACTACACAACATCATCGTGGTTTACAGTACGAGACATATTGTATTTGTTGATTATGTATGTTACCTGCCACAGAAATGCAAGATGGGATAGGAGGTAATGACGCAGATGATGATGAAGGCTCTTGCGATCGCCACGGCGATGTCATCGGAAGGATATGACATCAACACATCCTGGTTCACATTGGAGCCAAATGACAGGAAGCCACACACACCTGAGGAAGTCAAACATTAGGTATTAAAGTCAATTCAAGTCAATTAGAGCGGTTCTCTGATCTCGAGTAAGGCTGCTCCTTTGCCTTGGGGAGGATGCCATTATATCGTCTTTTGTGGAAAGCGGTATCATTTGACAAATATAACAAGTTTCCATTGCACTGCTAGACAGTGTTGGGGAAGTTACTTTAAAATGTAATACATTACACATTACTTATTACTCAATTAAATGTAGTGTAGTTACATTACATTCTTGCTCTTCGTAGCAATACGTTATATGTTGCGTTACTCTCTGTAATAACATGCTGCTGACCAGTTGTCATAATCATTATGACATCATTCTACTGTTGGACAGGAAACTACTAAACTAATAATCCTATACTTTAAAGCCGCTATAGACAACATGTTTATGTAACCTTTTAGAAAGGTGCAGAATGAAAGTGTTGCTTTTCCTCCAAAATAATGATTGGTTAATTAATGTATCATTTAAAAAATGTTGGTGGGTCCAAAATTAATGTTGTTGTTTACATGTTGTGTGCATGTGTCCCCTCCCTACTTCCCCACATGGAAGGCACCTGATTGGATAAATGATGCTGGTGCTCTAGTGCGACATCGAGTGGCTGCACGTTATCTATAGCACCATCTAGTGGCTGAATGTTATTTATAGCACAATCTAGTGGCTGAATGTTATCTATATAGCACCATCTAGTGGCTGAATGTTATCTATAGCACCATCTAGTGGCTGAATGTTATCTATAGCACCATCTAGTGGCTGAATGTTATCTATAGCACAATCTAGTGGCTGAATGTTATCTATATAGCACCATCTAGTGGCTGAATGTTATCTATAGCACCATCTAGTGGCTGAATGTTATTTATAGCACCATCTAGTGGCTGAATGTTATTTATAGCACCATCTAGTGGCTGAATGTTATTTATACTGCAGTGGTTCCCAAAGTGGGGGGTCGCCAGATGATTAAAAATATTTCAAAAATAAAAATAAACATTTTAATTTAAAAAATGTTATGCAGTCAGGCCACTGAACTTAGAAGCAGGCCAGGCCAGTGTTTCTAGTTGCAGCGGTGCAATAGTTAGATAACCTAGGTGGGGAACAACCAGGAGTTCACTGCAACTCACACAAGTTGGAGAACTATCTCTCTCTCTCTCTCTCTTGCTCACACACACACACACATACACACACACAAAGGGAGACGCATGTGATTGGTGGAGGCGGGACCCTTACAAAAAACTAAAAATCCATCAAAATCAGTGTTGTTGCTAATCATTGACACATACTAGCCTGTAATAATCCCTCCCAGAAAAATATACTTTGCATTTGCAAATATATGCCATCACACACACTGGCATTTAAAGGGTTAGAATTATAAAATTAATATGTGGTGTTATGATCAGGGCTGAAGTTGAATAAAAGATTTATGAAAGAAAAAGTGGTAAATTATTTCAACAGAGGACAATTTAGTCCTTTTTTCAATCTGACATTACAAAGAAAACAGAAAATCCATCAAAATCAGTATTGTTGCTAATCATACATAATGCTAGCCTGTTTTTTAACAATAGAATAGAATAGAATAGAAATACTTTTATTATCCCGTGGGAAATTTGACACTGCAAATCGCTCAACATTTAAACATTTAGACAGGACAGGTCACAAATTAGAATAATAACACAAATCAAATCAAGTTGCCTAGGATACGAGTAGAGTAAAATAGAATAAAATGAAATGAAATATACAGAAATAAATACAGTAAGAATATACTGAGCATGGGGGAAGCAGTGTAAACAATTTGGTCAATATAATTATAATTTAAATCTAACTAAATGAAATGTATATTCCAGTATTCACAGTGTCACATAAGGTGCAGTATGCTTCAGGTAGTGTATTGTCCTCCTTGGGTTCCTATAAGTCCTAGATCAATGTCTGGCAGCCGTCGCTGCCCCCTGTTGTGGAGCCTGGAGGCCGCTAGTCGCTAGTGATGCAGTGAGGCACAGTGATGCATTATATAGTCTGATGGCTGTTGGAATGAAGGACTTCCTGTGCCGTTCAGTGCTGCATTTGGGTAGTGTGAGCCTAGCACTGAACATGCTCCTCCTGTCAGCCAAGTCTGTGTATAGTGGATGGGTGGGGTTTTCCCTGATGGCCTGGAGCTTAGCAAGGCTCCTCCTCTCCGCCACCCTCGCTAGAGATGCCATCACAAACACTGGCATTTAAAGGGTACAAATTAAAAAAAATCCTGCACCAGAATGCAGGAAATTAAGTCTTTGTAACAAAGAATTTCCTGGTGGGGGACCCCCAGACCCCCTGCTTAAACAGTGGCCTGACTGGGGCTATATTTCGCACAATATATTTCCTGGCCTGAATGATTTCCCCAGTACGGCCCTGGTTAAAAGCCTCCAATGCTTATTGGTGTGTGCGTTTGAACGTTTGCATGTTTCAACCATACATTTCCATTTATAATAATTAAAAATAATAAAAATAAAAAAAAAGTATAAAAAATAATGCCCCCCTCCTATAATAGTGGGGGTCGCGGCTCTCTGACACCGTTATTTCGGGGGTCGCAGCCTGAAAAGTTTGGGAACCCCTGATTTATAGGACCATCTAGTGTCTGAAATTTTATAGCACCATCTAGTGGCTGAATGTTATCTATACGCAGGGGTTCTCAACCTTTCTGCTGCCAAGGCACCCCTGTGTCCAAAAAAATATTCCAGGGCACCCCTACATACGATAAAGACTTTTGCGGTCCTGTCTTTTTTGCTACAATGATGACAAAAGTGCTTGCTTTCAAAATAACGTTTATTTAACCCATTGAAACCGGGAAACAAACAGAAAATCATGTATTTTATTTTTAAATACAGAAAAATATCAAAGTGCTCTGTTGCAGCTGCACTGTTTTCCATAAAAATAACATAGTGTGACCATTTATCAAACAGAAAATCATGTATTTATTTTTTTAAATACAGAAAAATATCAATAAAGTGCTATCTGTTGCAGCTGCACTGTTTTCCATAAAAATAACATAGTGTGACCATTTATCAAACAGAAAATCATGTATTTATTTTTTTAAATACAGAAAAATATCAATAAAGTGCTATATGTTGCAGCTGCACTGTTTTCCATAAAAATAACATAGTGTGACCATTTATCAAACAGAAAATCGTGTATTTATTTTTTTAAATACAGAAAAATATCAATAAAGTGCTATCTGTTGCAGCTGCACTGTTTTCTATACAAATAACATTGTGACCATTTATCAAACAGAAAATCATGTATTTATTTTTTTAAATACAGAAAAATATCAATAAAGTGCTATCTGTTGCAGCTGCACTGTTTTCAAAAAAAAATAAAAACTAGTGTGACCATTTCTCAAAACAGAAAATCATGTATTTATTTTTTTAAATACAGAAAAATATCAATAAAGTGCTATCTGTTGCAGCGGCACTGTTTTCTATAAAAATAACATAGTGTGACCATTTGGAAATATTATTCTAGTGAGGTGACGCTTGTTTATGACATCACATCCTGCCATTCTTTGTTGACGGTCAGGGACACAATGTTGACGTATAAAACAGCTATATATAAATGTAATCTGCAGAGTGCCTTTTACTGTTTATCTGTTAAATACAGTTTTCATTCATTCATTCTGTAACGGAGATAGGACCCGCGATGTGACGTCACACGAATGCGACTTCTCTGGAAATGCGTTGGAAAATCTGTTGGTAAAAGCAATGACGCCTGACGCGGACGTTAAGTTGTTTCTATAATAACTTTACGAAACGTGTGAAGACATTTTGATCGATTTCTTTTTTAGTTCATGTTATTAGATTAGGCAATTATTGTATACACATGAAGCACTAGATAGACTATTTGTTTAGTTAATAGTTGTCATTCTATATTCTTAAAGAAACATTCCCATCAGGCATCTCGCGGAACCCCTGACAGCTCTCCGCGGAACCCCTGTGTGCCGCGGAACCCCTGTTGAACCGCTGATCTATATGTTATTTATAGCACCATCTAGTGGCTGAATGTTATCTATAGCACCATCTAGTAGCTGAATGTTATCTATAGCACCATCTAGTGGCTGAATGTTATAGCACAAACTAGTGGCTGAATGTTATCTATACTATAGCACCATCTAGTGGCTGAATGTCATCTATAGCACCATCTACATTTACATTTACATTAAGTCATTTAGCTGAACGCTTTTATCCAAAGCGACTTACAAGTTCTGTACGACAAGCCATCAGGAAGGGAACAACTCTATCAGCTGAGAAACAATGTTCATCAAAGTGTTGAGTGCTACAGTGTAGGTTAGTTTATTAGGACAAGTGCATGACAGTACGGTTAGTTAGGGTTAGATTTAAAAAAAATATTGTTTTGTTTTTTAATTCAGATAATGGTTGAAGAAGTGCGTCTTTAGTCGACGGCAAAAGATTGGACGTGATTCGGCTGTCCTAACTGGGGTGGGTAGTTCATTCCACCATTGTGGGGCAAGAACTGAGAATAGGCGACTTCTCTTTGATGACCCTCCCGGAGCTTGGATAGGAGTGGGTCTGAGGCGGCCAGAAAATGCAGAGCGTAGGGGTCTTGAGGGTGTGTAGTTAGAGACCATTGACCGGAGGTAGGCGGGAGCGGTTCCCTTTGCCGCACGGTATGCTAGGTCGAGGGCCTTGAAGCGGATTCGTGCAGCATTGGGGAGCCAGTGCAGGTCCCTGAGAAGTGGGGTGACATGGGCCGACTTCGGTAGGTTTGAGATCAGGCGGGCCGCTGCGTTCTGAATGCATCTAGTGGCTGAATGTTATCTATAGCACCATCTAGTGGATGAATGTTATCTATAGCACCTTTAAATCAAAAGGCCTTATGAGCCGCAGTCTGGGAACTCAGGCCAGGATGGAGGAAACATCTCACTCTCACACAAACACACACCTGTTCCTGTGTAGACGAAGAGGAAGATGAAAACACACACCTGTTACTGTGTAGACGAAGAGGAAGATGAAAACACACACCTGTTCCTGTGTAGACGAAGAGGCAGATGATCATTCCCACGGTGACCACGCCTCCCCACGGCTTCAGCTCGCTCCTACTCATACTGGTGAACACAGGCACACTGCTGACATGACACTGAGAGAGAGAGAGAGAGAGAGAGAGAGAGAGAGAGAGAGAGAGAGAGAGAGAGAGACAGAGAGAGAGAGAGAGAGAGAGAGAGAGAGAGAGAGAGAGAGAGAGAGAGAGAGACAGAGAGAGAGACAGACAGAGAGAGAGAGACATAGAAAGAGACAGAGAGAGATATGGAGAGAAAGAGAGAGACAGACAGCGAAAGAGACACAGAGAGAGATAGACAGAGACACATGAGTCTCCCGGACAATTTAAAACCAAGCCCGAGTCGATCAGAGCTTCCTACGCTGAGCTTCCCCCACACACACACACACACACACACACACATGCACACGCACGCAGAAAGGGAGAATGGCAATTTACAAGGCGTTGCTCCCCTTTGCGTAATTCACTCACAGCTAGGGATGGGTACTGAATTCGGTACTTTTGAGGTACCGAACCGAAACACGTCGGTACTACCGAGTATCGAATCAAGTGAGATACAGAGAAGAAGAAAAAAAAGAAAAAGAAAAAAACTTTTTTTTTAAACTTTTTTTCTTTTCATGTCAACGTTCACACGCACAATATATGCTTACCTAGGATTTGACTTGATTCAACAACAAAGCAGTCGGAGCAATGGCAAGCCGAAAACTGTCGAAATTGTAGTTATTTGAAGTTTGGATTATTTTTTTTCACGACTAGGTAGGTAAATTAAATTTCTTGAGACTAAAGTACAGAAAAAAGGTACCGTTGGGTACCGGTATCGATTCACAGGTACCGGTACCGTATCGGTTCAAATGTGAAAGGTACCCATCCCTACTCACAGCTCGGGCTGTCGTCGTGGTAGAGACATGATCATAATCAGGTTTTTATGCACATGTCTCCCAAATAATTTAAAACCAAGCCCGAGTCGATCAGAGCTTTCTACGCTGAGATATTGTCACTTTTGCGCCTGATGCGTACTGTCTTTATGCTACAGAGATATACACGTTTCTAAAGATATTAAGCTTTCTCTGCATAAATTCTTTTCACACCGTCAACAAAGTAGCCTACTGGGTCCATTGTCTCGAAATGGATTTGGTAGCTGTCATTTCTGTCCGTCTTCGACACCTGAGACTGAACGTTTTGGACAAGTTAACAATAATTAACACATTTACAAGTCGTATTCAATTTAGCAAATAAGGAAACACATTTTAAAGCACTATAAATTGCAAATATCATTTTTTTTTACCTATTTCTGAATCGTGCAACGTTTTCTGCATTTGTGAGATGAGCGGCCTAGACCGCGCTGCGTCATTATTGTAAACCCGCCTACGGGTTTGGCGACCTCAAGTGAGAGTCATTGGATTGTGTTTACAAATACCTGGAAGCCAAAGCAGATGGTGGGCATGGCGTTGAACACTGCGGTCCAGGAGGCGGGGCTGGAAGAAAACACACCGACTGATCAACCAACCACAGCGTAGGGCTGGGCGATAAAACGATAACGAAAATGATCGCGATATATTTTAATAATCGATAATAAAAATAATATCGATAATAAATTTTTTTGTTGTGACCTGCAACAGGGCAGCTTTAAACCCAGAGACAGTGGACAGACTTGTCTTTCTTGCCTAAAACTCAAAGTAATGGCTTTGCTTGTCCAAATGACAATACTGACCAAATTGAGATTTATTTTTCTCTTGTCCATTTATTTGGTTTGCTTTCTAATGTAAAATACAGTTTGAAACCGTCTGTACACAGTGTGCTAGCAGAGCTAGTCTCCAGTCGCGAGTCACGGTGCACGTATGGTTTGTCCACCAAAAAAGAGCCAAAAGATAGAAAATGATGACCAAATGCAACCGAATGTAGGAAATGATGGTATTTTAAAGGTGCACCTTGTAGTTTTGAGAGATAATTGTTTACATTTGCAGAACCTGCTACTATGATGTCACTTTTTCATTTGTTTAATTTTATCACAAGGTCAATGAAAAATCATTTTGAAGCACCATAAATATAACAGAAGCCTAGCAGATGCTTCTTAGAATAGTAAATATATTTGAAAACCAAATATCTGGCCCTGCAACTGTAAACAACAACAATAAAAATGGTAACTTTTCAGTGTCCCAGGGACAGTTTTTCCCTGAACATAGTTTATTATAATGTATATTTCAATGTATATTTTCATATACCAAAGCATTTGTCCACAACAATGAGTTGAAAACTCCTACATACTGCAGCTCTAACGTACCTGGTGGGGATGTCGCCGGGCGTCATGGCTTCGTCGGGCCAGATGTACTTCACGATGACCACGTTGGTGACGTAAAAGGTGCCCGCGACACTCAGCGCACTGGTGACAACACACACACACACACACACATCTCTGACATCACAAAGGGCGAACGAGACACCCCCATCTTTATCCCACACGGCACAATGAAGCGTGCGCGCGTGTACGACTGTAGCCATGGTGTGTGTGTGTACCTGGCATATTTCTGGAAGCCGATCTCTTTGGGGATGGAGAGCGGTAGGATGAACAGCACTGCGGTGACCACGATGGTGAACTTCCGGTCCGTGTACCACTGACCTCCGAGCTCCGAGCCGTGACCCATAGCAGCGATCACTGTGAAGAGGACAGAACATGTGGTTAATGTGGAGGACGGAGAACATGTTATTAATATGAAGGATGGAGAACACGTGATTGATTCATATGAAGGACAGAGAACATGTGATTAATATGAAGGACGGAGAATGAAAGAGTGGGGGTAGTCAGAGCAGTAGAGTCACAGCAGTAGAGTCAGAGCAGACAGTAGAGTCACACAGTAGAGTCACAGCAGTAGAGTCACAGCAGTAGAGTCACAGCAGTAGAGTAAACAGAACGACGACATGACGATGAGATAACACTCACAGCGGTCCAGCTGGTCTCCGATGACGATGAAGAAGGCGATGCACGTGCCGAAGGTGTAGATGGCGATGGCGAGCTCACATATCACCCCCGTCGCCTTCCCACACGAGGCACGCACCACCTCCTGGTAGGTGCCCTCGTTGCTGACCTGAGAACAGCAGCAGGACATTAAGATATAACACTGCTGCACACTGGAGCGGGCACCGTAGTAAGCGGCTCGTTTATTAGCACAGTTCAGCCACTAGATGGTGCTATAGATGACATTCAGCCACTAGGTGGTGCTATAGATGACATTCAGCCACTAGGTGGTGCTATAGATGACATTCAGCCACTAGGTGGTGCTATAGATGACATTCAGCCACAAAATTTGTAAATGACTGCCTGATTTCCCCTTTTTCTTATGTTTTCTTTCTTTTCTTTCCTTTTGACTAATATTTTGTTGTTACGTTGTTCCCTGTCCCCCTCCCTTAGCTGTTAAGCGCCTTGGGTCTCCTGAAAGGCGCTATATACATTTAAGATATTATTATTATTATTATTATTAGATGGTGCTATAGATCAGTGGTTCTCAACTGGTCTAGCCTCGGGACCCAACATTTTCCTTAGTCATTAAGTCGCGACCCAAATTTTTTAACCACTATGATTTATTTCACTTTTTTTTGTTGCAGTAATACACAATCTTTCATGCACTGTTAAAACATGAAATAAACACAAAAAAGTGCAACAAAAGTGCAACTAGGGCTAAAAACCCAATGAAATAAAATAATAATACTAAATAATATATTATGCTTCTTAGCAGACTTCTTAGCTTAACATAACAGACCTACAGTAAGTTTGGGGGAACTAATGGGATAACTGGGGTTGCAACAAAAGTGCAACTAGGGCTAAAAACACAATGAAAAAAATTTATAATAATAATATAATGCTTCTTAGCAGACTTCTTAGCTTAACATCCCAGGGAACTAATGGGATAACTGGGGATGTTGTTTGCTCCTGACAAGAGTCTCAAAGTCTGGGGTGATGGTAGACAAAGCAACTCTGAGGTCATGCTCAATGTCCAATCTGTTCCTCTGCTCTGTCTTCAGCTGGACCAGAGCTGAGAAGCCACTTCCACAAAGATAGGTAGTGCAAAAAAAAAGGATATGATGATTTTTTATTTATTTTTTTACACACACACGACCCACTCAAAATGGCCCCGCGACCCACCTTTGGGTCGCAACCCACCAGTTGAGAAACACTGCTATAGATGACATTCAGCCACTAGATGGTGATATAGATAACATTCAGCCACTAGAATAGTGGGGAAATGGGAAGTAGAGAGGGGATATTATGTAACATGTAAACATGTCACCCTGGTCAACATTATCACCATGACATCCTCACAAAGGCCTAAACGACGTGTCCCTGGTCAACATTATCGCAGTTCCTCTCCAGGCCTCCAGGGGCAGGAGGACAGCTTGTGTGGACGAGAGTCCAAGTCCTGATCAGAAAGTTATCCATTTACTCTCCGGCGCTGTCCTCCATCACAGCCTTCTTCTTCGTTCGCAAACAACAGGTGACCGCAATCAAGTGGCAGGTGATTCTCATTAAATGACAACAGCCGTGTCATTTAGTGAACCGTGGCGTTGTGTAATACTGTACGCGAGAACACGCTGCGAGAACACTGAGAATGAACCCTTTCACTACCACACTACAGATGGTTAACCCTTTCACTACCACACTACAGAAGGTTAACCCTTTACTATCGCACTACAGAAGGTTAACCCTTTACTATCGCACTACAGACGGTTAACCGTGGGTGGAATGAAAGAAATGACAAAAGTAAAATGAATATGAACAGATTTGGAGAAACTGTAGGAGGTTATGAGGAGAGGAGATGAAGCAACATTTAGTCATTTAGCCAAACGCTTTTATCCAAATTCCACTTTGTCTTTGTTCTGTGTATTGGGAATTGCCCCTAGCTTTGCCTATTTTATTTATCTGTTGCTTTTCATTTCTATAATTATTTTTTTCTTTTCTTTGTTTCTAACCTGTAGCACTCTGATATTTCATTGAGGCAACCATGCAAGGTGCCAACCTGCTCATTGGGAGCAATTAGGGGTTAAGTGTCTTGCTCAAGGACACTTCGACACGCTGCCCGAGAGGAGCAGGAATCGAACCGGGAACATCCAGATTACCAGACGACTGCTCTACCTCCCGAGCCACTGTCGCATAGTAGGTAGTAATATAGGCATAGTAGGTGATGGTTTCAGCTGTCCTGACTGTGATGGTTTCAGCTGTCCTGACTATGATGGTGTCAGCTGTCCTGACTGTGATGGTTTCAGCTCCTGACTGTGATGGTTTCAGCTGTCTGTCCTGACTGTGATGGTTTCAGCTCCTGACTGTGATGGTTTCAGTTGTCTGTCCTGACTGTGATGGTTTCAGCTGTCTGTCCTGACTGTGATGGTGTCAGCTGTCCTGACTGTGATGATTTCAGCTGTCTGTCCTGACTGTGGTGGTTTCAGCTGTCTGTCCTGACTGTGATGGTTTCAGCTGTCCTGACTGTGGTGGTTTCAGCTGTCCTGACTGTGATGGTTTCAGCTGTCCTGACTGTGATGGTTTCAGCTGTCCTGACTGTGGTGGTTTCAGCTGTCTGTCCTGACTGTGATGGTTTCAGCTGTCTGTCCTGACTGTGATGGTTTCAGCTGTCTGTCCTGACTGTGATGGTTTCAGCTGTCTGTCCTGACTGTGATGGTTTCAGCTGTCTGTCCTGACTGTGATGGTTTCAGCTGTCTGTCCTGACTGTGATGGTTTCAGCTGTCTGTCCTGACTGTGGTGGTTTCAGCTGTCCTGACTGTGGTGGTTTCAGCTGTCTGTCCTGACTGTGATGGTTTCAGCTGTCTGTCCTGACTGTGGTGGTTTCAGCTGTCCTGACTGTGATGGTTTCAGCTCCTGACTGTGATGGTTTCAGCTGTCCTGACTGTGATGGTTTCAGCTGTCTGTCCTGACTGTGATGGTTTCAGCTGTCCTGACTGTGATGGTTTCAGCTGTCTGTCCTGACTGTGGTGGTTTCAGCTCTCTGTCCTGACTGTGATGGTTTCAGCTGTCCTGACTGTGATGGTTTCAGCTGTCCTGACTGTGATGGTGTCAGCTGTCCTGACTGTGATGGTGTCAGCTGTCCTGACTGTGATGGTTTCAGCTGTCTGTCCTGACTGTGGTGGTTTCAGCTGTCCTGACTGTGATGGTTTCAGCTCCTGACTGTGATGGTTTCAGCTGTCTGTCCTGACTGTGATGGTTTCAGCTCCTGACTGTGGTGGTTTCAGTTGTCTGTCCTGACTGTGATGGTTTCAGCTGTCTGTCCTGACTGTGATGGTGTCAGCTGTCCTGACTGTGATGATTTCAGCTGTCTGTCCTGACTGTGGTGGTTTCAGCTGTCTGTCCTGACTGTGATGGTTTCAGCTGTCCTGACTGTGGTGGTTTCAGCTGTCCTGACTGTGATGGTTTCAGCTGTCCTGACTGTGATGGTTTCAGCTGTCCTGACTGTGGTGGTTTCAGCTGTCTGTCCTGACTGTGATGGTGTCAGCTGTCCTGACTGTGATGATTTCAGCTGTCTGTCCTGACTGTGGTGGTTTCAGCTGTCTGTCCTGACTGTGATGGTTTCAGCTGTCCTGACTGTGGTGGTTTCAGCTGTCCTGACTGTGATGGTTTCAGCTGTCCTGACTGTGATGGTTTCAGCTGTCCTGACTGTGGTGGTTTCAGCTGTCTGTCCTGACTGTGATGGTTTCAGCTGTCTGTCCTGACTGTGATGGTTTCAGCTGTCTGTCCTGACTGTGATGGTTTCAGCTGTCTGTCCTGACTGTGATGGTTTCAGCTGTCTGTCCTGACTGTGATGGTTTCAGCTGTCTGTCCTGACTGTGATGGTTTCAGCTGTCTGTCCTGACTGTGGTGGTTTCAGCTGTCCTGACTGTGGTGGTTTCAGCTGTCTGTCCTGACTGTGATGGTTTCAGCTGTCTGTCCTGACTGTGGTGGTTTCAGCTGTCCTGACTGTGATGGTTTCAGCTCCTGACTGTGATGGTTTCAGCTGTCCTGACTGTGATGGTTTCAGCTGTCTGTCCTGACTGTGATGGTTTCAGCTGTCCTGACTGTGATGGTTTCAGCTGTCTGTCCTGACTGTGGTGGTTTCAGCTCTCTGTCCTGACTGTGATGGTTTCAGCTGTCCTGACTGTGATGGTTTCAGCTGTCCTGACTGTGATGGTGTCAGCTGTCCTGACTGTGATGGTGTCAGCTGTCCTGACTGTGATGGTTTCAGCTGTCTGTCCTGACTGTGGTGGTTTCAGCTGTCCTGACTGTGATGGTTTCAGCTCCTGACTGTGATGGTTTCAGCTGTCTGTCCTGACTGTGATGGTTTCAGCTCCTGACTGTGGTGGTTTCAGTTGTCTGTCCTGACTGTGATGGTTTCAGCTGTCTGTCCTGACTGTGATGGTGTCAGCTGTCCTGACTGTGATGATTTCAGCTGTCTGTCCTGACTGTGGTGGTTTCAGCTGTCTGTCCTGACTGTGATGGTTTCAGCTGTCCTGACTGTGGTGGTTTCAGCTGTCCTGACTGTGATGGTTTCAGCTGTCCTGACTGTGATGGTTTCAGCTGTCCTGACTGTGGTGGTTTCAGCTGTCTGTCCTGACTGTGATGGTTTCAGCTGTCTGTCCTGACTGTGATGGTTTCAGCTGTCTGTCCTGACTGTGATGGTTTCAGCTGTCTGTCCTGACTGTGATGGTTTCAGCTGTCTGTCCTGACTGTGATGGTTTCAGCTGTCTGTCCTGACTGTGGTGGTTTCAGCTGTCCTGACTGTGGTGGTTTCAGCTGTCTGTCCTGACTGTGATGGTTTCAGCTGTCTGTCCTGACTGTGGTGGTTTCAGCTGTCCTGACTGTGGTGGTTTCAGCTCCTGACTGTGATGGTTTCAGCTGTCCTGACTGTGATGGTTTCAGCTGTCTGTCCTGACTGTGATGGTTTCAGCTGTCCTGACTGTGATGGTTTCAGCTGTCCGTCCTGACTGTGATGGTTTCAGCTGTCCTGACTGTGATGGTTTCAGCTGTCTGTCCTGACTGTGATGGTTTCAGCTGTCCTGACTGTGATGGTTTCAGCTGTCTGTCCTGACTGTGATGGTTTCAGCTGTCTGTCCTGACTGTGATGGTTTCAGCTAACCTGACTGTGATGGTTTCAGCTGTCCTGACTGTGATGGTTTCAGCTGTCTGTCCTGACTGTGATGGTTTCAGCTGTCTGTCCTGACTGTGGTGGTTTCAGCTGTCTGTCCTGACTGTGATGGTTTCAGCTGTCTGTCCTGACTGTGGTGGCTTCAGCTGTCCTGACTGTGATGGTTTCAGCTGTCCTGACTGTGATGGTTTCAGCTGTCTGTCCTGACTGTGATGGTTTCAGCTGTCCTGACTGTGATGGTTTCAGCTGTCTGTCCTGACTGTGATGGTTTCAGCTGTCTGTCCTGACTGTGGTGGCTTCAGCTGTCTGTCCTGACTGTGGTGGCTTCAGCTGTCCCGAGTTGACTGTGATAAATTGTAATGTAAATGAAGCGATAACTTAAGAGAGGAGAGAGAGACAAGACAGGTATGGGGACACCAGGCCTGGCACACGCGACACTGACCTGGGAGCAGTAGGCCAGGATGACCAGCCCACTGATGATGAAGATCAGCATGAACTGAAACACAGAGCAGAAACAGGAGGGATTATACGACAGACAGCTGGTCGCAGGCCAGTAATATTGCCCTCAGGTTGCCCTGTTTGGCACATGTAATAATAATAATAATAATTCATTGCATTTATAAAGTGCTTCTCGGGAACCCGGAGTCACTGAAAGGTTGAGGGTACCAGTTGAGGGGGGTGGATAGAGGCCTGCCAGTATGATGAAGAGTATTCACTCATATGGTTTCCCTGTATAATGGTGTAGCGCCACCATGTGTTTAAAAAAGAGCACCATGTGCTTAAAACCTGTTGAGCTGTAGCCCTATTTTCAGAAATGTCGCCTAAAGGTACATGCCCAAGTAAATGGAAGATTGCTCCACTTCTACAAGGTCAATTTGCATGTTTTTGGTATCTAGGAACATCTAGGGACCTGGGGGTATGTATTCCCAGTGTCAGAAATATTGTGTCTGTTACTAGGCTTGAGTAAATTGTGACGAAACAAAGGAGAATATAAATTATGATTTTTTTTTGCATCTTTGCCGGTGAATAACACCATGAAAACATTGAGGTGCTTTTGATTTCGCTCACTGAGCTCATTCAGCACCTTCTTGAGATCAAGTGTACAATCTAAGCAAAATGAATAAAGGGAAGATGATTAAACAGAAGGATTTGTAGATACAGTAATAAATTATAATACATTTTAATTATAAATTCATATTTGACCTTGAACTTGACCTTGACCTTATTATGGCCAAATCATACATCTATGGATAGGGGGAAATCTCCTCTTTCCAATGGCAGTGTTAAATCTGGATTTAGTTATTTCCTTGCATGTTTTTTTTTTCTACTTAAAATTTTATTTTCAGTTTCTTGATTTACAAACAAACATCCACATACAACAAACAGCATGTTTTCTTTTATACGAGAGATAGAATTTGCATTTTTCCGATAAATTATTATTTTCGGTAAATCTTAAAAACATCTGTAAACAAACGTAGTGCTGAACATATACAATTTGACTTCTGTTTTGATAGGGTCTTTACTCTTGGCTACATTTGAAAAAGAAACATAACATTAATTAATATGGTCTATATTGATCGATTTATGATAAAAACAGCTTAACAGGGGACCCTACAGTTTAACAGCTTAAAAAAGAGCACCATGTGTTATGGTGAGGTCAGATATAAAGGGTGTGGTCAGATATAAAGGGTGAGGTCAGATATAAAGGGTGTGGTCAGACAGAAAGGGTGTGGCCAGAAGGGTGTGGCCAGAAAGAAGGGCGTGGCCAGACATAAAGGGTGTTGTCAGACATAAAGGGTGTGGTCAGATATAAAGGGCATGGTCAGATATAAAGGGTGTGGTCAGACAGAAAGGGGTGGTCAGACAGAAAGGGTGTGGCCAGAAGGGTGTGGTCAGAAAGAAGGGCGTGGCCAGACATAAAGGGCGTGGTCAGATATAAAGGGCGTGGTCAGATATAAAGGGTGTGGTCAGACAGAAAGGGTGTGGTCAGAAAGAAGGGCATGGTCAGACAGAAAGGGCATGGTCGGATATAAAGGGTGTGGTCAGACAGAAAGGGCGTAGTCAGATATAAAGGGTGTGGTGAGATATAAAGGGCGTGGTCAGATATAAAGGGCATGGTCAGACAGAAAGGGCGTGGTCATATATAAAGGGGCGTGGCCAGAACCCCCTCACCATCATGAGCGCCAGTCCTGCAGTCACGCCTCCTGCCATGTAGAACGCCGCCGGGAAGTTGAGTAGCCCCGCCCCCAGTGCCGCGTTGACCACGATGAAGACGGCGCCCGTGGCCGAGACCCCGCCCCTCCTCTCCGACCCGGGGGGGCGCACGGACTCCACGCTGGGGCTCTGCAGCAGCCACGCCCTCTCTCCGGGGTCGCTCGCCCCGGCTGCGCCCCAGTCCGCCGCCTCACTGTTAATGGCCATGATGAGTTAATAGTTTACTGCCGGGCCGGCGAAACCCCCCAAAACGCCCCCAGGAAACACACGTCGACCGGGCGCGCCCCCCTCCTCCCGGGGGACATGGAATCAGGTCACAGGTCAACAGAGACGCTCTTGATCAACTTCCAGGGCTTTCAGGAAACTGTTGATGGCTTCAAAATGTTATCACCAGGGTCCGTTAGATAGGGCTCAGGCGCTCACAGAATGTTGTTATCACCAGGGTCCGTTAGATAGGGCTCAGGCGCTCACAGAATGTTGTTATCACCAGGGTCCGTTAGATAGGGCTCAGGCGCTCACAGAATGTTGTTATCACCAGGGTCCGTTAGATAGGGCTCAGCCGCTCACTGAAGGACCTGTAAGGAAACAATCATTGATCACCGATTACATTTAAGGAGACATATAGTGGAAGGAAGACACGTTGATACAACTGAGCAAAACACAGTAATTCACGCCTTCATATCCTCACGCTTAGACTACTGTAACTCCCTGTACCTGGGGCTAAATAAATCCACCATAGCCTGTCTACAAGTTAACTCCCCCAAAACGCTGCCGCTAGACTGCTCACAGGTACCGGGAAGAGAGCTCACATCACCCCTGTACTTGCCTCCCTCCACTGGCTCCCGGTGCGCTTTAGAATAGACTTCAAGGTCCTCTTAATGGTTTATAAAGCCCTAAATGGTAAAGCCCCTGCTTACCTAGCAGACCTCCTCACCCCCTATACCAACGCCAGGGCCCTCAGATCGGCTGATAAGGGTCTCCTAACCACTCGTAGGTCTAACTTCAAGTCTAGGGGGGGACGTGCTTTTGCGGTCGCAGCCCCTGACCTCTGGAACAGCATCCCCATGTCCATCAAATCTGCCCCCTCCATCGAGTCTTTTAAATCAAAACTCAAAACCCACCTATATCGCCCGGCCTTCCCTGACTCACTCTGACTCTTGCCGTACTTGTTGACATGTTGTTCTGTTTTTCCTTTGTCTATCCGTTGATTTTTTTCTGTTTATTTTATACTTTTCTTTGTACTTAGCTTAGCTATGTGAAGCACTTTGGTTGACAAGCGTCATGTTTAAACGTGCTATACAAATAAATGTGATTGATTGATTGATTGATTGAGTCTTCATGTTATCAGTTTTACAAAGTCGACACTAACAGTTAACAGTTAAGTAGGACATCATAGTGTAGTTTAAGGCCGTCCCCGAGGCCTGTTTTTGGGATTCGAACTACGTCAGGGTTTTTCTAACAGACGTTCGAACCTTCGTTTTTAATTAAAAAATATATATATATAAAAAAAGAAAAGGGCGGCTGAGTGGCGCAGTGGGCAAGGCGCTCGCCACTAACGCAGGAGTTGCTGGTATCGAGCCCAGCTCTCGGCGTTGCTACCGGCTTGGCCGGCCGTCATACTAACACAATTGGCAGTGTTAGAGGGTGGGAAAGCTGGTGGGTGGGGATTGGACGTTGTGGACAGCGACTCCTACAGGTCGGTTGGGTGACGCCGGTGCGGTGGAAACAGGAAGTATCGGGGGCAGCCTGAGCCTCCCACGCGTTACTCCTCGCCACTGAGAGTTCGAGCTGCTGCGGTGAAAAGATGCGACAGGCTGCCTCCTCGTGTACCGGAGGGGACACGTGATGCAAGGCTTCTATCCTCACTACAGCCGACCAGTGGGAGGCATAGTCTAGCAACGTTCAAGACAGGGGAGGGAAGAATTGGAAACACGAAATTGGGATGGGAGAAAATTATTTTATTTATTTTTAAATAAATATCCTCAAACTAAGTAAATCCTCAATTTGAATAAAGTGATTAATCTGATTAAATTAGTTTTTTTTTTTTATTAAATCAACTTTCCAGCCCCAGACCCAGGGAGAAGCCCCAGCCCAACTAAATGTGTGATAGTAAAGGATTTACCTTCTGTCGTGTGGCAGTGAAAGGGTTAACGTCAGCTGATCTGACACCAGGATTGGCTACATGACAGTCAGGTGTTTATGGTCACGTGACTCATCCCAGGATACAACTGTACTTCATGTCAGCTGGTGACCACTGTGCACACACCATAATCCCCTCACTGGGACCTCGAGTTAATCAGATAGTGGTCGTGTTGTTGATCCATTTTTTCCAAAGTTCCAGTTTCTTCTTTTCTACCCAGTAAAACCCTTGATTGATTGATTGATTGAAAAGTTTATTAACAGATTGCAGAATGGGTACAGTACAGTACAGCTCAATACATACAATTGTTAAGGGGATGCAGACCAGAGAAAGACTTTCGTCTTGTTTACATCAGGGTCCCCCATTTTCAATTCATCATAACATATATGAAATACATGACATACAGATAGACAGTACTGCTACATCTATACATTTATGACATACCAGATTTGCAGAAAAAAAGTGTATAGACGTAGAAACTGTACATTGGGGGAGGTTGGGTGGGTGGGTGGGGGCTGTACATTGGAGGTGGGGGGGGGGGGGGGTTGGGTAGGGGGGGGACACACACTGTACACTGTACATTGGAATAATGACAAAGCCATACTTGGTAATTTACTGTACAACTGGGTTAGGACATTTGTAGGGGCCAGTTTCGAATTGCAGTCTCCCGTAGGTGTTCTTTGAGAGTGTTTTTGAAAGTGGGTAGTGATTCACATTCCTTTACAGCTTTAGGTAGGGCATTCCACATTGATGTGGCATAATTGCAAAACGTGTTTAGTCCCTTGTTTGAGCCGAATCTGGGTTTAACATGATTTGTGGAGCTCCCTCTGGTGTTGTGATCGTGGTATTCACTGACCTTTGGGAAGTATTTTGACATGTACATGGGTACCTTGGTCGTGTAGTGTATCTTGTAGACCAGGCCCATTGCAAGTTGCTGTACTCTGTCGTCTACCTTCCATGTGTATATTATGGTTTTACAGATTCGACAGAGATTAGAATTGTGAGAACTTAACCTTCTAATGATTGATTGATTGAAAACTTTATTACCAGATTGCAGAATGGGTACAATACACTACAGTACGGCTCAATACACACAATTGTTAAGGGGATGCAGACCAGAGAAAGACTTTCGTCTTGTGTTTACATCAGGGTCCCCCATTTTCAATTCATCAAAACATACACGACATACAGATAGACAGTACTGCTACATCTATACATTTATGACATACCAGATTTACAAATACATGATGATGCAAAATGTCTGAAGCGATGAGAGGTCCAATCAATCAGATGACACTCACATCTGTCTGTACATTCCTGCATATAATCATTTTCACACATCTGTAGATACTGTATCTATATCTGTAACGTATATATCCCTTACCTACTCTTACGCTGCTGGCCAGTATGACTCACTACCATTAGTGTCTGTATACCTGCATCACTGTACATATTAACACTACAACTCTGTACATACATCTGATTAGCACTATTACTCAGTAGTACTCATTCATACAGTGTGTTTTATATGCCGTTTAATGCCGTTAATCACATCATACGAATGAATGAATGAAAACTTTACAGTACAGCTCAATACACACAATTGTTAAGGGGATGCAGACCAGAGAAAGACTTTCGTCTTGTTTACATCAGGGTCCCCCATTTTCAACTCATTGTATATTACTATACTATTGCACTTTACTGTGTTACATTTGCACTCTGGTTGGATGCTTAACTTCTTTTCAGTGTACTGTACATCAATGACAATACATTTGAGTCTAATCTAATCTAAACGTGTCCGGGTTATTATAACATGAATTATAACAACCAGACTAAAGCACAATGTATGAGAGGTTGTTGTTGTTGCTAACAGGGGCTCGTCGAGCTAACGACAGGTTATCATTAGGTAACCGCCATCACAACAACAGCTGCCTGGATATTAAATACCAACCAACATACGTTAAGTTAGAAAGGGTAAATATATATACATGTATATAATATCTCAATAAACAGTTACTGTACCTCAGAGCGTGTCGTCACCTGCAGCTGAACCCCAGAGAGAAGAATAACATTCCTGCTGAACAAGCAGAGGGGCACGTGACTCCTCCTCACGCGATGACGTCGTTGGGATGATGTGGGTATTGTCATAGATATATCTATGGGTATTGTAGTTATTCCCTCCTCACGTGACTGACTGATTGATTGGAAACTTTATTTAACAGATTGCAGAATGGATACAATACAGTATGGCTCCATACACACAATTGTTAAGGGGATGCAGACCAGAGAAAGACTTTCGTCTTGTTTACATCAGGGTCCCCCATTTTCAATTCATAGTGACATTTATGACATTACACAACATGTAACATGACATTTATGAGGCATAGGGACATACATGACATACAGGTATATAGTACTGTTACATTTGTGACATATACGATATGCAAATATACAGTACTGTTACCCATAGATCCTAACAGAGAATATATACATATGATGGGGAGGAGACTGTACATTAGGAGGGGGTGGGTGTGGGGGGAGAGAAATATACATACGGTGGGGAGAGAATATATACATACGGTGGGGAGGAGACTGTACATTAGGAGGGGGTGGGGTTGGACATTTTTTACGGTGGCCAGTTTCGAATTGCAGTCTCCCGTAGGTTCTCTTTAAGAGTAGTTTTAAAAGTGGGCAGGGATTCACATTCCTTTACGGCTGTGGGTAGGGCGTTCCACATTGATGTGGCATAATTGCGAAACGTGTTTAGTCCCTTGTTTAAGCCGTGTGGGATGTGGGCATTGTAGTGACTCTCTCCTCACGTGACGACGTCGGTGGGATCATGTGGACATTGTAGTGAAGACAGACTGGTTTCACTTCCACACTTGACTTCAGATCAGACTTGCTGACTGGCTCCAACACGGTTCTGAATGTCCTAATGTCGCCAGTAGTCAGTCACTACTGTACGTTCACACTGCAGGCAAAAAAATACTAATCAGATTTATTTGCGCTCATATGTGATGTTTTTTTCATAATAGTGTGAACAGCATAAATCACATATGGAATCTGATCTGTTCAGTTCTGATTTGGGCCACTTTCATATGTGGTCCTAATTCAGATAAACACATGGTATTTTTTTCTAATGTGATTTTCAACAGTGAACAGTCATGATGTCAGAATTCATGTGATGTTTACGTCACTCTAGACTGACATTCATCACAATTCACTCTGTTAATACAGGATACAGACATGAAGACAGCTGTGATGGAGGTGGTTAGTGGATACAGACATGAAGACAGCTGTGATGGAGGTGGTCAGTGGATACAGACATGAAGACAGCTGTGATGGAGGTGGTCAGTGGATACAGACATGAAGACAGCTGTGATGGAGGTGGTCAGTGGATACAGACATGAAGACAGCTGTGATGGAGGTGGTCAGTGGATACAGACATGGACAGCTGTGATGGAGGTGGTCAGTGGATACAGACATGAAGACAGCTGTGATGGAGGTGGTCAGTGGATAGACATGGAAGACAGCTGTGATGGAGGTGGTCAGTGGATACAGACATGGAGACAGCTGTGATGGAGGTGGTCAGGGATACAGATACAGATTGAGGTGGTCAGTGGAGGGACAAGGAGGTGTTTACCTTCTTTTTTTAGGTGTTTGAAAGCATATTGAAACAAGAAATGTGCCCTTCACCTCCTCCTCACCTCATTATCATCTGCTCATGAATTAGCCTCCACTGTACATCAACTTATAAATTAAACCATAAACTGTGACTTCAGTGCCATCTTCAATATTGTTAATCTGCACATGTGGGGCAGTTCAGGAGTGGGACCAGTTCACACTGGAACCTGATGAAAAGATAATGTGAACAGCCAAATAAACAAAAGCCGAGTAATAATGTCGGGCCACACTGGACCAGAGCAGGTTCCTCAGGACCTCTGTACAGGTTTCATGGAACCTTTTGTGGATCAGATCATTTCCGTTATACACCAACCCCCCCCCCCGTCTCACCAGTTCCTGTTAATCACATTTACATAACAATTGACTGAATATTGCAACTTCTAATGAAAAATACCAAGGTAGTGTCATAATAACAATGTCAACAAAATCATTTCACATCTTCACATTAAAGCTGCTGTAGATAACATATTTATGTAGAATAAAATACATCCACAAAACTTTTAGAAAGGTGCAGAATAAAAGTGTTGCTTTCCCCCCCCCCACCACCCTTCAAATAATTACTGATGAATGAATTGATCATTTAACAAGTGTTAGCGTGTCCTAAATTAATGTTGTTTACATGTTGCATGTATCCCCTCCCTACTTCCCATTTCCCCCACATGGAATGTACATGATTGGATAAATGGCATGCTGGTGCTCTAGTGTGATAAGTGATCTAGTGGTTGAATGTTATCTATAGCACCATCTAGTGGTTCAATGTTATCTATAGCACCATATAGTGGCACAATTTTCTTTAATGATAAATTAATTAGTGAATATTTATCTATAGTACCTTTAAATTAATAAAATAATTGTAAGAGAGAGTGGACTCTCCTTAAAAAAAAAACACAGTACAGGTAATACTTCAATAATTTATGGGTTTATTGTTTGTTCAGAGGGTACATAGCCAGCGCTCCATTATTCACTGACAGAATGCTAAAAACAGCAAAACCTTCCAACATTCTGGCATCTGTACAAAGAATCTCACAATCTCTCGACAGAGACACTCATAATCAAGTCTGATCCACGGAGCGGAGCAGCGCATCTTTTAGTTAATGACGACTTGACGACGCGGTCTGGGACTGACTGAGGAACTGCTGCCTTGTCGCCACAGAAGCACCGAACAAAAACCCGTCAGAGAAGAAGACTTACAGCCACACGGAACACTTAACACGCGGCGGACAACACTAACGCCAGTCAGAGCACCAGAGACAGAAGACGTGACCGAGCGGCTGACCGGGTCGACCGTACAGGTCCAAAGGTCGCACGCTAACCGGTCTAGTATCGGCTACGACGCATTTCATAGCGCTACGTCAGAGCCGATGTGGCTGTACTATAGACTACTGATTTAGGATCAGTGGCCAGGTCACATGACCACGAACCGCACCAGTTTAACTGGTGTGGGATCAGTAGGCTACTCCCATCCTACGTAGTGTCGCACTGTGTATACCGATACGAGAGAGGCGTCGCAGTTCATCGGGTTCAGTCATGTGACCCGGCGGAGGTCTGAACACACACACACACACAGCACGGGCCTGTCAATCATCAATCAGTGTCAAACCAGATCACAGAACTCGGGACTCAAGAGAAGAAACAACAAAGATATGTGAACAAACTGTACGTTTAGGGCTGCGATGCAGACGCCGCCCTGCTGACATCATCACTCTGCCGTTAAGAACGCTGCCGTAGCCCCGCGTTAGTGGTACCGGTGCTTTAAGATGACGGTACTTTTAACAAGAGCTGTATTTCCGCAACAGTGGGGTTGTGTTTGTGTGTGTGTGTGTGTGTGTGTGTGTGTGTGTGTGGGGGGGGGGTATTATTTCATGATGTTTAGGCCACTGATCCTGAAATACTTTATATACTTTATATACACATCAAAGAGTCCCAGATAAACTGATGATGACGGAGCAGAATGCTGCCTAGCAGAGCCTCGTCTTCTATGTAAAAAGTGCAATAAGAGATTTGAGAAACATGATTCTAATACACACACACGCGTGTAGAACGACACACACCGAGGCTCGTACTGAAACACAAACCACAGCGAGTGTGGCCGCAAAGAGAGCACACTTAAGAGATCTTTTAAACTACAGGCGTTTTTTTTTATAAAGTATCCACATAATAAATAAGCGCGGAAGAGAAACATCATCAGACATCAGTTCGTCAGTCAGCGCGACCGCCTGGTCAAGAGAAACCGTGGGGGGGGGGGGGGGGGGGACTAAACAGTTTAAAAACAGCACCCTAAACACAAACCACTTTTCCAAATTGAAATGCGTGATGAAATCCCACAAACGAAAGTGTCTAACAGAAAATCCAGCTCTTTTTTTTTAGAGGATGGAATGGAGGAACGACGCGATGCTTCCCGCCGCTCCCCCCCCCCCCCCCGGCCGGCGCGCTCCTCCTCTACTTGGTGACCGCGTGGATTCCTTGCGCCAGGTAGCCCACGTTGCCGGAGGTCACGCCGGCCATGGAGATCCTGCCATCCTTGGTCATGTACACCGAGAACTCCTTGGTCAGGCGCTCCACCTGGAGGAGAGAGACATAAACACAGGTTACAGCTCTTCAAAGAGAGGTCATCGCTCTTCATTTATAATGTAGATGTAAAGGCCATATGAGTGTTTTGTTTATTAATATTATTATTGTGCTTAGGATAGTGTCTTATTTATGTTTGAACACTAGAGGGCTCTCCGCCTCCATTATAGCCACTCTTCTATAAATAGCCTAGCTAATTAACGTAATCCCATGCACCTGTGATGAGGATACATTTTTCCTACCTGTCTCACCGTTTGGAACCGACAATGGAGCACTTGACAACTGTTCTGATTTAACCCTTCATTCACCATCATTCACCTTTGGACAACAATAAACCCTGTAAACCGAACCGGCGGCAACTTTGGACATTCAATTCATTCAACATCACAAACTTTGGGACTGAGTAAGATCATTAATTGCGGGTGCATCCTGGACGCTTGTCGATTCATTGGGGAGCGACAAGCGGACACTACAGTAGAGGTCAAGAGGTTATAGCTCCTCATTTATAGTGTCAAGAGAATTGGACACTAAGGCCGAGTTTGTGGCAGGAACCTCTGCATCCCCCCCCCTCCACTTCGCATGCTTAGCAACACAATCTTGTTCCAACTAGAGATCACTAGATTTATCAACTTATAATATGCATCCTGGTTGATAAGCAGACGAAAGAGGTGAAACGGACGTTGAATGTCTTGCTAGTTTGATCAAAGGAGACACTGTGTGTGTGTGTGTCTGTGTGTGTGTGTGTGTGTGTGTGTGTGTGTCTGTGTGCGTGTGTGCGTGCGTGCGTGCGTGTGTGTGTGTGTCTGTGTGTGTGTGTGTGTGCGTGTACCTGGTCAGGCTTGAGGCCTGTGAAGCAGAACATGCCGATCTGGTCGATGACGTGCTGCCAGTTGAGGCCGGAGCCCTCCTTCTTCAGGTTGGCTGCCAGCTGCTCCCTCATCTTGATGATGCGGTTGGCCATGTCATGAACCTCTCCCAGCCTGGAGGGAGAGGGAGGGAGAGAGAGAGGGAGAGAGAGGAGACAGAGAGAGAGAGAGAGGGGATACAGAGAGAGAGAGAGAGAGAGAGAGGAGAGAGGAGACGGAGAGAGAGAGAGAGAGAAGAGAGAGAGGAGACCGAGAGAGAGAGGAGACAGAGAGAGAGAGAGAGGAGACAGAGAAGAGAGCGAGGAGACAGAGAGAGGGGATACAGAGAGAGAGAGAGAGGAGACAGAGGAGAGAGAGAGGAGACAGAGAGAGAGAGAGAGGAGACAGAGAAGAGAGCGAGAGCGAGGAGACAGAGAGAGGGGATACAGAGAGAGAGAGAGAGAGAGAGAGAGAGAGGAGACAGAGAGAGAGAGAGGAGACAGAGAAGAGAGCAAGAAGACAGAGAGGGGATACAGAGAGAGAGAGAGAGAGGGAAGATATAGGGGATACAGAGAAGAGAGAGAGAAAGAGAAGAGAGGGGATCAAAATCAAATCAAATTTATTTGTAAAGCCCAACAACACACGTTACTGTCCCCATGGGCCGGACACGCTTTTTTTTTTTTTTTTTTATCCACTTTTTCTCCCGTTTTCTATATTTTCTCCCATCCCAATTTCGTATCATCCAATTCAACCCTCCCCTGTCTCGAACGCTGTTTCTTGCCTCCCACAAGCCGGCTGCAATGTGGACTAAGTCATACATAGCACGAGTCCCCTCCGGTACTTGAGGTAACAGCAGTCGCATCTTTTCACCTGCACAGCGCGATCTCTCAGTGGCGAGGAGTAACGCGTGGGAGGCTCACGCTGCCCCCGACACTTCCTGATTCTACTGCGCAGGCGCACCAACCGACCTGTAGGAGTCGCTGTCCACAACGCCCGATCCCCACCCATCAGTTTCCCACCCCCTAATACGGCCAATGTGTATTAGTACGGACGACCAGCTAAACTGAAAGCAAATGTGGAGCGCTGGGCTCGAACAGGCAAGCCCAGCGTCTCCAGATTTCGTGGCGAGCGCCTTGCCCACTACGCCACGTAGCCGCCTGGCCGGACACGTCTTCTTTAACACTTTGAGTGCCACTCACGGCTTTTCTCGGGTTTACGACCAGACCGTTGAATGCCACGCCCCGAGTATTCTCGGGTATTTTATCTTTTTATTAGCGATCTGAAATCATATTGCATCACGCGAGCCTACCGTTGGAGATCCAGGGACCGCCGGCGCTCCGATGTGAAAAAAGCGCCCACTATCGTCTCCCAGATGGTAAATCACCCTTTTGGAATGGACTCAATGAAAGTGAATGGGAGAACGGATTTCTGACTCCACATTTGACTTCTCACTGATGCAGCCGGGGTCTACCAGAGTTCATTCTGGAGCCTCTGAGCCGCGCGGATCATGTGTTATACTGTATACACGGTTGATCAATACATTTATCAATTTTTTCGAATGGCGATCGGAAATTGGAATAAACCATTTGGATACCATCTGACCTCAGGTAAGGAATCTATGTTATCAATGTTAGGATAATCAGACTCGTTTTCACTGATATATAAGCGTTTATGCGATATGTGATATGGCTGTTTTGACTGTAAAAGCCATGAGGAAATAAGTGCAGCGGTCATCAGCGCACGGCACGAGCGTGCATGCGCACACATATACTATCGATCATCTAGCGTTTATTTGAAAACTATTCATAAATAGGCCAACAAATGACAACGTTTTGGAATATTCCAGTAAAAGGCGATCATCATAGGCATGGGTTGTTTTTCCCCCCGGAAAACGGGTGATTTTCAAAATGCTATCAAACGGAAATTAAGCGATAAAAATACAATCTGCCTTGCCAATGTTGACTGGAAAATGAGTCTTTGATAAGCGACGGGCAGATTAGACACATAGCCATAATTTAAAACATAGATTAGGCGATATTAACGTTAACATTGGCCGTGGATGGTGGCATTCAACGGGGTAAAAAGGAAAACACGGCCCGGCACTGAAAGTGTTAAACAAGTCAAGAAGAAACATCACAATAAATCAAGAACAAAACAAAAACACCATAAAGTCCAATTTTTTTTAAATAAATAAATGAATGCAACACTCCCAGACAGACCCCACGCGAAGGTAAGGAAAAACTCACTAAAACCTAACAATAGGAAGAAATGCACCACAGGCAGTGTGGAGGAGAGAAACCTTAGAAGGGCCATTCAAGGGGGGATCTCCCTTCTTAGATGTCAGTGATAGTAGTGTTGCAGACTGACAGTTGGTAAGTAAGCACTCATGTGTGTAGTGAAACACAGATGAGTGCATGCAATAGCAACTGAACATTTTGAAAGATTAAAGATAGAGCTGATAGCGGATCTATTTGAGACATAGGGGCGGCGCAGAGAGAGAGAGGAGAGAGAGAGACACATACAGAGAGACACAGAGAGAGACACAGAGAGAGAGAGACACAGAGAGAGCAACAGAGAGAGACACATACAGAGAGACAGAGAGAGAGAGACACATACAGAGAGACACAGAGAGAGATGCAGAGAGAGAGAGACACAGAGAGAGCAACAGAGAGAGACACATACAGAGAGACACAGAGAGAGATGCAGAGAGAGACACAGAGAGAGATGCAGAGAGAGAGAGAGACACACAGAGAGAGCAACAGAGAGAGACACATACAGAGAGACACAGAGAGAGATGCAGAGAGAGAGACATACAGAGAGACACAGAGAGAGATGCAGAGAGAGAGGAGAGAGAGACACATACAGAGAGACACAGAGAGAGAGACACAGAGAGAGCAACAGAGAGAGAGAGACACACAGAGAGAGACACACACAGAGAGAGACACAGAGAGATGCAGAGAGAGAGAGGAGAGAGAGACACATACAGAGAGACACAGAGAGAGATGCAGAGAGAGAGACACAGAGAGAGCAACACAGAGAGAGCAACAGAGAGAGAGAGACACACAGAGAGAGACACACAGAGAGAGAGTTATGGATGAAGTCATGTAATTAGGACCAGGTATATTTCAAAGCAGAAGCAGCAAAAGATGGTCCTGAGCTCCAGGGTGGTGAGGTAGTAATAACAGTAGTAACAGCAGTAACAGTAATAACAGTAGTAAGTCGGGGTGTAATGGTTAGAGTTGTTCCGATACCGATACCAGTATCGGAAATGCCGCCGATACTGCCTAAAATGCTGGTATCGGTATCGGCGAGTACACGTAAATTCTAGCCTCCGATCCCATGACGTTATTTATCTCCTGCGGAGAGTGAGGATTATAAAATGAACGTGTTTTAAAGTGTGATGCTGTTTGTCATTTTAACAGCAGATACACTTTGCGGATTAGGGCATATCTGCAGTGCCGCAGCCCCATACTCATTGATTAATGATACTAATACTAATCTATACAATCACCTGTTGTTGAATAAATACCATTACTTTCTAGTTATTACTAAAAAACAGTATATATATAAAACGGTATCTGTAAAAAAATAAATAAAGAAAAAAAAGGTAATTTATACAATAGTTTTTATTTATTTATTTCTTTAATGTATGCACTGGTATCGGATCAGTATCGGTATCGGCCGATACCCAAAGCTTAGGTATCGGAATGGGAAGGAAAAAATTGTATCGGAACATCTCTAGTAACGGTACACAAAAACCACGGTTCGGTACGCACCTCGGTTTTGAAGTCACGGTTCGGTACGGGTTTTCGGTACAGTGGGGGAAAGTTTGGCTTTCCATGTTCCACTCAGGGGTGATGTAGTGTGCAGTAACTAATTGTACTTGTAGGGCTGTCAACGAATATTCTATATTGAAATTAATAATCGACTTGTAAAGAGAAAAAGAAATAATAATTATTATATTAGATTGTGAAAAAAACAGCCCCCTGGTGGGCGGTCGGTCGTTAGTGGTTAACATAGCGTTGTATTGGTTCGGTACACAGCCGTTCGGTACGGTACACGCTCACTGAAATGGTTGGGTACGGATAAGTGTACCTTTACACCCCTAGCAGCAGCAGCAGCAGCAGCAGTGACTCACCAGATGGTCCTGAGCTCCGGGGTGTTGAGGATGGTGGCAGCGATCCTGGCTCCGTTCATGGGGGGGTTGGAGTAGATGGGTCTGATGAGGATCTTCAGCTGAGACTCCACCCGCTTGGCCTCCTCAGCATCGTTACACACCACGGTGAAGCCTCCCACACGCTCCCCTGGAGACAGAGACACAGAGACACGGAGACATGGAGACATGGAGACAGAGACATGGAGACAGAGAGACAGAGACACGGAGACACGGAGACACGGAGACAGAGACACGGAGACATGGAGACAGACAGACAGAGACACGGAGACAGAGACATGGAGACATGGAGACATGGAGACAGAGACACGGAGACATGGAGACACGGAGACATGGAGACATGGAGACATGGAGACACGGAGACAGACAGAGACACGGAGACATGGAGACAGAGACATGGAGACATGGAGACACGGAGACATGGAGACAGACAGACAGAGACACGGAGACATGGAGACAGACAGACAGAGACACGGAGACATGGAGACAGACAGACATGGAGACAGAGACATGGAGACGGAGACATGGAGACAGAGACACACGTCAGCAAGGTTTCCAGAAAAAACACTGTTTGGACACCTGGAGATCTTTTATCCAAACTAACAAACTGTGTAAAACAAGTCAGCAGGAGGACCACGTGTTTTACTGTTTTATATATATATATATATATAAATAAATAAATAAATAAATAAATACAGGCAAAACATTTAAAAAAAACGTCTGAATATATATATATATATATACATGCATATTCAGAAGTTTTTTTATTGCCTGTATTTATTAGTAACATATATTATGACCGACATACAGACCCTGATCTGCACCATTGTTTATTTCTCTCATATTTACATTTAGTCATTTAGCTTTATTATTCTATTCTACTTCTATTTTAACCCTTTCACTACCACACTACAGAAGGTTAACCTTTCACTACCACACTACAGAAGGTTAACCTTTCACTACCACACTACAGAAGGTTAACCCTTTCACTACCACACTACAGAAGGTTAACCTTTCACTACCACACTACAGAAGATTAACCCTTTCACTACCACACTACAGAAGGTTCACCTTTCACTACCACACTACAGAAGGTTAACCCTTTCACTACCACTCTACAGATGGTTAACCCTTTCACTACCACACTACAGATGGTTAACCCTTTCACTACCACACTACAGAAGGTTAACCTTTCACTACCACACTACAGAAGGTTAACCCTTTCACTACCACACTACAGACGGTTCACCTTTCACTACCACACTACAGAAGGTTAACCTTTCACTACCACACTACAGAAGGTTAACCTTTCACTACCACACTACAGAAGGTTAACCTTTCACTACCACACTACAAAAGGTTAACCCTTTCACTACCACACTACAGACGGTTCACCTTTCACTACCACACTACAGAAGGTTAACCTTTCACTACCACACTACAGAAGGTTAACCTTTCACTACCACACTACAGATGGTTAACCCTTTCACTACCACACTACAGAAGGTTACCCTTTCACTACCACACTACAGATGGTTAACCTTTCACTACCACACTACAGAAGGTTAACCTTTCACTACCACACTACAGAAGGTTAACCTTTCACTACCACACTACAGAAGGTTAACCCTTTCTCTACCACACTACAGAAGGTTAACCTTTCACTACCACACTACAGACGGTTAACATTTCACTACCACACTACAGAAGGTTAACCCTTTCACTACCACACTACAGAAGGTTAACCTTTCACTACCACACTACAGAAGGTTAACCTTTCACTACCACACTACAGACGATTAACCCTTTCACTACCACACTACAGAAGGTTAACCTTTCACTATCACACTACAGAAGGTTAACCCTTTCACTATCACACTACAGAAGGTTAATCTTTCACTACCACACTACAGACGGTTAACCCTTTCACTATCACACTACAGACGGTTAACCTTTCACTACCACACTACAGACGGTTAACCTTTCACTACCACACTACAGAAGGTTAACCTTTCACTACCACACTACAGAAGGTTAACCTTTCACTACAGAAGGTTAACCCTTTCACTACCACACTACAGAAGGTTAACCTTTCACTACCACACTACAGATGGTTAACCTTTCACTACCACACTACAGAAGGTTAACCTTTCACTACCACACTACAGAAGGTTAACCTTTCACTACCACACTACAGAAGGTTAACCCTTTCACTACCACACTACAGAAGGTTAACCTTTCACTACCACACTACAGACGGTTAACCTTTCACTACCACACTACAGAAGGTTAACCCTTTCACTACCACACTACAGAAGGTTAACCTTTCACTACCACACTACAGAAGGTTCACCTTTCACTACAGAAGGTTAACCCTTTCACTACCACACTACAGAAGGTTCACCTTTCACTACCACACTACAGAAGGTTAATCTTTCACTACCACACTACAGAAGGTTCACCTTTCACTACAGGTTCACCTTTCACTACCACACTACAGACGGTTAACCGTAACACTACTTTACGCTAACACTACTTCTGTAGTATGGTAGTGAAAGGGTTTATTAGTTTATTTCATTCTACCTCAATTGTCTGTCCGTTAATGTCACACCAAACGACCAAATCAAATTCCTTGCATGTGTAAACCACTTGGCAATAAAGACCTTTCAGATTCTGATCTAGTGACTAGTTCATTGCTGGGTTAAGTACTTCTATTCTATTCACACATATGCTTACTACAACATGTATCTATTGCTCCTATGTCCGCCCACCACAAACAGACAAACTGTCTAACCCCTGTCCCCGTCTCCCTGTGAGTGGATGTCTCGTGGTGATGGCCAAGATGGTGCGATCTTCTCTACGTCGCACCCATACTTCAAATGGATCCGAGTGGAATACATACGCGTGTGCAAACGGAATGACTGATATTTTGAGCTCCGAGCCTCGACATTTAGCCGTTGTCCTATTTTCATACTAGCGCTCGTTTCCCTATGCTTTTTCTTTTGTTGTTGTTCTTAGCCATATTCTATTTAAATCTTTCAAAAATTGTCTTATGTACCCCAGTTGCTATTGCATATGTGTTTTATTACACGTATATGTTCATACATACCAACTATTTTGCCAGTTTTATTCTCCACCCATCGATTATCCATAGCAACACTATTATCACCGACATCCAAAAATGGGGATGCCCCCTTGAACGGCCCTTCTAATGTTTCTCTCCTCCACATTGCCGGTGGTGCTTTTTTCCTATTAGCTAGGTTTTTAGTGAGTGTTCCCTTACCTTCGCTTGGGTATGTCTGGGAGTGTTTTTAAATTAAACGTAATCTTTAGTAAATGTATTTATTTTACATTTATTTTGGATTTCATGGTGGGTTTTTGTTCTTGATTTATTGTCATGTTTCTTCTCGACTTGTTTAAAGAAGACTTGTCTGGCCCATGGGGATATTACCTTGAGATTTCGGGCTTTACAAAATACATTTGATTTGAAATTTGATGATCCCTACTGTTCAAGTGACAGTAACTACTCTCTCCACTAGGTGGCAGTAATGCACCATTGTTCGTTCTCTAACCACCACAACTGAAACACATCAATGAACAGCCATTATTTTTAGCCAAATCATTCATGTCGCTGCCAAGATGAACACATTTCATTGTAAATTGGTCTCTAAAGTAAAAATAAAATAAAAACGCCTACTTCTCTACATGTTTATTTACTTATACTCCCATCAGTTATTCTGGCCTTATCGTCCGTAGACATTAAAGGGGAACTATCTTATAAATGGCCTTTTTCAGTGTTTAGCATTGTTTCCTAGCTATGTGGACTTATATTAATATGATCTATGTCTCTAATTCTCATATTGGCGCATTCTTCCAATTCTCCTCTCACAATATTCACCCTCACTGAACTGAGTCATCTGAAAATGTGCTGATCTGTGATGTCAGAGAGACTCAGCTGCATGATAATGTGGCTGTGTGGCATCGTTTAGGTGCCCAGGCTCAAAATGGCTTAAGATCTTGAGGTAGAAAAATGCTGTTTGAGTAGTTGATTAGAAATAGAAAACAATGAATTAAAAAAATATAAATTACAGAGGTGTTCCATAGACTCACAGGAATTGTGTAAAAGTGCCCAAATAGTGAAATAAAAAATATCTTATTTTTACCTTATTTTAGCATTCGCTTGTATTTCAATTGTTCATTTTTAGTATTGTGTGATTTTGTGTGAAGGGCGGACTAGCAAAGTAAGATTTCCATTGTACGGCAAACTGTCTGTATAACTGAGCACATGACCATAAACAATCTTGAATCCACCGTGATACATGAAGACTTGTAACTGTAATCCTGTGTCATGGTTCTAATGGCCAGCCGTCCCCCTGACTGACCGTAGAGACCCATGTTCTTGGCGAAGGACTGGGACAGCAGGATGTTGTGACCCTGCTCGATGAAGTACCGCACGGCCCAGGCGTCCCTGTCGATGTCCCCGCTGGCAAAGCCCTGGTAGGCCATGTCAAAGAAGACCAGCAGGTCCTTTTTCTGTGGGACAGACGGAGACATTAATAACACATGTCAGGACAGACGGAGACATTAATAACACATGTCAGGACAGACGGAGACATTAATAACACATGTCAGGACAGACGGAGAAATCATTAATAACACATGTCAGGACAGACGGAGACATCATTAATAACTAGGGCTGTCAAAATTAATGCTTTAACTTGAGATTAATTTAAATTATTTAAAGCATTAAAATAAATCTATCTAGATTAATCTATGGAGTGAAAAATCTTCAATCTTAGCGCCGCGGATATAAGAAAGAGGTCTAGCTGAGTCAATGTTGATGGTTTTGTTGAACATTTGTATTTCACAGGAGAGAAACTGTATTCAAAGAAAGCTATTAAAATAGTCTTTGAATCTAAATATACTTTCTTTGTGTTGATTTTACATTAATTCCATGATTTTACTCAAGTAAATATCTGTTACAAGCTTCAGTCTTAAGTAGAAAAATGCAATTTTAGTCTAGATTTATCTAGATTAATTACAGAAAATTGTGAGATTAATTAGTGATTTTTTTTTAATCTATTGACAGCACTAACACATATGATAACTGTGAAGTGTCACAGCCAACTAGTGACACTGGTTATTATGACATCCTGTTCTTATATATGATTATGAGGAATGTCTGTATATTCTTCCTCCCACTTGTGTAAAACTGTGAGAACTATGGACTGTGGACTCTGGAACAGTAACTTGTGTACACTACAATATCTTGCGTGATCCTGGAGAATGGAATCAATGGAATCAATACAATAGGTTTATTGTATATATTTGTTTTAAATCTAGGCATATGTTACTATAGGTGTCTAGATGTGATATGTATTCTGGCTGGTAATGCCCAGTCAGAAAGGAGTTGAGAAGAAACACGGCAGAAACGCAGAATGGAATGCAGAATGCATAGATCTATCTATCCTGCAGAGTTAGCCCTTGTTTTTATGAAGCAGAGGGAGAATGATGGGGAGAATGATGTGCAGAACATATCCACCAATGTATATTGAGCATTTAACATGTATATAAGAGAGGATGCTGTAAGAATGTGTGCTTCCCCCCATGTGTCTGACCTCCTATCACCATACCGAGGGGAAAGCTATTATACAACATTTAACTACAATGTGTGATGTGTACACTTTTAAAACTATGTTACAGTTAATGTGCAGTCGGAATGGAGGCAGAAGCCTTTTTGAAAAGTGCAGTCTCTGTTAGAGGGGGGGGAATGTGCTCTCTCTATCTGTGGCCTTGAGCTAAGAGCAGGCCCAAGCTGGGAGCAGGTTGGCACATGTTAACCCTTGCCTGTCTTGCCTGCATAGAGTGAACATGTGGCCATTGAATAGTACAGGTATATATATATGTATGAATATATCTGTATATATATATATATACTATATTAGGCTATTCATGCTAGAAGGACCATGTACTGTATATTACAGCAGTCTTCCTCATCTTCTTATCTTACTAATAGTGGAGCTAGGAATGTGGCCTGGGAGACTGCTCTGAGCAGAGGAGTGAATCTCTGCCTACAAAAGTTAACCCTTTATAAATTATAATACAAAAATATACATACATATTATACTTTAAACTACAAAATACATATATGATGTGTGATCAATCAGTGTTATTGTATACGAGTGTTGAGTTGTATATATAGGCGTGTTAGACTATTCATGAAAGAAGGGCAATTGCTATTCATGCAACACAGGGCAATTGCTTCCATACTGCTTGGCCCCTTAAGAATGTGAGACGACCTTGGGGCCTCTGGTAGCCTGCTAGTAGGGGTGGACGGTATAAACGGTATACGGTATAAACGGTATGAATTTGCTCTACGGTATGGATTTTGACTATACCGTGTAACCGGGTAGAGCAGCTCTAAAATAGCAATGACGTCATGTAACCACAGCGCGACTATTTCAATCGCATTTGCCCCTAAAAATAGATCGAATTAGTCATAGATAATAGATATGTGCAAACTGGAAAAAGTTATTTAGGAGGCTTCGCGCAGTGGGCGCACTGGGCGTGTCAACACGCAATTTTCATTTCATAATAAACACATATCACCGCGGCGCACAGCAAGTTTCAATTTCAGTTCCTGGCATTTTTAACCAGTGGAGAAAGGTAAGAGATCTTACCTATCGTTTTTCTTATATGAATTATTTTACGTTAATAAAACATACCTGGTGATCAACTACAGTTTGCTGTAAACATTATGATATGTGTGTAGTGTTATGATAACGACGGGAGGACGGCTGCAGCAGTGGACTTGCGAAATAGCATGCAGCTGCAGAGCCGCAGAGCCAGTGGCTCTTTCAGGTCTGGTCACAGGCCCGCTCAACAGCGCCCCCCCACCAAACGGCTGAACGACCTGAAAGAGCCACTGGCTCTGCGGCTCTGCAGCTACATATGCTTCTAGCAAAATCCAGCCCCGCTGTTTGCAATGGGAGCAGCACGGAGTCTCGACTCGGGACTTATTTTATTTGGAATATAATGACTTTATACGCAAAAGTAGCCTAGTTTTAAGTTAAAATATTATAAATCTACATGCCTTGAGGATGTCATTCTTTATATAGCCTGCCTATCAGGCAAAAAAAATTATTCTAACGGAAACACTGATACCGTGATATATACCGTTACCGTCTATGCTTCAAATTATACCGTGATATAAATTTTAGACCATACCGTCCACCCCTACCTGCTAGTAACAGATAGGGATTTTCCAACACAAGGTAATCTGTTACTTCTCCAGTAGATGTAACGACTAGAAGGGGAGGAGTCCATCCTTACTATGTGTGTTATACGTTGATTGGCTAGTGGAATGACATAGCTGTGACATCACTGTTTTTGGACCAATGGCAAAGAGGTCCCGATATGATATAAAAATGACTGCTCCAACTTCGAGAGCTCAGAATTTCAGATTTTACTTGCAGACACTTTCTTCTAGCGGCCGATACCGTAAGGAACGGAATCGGTCTATTTTTCAAAGTAGAGTCCCCCGGACAAAGCTCATTTGCTCAAAATGACAAAGAGAGTTTTTTTGCTATGAGACAGATTTTTCAGATGTTCGGATTTTTCCATTTGTTACTTTAGAAGACAAGATGCAGGATTTTGCTTTGGCAGGCACAAGCCGTGTTAGGCCTTTGCTATCTTAGAGATGAGATGTTTTGTATTATATAATCTTTTAAACTGTAATGGATATATCCAATACAGTCCTTTTTTGTAACTTCATTGAAATAAAGATTACTTTTTTTCTAATTATCCATTGAATCCTTGGACTGATTTCTGCCAGCAATGTGCCACGACGCCGGCCGCCGCCCTGATTTCCTATTGAAGGTGACTATAATGTACTGTAACCTAATACAGATTGAATCAATTGACTGGTTAATGCTTTTCAGCTAAAAGTTATATATATATATATACCGTAATTCCTCTAATAGTAACCCCGGCTTGTATTTGTTTCAACTGTAGCGGGTACCAGGCTTGTATTAGGAGGAGGCCTGTATAAGAGGGAGGCCTATATTTCAAATTTTCAAATGGATCATAATGAATAAATTAACATTTTGTGTCAGTTTGAACCCAGTAAAATGTACTGGGTTCATTTATTGAAACCAAGTACTGTATGAAATAGTAAACAGTGCAATTACAGGTGGTCACTGGTCATTTCAACGTTTTCAAAGTGAAATCAAGTAACTAGCTCAGTATGCAGCTCAGTATATTAGTAACCCGGCTTGTATTAGGAGGCCGGCTTATAATTGCTTAGCTCAAGAGCGCACCCGGCCATTAATAGAGACCCGGCTTGTATTTGAGACCCGGTTACTATTAGAGGAATTTATATGTTATTAACAGGCCTTTCCTCACAAATGAGGACGGTGATGATGGTGGTGGTGGTGACGAAAGATCATCAGGCTTCCAGAGAAGCAGCCTAACAGGCATTACGTAAAATGACGGTACATGCCTACAGGCTACATGCCTTCCCTCACAAATGAGGACGGTGATGATAATGATAATAATAATATTATTTTTATTATAGGCAATAATGGTTCTCCTAGACATACATTCGGTTTATTACAAACAAGAAGAGATCAACAACTCTTCATGCTTACATTTCATATCAACTGGATATAACTAGACCAGTGACTTGAAGTAATCTTGACAGAAATAGTAATTGACTCGAGAACTTGGCGAGTTTAGCACCTCGCTGGGGGATATCGAGCGGCCACAGGCTTCTATCTCGAGTAGGTGATTGAGATAGATAAGAGACTGCCTGTAGCTCTTAACAATAACACATCCTCAGAGTTAGCTACACTCACCTTTATAACCTCAGAGAGCTCCTTCCACTGCTCTGGTTTGGGGTCCACTCCGGTGGGGTTGTGGGCACAAGCATGGAGCATGATCACGCTCCTCGCTGGCATTTTCTACGACACAAAAACACAGATGTTGCCTTTTAAAAGATCATAACCAAAATAAAGATTGTATTCACGCAGCACAAGTACAGTACAACAAAAAGAAGTTTGGCATCCAACCAGAGTGCAAATGTAACAGTAAAGTACAATAGTAATATAAGATTTACAGCAGGGTATAAAATATATAAATTAGTACTACTGAGTAATAGTGCTAATCAGATGTATGTACAGAGTTGTAGTATTAATATGTACAGTGATACAGGTATAAAGACACTATGGTAGTAAGTCATACTGGCCAGCAGTGTAACTAGTAAGAGTAGGTAAGAGATATGTACAGATATAGATATAGTAACTAGTAAGAGTAAGTAAGAGATATGTACAGATATAGATATAGTAACTAGTAAGAGTAGGTAAGAGATATGTACAGATATAGATATAGTAACTAGTAAGAGTAGGTAAGAGATATGTACAGATATAGATATAGTATTAATATGTACAGTGATACAGGTATAAAGACACTATGGTAGTAAGTCATACTGGCCAGCAGTGTAACTAGTAAGAGTAGGTAAGGGATTAGCCCCTTTCGTGACTTTCGGTTTGCAAGCCTGTGGCTTTTGTGACCGGAGTCACTTGCCCACCCGCCCCGATCACCCAGTAGCGAAACGACCAAGCGTCGTCAAGGGGCTTGCGGTGTGTCAAGAATACATCAGATCTGAATTTCAAAGATACCCAGCGTACAATATGGGTCTAACACAGCTTCACGATGGGGTCTGGAAGCTCGGAGTTGCTAATAAACAGTTTAAAACATTGTTACTCGACGAGTGGTATTTACAGACCGAACGTCCATCTCCGCCGTTGGTGTCACAGCGCATGCGCACCATGCCGCGTTCACGTTACTGGGAAGAAGCGGAAGAACCAGAGGACATCTCGTTGCTACAACTAGGAAGCCTTCACGCTTTGACTCTATATATATCTATGGATGAAACGCCCACATCCATACTTCCGCAATTCGTGACGCGAAGTGGGAGATATGGGGTCTATAAAAGAATCCCATATGTCCTAGTAGGAATTACCACTAGGAGGCTGACGTGAATGGTTTTTCCCAGTCGGAAACTGGTTCTTCCGCTTCTTCCCAGTAACGTGAACGCGGCATGGTGCGCATGCGCTGTGACACCAACGGCGGAGATGGACGTTCGGTCTGTAAATACCACTCGTCGAGTAACAATGTTTTAAACTGTTTATTAGCAACTCCGAGCTTCCAGACCCCATCGTGAAGCTGTGTTAGACCCATATTGTACGCTGGGTATCTTTGAAATTCAGATCTGATGTATTCTTGACACACCGCGAGCCCCTTGACGACGCTTGGTCGTTTCGCTACTGGGTGATCGGGGCGGGTGGGCAAGTGACTCCGGTCACAAAAGCCACAGGCTTGCAAACCGAAAGTCACGAAAGGGGCTAGTAAGGGATATGTACAGATATAGATATAGTAACTAGTAGGAGTAGGTAAGGGATATGTACAGATATAGATATAGTAACTAGTAGGAGTAGGTAAGGGATATGTACAGATATAGTAACTAGTAATAGTAGGTAAGGGATATGTACAGATATAGATATAGTAACTAGTAGGGGTGTAACGGTACACAAAAACCACGGTGCGGTACGTACCTCGGTTTTGAAGTCACTGTTCGGTACGGGTTTTCGGTACAGTGGGGGAAAGTTTGGCTTTCCATGTTCCACTCAGGGGTGATGTAGTGTGCAGTAACTAATTGTACTTGTAGGGCTGTCAACAAATATTCTATATTGAAATTAATAATCGACTTTGTAAAAAAAATAAAATAAAAATATTATTATATTAGATTGTGAAAAAAACAGCCCCTGGTGGGCGGTCATTAGTGATTAACATACCGTTGTATTCGTTCGGTACGGTACACACTGAAACGGTTCGGTTCGGTACGGATGAGTGTACCTTTACACCCCTAGTAACTAGTAAGAGTAGGTAAGGTATATGTACACAGATATAGATATAGTATCTACAGATATGTACAGATAGATATTTCTTGTTAAGATTAAAAGGCCGTCTCTCACCGAGATGTCGTCCAGGGCTCCAGCGAAGTCGAAGCCGCAGGTGGCCGGCTCGTAGTACCTGTAGGCCTTCAGCGTCATGCCGGCGTCTCTGAAGATGGGCGTGTGGTTTCCCCAGGACGGCTTGGGCAGGTACACGTCTTTGGGCCCGTCGTGGAAACGAGACTGCGACCAGGAAGGAAGATATTACGCTAACGAGACAGCCGACCAGAGCAAGATATCACGCTAACGAGACAGCCGACCAGAGGAAGATATCACGCTAACGAGACAGCCGACCAGAGGAAGAGATTACGCTAACGAGACAGCCGACCAGAGGAAGATATCACGCTAACGAGACAGCCGACCAGAGGAAGATATCACGCTAACGAAACAGCCGACCAGAGGAAGATATTACGCTAACGAGACAGCCGACCAGAGGAAGATATCACGCTAACGAGACAGCCGACCAGAGGAAGATATTACGCTAACGAGACAGCCGACCAGAGGAAGATATTACGCTAACGAGACAGCCGACCAGAGGAAGATATCACGCTAACGAGACAGCCGACCAGAGGAAGATATCACGCTAACGAGACAGCCGACCAGAGGAAGATATCACGCTAACGAAACAGCCGACCAGAGGAAGATATCACGCTAACGAGACAGCCGACCAGAGGAAGATATTACACTAACGAGACAGCCGACCAGAGGAAGATATTACGCTAACGAAACAGCCGACCAGATCAAGATATTACGCTAACGAGACAGCCGACCAGAGGAAGATATTACGCTAACGAGCCAGCCAACCAGAGGAAGATATCACGCTAACGAGACAGCCGACCAGAGGAAGATATTACGCTAACGAGACAGCCGACCAGGAAGGAAGATATTACGCTAACGAGCCAGCCGACCAGAGGAAGATATCACGCTAACGAGACAGCCGACCAGAGGAAGATATCACGCTAACGAGACAGCCGACCAGAGGAAGATATCACGCTAACGAGACAGCCGACCAGAGGAAGATATTACGCTAACGAGACAGCCGACCAGAGGAAGATATTACGCTAACGAGACAGCCGACCAGAGGAAGATATCACGCTAACGACAGCCGACCAGAGGAAGATATCACGCTAATGAGACAGCCGCCCAGAGGAAGATATTACGCTAACGAGACAGCCGACCAGAGGAAGATATTACGCTAACGAGCCAGCCGACCAGAGGAAGATATTACGCTAACGAGACAGCCGACCAAAGGAAGATATTACGCTAACGAGCCAGCCAACCAGAGGAAGATATCACGCTAACGAGACAGCTGACCAGAGGAAGATATTAACGAGACAGCCGACCAGAGGAAGATATCACACTAACGAGCCAGCCGACCAGAGGAAGATATTACGCTAACGAGACAGCCGACCAGAGCAAGATATTACGCTAACGAGACAGCCGACCAAAGGAAGATATTACGCTAACGAGCCAGCCAACCAGAGGAAGATATCACGCTAACGAGACAGCCGACCAGAGGAAGATATTAACGAGACAGCCGACCAGAGGAAGATATCACGCTAACGAGCCAGCCGACCAGAGGAAGATATTACGCTAACGAGACAGCCGACCAGAGCAAGATATTACGCTAACGAGACAGCCGACCAGAGGAAGATATTACGCTAACGAGACAGCCGACCAAAGGAAGATATTACGCTAACGAGACAGCCGACCAGAGGAAGTTATCACGCTAACGAAACAGCCGACCAGAGGAAGATATTACGCTAACTAGACAGCCGACCAGAGGAAGATATTACGCTAACGAAACAGCCGACCAGAGGAAGATATTACGCTAACGATACAGCAGACTAGAAGATATTACGCTAACGAGACAGCCGACCAGAGGAAGATATTACGCTAACGAAACAGCCGACCAGAGGAAGATATCACGCTAACGAAACAGCCGACCAGAGGAAGATATCACGCTAACGAGACAGCCGACCAGAGGAAGATATCACGCTAACGAGACAGCCGACCAGAGGAAGATATTACACTAACGAGACAGCCGACCAGAGGAAGATATTACGCTAACGAAACAGCCGACCAGATCAAGATATTACGCTAACGAAACAGCCAACCAGAGGAAGATATTACGCTAACGAGACAGCCGACCAGAGGAAGATATTACGCTAACGAGACAGCCGACCACAGAAAGATATCACGCTAACGAGACAGCCGACCAGAGGAAGATATCACGCTAACGAGACAGCCGACCAGAGGAAGATATTACGCTAACGAGACAGCCGACCAGAGGAAGATATCATATCAACCGCGTATTTATGCAAATAAGTAAATGACAGAGATTCACCCATAGTGTCTGTAGCGTCTGTATGGGCACCGATCAGGCTCCTAAACACTCTGAAGCTGGCCCCACAACAAGATGTCATAATCTGAAGCTGTCCCCACAACAATATGTCATAATCTGAAGCTGCCCCCACAACAATATGTCATAATCTAAAACTGCCCCCACAACAATATGTCATAATCTGAAGCTGCCCACACAACAATATGTCATAATCTGAAACTGCCCACACAACAATATGTCATAATCTGAAGCTGCCCACACAACAATATGTCATAATCTGAAGCTGCCCCCACAACAATATGTCATAATATGAAGCTGCCCCCACAACAATATGTCATAATCTGAAGCTGCCCACACAACAATATGTCATAATATGAAGCTGCCCACACAACAATATGTCATAATATGAAGCTGCCCCCACAACAATATGTCATAATCTGAAGCTGCCCACACAACAATATGTCATAATATGAAGCTGCCCCACAACAATATGTCATAAACCACATTTTCTTGACTGGGATACAATGGTTGGTCCATAAATCCATCAAATCAATAAATCAACAAATCAATAAATACAATGAATGCAGTGGTTCCTGTAATAATGTCATGGTAGTGTGTGTTGGTGGACCTCTAGTAGGTAGGAGTGACCCACCAGGTGGACCTCTAGTAGGGGAGGAGTGACCCACCAGGTGGACCTCTAGTAGGTAGGAGTGACTCACCAGGTGGACCTCTAGTAGGTAGGAGTGACCCACCAGGTGGACCTCTAGTAGGGGAGGAGTGACCCACCAGGTGGACCTCTAGTAGGGGAGGAGTGACCCACCAGGTGGACCTCTAGTAGGAGTGACTCACCAGGAAGTTGCTTCCGATGCGCAGAGATCCAGTTCCTGAGATGGTCTGCACTGTGATGTTCTGATGGGAGAAGAGAACCACTTTACAAAATCATAACTTCAATGTGAACTGTAACAATATCATAACTTCAATGTGAACTGTAACAATATCATAACTTCAATGTGAACCTTTACAATATCATAACTTCAATGTGAACCGTTACAATATCATAACTTCAATGTGAACTGTAACAATATCATAACTTCAATGTGAACTGTAACAATATCATAACTTCAATGATTGTGAACCTTTACAATATCATAACTTCAATGTGAACTGTAACAATATCATAACTTCAATGTGAACTGTGACAATATCATAACTTCAATGTGAACTGTAACAATAGCATAACTTCAATGTGAACTGTAACAATATCATAACTTCAATGTGAACTGTGACAATATCATAACTTCAATGTGAACTGTAACAATATCATAACTTCAATATGTGAACTGTAACAATATCATAACTTCAATGTGAGCCTCATTTGGGTTTTGACAGTGAAATTCTCCGCACCCCCTCCCCCTCACATCCACATAGCCTTCACATATTTCACATAACACACACGTAGCTTTCTGAAGCCTCCTCATAGTCTGCATATCACATCTATAACTCATAGTCTGTATGTCAAGGTACCACATAGCTATCTATCTACTCTCCTGTATAAATACTGTGTTAGTCCATCGCTGTAACCTATAGGTCTCTATGTTGCAACATGTCATTCCATCAGTAAACTCCATCCTCAAATCAAAGACTGTTGTCCCACCTCCATTGTATAATCTTTTTAGATTAGTAGCCTCCATGTATAATCTGTTCAGATTATTAGCCTCCATGTATAATCTGTTCATATTAGACTTTATATATAATCTGTTCAAATTAGCCCCGTATGTATAATCTGTTCAGATTAGTAACCTCCATGTACAGTATAATCTGTTCAGATTATTAGCCCCCTGTGTATAATCTGTTCAGATTAGTAACCTCCATGTACAGTATAATCTGTTCAGATTATTAGCCCCCCCCGTGTATAATCTGTTCAGATTAGTAGCCTCCATGTATAATCTGTTCAGATTAGTAACCTCCATGTACAGTATAATCTGTTCAGATTATTAGCCCCCCCCCCGTGTATAATCTGTTCAGATTAGTAGCCTCCATGTATAATCTGTTCAGATTAGTAACCTCCATGTACAGTATAATCTGTTCAGATTATTAGCCCCCCTGTGTATAATCTGTTCAGATTATTAGCCCCCCGTGTATAATCTGTTCAGATTAGTAGCCTCTAGGGGTGTAACGGTACACAAAATCCACGGTTCGGTACGTACCTCGGTTTTGAAGTCACGGTTCGGTATTTTTTCGGTAAAGTTTTTTTTTTTTTTTTATATAAATTATACTTTTTTTTTTTTATACAGCTACTGTTTTATATACTGTTTTTTAGTAATAACTAGAAAGTAATGGTATTTATTCAACAACAGGTGATTGATTAATGATACTAATACAAATCTATACAATGAGTATGGCTGCATCATCATCATCATTAGGTGGCTTCTTCGTTCCGAAGGTTGCCTATCACTCTCCAACCCATTCTGTCCCCACTTCTTCTCTCCAACTCCGTGACTCCGCCTCTCACTCCACTCCAATCACAGACATCGTCTACCCAGCCTCTTCTTGGTCTTCCACTTCCTCTCTTTCCATCCACCTTCCCCATCACCACCTTCTTGAACATCTCCCCGCTGGATCCTCTCAGAACATGCCCGCACAACTCCATCTTTCTCTTTTTCAACCTCTCCAGCAGCTGTCCCCCTTGCATATCCGCTCTTCTCAGTACCTCCTCATTCTTGATCTTATCCTTCCATGTTATCTTCAGCATCTTCCTCAGTGTCCACATTTCAAAAGAGTCTATCATCCTCTTTGCCTCTTCATTCAGCGTCCATGCTTCTGCTCCGTATGAAAAGACTGACATAACATACGTTTCCAAAATCCTGGTCTTCGTTTTCCAACTTATGTTTCTTCTCAATAATTCTTTATAGCACTGCAGATATACCCTACTCCAATGATCCACACACGGACATTACACGGTGTTGCACTCGCTACCCACTGGCTCTGCAGATATACCCTACTCGGTCTACAAGGCTCCGTTGATGTAGCATAGAGAATCTGTTGTGATTTTTGCACAATAAATATTCAACATTCTCTTTTGAGACTCCGCCTCAGACACTTATCATTTGGCACTAAAAGCTAAACATTGTCACCGATATGGCTGTCCGCAACATGTCATTAATTGTGTACGCGAGGTGGTTCAGTGACGACGACTCTAACGTGAGCTAGGTTAGCTAGCAGGAGCTACCGAGAGATGGAAAGACTAACGTTACTGGTGAAAATGTGATTTACGTTGGAATACTCCTTTGCCAACTTGCTGTACTTTGCTTGCAGGTCTGCAGCCATTATTGCTGGATTATGAATAGCCCCAACGTTAGCCAAGGTAACGTTATGGCTAAACCTTTAATGTTAGTTAATGCTAGCTTTCGGTTAGCTGTTCAATGCTAAATAACACCAGCAAGCTCCCCGTCAACACCCCTCTCTCGGGAGGATGGCATTTAAGAAAGTATCTGCTGTTAAAATGACAAACAGCATTGACACTTTAATTCATGGTCGGTTAAACACACGTTTGTTTTATAATGCTCACAGCAGACCGCAGTGTTGTTGATAAATTACGTGGGGCCGGGGGGATTTAAGTTCTGCAAAAAAAGGTTGACCATACCATTGTAATCGTACGGTGCACAGCCCGTACTGTACCGGAGGACCACATTGACGCGGTACAGTACGTATCCGCGTACCGTTACACCCCTAGTAGCCTCCATGTATAATCTGTTCAGATTATTATTAGCCCCCCGTGTATAATCTGTTCAGATTATTAGCCCCCCTGTGTATAATCTGTTCAGATTATTAGCCCCAGTGTATAATCTGTTCAGATTAGTAGCCTCCATGTACAGTATAATCTGTTCAGATTATTAGCCTCCATGTATAATCTGTTCAGATCACCACTCACCCTGCCACTCTTCAGGACCTCACTGTCATCACCGAGACCAAGCTGGGCGCAGGCCTTGGTGAACTCCCCCAGACCACCGATACCCAGGTACTCCTTATCCATCTGCTTGGCTGCGATCAGAGCCTCTGCCTGTAGAGATAAGAGAAAAGGTACACAACGTGCATGAGGTTTAGCCGTTTCCCCCCAGAGAACCTCTCCGAGTGACATGTAGTGTTTTTCTCACACGTTCCCGGTGATTCAGACATTCAGCTGAACTACAAACAAGTCTTTCACTTCTAACTCCATTCACAGTGTGGCATCAGTGTCACAGAATCCGTCACTCATCACCGTGTGCTTTATGAAGAGGTTGGCTGGTCCTCTCTGACTGAGCCTCATCACTGTCCTTTATGAATAATAAGTTTAACTCTTCATAATTATTGGAATGGCATTTATTGAACCTTTGGAAGTGATAGCTGGAAGTCCTAGTGACTGGCGGGTCCCCTGAGTTTGCTCTGAACAGGTTAAATCTGTATTTTGCTACGATGCCCCTCTAGCTCATGGAATGAACTCCAACAGTCCTTAAAGCTGGAGATTCTCCTCCCCTCTGTTGCAGAGTTTAAAACCTGAGATCTCCAACCTTTGTCAATCAAGTTGTACGTGGTTTAATTGATTTGTTATCCTTGCTCTTTGCCTCGTCTTGTCGTCTTATAGTTGTGATTTTATATGCGGTGTGATTTTATATGCCGCTATTCACTCGACGTAAATGAGGGAAATCTCAGTTGCCTTTCGAGTTTAAATAAAGCCTTGTGAACCACAGACCTGCGACAGTGCTAAAGCCCTGGGGGAAGCAGCTAGGTGCCCCCCCCCCCACCCTGGGGGAAGCAGCTAGGTGCCCACCCCACCCTGTACGTCAAGTATCCCTATCTGGCCTGTTCAAAACAAACACACAGTTAGACTTTAACTCTGTCAATCATTTTCAGTGTAGATGTACAAACATTACTAGTGGCTCAAGCTGCAGAAATAGATGGTGGGCTAACACATTGGGTGCCAACAACGAGATATCTTGAGCTTTTCCTCCCCCCGCTTTCGTGCATGCATGATGAAACATAATACCGATAATCTAGCGTTTATTTCAGAATGATTCAATAATCAGGCGAGAAATGGCACGATTTCTAAGGAAATGCATTGAAGCGCTGTTTGCCAGAGTTTCCTGGGATTACACAGGATCACTCTACAATAGGGCTGTCCCTGACTAAGGATTTGGATGGTCGACTATGATTGGCCAAAATTTGCCGTTAGTCGAATATTGGTCGGAAAAAAAGAAAAAAAATGTAATATTTTTAACACTTTAATCGCCGAAGACCAGGGCTGTACGTTAACTTTTTTTGCACATAGCACTGGTGCTACAGAGGTTGATAGTTTTGTAGCACAGGCCAAAATCTTGTAGCACAAGTATAAAACGTGTTATATTTGTAACAGTCACAAATGTGCCTATTGTATTTGTGTTATTTAGTTGCAGTGCCATGTTTGGCTGTCATTTAGTATATCGCCATGTGTTATTATTACTATGATACTCTCATATGCTATTTTCAATTAATATCATAAACATCATAAGGAATATTAGCATAATTTTGAGTGGACTGAAGGAATGAGTCAGCGTTAATAGTTTTAAATGCAAATAATTTATTGAAACATAGAAGTGGGGTCGGTTGGGACACACACACACAATGGGGGACCCTGATGTAAACAAGACAAACGTCTTTCTCAGGTCTGCATCCCCTTAACAATTGTGTGTATTGAGCCGTACTGTACTGTACCCATTCTGCAATCTGTTAAATAAAGTTTTCATTCATTCATTCACACACACTGTTTCAACTCACCACCCCCGCATCATATTGTAGTCTAGTCTGTCTTCAAACTTCCACTCCTCTCGAAACTTGTTTATATTTGAATATCAACATTATCTGTCCATCCTCAGTTTACTATAATATACTCCTGTCCTGACTAGTGACTTCATCATCTTTCCAAACGCACGCACACACACACACAGGGAAGGGGAGAGAGTGCCCCCCCATTTCCCTTTCCCCAGTCCACACTGTCTGCTGGCTCTGCCTCTGATCAGGATTAGCTTGTTAGCTTGCTAACGTTGTAGTGATTGTAATGGTACATAAACGTTAATTTCGGGCAATGTGCGCATAAAGGAATGGCGACGGTGCAAAGCATGTAGATGCATTTGACCCGTTGCGAGAAAAAAAAACCACCACGGACTTATTTCGGGACGTGTAGGCGCACTGCTGTGTTAACGCAGCAGTGCGCAGCAACCGACCAACGCGCTGCTCTGCTTGCAGAAGGCGCACGGATAGGGCGGATATGACTCGTCGAGTTGTCACAAGAGTTTTCAAAATAAGATTATCATATGCACCTGAACGTTGCTAGCTTTCGGAGCCTAGCTGGAGCTGCGCGTGGGCAGAAATGAGACCCGCTACAGGATTTTCAAAATAAGAGTATCTATATGAACCGAATCCCTATCGCACCAGTGCTACTGAAGTAAATCCATCCATCGCACAGACCGCTGTTGCTGTAGCACGTGCGATATATATGTCGCACTGTACAGGCCTGCCGAAGACGCTGGGCAGCGTCTTTCCCCACCATGCTTATTCTGCCGAAGACGCTGGGCAGCGTCTTTGATATCAATATTTCAAAAATCTGTGATCGAAATCATATTTCTCCCCCGGAGACATGATATGTACTGTTGAGCCCCTCTCAACTCTCCAACGGTTCAAGAGCGCCATCTGGTGGCCGATCGGCGGATCACCAGGGCGGAAACAGGAAATGAAAGCTGGTGCTCATTTCAATTCGGTCCGATCACTCGGTAATAGTCTCAGGACTCGAGCTGATCACAACGGATAGCAATCCGTTACCAATAACTCGATAAACAACATGATTTGGACGTATATACTATTATACAACGTGGAAATGGATCGGATATTTCTACATCCCATAATAGGAATATTTCAGTTCCACGCTCATCGTCCAACGGCGCGAGGAAGATACGGTAAGATCCAGCGTTATTTTTCAACGCGTTCGATACTAACTGCTCTAATGATCATATCACCCACACTAGATGAATGATATAACGTTGGCCACGGAATTATAAACGACCCCCCGCCCATCCGGTCAACATCAGATCATACTTAGTAACTCCTAGAAGCACGTCCAGTTGAAATTTTTTATCTCGCACAGATTCCTATCAAACTGTATTTGATCATCAATATAATGCATTTGGGGCTATAAATCAAGTTCTGGAGAAAGCTGCAGAAAACGATAAAAACATACTTATACTTTAAACCGTATTTTAGTATGAATATGTGAATGAAAAAGTATAACGTTGCTACACCCTGAACAATAGATATAGGACGTTGAATGGGCCATAATAATGTCAATTTAGCAATACAATTTAAAAAGTTATAGCCCTGCAAAGAAGGGGAACTTCTCCATAGACAAATAGAGCTGGCGAGGGATGGTAAATTATGAATTTAACCCTGGCGATCAAAGTGTTAATATAAAAAATATATACAAATTTTATCATTCCATTTGGGCTGTGGGGGTGCTTAATGTCTGAAGGAGTCAACTGAAGGCTTCTTGTCCTCTGCAAAAGCATGCAATTGGTCCACTGATGGATACATCTTGATATTTGTCTAGTCTAGTGTGTTCATTAGATGGTGAAATCCTCTTTCAGTGCCTCTGTGCCTGTTTTCTTAGACAGTTAGCCTCTGGTATGCGTGCCATTAGCCACGCTTCTAGGCCTCTTTTCTTTTGGAAAGAATGATATATATATATATTTCGACTAAGAGGATGGCCAGTCGACTACGGCTCCCTTCGACCGATTAGTCGACTAATAGGGGTCAGCCCTACTCTACAACTATACTCATATTCACCACGGTATAAAACGGAAATGTATTTTTTGCATGTTGACCGAAAGAAACTCACTGACAATGAACATTGTTATTAGATCCATAGCTATAATATTTAATATAGGTTTAGCACTCTAAACACTGGAAATTATTCCCATTGAACAAAGCGCTAGCACGCAACGGCCCAACGCAACCCCTGGCGCTCAAAGTGTTAATGGAGTTAGTAGTGTGATAGTAAAGGGTTAACCTTCTGTAGTGTGGCAGTGAAAGGGTTAACCTTCCATATTGTCGCAGTGAAAGGGTTAAACCATTTGGTAGTGCGGCAGGGAAAGGGTTAAGGTACGGACACAAACGGGACAGAGGGGTATAGCGGCTGCAAGAATGCATACGATTGTTACGCCGGTTCTTTAAATGGTAGGGGGGGGGCCAATTAACATTCAGGATGGAATTTGAGCGATGGTGTAAACTGTAACACAGTAAGAGTCAGTATGGCCTGCCCCTAGTGGAGCCGAGACGCAATAACAGACGGATGGCTGAAACTCAAGGGCCCAATATCTGGGCGGGGCTTCCGTAGCGCGAGAGAGAGAGAGAGAGAGAGAGAGAGCCCCCCCCCCCCCCCTCATGCGCAGTAGTGCACCTCAGTGTACAGTAGAGGATGACATTTTTTCGGGATTCCCGCGGGATGGGAGTCAAATTCACTTTGAATCACGGGATTGGGCAGGACCGGGAGTAAACGTCAACGGGAGCAGAAGGGAGTGGGAACTTAACTATGACAACAAAATCAATGGGATTCGGGCGGGAGTGGGAGGGAGTGGGATCAGTCTCTGTGGGAGTGGGATCAGTCTCTGTGGGAGTGGGAGGGAGCGGGATCAGTCTCTGTGGGAGTGGGAGGGAGTGGGATCAGTCTCTGTGGGAGTGGGAGGGAGTGGGATCAGTCTCTGTGGGAGTGGGATTATTTCTGTGGGAGGGGGAAGGAGCGAGAGTCAAAATCCACTCACATGTCAGCCTCTAGTGTACAGGGCCCGATGCCCCGCCCACTCCAAGTACAGGCCCCGAAGCCCCGCCCAGACATTGGGCCCTGCGGTTCTGCAGATTTACCCTATTGACTCAAGCAGTCAGTGTGTGTGTATGTGTATGTGTGTATGTGTATGTGTATGTGTATGTGTATGTGTATGTGTATGGTGTGTGGTGTGTGGTGTGTGGTGTGTGTGTGTGTGTGTGTGAGACATGGCTGACCTTGCGGACGCAGCTGAGCACGAAGGGCTTGCCCTTGTCATCCCTGTAGGCCCCGACGCCCAGGTTCATCTTCTTGGGGTTGGTGTCCTTCTTGTAGGCCTCGCTCACCCCCAGGATGGGGTCGGGGGGCCCCATCGCAACTCCACCCCACCAGGAGCTGACCACGGAGGAGGGAGAGGACGGACATTTTACAGTTGAACAAACCTTTACTGTAAATATATATATATACAGGTGCAGCTGCTCAATACATTAGAATATCGTGGAGAAGTCAATATATTTCGCTGTATTGATGCAGTAATTTGTGCAAAAGGAGCCCCTGAGTACTGAGTGAACATTCAGAAGGCCAACATTTCTATATTACATTTTCACTTTTTTTTTTATTATTATTATTATTGGTTTTATGTAATATTCAAACTTTCTCAGATACTGAATTTTGGGCTGTAAGCCATAATCATCAAAATTAAAACAAATAAAGGCTTGAAATATTTCACTTCGTGTGTAATGAATCTATAATCTATGAGAGTTTCGCTTTTTTTTTTTTTTTTTTTTTTTTTTTTTTTTTTACTTTGACCAGTCAGCTGGTTCTTTTAGCGTTTATTGCTTTTTTCTGGTCAAGCATGACCGACAGAAACAGGTTGAATGGGGTATAGATCGGGGAAAAACACAGAGAAAATACGGCGAGTCCGGGAGTCGAACTCGTGTACCCCAGATCCGTGACGCGCACGGTTGTCCCCGACGCCGAAATAGCGTTCGAGGTACGCGGTGAGCTACTGGAGCTCCCGAGAGTTTCGCTTTTTGAATTGAATTACTGAAATAAAATTACTTTTCCACAATATTCTAATTTATTGAGCTGCACCTGTATATGACATTGGTTGTATTTTTTTTTTGGAACTATATTTACACCGTTTCTAGACGTCCTAACTACACAGACATACAAAGTGAAGGAGAGATTCATCCGTTTTAGCTGCTCTGCCAACAAATGGTAAAAGCACTGCATTTATATAACAGCTTTTATCCAAAGCGCTTTACAACTTATTCCTCACATTAACCCGTTCACGCACACATTCACACACAGACAGTGGAGGCGACCACGCAAGGTGCCAACCTGCTCATCGGGAGCAGTTAGGGGTCAAAGTGTCTTGCTCAAGGACACTTGGACATGCTGCCGGGAGGAGCGGGAATCTAACAGGGAACCTTCTGATTACCAGACGACTGCTCTACCTCCTGAGACACTGTCTAACCCTAACCTTCTGATTACCAGACGACCTGCTCTACCTCCTGAGACACTGTCTAACCCTAACCTTCTGATTACCAGACTCTACCTCCTGAGACACTGTCTAACCCTAACCTTCTGATTACCAGACGACCGCTCTACCTCCTGAGCCACTGTCTAACCCTAACCTTCTGATTACCAGACGACCGCTCTACCTCCTGAGCCACTGTCTAACCCTAACCTTCTGATTACCAGACGACCTGCTCTACCTCCTGAGACACTGTCTAACTCTAACCTTCTGATTACCAGACGACTGCTCTACCTCCTGAGACACTGTCTAACTCTAACCTTCTGATTACCAGACGACCGCTCTAACTCCTGAGCCACTGTCTAACCCTAACCTTCTGATTACCAGACGACCGCTCTACCTCCTGAGACACTGTCTAACTCTAACCTTCTGATTACCAGACGACCGCTCTAACTCCTGAGCCACTGTCTAACCCTAACCTTCTGATTACCAGACGACCTCCGCTAGACACTGTCCCCTCACAGCTCAGTTCTCTCTTCGTTGAGTCTCTAGTGAGGATGTAATGGAGTCATACGTTTGCTTAATAAACGAGGGCCTGTGTGTCGTGGACAGACAGCCTTGAACTGCTGCTCGTGGCTCTCAGGTGTCAGATCTGCGTTCAAACACTCTAAAGCTCGCAGCTAAACATAGCCTCAGCAAAGGGCAGAAGCCACAAAGTAAATAACAAATCTTTTTATAAATCATTTGTAAAACTGGTGGACAAGCTTTACATTCTGCATGTTATGAATAACTCACTGTAATTCCAAAGCACATGTGGATATGGTGATATAAATCTACAGACGTGCGGCGGCCTCCACTCTTAAGCCCTTAGACTCTGTATATCACTCAGCCATTAGATTTATCCCATAATACTCTTACTAGTTAAGTTTCAAGTTTGTTGATCATTTGTCACAACAAAATACAGAATACTTTACTACATACTGTTCACTCTCTCGAACGGTGCCCCGTCGATGCTGAGGGGGCTGTAGTCCTTGACCCCCGACCTCCTAAAGTCCACAATCATCTATTTCGTTTTTGCCGACGTTCAGGGAGAGGCTGTTCTCCTGACACCACAGCGCCAGGACCTAGACCTCTCCCAGGTAGGCCCTCTCATCGTTTGCAGAGATCAGGCCCACCGTGACTGTGTCGTCAGCAAACTTGACAATTGTGTTGTAGTTACACTGCTGACCAGTACGACTTACTATATACCATAGTATCTTTATACCTGTATCACTGTACATATTAATTAAGGCTGTCAAAGTGAACTCACAGTTCCTTTAACGAATGCCACTCTTTTTTTTAACGCAAGATTAACGTTTACATTTTATTTTACACTAGACTTCACTCAGGTGTATTATTGATACTCTCATTGTTTGATACTATGTTGTTTCTGACTCAAAGTGTGTGTGTGCGTGTGTGTGTGAGGAGAGAGAGAGAGAGGAGATGAGGAAGGGGCAAGAGAGAAAGAGCTGGGAGAGTGTGTGTGTGTGTGCGTGCGTGCGTGTGAGAGAGAGAGAGAGGGGGGGGGGGGGGGGGTGCGAGTCCTCAGCCCTTGTGTGGGTGAATGTAACAAGTTCCTAACGTTTTCTTTCCCCTATTATTTCATGCACACTTTATTCTCTCTTTTAAGTTATTTTGTGCATCACTCCGTTTTGAATTTAATGCAAATTTGCAATGCATGAGGGTCATCCTTTTGTGTTAAATGGCTGCATAAAGCAAAGTTGACTCTCTCTGTTGATAAGAGTATTAAAACTAGAAAAAGATATGTTTACGGTAGATTTAGAACAGATAAGAAATATGTGATTCATCGCACGTTAACTATGGACAATCATGCCTCATGCGATTAATCAGATTAAATATTTTAATCGATTGACAGACTTAATATTAATACTATATCTATATCTGTAATATCCTTTACCTACTCTTACCAATTACACTGCTGGCCAGTACGACTTACTATCATAGTGTCTTTATACCTGCATCACTGTACATATTAATACTATATCTATATCTGTACATATCCCTTAGCTGCTCAGTTACACTGCTGGCCAGTATGACTTACTACCATAGTGTCTCTTTAAACCCGTATCACTGTACATATTTATACAACTCTGTACAATGTAGTACATACATCTGATTAGCCCCCCCTCCAGACCACCTCCTAGTAGAGACTCAGCCCCCCCCCCTCCAGACCACCCCCTAGTTGAGACTCAGCCCCCCCCCCCCCCTCCAGACCACCTCCTAGTAGAGACTCAGCCCCCCCCCCCCCTCCAGACCACCTCCTAGTACTCAGCCCCCCCCCCCCCCCTCCAGACAACCTCCTAGTAGACTCAGCCCCCCCCCCTCCAGACCACCCCCTAGTTGAGACTCAGCCCCCCCCCTCCAGACCACCTCCTAGTTGAGACTCAGCCCCCCTCCAGACCACCCCCTAGTTGAGACTCAGCCCCCCTCCAGACCACCTCCTAGTTGAGACTCAGCCCCCACCCCCTAGTTGAGACTCAGCCCCCCCTCAGGACCACCCCCTAGTTGAGACTCAGCCCCCCCCCCCAGCGGAGACTCTGCACCATCTTCTTTGAAACCTCTGGGGAAAGACCTGGAGTGCAAAATGACACTTGCTGATTCATGGGATCAATATATAGATTCTAAAGGCAAATGATCCAATTCAATCAATGCAATCGTAACTTACATCGTGACAGATTAAATTAGCTAACACGGCCTAATTGATTGAGCAACAGGTTTGCAATGTTTAGGCTCTTAGAAACATTTTAAACCTGGAATGACATTCAGCTAATCCGTTTTCCTTCCGTCTCAACTAGGGATGCCCCGATCGATCGGCCACCGATCGTTATCGGCCGATACTCAGTATACATTTTACATTTACATTGTCATTTAGCTGACGCTTTTATCCAAAGCGACTTACAAGTTCTGTACGACAAGCCATCAGGAAGGGCACAACTCTATCAGCTGAGCAACAATGTTCATCAAAGTGTTGAGTGCTACAGTGTAGGTTAGTTTATTAGGACAAGTGCATGACAGTACGGTTAGTTAGGGTTAGATTTTTTTTTTTTTTTTTTTTTTTAATTCAGATAATTGTTGAAGAAGTGCGTCTTTAGTCGACGGCGAAAGATTGGACGTGATTCGGCTGTCCTAACTGGGGTGGGTAGTTCATTCCACCATTGTGGGGCAAGGACTGAGAATAGGCGACTTCTCTTTGATGACCCTCCCGGAGCTTGGATAGGAGTAGGTCTGAGGCGGCCAGAAGATGCAGAGCGTAGGGGTCTTGAGGGTGTGTAGTTAGAGACCATTGACCGGAGGTAGGCGGGAGCGGTTCCCTTTGCCGCACGGTATGCTAGGTCGAGGGCCTTGAAGCGGATTCGTGCAGCAATGGGGAGCCAGTGCAGGTCCCTAAGAAGTGGGGTGACATGGGCCGACTTCGGTAGGTTTGAGATCAGGCGGGCCGCTGCGTTCTGAATGAGTTGAAGAGGCTTAGTGGCAGTGGCCGGGAGGCCAGCGAGCAGTGCATTGCAGTAGTCGAGGCGGGAGATGACTGTTGATTGGACGAGGAGTTGGGTGGCTTCTTTTGTCAGGAAGGGGCGGATCCTTCTGACGTTGCTCAGGAGGAATCGGCAGGTTCTGGTCGTCGCCGCGATGTGAGCAGAGAAGTTCAACTGGTCGTCGAGGACAACACCAAGGTTCTTGGCGGTCGGGGACGCAGTCACAGCTGCATTCTCGACTGTGATTGAAAGGTCGGTTAGGGGGGAGGATTTGGCCGGCAGGTGGAGCAATTCTGTTTTGCTTAGGTTCAGTTTGAGGTGGTTGGACGTCATCCAGGCGGAGATGTCGGACAGACAGGCCGAGATCCGCTCAGAGACGTGGATATCTGAGGGAGGGAAGGAGAGGAAGAGTTGAGTATCGTCGGCATAACAATGGTAGGAGAAGCCATGAGACGTGATAATGTTACCCAGTGATTTAGTGTAGAGGGAGAAGAGAAGGGGTCCTAAAACCGAGCCCTGGGGGACACCCGTCCGCAGGGGGCGGGTGGCCGACAGGGTCCCTCTCCATGACACTTGGTAGGAGCGGTCATTGAGGTATGATGACAGCCATGTCAGCGCAGAGCCAGCCACTCCCATTCCTGCGAGGGCCGCAAGGAGGATCTGGTGGTTGACTGTGTCGAAGGCTGCAGATAGATCTAGGAGAATCAGGACAGAGGAGAGGCCTTTCGCTTTTGCTAAGTGAAGTGCCTCTGTGACCGCAATGAGGGCTGTCTCTGTGGAGTGACCAGTCCTGAAGCCTGACTGATTAGGGTCTAGGAGGTCATTCTGTAAGAGATAAGCAGTAAGTTGGTTGGATACAGCACGTTCAAGTTCAAGTATAAATATGCAATCTGTGAATTCCGATAATGAGTCATATTCGCCGATTGCGGAAACCGATCAAGCGAAGCTCTCACTCGCTGTCTGTCTCAGACACACACAACCTGCAAACTGCCGCTGCTCCTCCTCCCTAGGCCCGCCCGCCCCCGTGTAGAGTTTGTAAACACTGAGGACTGAGAGGAGGCTCCCCTGCTCGAGTCTGTAGTGCATTCGACCTGCGCTAACGTTAGCTACCTAGCTATCGTTACTGTTTAAACAAAATTACCCAGTCAACTATTCACGTTTAGTAGGCATTGTCTAACGGTATTTAGCCGGCTAGCTACCGATAGCTCCTGATATCAACAAATGATCCAGAAAGTCTAGTAGTCCATGTTCATACCTCCGTTAGCTTGCGTTAGCTGACGTTAGTTTACTGTTCAAAACGAAATGTCCCATTGAACTAAAGTTCTGTCTTAACGTCATCTAGCCGGCTAGCAGTAGCTACAGATAGCTCTTGATATCAATGTCTTATAACATTGATTTAATGCGTATTCGAGCTGAGGGCTTGCTGAATGTGAAATGACCAACGCACAGTAACGTTACCAATAGGGTCCCGCTGCAGCGCCGGAGAATCCTTTTTGGAGCTGGAGGCTACTCGAGTACACACAGACAGTGGAGCTGTTTGCAGATAGCGAGCATTTTGACTTGTTGCGTGGTGGCGATGTCTCGCAGATAATACAAGTACAAGTCTAATTATATAATATATATATTTTATAAAAAAAAAAGAAAAAATTATAAAATATTTTTTAATTTCTTTTTAATCAAAAACAATCGGTATCGGATCGGTATCGGCCGATATGGCTCACGACGATCTGTGATCGGTATCGGTGGCAAAAAACGTGATCGGGGCATCCCTATCCCCCGCAGCTCAGCGTGCAGCCGCCCCCTCGTCAGACGTACGCTGCTGGTCAACACCGCGGGCTGTGGAGGGTTAAACTGGCACGTCGTTGTGTGAGGTCATCAGTTTAGCCACCGACTGGTCCTTTGCAGCAGCGAGCGAGGGCTGGGCGATATGGCAAAAAAAAAAATCACGATAGCGATGTGATAATGTTATCATATCACTCAATATCGATAATTATCTAGTTATTTATCAGTATTAAAAATAAAATAATAAATATATTATTTTAACAACAGATGTATGTTTATTTTGCAGCAATTCTTTGTCGTTGCCGCCATCTTAGTGTTACAGCCGCTCACACTCCACTAGTTCTCAGGCTGCAGCTGGTTTGAAAGCAAAAGTAAACAGGCTTCTCTGATGAGTTAGGAGACGGCTAGCCCCCTTTGATTCTGATGAGTTAGGAGACAGGTAGCCCCCTTTGATTCTGATGCGTTAGGAGACAGGTAGCCCCCTTTGATTCTGATGCGTTAGGAGACAGGTAGCCCCCTTTGATTCTGATGAGTTAGGAGACAGGTAGCCCCCTTTGATTCCGATGCGTTAGGAGACAGGTAGCCCCCTTTGATTCTGATGCGTTAGGAGACGGCTAGCCCCCTTTGATTCTGATGAGTTAGGAGACGGCTAGCCCCCTTTGATTCTGATGCGTTAGGAGACGGCTAGCCCCCTTTGATTCTGATGAGTTAGGAGACAGGTAGCCCCCTTTGATTCTGATGCGTTAGGAGACAGGTAGCCCCCTTTGATTCTGATGAGTTAGGAGACAGGTAGCCCCCTTTGATTCTGATGAGTTAGGAGACAGGTAGCCCCCTTTGATTCTGATGAGTTAGGAGACAGGTAGCCCCCTTTGATTCTGATGAGTTAGGAGACAGGTAGCCCCCTTTGATTCTGATGCGTTAGGAGACAGGTAGCCCCCTTTGATTCTGATGAGTTAGGAGACGGCTAGCCCCCTTTGATTCTGATGAGTTAGGAGACAGGTAGCCCCCTATGATTCTGATGCGTTAGGAGACAGGTAGCCCCCTTTGATTCTGATGCGTTAGGAGACAGGTAGCCCCCTTTGATTCTGATGCGTTAGGAGACAGGTAGCCCCCTTTGATTCTGATGTGTTAGGAGACAGGTAGCCCCCTTTGATTGAGACAGGTAGCCCCCTTTGATTCTGATGCGTTAGGAGACGGGAGGCTTTTTGCTTGGTAGAGAGACCTTAGTTAAAGTAATGATCTTATGATCTTAGTAAGCCTACTTCCTGAAGCTAAGTAATAGACATGTTTTAATGTTTAATGTTAATTAGAACTCTACTAACTGTCCTGTTGCTGCATAGTTGTTTTTTCCTCCGATGTCACAACATTCTGGGGGTGAACCGTCGGCCTCGTAGAGCAGGCGATTGATTTGGACCAACAAACAACCTTTGACCGTCTGAACTTCAGATTTGAGACACAAACGTCACAATGACTGACCATTTAAATATCAGCGGTCATCATCAGACCATTTTTGATTAAGCTTAAAAATAGGACTGCTTGATAAGGATATCACAGAAAATCTAATGTATTGTAATTTGAAAGACCCAACTGATCCCATATCAGTAATTTAGTTATTATGGGCCAATGACAGCGGAAGAGTTTGGTTTGATTAGAGCCCAGAATATGTATAGATAGTTCGATAGATACAGTGTAGATTAGGCCCATTCCTGGATTATAGTGTATACTATGTGTGCATTAGGCCCATTCCTGGATTATAGTGTATACTATGTGTGCATTAGGCCCATTCCTGGATTATAGTGTATACTATGTGTGCATTAGGCCCATTCCTGGATTATAGTGTATACTATGTGTGCATTAGGCCCATTCCTGGATTATAGTGTATACTATGTGTGCATTAGGCCCATTCCTGGATTATAGTGTGTATACTATGCATGCATTAGGCCCATTCCTGGATTATAGTGTATACTATGTGTGCATTAGGCCCATTCCTGGATTATAGTGTATACTATGTGTGCATTAGCCCATTCCTGGATTATAGTGTGTATACTATGTGTGCATTAGGCCCATTCCTGGATTATAGTGTATACTATGCGTGCATTAGGCCCATTCCTGGATTATAGTGTATACTATGCATGCATTAGGCCCATTCCTGGATTATAGTGTATACTATGTGTGCATTAGGCCCATTCCTGGATTGTAGTGTATACTATGTGTGCATTAGGCCCATTCCTGGATTATAGTGTATACTATGCGTGCATTAGGCCCATTCCTGGATTATAGTGTATACTATGTGTGCATTAGGCTACGCCCCTCATCCCCAGTGGTTTATGGTTCTGTAGTGGAAGAATAGGGGGTTTATTTGCTCTACATGTCAACACCTGTGAAAGCAAACCACCGCGCTTTAAAAAGAGGACCACCGTCCAAATAAAGAATTCTAATTATTTCCAAGGCCTAGGAAAGTTCCATTCAAGATGTGTGATCATGAGCTGCTCACAACGCCAGGACTCGGATTCAAACTGGTGATGTTGTAGAAAACATGGAACGTTTTGCAACGCACTTTGAAACTCAATTCATTGGCATCTATATGTCAGTTTAAATCTTTAATAGCAAACCACTTCACAACAGTCTGCAGTTTCTTTTTTTTTAATTGTTTTAAATGTTTAATTGATTGACTTCTTTTATTTTTATTTATTTATTTATTATGCGTTTTATTTCACGGCGGCATTGTAAATGAGAGCTTGTTCTCTACGATGCTTCCAGATTAAAGAAAGATTGAATGAATGAATGAATGTCGTCATCATCATCATCATCAGGTATAAAGTCCGGGAAAAGTCAAATCACCAACCCTGAGAACGCACCAGCAATGGTGACATCAGGTGACCTGATCTGCAATAGGGAGGTGTAGTGGTTACTTCCTGGTCTATAGGGAGGTGTAGTGGTTACTTCCTGGTCTATAGGGAGGTGTGCGTCTCTACAATTCGTAGCCGCATTTCTGCAGACCCCTCTCTGATTGGTTGAGGCCATTTCTGCAGACCCCTCTCTGATTGGCCGAGCGCGCGCATGCGCATGAGCCGCGACAAGCTCCTCTAGCCAGGAGTCGAAACTCCGTTAAGCTCCAGAGAGAGAGGCTGAAAACCCACAGTTGTTGCCCGACGGATGAGAGCCGAATCCCGGATCCGAGTTTTCTGATGAATAGCCCCAAAACACGGAGGTCGCGAACGCAATTTATACACATGGAAGTATTGATTACGCCATAACGAATCATTAAAAAAATATACCGTTAACTGGAATATGTTGTGTGTGCCTTTACACATATGTTGGATAGGATTATGTAATTGGTTTGTCATTAAAAACCAATAATAAACTTTCTGAATATGATTTGGGAGGGTTATAATAGAAGAAAGACAGTGTAAACAATATAACGTTATGTGAATAAACCGCGAAATAATAACTAATTCCTTGGTCAATAGAAGTCTCTGATACTTTCTGAATATGATTTGGGAGGGTTATAATAGAAGAAAGACAGTGTAAACAATATAACGTTATGTGAATAAACCTCGAAATAACCGTGAAATGTTATATAATGTTACAATGTACAGTTTCTAACAGCTGGCTGTGTTGTGAAATGTGCATAACGTTATGAATAAACCGCGAAGTCACGCGAAATAAATAACGTTATACGCGAATCTGGTAGTACATTTCTGCTTATCTTCTTGATATGATAACATTACATCCGCCTTTTACGGCGTGACGAGCTAAACCAATCAGAGAGGGGCTTCGCTCAACCAATCAGAGGGGGGTCTGCAGAAATGGAGCTCAACCAATCAGAGAGGGGTCTGCAGAAATGCGGCTACGAATTGTAGAGACGCGGGAGGTGTAGTGGTTACTTCCTGGTCTATAGGGAGGTGTAGTGGTTACTTCCTGGTCTATAGGGAGGTGTAGTGGTTACGTCATTGCCGTTTCTGGCCGGTCCACCTCGCAAAATTGCAACGTATTTACTCATTGCCCATTTCTAAATCGTCTCGTTTAAAACAAATAAAGCATGAACATTTGCATGATGTACCTTTCTGTGTGTATTCATCCACAATCGATAGCTCAACATGAAAATATTCGCAATTAAATCGTAAAAGAATTTTAATCGCCAAATTTTATTTCAACCAAAAATGCTTTAAAAACAATAATGTTAGTGATAGAAGGGAACTCATTTTGTGCAAAAATAGAAAGCTTTTCAATGTTCATGAGGCAGAATTGTTACAATAGGCGATAATCCATTTTGCCAATGATAAATCCTAGGGATGCCCCGATCGATCGGCCACCGATCGTTATCGGCCGATACTCAGTATAAATATGCAATCTGTGAATTCCGATAATTAGTCATATTCGCCGATAGCGGAAACCGATCAAGCGAAGCTCTCACTCGCTGTCTGTCTCAGACACACACGACCTGCAAACTGCCGCTGCTCCTCCTCCCTAGCCCCGCCCGCCCCCGTGTAGAGTTTGTAAACAAAGAGGTGCGGCTCCTCTGCTCGAGTCTGTAGTGCACTGCATTCGACCTGCGCTAACGTTAGCTACCTAGCTATCGTTACTGTTTAAACAAAATTACCCAATTTCACAAGGAGCGCGGCCTGCAGCACCACAGAAGAAGAGACACGTATATCAGAAGGCCCTGTTCACAAGGAGCGCGGCCTGCAGCACCACAGAAGAAGCTAAGAGCCGTCTTTTAAGTCCATTCATCCTCCTATAGCAGCTCCTAGAGCGACGCAGTGGCTGAGGCAGACGGAGGTGATGTTTGTGGACCCGAGCCACTGCATTTCTGTTTCTTCTTTACACCCAAATATGCTTCGTCATCTTGTGTTCTCAGTGGAGAAAGAGACAATGCACCTCACAATGTTAACCGGCTGGGTGCTCACTGCTCTCTGTGTCGCCTTTAAATGGTAAACGGACTGCAATTATCCAAAGCGCTTTACAGCTTAGTTATGCCTCACATTCACCGTCTGACCCTAACCTTCAGATTACCAGACGAGACAACCAGCTCTACCTCCTGAGCCACTGTCTAACCCTAACCTTCTGATTACCAGACGAGACAACCAGCTCTACCTCCTGAGCCACTGTCTAACCCTAACCTTCTGATTACCAGACGACCGCTCTACCTCCTGAGACACTGTCTAACCCTAACCTTCTGATTACCAGACTCTACCTCCTGAGACACTGTCTAACCCTAACCTTCTGATTACCAGACTCTACCTCCTGAGACACTGTCTAACCCTAACCTTCTGATTACCAGACTCTACCTCCTGAGACACTGTCACAGTCTAACCCTAACCTTCTGATTACCAGACGACCAATGATGGGAGTCACACATTTGAGTTCTAGCAAGAGTTTTTGGGACAGGGATGAGAGCTGCTCGTTTTCATTCATATGTTTAACTGTTTTAAGAACTTAACATCGGGAGTAATTGCTCTTTGATAAATAGGAGACACTGCAGGTCACAGACATCCGACGGCTAGCAGTTAGCAACAAGCTAGGCCTTATTAATCTTGTGTAGTTGATGGTCTGAGGAAAGTACCCGCAGGGGGTAGTATTATATAACGTAAGATCTGTTAGGATCTCTGGGTAACAGTACTGTATATTTGCATATCGTATATGTCACAAATGTTACAGTACTATATACCTGTATGTCATGTATGTCCATATGTCATAAATGTCACTATGAATTGAAAATGGGGGACCCTGATGTAAACAAGACAAACGTCTTTCTCTGGTCTGCATCCCCTTAACAATTGTGTGTATTTAGCCGTACTGTACCCATCTGTTAATAAAGTTCTCATTCATGCATTCATTCACACGTTCACATAGTCAAAAGTGAATATATAACATCATTATATACTCCGCCCTCCCTCCAGTTCACCAGGCGCCACATCCATACGTAGGCGGCCGGCTATCACATACAGTGTCTCAGGCCTCCTGTAATGCTGACATGTTCAACAAATGTACATGTCTGTTGAATTTATGCTGTGCCATTGTTACTGTAAAAATGTAATGATTGTGTTGTTGTTAATATCATTTATGAGACGTTAAGCTGTATGTGTGTGTCATGAATTTCCCCAAGGGGATTAATAAAGGAATATCTTATCTTATCTTATCTTATTATATATATAAGAAAACACTGGGCGAAAAGACTGCCACTGTCCACCACGGAGGAGTTCGCCCTCCAACAGGCTCCTGAGAGGACACCTCGGGTCAGATGGTCACGTCTTCGGTTCACCGGTGAGAACTTAAGCCAATGAGCGAGCAGAGGCGCGCACATGAGAACCAATCACCTTGATTCACCGGACTACAGGAAGCCCCTTAGATCAAACCGTGCGTTGGATTAGTAACGCAAACGACACATTTGACCAAACTAAAACAACATTTAAAAGGGTTAACGTTATATAACCGTAGGAGAGTTTATATTATAATAAACACACAATACGTTATTTTCTAACGTCCATTGTCCAAGGGCAAGGGTGAAATTCGCCACGACAACATAGATTACTTGTACCACCGTTGTACTATCACAAACAGTACTGTATTTGCAAATCTGGTATGTCACATGTATGTATAGATGTAGCAGTACTGTCTATCTGTATGTCATGTATGTATAGATGTAGCAGTACTGTCTATCTGTATGTATAGATGTAGCAGTACTGTCTATCTGTATGTATAGATGTAGCAGTACTGTCTATCTGTATGTATAGATGTAGCAGTACTGTCTATCTGTATGTATAGATGTAGCAGTACTGTCTATCTGTATGTCATGTATGTATAGATGATTGAAAATGGGGGACCCTGATGTAAACAAAACGAAAGTCTTTCTCTGGTCTGCATCCCAATTGTGTGTATTGAGCTGTACTGTACCCATTCTGCAATCTGTTAATAAAGTTCTCAATCAATCAATCAATCAAGGTTAATCCTGCTCCTCGGTGGCTAACGCTAGCTAGCTAGTTAGTAGCCAGTTATCAGGTTTTAGCTGCAGACTGCGGTCAATGACAGAAAGGATGAGACAGTTAGTTAGGTGACATGACAGCTCAGACTAGTTAACCTTAACAAGAGTCCCAATGAGAGGCTAACGTTAGCATCATCATGGCACAACTTCAGTGACTAACGCCGGGTTCATAATAAGTAATAACGTCGGCTACACAACCCCGTTATTAAAGTATAAACGGGTGTCATCCTGTGTCCGTTTGAACCCTAATAATAATATAACTTAAGTTGCCAACTTCATCAGATCATAGCCAAGTTTATTAGCCTGATGCTCAGGTTCAAGTGTAGTGCGACGCGCTGCTCTAACCGGCTCACCTCTGGCGTTAGCTCCCCTTAGCTCCCCGGCTAACAGGCTGACTGTAACTCAATGTCAAGACGTGATAAGTTAACACAATGTTGACAACATGCTGGACGAGGTGGTGAGTTATTAGTTACCTGCTCCTGGAGGAGGACATGGCCGCCAGGGACGGCGACAGGGCCCCGAGGCTGGACAGCACCTTGGTGGACTTGAGCAGGGCCATGGCTGCTGCTGCTGGATCTAATGCTGCTGCTGGGTGTGAGCTGGTGAAGGGCAAGCGGCGCTGAGCAGCACGTCGTTCACGTTACTTTACGTCAAAGACGTGCCGCGTCACTCAGGACGCACGCACCCAGGAGGACGTTGGTTTGGTTTCCCAACTTGGGGTCCGGGGACCAACCAGGGGCTCCTCGAGGGATTGATTGATTGATTGATTGATTGAAAACTTTATTAACAGATTGCAGAATGGGTACAATACAGTACAGCTCAATACACACAATTGTTAAGGGGATGCAGACCAGAGAAAGACTTTCGTCTTGTTTACATCAGGGTCCCCCATTTTCAATTCATCAGGACATATATGACATACATGACATACAGATAGTCAGTACTGCTACATCTATACATTTATGACATACCAGATTTGCAAATACAGTACTGTTTGTGATACAGAAGGAGTCAAGAAAAGGGAGTATATACATTTGACGTAGAAACTGTACATTGGAGGAGGTTGGGTGGGGGGGGGTTGGGTACATTGGGATATTGACAACCATACTGGGTAATTTACATTGGAGGTGGTTGGGGGGGGGGGGGGGCACACTGTATAAACAAGTAAAACTGTACATTGAGGGGGGGGGGGGGGGGGGGGACACTGTACAAACAAACAAAATTGTACATTGGACTATTGACAAAACCATACTAGGTAAATGACTGTACGTTGGATGGGGTTGGGTTAGGATATTTACAGGGGCCAGTGTTGAATTGCAGTCTCCCGTAGGTGTCCCTTGAGAGAGGTTTTGAAAGTGGGTAGTGATCCACATTCCTTTACAGCTTTGGGTAGGGCGTTCCACATTGATGTGGCATAATTGCGAAACGTGTTTAGTCCCTTATTTGCGCCGAATCTGGGTTTAACATGATTTGTGGAGCTCCCTCTGGTGTTGTGATCGTGGTATTCACTGACCTTTGGGAAGTATTTTGACATGTACATGGGTACCTTGGTCGTGTAGTGTATCTTGTAGACCAGGCCCATTGCAAGTTGCTGTACTCTGTCGTCTACTCTAAGCCATCCTAGGTTGTCAAAGTGGGCAGGGGTGAGGTGGGTTCTAGGAGTAAGGTCAAGCAGTAGTCTGACCAGTTTGTTTTGAGATGTTTGTAATTTTGTTTTTAGCGCCTTTGAGGTGCTTTGGTACCATGAGGTGCAAGCATAGTCGTAGTACCCCTGAATGAGTGCTCCTGCCAGAGTCTTCAGGGTATTCTTGTTTACCAGAGAGGAGATCCGGTACAAGAATCGAGTTCGTTGGTTGACTTTTTTTATTACATTGGATGCCATTTTGTCACAGGAGAGATTAGCCTCTAGGATGGAACCCAGGTAGGTAATTTCATCTTTCCTTGTGACAATATTGTCACCCACTGTAACTGAGAAGCCGTCGGTCTTGCTGAGTTTGTTATTTGAACCGAAGAGAATGGACTCTGTTTTGCCCATGTGTAATGATAGTTTGTTATCAGCGAGCCATATGCAGATTCTGCCTAGTTCCGAGCTGAGGGTTTTTTCAACCTGTAACTTGTTCTTGTCAGAGACCAGCAGGGCTGAGTCGTCCGCAAACAGGAACAAGTTGCAGTCACAAGCTGACGACATGTCATTTGCATAAATTAGGAACAGTAGCGGTCCTAGTATGCTTCCTTGTGGAACACCACTTCTATCCAGGGGTCCGAAACGATTCGATTCGATTTAAAGTGTATTGTCGTCATCATCATGCAGCACAAGTACAGTACAACGTAAGGATGTTTCCTGTTTGCGGACGACTCAGCCCTGCTGGTCTCTGACAAGAACAAGTTACAGGTTGAAAAAACCCTCAGCGCGGAACTAGGCAAAATCTGCATATGGCTCGCTGATAACCAGTGGTGCGTTCCTGAAATCAACTGGGGTTGCACGCACCTAATGGCGCCACGTGCACGCTCGCTCCCGCGAATGCGCATAAATGTCCCCTCACTTGAGCACAGACTACAGACAGTGCTTAATCCCTAATTGCCTCTACGAATGGAATGTAACACTTATCATTCACAACAAGTTAGGTGCAAGGCCAGATTAAGAATGCAGAGGCCCCTGGGCCAGATTCTTGTGGAGCCCCCCCCCCACACCCACACACATACACGCACAGTGGCGTTTTTATATGTCACAAAAACAAACAAAAAAAGCTGGATCCGTAACATTGTCCAACCAACCCTCCTGGTTTTCATGTTCAAGCACCGCCGGCGGCGGGCTGTCATCATCGCGGTCTGCCTCAGAGTCAGAGTCATTGGTGTTGGTGTTGGGGCTGGGCTGTGGAGATGCGGCGGGCGTATACCAACAGGTGGCAGCCACTGGTGGTGGTGGGCCGGCTGAACTAGAGGCTGCCGCTGCCTCTTCTCTGTCGCTAGCATCAATAATAATAACGTTAGCATTGTCGTCTTCTCTGCCCGCGGCGCCTGGCTCAGCCTCTCCCTCCCCATCAACCTGGACCCTCTGCAATTTGCATACCGCCCCAACAGGTCCACAGAGGACGCCATAGCCCATGTGCTGCACACAGCAGCATCACACCTGGACAAGAGGCAGGGGAACTATGTGAGAATGCTGTTCATCGACTACAGCTCAGCATTCAGCAAAACAGAGTCCATTCTCTTCGGTTCAAATAACAAACTCAGCAAGACCGACGGCTTCTCAGTTACAGTGGGTGACAATATTGTCACAAGGAAAGATGAAATTACCTACCTGGGTTCCATCCTAGAGGCTAATCTCTCCTGTGACAAAATGGCATCCAATGTAATAAAAAAAGTCAACCAACGAACTCGATTCTTGTACCGGATCGCCTCTCTGGTAAACAAGAATACCCTGAAGACTCTGGCAGGAGCACTCATTCAAGGGTACTACGACTATGCTTGCACCTCATGGTACCAAAGCACCTCAAAGGCGCTAAAAACAAAATTACAAACATCTCAAAACAAACTGGTCAGACTACTGCTTGACCTTACTCCTAGAACCCACCTCACCCCTGCCCACTTTGACAACCTAGGATGGCTTAGAGTAGACGACAGAGTACAGCAACTTGCAATGGGCCTGGTCTACAAGATACACTACACGACCAAGGTACCCATGTACATGTCAAAATACTTCCCAAAGGTCAGTGAATACCACGATCACAACACCAGAGGGAGCTCCACAAATCATGTTAAACCCAGATTCGGCTCAAACAAGGGACTAAACACGTTTTGCAATTATGCCACATCAATGTGGAACGCCCTACCCAAAACTGTAAAGGAATGTGAATCACTACCCACTTTCAAAAACACTCTCAAGGGACACCTACGGGAGACTGCAATTCGAAACTGGCCCCTGTAAATGTCCTAACCCAACCCCCTCCAATGTACAGTAATTTACCTAGTATGGTTTTGTCAATATTCCAATGTACAATTGTGCTTGTTTGTACAGTGTCCCCCCCCCCAATGTACAGTTTTGCTTGTTTATACAGTATGTGTCCCCCCCCCAATGTACAGTTTTGCTTGTTTATACAGTGTGTGTCCCCCCCCCCCCCCCAATGTACAGTTTTGCTTGTTTATACAGTGTTCCCCCCCCCAACCACCTCTAATGTAAATTACCCAGTATGGTTGTCAATATCCCAATGTACCCAACCCCCCCCCACAGAACCCCACCCAACCTCATCCAATGTACAGTTTCTACGTCAAATGTATATACTCCCTTTTCTTGACTCTTTTTGTATCACAAACAGTACTGTATTTGCAAATCTGGTATGTCATAAATGTATAGATGTAGCAGTACTGTCTATCTGTATGTCATGTATGTCATATATGTCCTGATGAATTGAAAATGGGGGACCCTGATGTAAACAAGACGAAAGTCTTTCTCTGGTCTGCATCCCCTTAACAATTGTGTGTATTGAGCTGTACTGTATTGTACCCATTCTGCAATCTGTTAATAAAGTTTTCAATCAATCAATCAATCAATTCAATACCATAGTCCCCTCCAAACTCATAGCCAAGCTCAGGGACCTGGGCTTGAACTATGACCTCTGCCAGTGGGTCTTGGACTTCCTGACGGGCAGACCCCAGGTGGTAAGAGCAGGCAACTGCACCTCCTCATCCATCACGCTCAACATAGGGGCCCCCCAGGGCTGTGTTCTGAGCCCCCTCCTCTACTCCCTGTACACACATGACTGCGTGGCACAGCGGAACAACAACACAATCATCAAATTTGCTGATGACACAGTAGTGGTGGGCCTGATCTCTGCCAACGACGAGAGGGCCTACCTGGAAGAGGTAGAGAATCTGTCACAGTGGTGTCAGGAGAACTGCCTCTCCCTGAACGTCAGCAAAACAAAAGAGATGATTGTGGACTTCAGGAGGTCGGGGGTCAAGGACTACAGCCCCCTCAGCATCGACGGGGCACCGGTTGAGAGAGTGAACAGTTTCAAGTACCTCGGAGCCCACATATCCGAGGACTTGACATGGACCACACACATTGACAGTGTTGTGAAGAAGGCACGACAACGCCTCTACTTCCTCAGGCGCCTAAGGAAGTTCCAAGTCAGTCAGAAGATCCTTAAGAACTTCTACTCATGTACAATAGAGAGCATCCTGACTGGCAACATCACCCCCTGGTTTGGGAATAGCACTGCACAAGACCGTAGCAGACTACAAAGAGTGACACGTTCAGCCGAACGCACAATTGGAGGGGGGCTTCCCACCCTCCAGAACATTTACAACAAGCGGTGCAGGGGTAAAGCTAAGAGAATCATTAAGGACTCCAGCCACCCGAACAACTGCCTCTTTGAACTGCTGCGGTCAGGCAAGCGATATCGGAGTCTTAAGGCGAGCACAGAAAGACTCAGAAGAATCTTCTATCCCCAGGCCATCAGGCTGCTCAACGAACAATAAACACTATGCAACAACCATCACATGCACACAGCACACACACCCACACGCACACACTCACTTAAACAAACAACACACTGCAGCACCCACTCTCCACACTTTAGATCACCTAAACACACTTTACACTTTATATTTATTGGTAAAGGATTTGCACTACAACTCGTACACCTTACTGTAAATTGTACCTAAATTGTACCTCATCCCATTTCTGCTCTGCACTATATAGTATTGTATATCAGTACATTGCATAGTATATTGGTAACTCAGTTACTTCTATTCTGCATCGAACATTGTACATATGTCTATACTGAACACTGTGACCTTTTTTTACTTCTATTTTACATGCTATACTATTTTATTTCATACTTATCTTGTCTAGCACAGTCTCTGGAGCATAACAGTAAGAAGCATTTTGTATAAAAGTATTCTGTACTTCTGTATGACAACTATTAAAGAAACTTGAAACTTGACGTTGCTGCTACTACTAGTGCTAGCCGGGGGGAGGGGGCTATCCTCCTCCAGGTCCTTACCTGACGGGATGAAAAAAGTAGAGATAGTTGGTATGCTTTGCCGAAGTAACGCGCTCTTTCTGTCCCTTTCCTGTTTAGATTTTAACTTAGCAGCTCCGCTTTCCCACCGTTTAACTTTTTTATCCATGTTTTTTGAGTGTCATATGATCATACAGTACTACACGAGTCTTAGCCTACTTGATCAACTTGCAAGTGCAATTCTCGCGGTCAGTGGTCACCTGACCTGACCTGACAGTGACCCCTGGACCTGGACGTCAGTGTCACGTAGACTCAACGTCTCTCACCCCTCATTATCAAACAATCAATCATATTTTTATTTGCAATACAATTTTTTTTATAAAAATAGATAGAGAAGAGATGAGATGATACTAGTAGTCACTATAGATGCTGTGAAAGTAAACGCTGGATGAGGATCTGATTATATATATATTTTTTTTTCCGTATCTTTTATTTTTTTTTACTGGTGTGTAGTGGAGGCCCCTAGTCACGTTATTTCTAAACCTAGCCGCATTTCTGGCAAGACGCTCTCTGATTGGCCGACGCCTGTTTCTACACTGTTTAAGCTTAGGCACTCTTCCAATGTTGGTTAAGGTTAGAGTTTGTCTTAGAGCGCGACGGCAAGTTCTTTCGACGGTTAAGCTTAGGCACTCTTTCGAAGTTGGTTAAGGTAGAGTTTGTCTTAGAGCGTGACGGCAAGTTCTTTCGACGGTTAAGCTTAGGCACTCTTTCGAAGTTGGTTAAGGTTAGAGTTTGTCTTAGAGCGTGACGATAGAACGCCAGGTAGTTTGCAGGCTGTTTGACGGGGAAATGGGCAAAGACACAGCTCGTCACGCGATTGGGCAAACATGTCAGTGGCCAATCAGAGAGTGTCAGTCAGTGCCAATCAGAGAGCGTCTGCCAGAAATGCGGCTAGGTTTAGAAATAATGCCCCCTAGTCACTAGGGGGAGCTCGATGATATCCGCTATCAGCACCGGCGGGTCTCTGCTGTCTGTCATGAATAATGATCCCAATCTGCCTTATTCGTGTCGGGGCTGTGTCTATTCTTTTACCAACGGATTTCCAGTTCCGCGTTCGCGTTCTGCAATCTGATTGGCCACTGACGTTTCTTAGGCGACTCTTTCAAAGTTGGTTATGGTTAGAGTATGGAATCAGGGCTGGTGTTCTATCGCCCTGCTCTAAGACAAACTCTAACCTTAACCAACTTCGAAAGAGTGCCTAAGCTTAACCGGTGAAAGAAAGAGGCGTCACACGATTGGCGCTACCAGAAACGTCAGTGGCCAATCAGAGCGCAGAACGCGAACGCGGAACTGGAAATCCGTTGGTAAAAGTATTCAGGCGTCGGGGCTGGGATGTGGAGATGCAAGTTTTGACTTTTTATTGCTGTTTTTACCTCAAACGGAAAACGGAAAAAAAATACTCAAGATTAGCCACTTGCAGACGGCAGGGTGTGACGTACTGTATATTTTAGTTGATGAAATATTTTTGTTGACTAAATATTTTTGTTGATGAAATATGTTTTCATTTCAGTGTCACAGTATGACATCGATCTCCAAAATAAGAAAAAAATATCTAATAAAATGTGGGGCCTCTAGTGACGAGGGGCCTCCAAAAAAATTCAAAAAAAAAGTAAAAAAAAAAAAGAAACAATTATTTGGGGCCTCTAGTGACGAGGGGCCTCCAAAAGGCCTCGAGTGACGAGGGGCCTCCAAATTTTTTTTTATTTGGGGCCTCTAGTGACGAGGGGCCTCCAAAGAAAATTAAAAATAAAAGTAAAACAAAAATCTGAAATAATTTGGGGCCTCTAGTGACGAGGGGCCTCAAAAAAAAGATTAAAATTAAAAATTAAAATAAAATACTTTTTTCTTTTATTTTTTATTTTTTTTGAGGCCCCTCGTCACTAGAGGCCCACGGGCCGCAATCCAGACGGCCCGGTCGTTAATCCGGCCCTGGGTATGGCAACAGCACGGCACAGGACAAGAAGGCCCTACAGAGAGTGGTGCGCTCAGCCGAGCATACCACGGGTATTGCACTACCAACCCTGCAGGTCCTATACAACAAGAGGTGCAAATCCAGAGCCTGCAGGATAATGAAAGACCCTCACCACCCCAACAACAGCCTGTTCATGCTGCTGCGGTCAGGCAAACGCCTGCGAGCACCAGTAACGAGGACAGAAAGACTTAGGCTCAGCTTCTTCCCCCAGGCCATCAGAGCCTTGAACACTGAACTCTCCACACACAAGCACATATGAGCACACACACAACCAGGGCTTGACGTTGACACCTGCCCACCTGCCCAGGGCTAGTGAAAATGCTGAGTGGCTAGTGACTTTGGAAAACCACTAGCCACAGTGGCTAGTGAGCCAAAAAGTTAACGTCAAGCCCTGCATAGGTGTGTCAATGATAATGTTCACAGCGTTTGGAGCAACAATGTAATTGCTAGGTTCAACACAACTCTTCCACATCTACACCCTCCATCTTGTCCCAGTCAGCCGTTGCCCCAACTGGAGCTCCTTTTGCGGCTGAGTCACTGGTCGCAGGCAGTAGTAAACAATGGAGTCAACAGTCAGAAGCACAGTTGTACAGTTGGCGTGTAGCAGTATGATTACAATGATACTGTCCCCAGCAGGGGTTAGTGAAGAAGAAATTACATTAACGTGTGTTGTCGGGCCTTACAAATAAATTTGATTTGATTTGATTTGAATTTGGTTTTGAATCCAAGCCATGTTTCTTCAACCTGTGTACCACGGAGTTCATCTGACCAGTCCAAGCTCCCCAGTTCTTGGTTAAAGGCCTCTCTAGAGTAGGTTTTGAGGTCTCTAGATGTGACTGTTTTGTGACAGCTGGCCTTGTTTTTTTTCTTTTTTTTTTTTTCTTTTTTCCTCCGATTTTCTCCCATCCCAATGTTAGTCGTTATGCCAATTCCCAATCCCCTTCCTGGTCGCTGCGCACTTACCCCCCACAGTCGGTCTGGGAGAGTGGAGGCTATCACGTGCTTCCTCCGACACACGTCTAGCCAATCAACTGCTTCTTTTCACCTGGCAGCGCGGACTCTCACTGAGAGGGTGTAACGTGTGGAAGGATCACACTATCTGTCACAAAACAGTCACATCTAGAGACCTCAAAACCTACTCTAGCGAGGCCTTTAACCTTGAACTGGAGAGTCTGGACTGGTCAGATGAACTCAATGGTACACTGGTTGAAGAAACTTGGCTTGGCTTCAAAACCAAATTTTCATCAATACTAAACAACATGGCCCCCCTAAGAACCACCAGGGTAAAAAATCGCGCTGAGCCATGGATGCACACTGAAATACTGACCGCTATGAAAGCCAGAGACAAAAAATGCTCTGAGTTTCGTAAAAGCCAGTCAAAGCTTACCAAAAGCATGAGCAGTGAACTCCAAGACCACGTGACTGAACTCAAACTAGAAAGAAACAGACTAAGAAATGACGTAAACTCCATGATCAAAACTGCTAAAAAATATTTCATCAATGACAAAACCGAGGAAAACAAAAATAAACCATGTGAACTTTGGAAATTACTCAACAATCAACTAGGGTGCAGTAAAAAACTTAAAACCAGGTTCTCAAACATAAACATAAAGACGGACAACACGCTCATCACAGACAAGCTGGATGTAGCCAATTACTTAAACACTTTCTTCACAAACATAGCCACAACACTGGTAAACAAACTACCCTCCCACTCAGGGCAGTATGGGGTAGAACACATAGTAGCATACTACAAGAACCTAGGCGTCCACAAAGACGACTTCAAACTGGAAATGGTAACTACAGATGAGGTACTCAAAAAACTGAGCGCCCTCCAACCAAACAAGGCCACTGGCCATGACAACATCCCCTCCAAATTCCTCAGAGACTCAGCAGCAGCCATCACCCCAGTCATCACACACATAATAAACCTCTCCATAAAACAGGGACACGTCCCCAAGGACTTCAAAATTGCGAGAGTAACACCCCTGCACAAAAAGGGCAGCAAATTAGACCCGGGTAACTACCGCCCTGTTTCTATCCTTACATCCATCTCGAAAGTCATGGAAAAAATAGTATACGAACAGATCGAAAAGTACCTCGCGGAAAAAAATCTAATCTACGAATTCCAATCTGGCTTCAGAACATCCCACTCCACTGACACATGCCTTCTCTACTTGAACGACCACATCAAACAAGAGGTGGACGCGGGCAAATACTGCGGCATGGTCATGCTGGACCTACAAAAGGCCTTCGACACTGTCAATCACACCATTCTGATTGACAAGCTAAAAGCAATTGGTTTTGATAGTTTATCAGTGAGCTGGATACAATCCTACCTGGAGGGGAGGGAACAGATGGTGGAAGTAAACGGTACCCTATCCCCCCCCCTCACAGTGAGCTGTGGTGTTCCACAAGGAAGCATACTAGGACCGCTACTATTCCTAATTTATGCAAATGACATGTCGTCAGCTTGTGACTGCAACTTGTTCCTGTTTGCAGACGACTCAGCCCTGCTGGTCTCTGACAAGAACAAGTTACAGGTTGAAAAAGCCCTCAGCTCGGAACTAGGCAAAATCTGCATATGGCTCGCCGACAACAAACTATCATTACACATGGGCAAAACAGAGTCCATTCTCTTCGGTTCAAATAACAAACTCAGCAAGACCGACGGCTTCTCGGTTACAGTGGGTGACAATATTATCACAAGGAAAGATGAAATTACCTACCTGGGTTCCATCCTAGAGGCTAATCTTTCCTGTGACAAAATGGCATCCAATGTAATAAAAAAAGTCAACCAACGAACGCGTTTCTTGTACCGGATCTCCTCACTGGTAAACAAGAATACCCTGAAGACTCTGGCAGGAGCACTCATTCAAGGGTACTACGACTATGCTTGCACCTCATGGTACCAAAGCACCTCAAAGGCACTAAAAAACAAATTACAAACATCTCAAAACAAGCTAGTCAGACTACTACTTGACCTGACTCCTAGAACCCACCTCACCCCTGCCCACTTTGACAACCTAGGATGGCTTAGAGTAGACGACAGAGTACAGCAACTTGCAATGGGCCTGGTCTACAAGATACACTACGCGACCAAGGTACCCATGTACATGTCAAAATACTTCCCAAAGGTCAGTGAATACCACGATCACAACACCAGAGGGAGCTCCACAAATCATGTAAAACCCAGATTCGGCTCAAACAAGGGACTAAACACGTTTCGCAATTATGCCACATCAATGTGGAACGCCCTACCTAAAGCTGTAAAGGAATGTGAATCACTACCCACTTTCAAAAACACTCTCAAAAAACACCTACGTGAGACTGCAATTCGAAACTGGCCCCTACAAATGTCCTAACCTAGTTGTACAGTAAATGACCAAGTAAGGCTTTGTCAATATTCCAATGTACAGTGTAAAATGTGTGTCTGTCCCCTACCGAACCCCCCCTCTCCCCACCTCCAATGTACAGCCCTCACCCAACCCACCCAACCCCACCCCACCCATCCAACCTCCTCCAATGTACAGTTTCTACGCCAAATGTATATACACTCCTTTTCTGGACACTTTTGTATCACAAACAGTACTGTATTTGCAAATCTGATATGTCATAAATGTATAGATGTAGCAGTACTGTCTATCTGTATGTCATGTATGTCATATATGTTATGATGAATTGAAAATGGGGGACCCTGATGTAAACAAGACGAAAGTCTTTCTCTGGTCTGCATCCCCTTAACAATTGTATGTATTGAGCTGTACTGTACTGTACCCATTCTGCAATCTGTTAATAAACTTTTCAATCAATCAATCAATCAATCAATCAGATCCTATCCGTGCTGAGCAGGCGCCCCGACCGAACTGTAGGAGTCGCTGTTTACAACGACCCGGACCCACCCCGCCAGCTTCTCCCACCCTCTAATACTGCCAATTGTATTAGTGTGAACGGCCAGCCAAGCTGGTGACAACCCCGGAGCTGTGAGCTGGATTCGAACAGGCGAATCCAGCGTCTCCGGGGTTGGTGACAAACGCAATCTCCGCTACGCCACCTGACCGCCTAGCCGGCCTTTTGTTTTAGCTTTTTGCGGGTACAGAAAATCATATAATGATCACTTAACTTGCATGCTATCACCCCTTTATTGGAGATCATGGACTTGTCAGAGGTCAAAATGAGGTCAATGGTGGTTTGTGTCCAATCACATACCCTTGTGGGTTGGGTGATTAGCTGGCTGAAACCGTGCAGATCAGAAAATCTACTGAAGGCCTTGAAGACGGTTGCTGCTTTACGCAGCATATCCGTGTTCCAGTCCCCAATACGAATTTTTTCTACCCCCTCCACCCCAGCTAAACACCCATCAAGTGTGTCATAGAAGCCACTCTGTTCTGGCGGTCTATAGATTGTGCCTACTAGTACTGGTTTCACCCTATCGAATAAGATTTCAATCTCGTCATGGTTAAGGTCAGTACGGTTGATGAACCGTAAAATACCGTTTAAATACAGAAGTGGATTCCATGTTTAAATACAGAAGTGGATTCCATGTTTAAATACAGAAGTGGATTCCATGTTTAAATACAGAAGTGGATTCCATGTTTAAATACAGAAGTGGATTCCATGTTTAAATCCAGAAGTGGATTCCATGTTTAAATCCAGATCAGGCTCTATTGGTCTGTTCTGTTCTTGAAGCAGGAAGCACAACACAACACGGTTTGACACAAGTATCCATTTATTAAACACAATAACGGGCTTTAAAACAGGACAAAATAGACATCCTAATATCAGATTAACATTTCTTTTGGAGTAAACACGCTGACATTCCAGTGTGAGAACAGTGACCAGGTATGGACTTCAGGGTCATGTTGAGGGATCTTCATTTTTTTTTTTTTTTTTTTTTACATATTATGAAAGTACAGATTCATACCTTCAAAATAAGCCATCACTTGAACATTTTGGTGGGATACTTTGCAAGCTACTTCCTATGATTCATGGTGATTATCACAAAACGTATTCAGAGATTGTAACTGAGGGGTACAATTCCCTGACTGTATTACTAGATATGATACTTACTACCACTACCTTTGTACTTAATATTCGGCCACCCAGTACACGGCATAAATATATTATCATAAACACTCTCACGTAGATGAAACGGATCCAACACAAATGTACGAAGTCGAAACAGGTCTTTATTTCTACACAGCGATGGTGTGTAGAACAAGCACTTAATCACTTAATTACATTTATGAATTGAAATAGTATGCACTTTTATGGCAAAGAGTATTCGTCGGTATATCAATAGAGAATGTCCAATCTCTGAAGGCGCAGGTGGTAAATATACGACCTGGAATAGTTAAGGAATAACAGCAATGATACTTTAATGATTATATACTAGATACAATAGAGGGGGTTAATCCGGTCGCTTGTAAGCCGACAGGAGTAGGAGGGGGGGGGGGGTAGAATCCGGCTGCCTCGTCCGGCCAAGGGTATCCCAGGTGAACCCACTGTAGTGCCGTTCAATGCGCCGGCGATCCTTGGACCACAGATGAAAGCAGGTGGACTCTTTGTGGGCCGGCTCTCTCCGGTCCACGGGGGAGAGACGTGAAGCGACCTCGTCTTGCAGAGCGTCTCCTCACCTTGCGTCCTCTCCAGGGGGGGGGGTTCCAACACACGGCAGTGTCGGGGGTCTTTATCCATGGAATAATCAAAGTATACAAAGCATAATCCGTGCCTGGGAAGGCGGGCTGTCGTCGGTAGAATAATCCGGTATACAGGTCCACTCGCTCATCGGCTCTGGGGCTCCTCGGGTGCAGCTTCACATGGGGTCAACCACCCTGGGTAAGCAGCCAGTTCTCTGCCCGAAACGATGGGGTACTGACTACGGTAGTATTCTCACCGCACGAAGCACTATATATTAACAGACTATTATTAGCTTAATAGACTACGTCCAACTCGACGATATAGTGCCAAATATGACTATTCAAATATTAATATACACGATGTCTCAATACCGATGGTAGGCGAACTTGGCCTTACTCCCACACGTGGCGTCGCGGGGAGGCTTTACGTCTGTGACTCTATTGGAGGGTAAGAAACTGGACTGAAAAGAAAGTCCTACTTTAGTAGCGCAGTATATATACGCACTATGAACAAATAGTCCCATTAGTGGTGCGGTAGCCAGATTCCTACGCGGAACTAGGACTTGTTCGTACATGTGGAGCGGTACGTTTGAACTGGGTCTGAGGGGTATGGCAGCCTGGCACCAAGGTCTCGACCAATAGTAGAATGGAGACTATTATGGGATGTTCAGTAGGCTAGAATGGATATTCAATGCATATTGTACAAGGAATATACAAGGGATATCAGGGAATATTAGAGAATATACAAATACAATTAAATATATATAAATAAATATATATATTCGGTTTAATCTGGCCCTTCACAACAGCCACCCCCTGAATAGGTCCCAGACCTAATCAGTTAAACAGAGACAGATTAATCGCGTTGTCTATTTACACATAAGGGTTTGCTGTAGGGGTCAGTCAACTTCACAAAGTCATAGGGTTGTAGGGTCATGGTCATCATCGATTGTGTCTGGGAGTCGAGGCAGTTCTATGAGCCTTGCCACGGGACGGGTGTAAGTGCGACCCTGGACAAGCACTTCAGCTGCTCGGACCTTGCCGTCGGCACCGGTGATCACTTTGCTTACGCGGCCGGCCGGCCACATAGCTCTGGGCAGTGATTGATCAATAATCATGACGACTGTTCCTTCTGTCAAATTGTCTCTCTCCTTTACCCACTTCTGGCGGGTCTGTAGAGACGGTAGGTAGTGCAGTAGGAAACTGTTCCAAAACTTGTCGGCTAATACTTGGCTGTACCTCCACATTCGTCGGCCGTTCGCTTCTTCAGGCCGGTACATTGTCTGGGGTAATGCAGGATCTAGCCGCCCCATCAGGAGTGTGTTGGGGGTAACTGGGTCGATATCCGCCACATCACTGGAGACATATCCGAGGGGCTTCGAGTTAAGTACTCCCTCAATCTCCGTGAGGACTGTTTCTGCTCCTGCGTGATGTACATCCTCATCGTATTTCTTTATAATCAGCTCTGTGACCTTGTGTCGGCTGTTCAATACGATCGGGTATTTAATGTCATCCGGTAGATTGGGGGCTCTGCGTAGGCGACCACCCACTCTGATGAGGGTATGAGCGTCGCTCTCGGGGGCCAGGTGAATTAATCTGCTGTCGGATGGGACGGGCTTTCCTCCCTGTAGACAGGCCAATTCATCGGGGAACGAGTCTCTCTGGGCTCGCTGCAGTAGAAGCAATTCTGCTTCCTCGTAGTTAGCTGCTGACATATCAGCGGGGGACTTGCACTCCGGGTGGTACCGCAGGAATGTTCTTTGTTGTGCACTCTCTATGGACGTGCAATCGTCTATGTTAGGGTCGGTGGAGGCTACGGTGCTCAATCCACAGAACACAGACTTCTTATTTTCCACCTCCTCTGGACTTGCTTCCCTCGGGATAGGCATGGGCCACTGTCCTTCCGGGAGTCTTAGGAATGCGGGGCCGTCACTGTAGACATTGCGACGGGTGAGGTCATCCAGGGGCATCCCCCGGGTGATGACGTCAGCTGGGTTCTGTTTTGTATCAACGTAGCGCCACTCTGTTTCTCCGGTTAACTCTTCGGTTAAGTCTTGAATCTCGGTGACTCTGACTCCCACGAAGACTTTGTACTTGCATGAGTCCGATTTGATCCAGGCGAGTACTGTCGTGGAATCTGACCACAGGATTGTTCTAGACACCGGTATGGTGAGCTCACGTTGGATGAGCGTGGCTAGGTGCGCTCCGGCTAAGGCTGCGCAGAGCTCTAGACGTGGGATAGATTGTTGCTTGCGTGGGGCTATTCTCGAGCGGGCGAGGACAAATGCTGTGTAGATCTCTCCCCCCTGGTCTTGGGCCCGCAAGTAGGCTACTGATCCGTATGCGACCTCTGAGGCGTCACTGAAGACGTGTAAGTCCATTTTACATGTCTCTGGCCTCACCGTGGGTGGGAAGTAGCTTCGGCGCATATTAACGCCTGGGAGTGAGTGGAGCTCCATCTCCCACTCTCTCCAGGTGGATGCAAGGTGTGCGGGAATGGGGTCGTCCCAGCCCTGGTCCTTGTCCCACAATGCTCGTACAATCATTTTTGCCCTGGTGGTGTACGGTAGAATACATCCTAGCGGGTCATATTGTCGGGCGAGTGTTGTGTACACACTCCGTCTGGTGGTCGGCGCCGCCGCCGGCCTTCCCTGCTCCGTAGTCAGGGGCTTGTGTCTGTAGTGAAGCGAATCTGTTTTGAATCGCCACACCAATCCCAGGGTCATCTCCTGGGCTTCTCCCGGGATTGTAGCCATCCAGGTCTCGCTGCTGGCTGCCTTGTCCTCGGAGGAGAGGCTGCGCAGTACTTGCGGATCGCTGCTGGCCCACTGCCTGAGATCAAAGCCGCCTTTGATCAATGAGGCGCGGAGTTTAATCAGGAGAGCCTCGGCTTCTTCCTGGGTTGAAAGGCTTTGTAGACAGTTGTCTACGTAGAAGCTGTTCTTTACGCTGTGTCGGACCTCTTCGTCCGCTGCTGGGTCCTCTGCTACATGTTTCTGTAGTGCAAATGTCGCACAGCAGGGGCTGCACGTCGTTCCGAAGGGGAGGACTTCCCATTGGTAGATGGCTGGGTGCTCATCTCCTGGCTTCTCTCTCCATAGGAACCGTAACAGGGGCTTGTCCGCCTCTACTAATCTCACCTGCAGGAACATTCCTTTAATGTCCCCGCTGATGGCCACCTTTTCCTGGCGGAAGCGGAGTAGAACGCCGAGTAGGGAGGGGCCGAGTGTGGGACCGGGCAGTAACTCTTTATTTAGATTTTGGGATCCGATCTGGTAGCTGCAGTTAAATACTATGCGGTCTTTACCGTTGTGATGGACCTTGTGGTGGGGCACGTACCACGATTCAGTGGTCTGGTCAGCCTCTTTAATGTCCATCTTTGTGACGTGTCCCGCTGTGATGAGCTTCTCAATCTCAGCGCGGTATACACTCTCTTGGGCGGGGTTCTTGGCTAAGCGCCGCTCCGTGTTCAGCAGGTACCGTTCTGTGGCGTCTGTCTTGGCGTGGAAAGTAGGCATTCCTTCTCGCCGCAGGAGTGGCGTGGCGTATCTCAACACGCCGTTGACCGGGACTCTCTTGGTCCCTGTCTCGAGGAGGTGAATGGCGTAAATGTCATCTTTAGAGCGAATGTCTTTCTTTCCGTTCTTAAAGGGCATTTGTTCCAAGGTCCATAACCGCTCTACGTGTTGCAGGAGTGCGGTTTCTCCCTCTGTGACTCGGGAGTGGAGACATCTAGTGGCTGTACTTCGGTTGAGAGATTTGGCGAGCGGGCCTTGGAGAGTCCATCCCAAACGGGTCTCGACTGCTGCAGGACAGCCTCGGGGTCCGGTATGAACCCGGTCTATCGGGACAATGAGGTCTGCATGGTCGGAGCCTATCAACAGGGTCGGCATAGCATTGTCTATGAGCGGGATCGGTAACTTGCGCAGATGTGCATATTTCTCCATCAGCTTGGCGACGGGGTATGTGTACCGCGACAGTCCTATTTCTTGGCTGGTGAAAGCGTCTGCAATCTGGTACCGTCGCTCAGGCTGGCCGCTTGCTGCGATAGAGAATGAGACATTCTCGCCCTTTATCGTCTTCAAATCTCGTCTTATTGTCCGAATTGTCATTTGGGTTTCGCTTCCCCGCAGCCCTAGCTGGGCCGCAGCGGAGGCGAGCAGCAGGGTCTTCTCTGACCCGTCATCGAGGACGGCGTAAGTGTCCAGGACTTTATTCTGGTAGCTTAGTGTCACACGCACTACTTTTAGGAGTACTCGGGCTCCACTGCTGCTGGCGGGATCGATGTACATGACGCTCGCTTTGCGGCTGGATGGTGCAGGTGAAGGGCGCCGTCTGTTACTGTCGTGAAGTATGTCCAGATGGGCTCCATCGCACTTGGTGCACCTTTTCTTTAAGCGGCATTCGGCTGCCATGTGTGAGCGCACACAGCGAAAACAGCGCTTGTTGGACTTTATCCATTGACCTGCTTCCTCCGCGTTCAGCTTGGGGAAGGAGTCACATTGCGCTAGCCAGTGTTCTTCCTCACAGTAGGGGCACACTATCTTCCACTTCTCCGTTCTGGAGGGGGTACTGTGGCTCCTGCTGCTCGGTACTGACTCCGATTGGTGCATCACAGTCACCGATCTTCTTCCATCATTTAGTCGTCTGGTTCCTTCTCTGGAGCCAGGGGTGCTCCGTCCGAATGTATCTAGCCGTAGGCTGCTGACTTCTCTCGCCAGGAAGTCTGCTAGATCGAGGAGGTTCGGTTCGGGGCCATTCGGGTCTCTGTGGTCCCTCTGCCGCCTAAAGCGCTCCTGACGAGCGGGCGGCAGCTTCTCCAGGATCCTTTCCACATTTGAGTTGGCGTAAAGTTCATGCCTCCCCTTCTCTCTTTGCGCTCCCAACATCCCTACCAGGGACTGCACTCTGATGGACAGGTCGTCCAGTGCTCGATTGTCTATTGCTGGGGGTAAGCGGTCGATGTGTCGGATCTCCTGGATCACGTAATCCCATATGCGCCCATACCTCTGGTCCAATGCTACCAGCGCTGCTGTGTATGGGGTGGTGGAAGTCGCGTAGGCGAGCGCTATATTATGTGCGCGGGGTACCTTTAAGTGCTTCAGTAGGATGGCGTATTTGTGGCGTTCATCCAATACATCCACCAACATGGTCTCCAGACACATGCAGAGTTCTGTATACTGGGCCCGGTTCTCCTGGGTGAAGTCGGGTACCATACGCGTGCCAATGTATGACGCTGACTGTGGATACATCGGCGAGCGTTGGGGGAGAGGCCTCCTAGGCGAGTCTCCTCCCGCTCCTTGGTATGGGCTGGTACCGGCAGTGTACCATGGCCCGCTTGTCCAGGTGCTGTTCCTCGGTGCGGGTCGTGCGTCGTGCTCACCCGGGTATAGAGTCGGGGGTCTGTAGCGCAGCTCCGCGGGAGTATAGCCTGGGCTGTACCGGGCCTCCTGGTCCGGTAGAGTACTGTGCTGTCTTCGGGCGTGGTTCTCCTCCTCTTCCTCTTCGTCTTCAGTTAGGTCATCCAGTGCTTGTAGTCTCTGGTTTAGCCTCTCCACAGGATATGCTGCTCCTTCCCGGTTGCTAGGTCTCGCTTGGACCGGTGGGGGGAGGTGGTCTGTGGGGGGTATAGACCTCGTCTGTTGGTCAAGTTCAGGGTTGTTTACTCGGCTAGGGGATGCCGCCCTGGAGGTGTGTCTAGACGAGTTCCTGGAGCCTCTGGCGGAGGGAGAGGGTGTTGTCCGTCTGATCAGCTGTTCTATTAGTTGCGACTGCTGTCTGTCGCGCGCTGCGTCCCGTTGAGCACCGGCTCGTTCTCGGGCCACATTCTCTTCCATCTGAATGCGTCTTATTTCTAGACGTATCTGCTCGTGTTCGCTTCGCTGCTGGATCTGCAGTCGGTCGCGTTCAGCAGCGGCGTTCAGGCTGATGAGGAAGGCCTGCTGTAGGGTCCTCTCTGCCTCGCTGGGAGAAGGCGGTTGTATAGGGGAGCCTTCCCTCGGGGTACTCCTTGCGGAGCCTTGGAGCTCTATCTCCACGGTGCTCTCCCCGTCTTCTTCCGTGCCGAGTTCTCTCTCGGTAGCGTTGTATTCCTCCCGGGACTCATCGGGGACTACTTCTTCAGTACTGGCGGGGTGTGAAGTCATGTCTGGTTCCCACTGGTCCCCACCGTGAACTTGGTCAGTTACATTAGAGCCCGTAGGGGCCTCTATGGTCGGGGTAGTCTGGGCGTTGGGGTTAGACATACTTTTACTTTCTAGTTTTACCGCGTTTACTGTTAGTAGAAGACTAGGTTGTTGACTGACAGCGTAAGCCTCTAAGTACTGAGGGAGCCGTCGTTCGCGCTGCGGGCGTTGGTTAGGAGGATCGTTTCGTGGAGTGTTCATCATAGGCCATTTCAATATTAATAACACTATATTAATATTACACTAATTACCATCCGGCTCGAAGGACCAATTGTAACTGAGGGGTACAATTCCCTGACTGTATTACTAGATATGATACTTACTACCACTACCTTTGTACTTAATATTCGGCCACCCAGTACACGGCATAAATATATTATCATAAACACTCTCACGTAGATGAAACGGATCCAACACAAATGTACGAAGTCGAAACAGGTCTTTATTTCTACACAGCGATGGTGTGTAGAACAAGCACTTAATCACTTAATTACATTTATGAATTGAAATAGTATGCACTTTTATGGCAAAGAGTATTCGTCGGTATATCAATAGAGAATGTCCAATCTCTGAAGGCGCAGGTGGTAAATATACGACCTGGAATAGTTAAGGAATAACAGCAATGATACTTTAATGATTATATACTAGATACACTAGAGGGGGTTAATCCGGTCGCTTGTAAGCCGACAGGAGTAGGAGGGGGGGGGGGGTAGAATCCGGCTGCCTCGTCCGGCCAAGGGTATCCCAGGTGAACCCACTGTAGTGCCGTTCAATGCGCCGGCGATCCTTGGACCACAGATGAAAGCAGGTGGACTCTTTGTGGGCCGGCTCTCTCCGGTCCACGGGGGAGAGACGTGAAGCGACCTCGTCTTGCAGAGCGTCTCCTCACCTTGCGTCCTCTCCAGGGGGGGGGGTTCCAACACACGGCAGTGTCGGGGGTCTTTATCCATGGAATAATCAAAGTATACAAAGCATAATCCGTGCCTGGGAAGGCGGGCTGTCGTCGGTAGAATAATCCGGTATACAGGTCCACTCGCTCGTCGGCTCTGGGGCTCCTCGGGTGCAGCTTCACATGGGGTCAACCACCCTGGGTAAGCAGCCAGTTCTCTGCCCGAAACGATGGGGTACTGACTACGGTAGTATTCTCACCGCACGAAGCACTATATATTAACAGACTATTATTAGCTTAATAGACTACGTCCAACTCGACGATATAGTGCCAAATATGACTATTCAAATATTAATATACACGATGTCTCAATACCGATGGTAGGCGAACTTGGCCTTACTCCCACACGTGGCGTCGCGGGGAGGCTTTACGTCTGTGACTCTATTGGAGGGTAAGAAACTGGACTGAAAAGAAAGTCCTACTTTAGTAGCGCAGTATATATACGCACTATGAACAAATAGTCCCATTAGTGGTGCGGTAGCCAGATTCCTACGCGGAACTAGGACTTGTTCGTACATGTGGAGCGGTACGTTTGAACTGGGTCTGAGGGGTATGGCAGCCTGGCACCAAGGTCTCGACCAATAGTAGAATGGAGACTATTATGGGATGTTCAGTAGGCTAGAATGGATATTCAATGCATATTGTACAAGGAATATACAAGGGATATCAGGGAATATTAGAGAATATACAAATACAATTAAATATATATATATAAATAAATATATATATTCGGTTTAATCTGGCCCTTCACAACAGAGATAATAGCCTTCAAGAGACAAGCAGGCTATTCGGTGACAATAGTGAAACAACTACAACACTACCCAGAAGTCATTGTAATCCATGGCCCCCCTCTCTCTAGGGCAATTAACACCTGGCAGCTTTCCAGTCTGAGGCTCTTTGTTATTACAATGAGTCTGGTGACTGCAAACACAACACCCAGAGGAAAAAGGAAAAGACTCATGATAGTTTATTAAAAAATTAGTGTGGTAGTGAAAGGTTAACCTTCTGTAGTGTGGTAGTGAAAGGTTAACCTTCTGTAGTGTGGTAGTGAAAGGTTAACCTTCTGTAGTGTGGTAGTGAAAGGTTAACCTTCTGTAGTGTGGTAGTGAAAGGGTTAACCTTCTGTAGTGTGGTAGTGAAAGGTTAACCTTCTGTAGTGTGGTAGTGAAAGGTTAACCTTCTGTAGTGTGGTAGTGAAAGGTTAACCTTCTGTAGTGTGGTAGTGAAAGGTTAACCTTCTGTAGTGTGGTAGTGAAAGGTTAACCTTCTGTAGTGTGGTAGTGAAAGGTTAACCTTCTGTAGTGTGGTAGTGAAAGGTTAACCTTCTGTAGTGTGGTAGTGAAAGGTTAACCTTCTGTAGTGTGGTAGTGAAAGGTTAACCTTCTGTAGTGTGGTAGTGAAAGGTTAACCTTCTGTAGTGTGGTAGTGAAAGGTTAACCTTCTGTAGTGTGGTAGTGAAAGGTTAACCTTCTGTAGTGTGGTAGTGAAAGGGACCCTGATAATAAACAAGAGACAAATCAAGTTTCAAGATTTTATTAGCATTTAAAATAACACGAGATAAAAATAGACATGCTAAAGTCAATGTTCAATGTTCTGATGGCCTCTCCAGATGATCACCGTGGTCTTTTTGAACCGCCGCTGGATATTTTGGCTGGTGGTGCTGGGCATGTTATGTCCTGGGCTTCCTCATCACAGAACTCTCTGATCTTGTGGAACAGATAGTGTTGTCTTGCAGAGTCCAGTCCCGGTGGTGGCAGCACAGGAAATCCATCTATAGGCGGCAGGACACGGACGTCACGGAGCAGCTGGAATCTGGTTTCAGCGCCATCAATAGACATCTTTGCCACAACCACACCAGGTTCCTTGGAATCAAAGCTGCAATAATAAAGTGAAACGTTAGTACAGGGCACATAACAATATCAATGCATTTGTATAATTTGCCAATGACATTCTTTGCACTAAAGTGTGAATAATTAATTACAGTAAATACACAACACACAGTGACCACACCCACCTAACGTGCTGGTACTGCTTGATCTGTGGCAGTGGCTTGAAGTAAGGCCCCAGATTGCAGTGGAATCGCCTCACAGCAAACACAGAATATGCTGCACTTGCGTGGAGCCAAGAAGTACATGGGCCCTGGCTGAAGGGGGTATGATGGGTAGTGCACCTGCAATAAATGAATAAGGATTTTAGAAAGAAAAAAAAGGGAGCAATGCAGTAGTTATAACAATTATAGCATGATGGTTGTGAAAGAGGGCTTGGTATGTAGTCACCTTTTGAGCGTAGTCGAAACTGTAATGCATTGTCAAGGGCTTGCTTGCCGGTGGCACATGACCACCCAGAGAAAGACCATCACCGATCTCCTTGGCGGCTTTAAGCATGGCGTTGTAGGCAGCCCGCTCGGAGGTTACATGCTCCAGATGTTGTTCCTGCTGCTTCAGCTTTGCAGACTTCTCAGCCTCTGGCAGATTGGCACTTTTGAAAATCTGAAAAAAAAAAGTTAAGTAAATGATGATTATTAATAATAATACGGATAAATAGTTTTTTTTACCATATTTCTACACATTTCGCTGCCACATTACAAATTATGAAATCGCGACGAAATACCTCTGAATAAGAATTAAAAAAAATAAAATAAAGATTTGATGACTAATTCGGCCAGAAACGGCTTTGAGGCGAAGCGTTACGCGCTTCTGTAGTGTGGCAGTGAAAGGGTTAACGCGCGCCTCGTCTCCCCTGCTCGACTCATCTCCCCTCGCACTGCACCAAGCAGCAGCAGCAGCAGCAGCATCAAGCCGCGGGATTGTAACATTTGTAACGTCGACACAGCCAAGCTTTCAACAGTGTTATTTAGATGTATTTACCCATTAGGTTGGAAGAAATGCACCCTAACGAAATTCGTTCGCTCATAAAATTCTAACTGTGTTTTAATGGTTTTTAATTAAGTTAAAACATGCGTTTTATAACGGGTCAAGGCCTCTTTTTTTTTAAATCTTTTTTAGACACTGCGTTACGTTGCTTATAACTTATAACATTAAGATAGTGTATTAATAGTGTGTTATTCTCTCTCTGAGAAAGGAGAGCAAAATAATGACGTCTGTGTGTTAACACCTATTAAGTACATGTACTTGCTACCTGTGGACAGGCCCACAGCCCGCTCGTGTAGTTTTTTATCCTCAATTGAAAGAAAATTTGTGGAACTATTATAGCAATAATTACCTCATTTACAAGTTGTATTTAAGTTTGCAACTAAGGGCAAATACGGGAACAGATTAATGACAATTCAAATATGTAAAAAAAATCAAGATTTCGATTTTTGGGATTTTCTGGACAGCAAGACATTTGTTCATTTCAGAGCACCTCCCCCTTTGCGGATCAAATCGGGTTTGGTCACGGCGAGTCACCTGGCAGCGCGGACTCTCACTGAGAGGGCGTAACGTGTGGAAGGATCACACTATCCCACTTAGATCCTATCCGCGCTTAGCAGGCGCCCTGACCGAACTGTAGGAGTCGCTGTTTACAACGACCCGGTCCCACCCCGCCAGCTTCTCCCACCCTCTAATACTGCCAATTGTATTAGTGTGAACGGCCAGCCAAGCTGGTGACAACCCCGGAGCTGTGAGCTGGATTAGCGTCTCCGGGGTTGGTGACGAACGCAATATCCGCTACGCCACCTGACCGCCTAGCCGGCCTTCTGTTTTAGCTTTTTGCGGGTACAGAAAATCATATAATGATTACTTAACCCGCATGCTATCACCCCTTTATTGGAGATCATGGACTTGTCAGAGGTCAAAATGAGGTCAATGGTGGTTTGTGTCGAATCACATACCCTTGTGGGTTGGGTGATCAGCTGGCTGAAACCGTGCAGATCAGAAAACCTACTGAAGGCCTTGAAGACGGGTGCTGCTTTACGCAGCATATCCGTGTTCCAGTGCTCAATAAGAATTTGTTCTACCCCCTCCACCCCAGCTAAACACCCATCAAGTGTGTCATAGAAGCCACTCTGTTCTGGCGGTCTATAGATTGTGCCTACTAGTACTGGTTTCACCCTATCGAATAAGATTTCAATCTCGTCATGGTTAAGGTCAGTACGGTTGATGAACCGTAAAATACCGTTTAAATACAGAAGTGGATTCCATGTTTAAATACAGAAGTGGATTCCATGTTTAAATACAGAAGTGGATTTCATGTTTAAACACAGAAGTGGATTTCATGTTTAAATACAGAAGTGGATTCCATGTTTAAACACAGAAGTGGATTTCATGTTTAAATACAGAAGTGGATTCCATGTTTAAATACAGAAGTGGATTCCATGTTTAAATACAGAAGTGGATTCCATGTTTAAATACAGAAGTGGATTCCATGTTTAAATACAGAAGTGGATTCCATGTTTAAACACAGAAGTGGATTCCATGTTTAAACACAGATCAGGCTCTATTGGTCTGTTCTGTTCTTGAAGCAGGAAGCACAACACAACACGGTTTGACACAAGTATCCATTTATTAAACACAATAACGGGCTTTAAAACAGGACAAAATAGACATCCTAATATCAGATAAAAAAATGTTTGGAGTAAAAACGCTGACATTCCAGTGTGAGAACAGTTAACCTGCTACAAAGGTTACGGCCAGAGCTCCGACGGAGGTATCGTTTCCGTGCTCATAACTCCTGTTGATACTTGATCAAGAAACGACCTCTTCTCCATAATTGTAATTTATTTTAGGATGAAACTCTTAAGTCACCTTGTTAATTTGAAACGGTTAGAATCTTAAAGCTGCTATAGATAAAATGTGTACAGTATGTAGATTATTCTTTTTTTCTTTAATAATACATCCACAGAGCTTTTATAAAATATCGCTTTCCCCCCCCTCAAATAATTATTGATTCGTGAATTTGTATCATTTAACTGGAAAATCCATGTTTCAATATAAAAATTTTAAAAAAAGATCCCGTCCTCAGAGACGTTCTGGAGATAGAGAAGAACTTTAGTATTATTCCAGAATGATGTTTTAACCACCGAGTGTCTCTGATCAGATAGAAGTCTTGTTTATACTGAAGCTCAAACAAAACAACAAAACAACAACACACCCATGTACATGTCAAAATACTTCCCAAAGGTCAGTGAATACCACGATCACAACACCAGAGGGAGCTCCACAAATCATGTTAAACCCAGATTCGGATCAAACAAGGGACTAAACACGTTCCGCAATTATGCCACATCAATGTGGAACGCCCTACCCAAAGCTGTAAAGGAATGTGAATCACTACCCACTTTCAAAAACACTCTCAAAGAACACCTATGGGAGACTGCAATTCGAAACTGGCCCCTACAAATGTCCTAACCCAGTTGTACACTACAGTAAATGACCAAGTATGGCTTTGTCAGTATTCCAATGTACAGTGTACAGTGTCCCCCCCCCACCTCCAATGTACAGCCCCCACCCACCCACCCAACCCCACCCCACCCACCCAACCTCCCCCAATGTACAGTTTCTACGTCAAATGTATATACACTCTTTTTCTGGACACTTTTTGTATCACAAACTACTGTATTTGCAAATCTGATATGTCATAAATGTATAGATGTAGCAGTACTGTCTATCTGTATGTCATGTATGTCATATATGTTATGATGAATTGAAAATGGGGGACCCTGATGTAAACAGGACGAAAGTCTTTCTCTGGTCTGCATCCCCTTAACAATTGTATGTATTGAGCTGTAGGCCTACTGTATTGTACCCATTCTGCAATCTGTTAATAAACTTTTCAATCAATCAATCAATCAATCAATCAATCAATCAATCAATCAATCAATCAATCAATCAATCAATCAATCAATCAATCATGGCCACAAGGTGGCGCCAAAAGACTGAACAAGCTCCGGTTTGGTGTCACCAGTGAACCTCTGCACTGCATCAGAGACACGCCTGCCGCTCTGTAGAAACTACACCTACTGAGAAACACAAGAGTTCTCATATACTACAAAGAAAATGATTAAAAAAAATAAGAATAGAGACAAGGGGGGGGGGGGGGGTTCTAACTGGAGGGTCTTTCAGTTCAATACTGTAGTAATAATGTACAACTGCATTTCCCATGGATTCCTTGTAGCTTCATATTCATATTTCATACACATCCCGTTACACACACACACGCTCTCACAGACACCAGTGTTTCCACTACATGTATCTAACCGCAGTACCCCCCCCCCCCCCAACACGTGGGGGTCAAGCGGTGCGTCTCAACTCTGACCTCTGACCTTGATGGCGTCGATATCGCTCAGCCGTGGGGAAAAAAGGGCACATTTATGAACTTTTTCCGTAAAATCACAAGACAATCGCCTCCTCTGTCCTAAAACAAATAAGATACATCCTTGTTCGTAATGAGATAGTTACTGCTTAAAGGGACATTTCACTTTAGTAGAACCTCAAGTCGTCTTCTGTCAACAGCACCGTTCCTGGAGGTGTGTGTGGAGGGAAGACCGAGGAAACTAGTGGAACTAAAGTGAAATGTCCCTTTAACGTAAGTAATACCTTACTTAATCTCTTTAAGGTAAGTAATACCTTACTTAATCTCTTTAAGGTAAGTAATACCTTACTTAATCTCTTTAAGGTAATACCTGCCAGGCGGTAGAGCCAGACACACACACCACACACACACACACACACACACACACACACACACACACACACACACACACACACACACACACACACACACACACACACACACACACACACACACACACACACACACACACACACACACACACACACACACACACACACACACACACACACACACACACACACACACACACACACACACACACACACACACACACACACACACACACACCTCACTGTCATGACTATATCAAAGAGAGAGACACCTCTGATGGCTTAAGCTTAGCTTAGGCCTTTAAATTCCCAAAGGAACATAGGCCATCGACGAAGCTCCTCCATCCTCTTCGGCTCCAGATCTTGCCTCTGATGGGCAGATGTTTATATCAGGGTGTTTGGCTTCACCAGCCGGTCCTATACTGAAGAGTGGGTAGAGTTTCTCAGTGAAGGTGTGTTTATGAGTGCAGATGTAAGTCATGTCTTCAGGGTCGTAGAAGGACAGCTTCCCCCTGTTATAGTCCAGCTGTACTCTGACCCTCTGGGGGCTCCTCTTCACTGTGAGGATCTGACCCAGAACATTAATGTACTCACCTCTCCTATAACGTAGAGCCCAGATACCATGTTGTGGTGATGCCTGTAGCCCCTTACTCTTCCTGTCAAATGACTCTTTAGCTACACCTATAACCCATTCAGGATGGTCTCCCACCTCCACCTCCCAGCTGTGTTGTCCTGAGCTGAAGCTCTCAGAACCCAGAACAATGCTATACCCCATGTTCCTCTCTGGGTTGTCAGGGAGCTGCTGCTTTGTGGCTGTGCGTCTCACACTGGTCAGATCATCAGATATAGAGAGCCAGGGTCCTGCAGTGTTTGGGTCCAGAGTGACAGGAGTGAACTTGACCCTCTCCTTCATCTTCTCCCAGACTCTGAAGGTCAGGTTGCCCAGGTGTTTGGCCTCGTCTATCAGCGCTCCTGAGACCAGCTGTGGACGAGGCAGGTTGCACTGAGCTCTGGAAGAACATTCAAGAGTCAGTCCTGCTGTGGGCTTAGCTTCAGAGCCGCAGAGAAGAGAGAGATATTGATTTCCTTAAAAATAACTGTATTCCATATCTTCTCCATCATGTTTCTAATACAATCATTTCCACTCAATCAATAAATACACAATACACAATAAATACATACATACATACATACATACATACATACATACATACATACATACATACATACATACATACATACATACATACATACATACATACATACATACATACATACATACATACATACATACATACATACATACATACATACATACATACATACATACATACATACTATTGTACATTCCACTATACCCTCTCAACTTCAGTCACATCATCCAGATCATCCAATTACAACAGCACCTTTAATCTGATGCAGATTTAAAAGGAGGAGAGAGAGAGAGAGAGAGAGAGAGAGAGAGAGAGAGAGAGAGAGAGAGAGAGAGAGAGAGAGAGAGAGAGAGAGAGAGAGAGAGAGAGAGAGAGAGAGAGAGAGAGAGAGAGAGAGAGAGAGAGAGAGAGAGAGAGAGAAGAGAGAGAGAAAGAGAGAGAGAGAGAACAGCTCGCGCGGCCGTCCACTTCAGAGCAGAAGCGCACGGATTTACATTGGAACAGCTGTAAATGCCTATTATTTATTATTTATATACATATAGAACTGCTCCACATGGATTTGAATATATCATGCTTTAAGTACTGTAGTTTTAATGTAGTTGGTGTTTCTTTATAGTGGTGAGTATCTATGTATTGTGACTGTATGCAGTGATGTACCTGAACGCGTTCAATGAACGATCGTTCATGAACGCGTTCGTATTTTGGGCGAACGTGAACTGAACGTACTGATTATCCGCTAAATGAACGTAATTGAGAACGCGTTCATTCTCAGCGCTGTGTAACGGAGTTCAAAAGTGCGTTCATTCTCAGCACTGTTATAACGGCGTTCAAAGATGTGCCAGATTTCATATGTATTTCAGCCGAAACCCCTGTTAAAACACACCGTAAACAGGCTTTAAAATTATGTGGAAAACCAACCGATCTGGCAACGCGCCTGTACACCCCCTGCTACGTCATCAGACTCATCACAACAACAGCTGAATCTTGCGTCTGCGAGCAGAAGCCCAGAGCTGCGCAGCAGCAGGTCGAGAGCAGCACTCGCTCAGAGAACTCTACCTCTAGATGTCGGCGCTTGGGGATTTAAAATAGTTTAACGTTAAAGTCAGTACTGACTCAGACGGAAACAATCTAACGTTTGTCTGTAAACTTTGTCCACCCGGTTTGAAGAAGCAAGTCCCCACATCGACGCGACGACGTCGACAGCAACATTGAGAATATGCAAACGTCCTGTTTTAGTTTTCATAATAAAGACAATTCAAGCAAAGTTGTTCCTCATGTTTTTGAAAATATACTGTAGAGATGAAAGCTGCAGTGTGGACTGAATGCGCGGTGCAAAGCGTTATGGAAATGCCAGTATTCTGATTGCTGTCTGTGTGGTTCAATATTTTTTACAAATAATAGTTTGCAGCAACGTATTGAAAAAAGAACTAACAAAATGGGCCGTTCAATATCTCCTTTATGTTCGAAATGTCAAACAGACCTGGGTACCTACAGGCTACAGTCTATCACTACTTTTGGGAATCTAAGTGTTTATCCAGGTTCTGGGGCCAAGTGATTGATTGATTGATTGAACACTTTATTAACATATTGCAGAATGGGTACAGTATACAGCTCAGTCATGAATTGAAAATGGGGGACCCTGATGTAAACAAGACGAAAGTCTTTCTCTGGTCTGCATCCCCTTAACAATTGTATGTATTGAGCTGTACTGTCTGTATCAGGGTCCCCCATTTTCAATTAATCAGGACATACATGACATACAGATAGACAGTACTGCTACATCTATACATTTATGACACCAGATTTGCAAATACAGTACTGTTTGTGATACAAAAAGAGTCCAGAAAAGAGAGTAGGCCTATATACATTTGACATAGAAACTGTACATTGGAGGAGGTTGGGTAGGTGGGGGGGACTGTACATTGGAGGTGGTTCGGGGGGGGGGGGGGGGGGGGATAAGCCTCAATTTTTACAAATGTGGTATAGAGATGGTTTGCTTTTCCTTTTTGCTTGCTTCTTTTTGTTTTGTTTTTGCTTGCTTATGGTGTGGATGATGGCATAGAGATGAACTGGAGGACCCCCCCCCCCTCCATTGTCCCAATGTGTGTTTTTGTAATGTAAGTAACTACGTGAAAAATCTATATAAAAAAAAATATATATATCAAAAAAGAACTAAATTAGTTCATTTTTGAAACCATGAACTTTAGTTCAAAATTTTGAATTATGAACTATGAACTGAACTAGTTCATTTAAAAAATTGTGAACTGTGAACTGAACTAGTTCATGTAGAAAGTGAACTTTCCCAACACTGACTGTATGTTTGTCTTTCAACCACTGAAGCACAAATGAAGTTCCGAAAGGAAAATAAAGTAATTTGAGTTGAAGTTGAAGTTGAAGTCAGTCCCCGTTTGAAGATAAAAAAATAAAAATAAAAGATTTCCAGTTCCAGTGTCCATTTTGCATGTATAACCCGTTATTATCTCATTAATTAGAATGTTAGAATGAATTTTAGAATGATGATCAGTGTGATGTACTCCTGAAAAAGTATAGTAATATGGTTTATTTGTATTGGGAAAGATACAGACACATTAGCTGGTTGAACAACATCTATATGTGTGGTAATAATGCAGATATTGAGTGTGTTTCTGTGAAAATGCGCGTGGCGCACGCCTCTGAATCCAACCGGAGTGGAAAAAGAACTTCGCTTCCCGCCCGCGAGTCACGCACCCACCCACGGCCGTGGTGAACAGCGACGCCTGTTAACCCTTTCACTGCCACACGACAGAAGGTTAACCCTTTACTATCACACACCCGACGGTCGCCGGGTTAACCTTCTCTCGTGTGGCAGTGAAAGGGTTAACCGGCTGTCGTGTGGCAGTGAAAGGGTTGATTGATTGATTGATTGAAAAGTTTATTAACAGATTGCAGAATGGGTACAGTACAGTACATCTCAATACATACAATTGTTAAGGGGATGCAGACCAGAGAAAGACTTTCGTCTTGTTTACACCAGGGTCCCCCATTTTCAATTCATCATAACATATATGACATACATGACATACAGATAGACAGTACTGCTACATCTATACATTTATGACATATCAGATTTGCAAATACAGTACTGTTTGTGATACAAAAGTGTCCAGAAAAGGAGTGTATATACATTTGGCGTAGAAACTGTACATTGGAGGAGGTTGGTGGGGTGGGGTTGGGTGAGGGCTGTACATTGGAGGTGGGGGGGGGGGTTGGGTAGGGGACACACACACATTTTACACTGTACATTGGAATATTGACAAAGCCTTACTTGGTCATTTACTGTACAACTAGGTTAGGACATTTGTAGGGGCCAGTTTCGAATTGCAGTCTCACGTAGGTGTTTTTTGAGAGTGTTTTTGAAGGTGGGTAGTGATTCACATTCCTTTACAGCTTTAGGCAGGGCGTTCCACATTGATGTGGCATAATTGCGAAACGTGTTTAGTCCCTTGTTTGAGCCGAATCTGGGTTTTACATGATTTGTGGAGCTCCCTCTGGTGTTGTGATCGTGGTATTCACTGACCTTTGGGAAGTATTTTGACATGTACATGGGTACCTTGGTCGCGTAGTGTATCTTGTAGACCAGGCCCATTGCAAGTTGCTGTACTCTGTCGTCTACTCTAAGCCATCCTAGGTTGTCAAAGTGGGCAGGGGTGAGGTGGGTTCTAGGAGTCAGGTCAAGTAGTAGTCTGACTAGCTTGTTTTGAGATGTTTGTAATTTGTTTTTTAGTGCCTTTGAGGTGCTTTGGTACCATGAGGTGCAAGCATAGTCGTAGTACCCTTGAATGAGTGCTCCTGCTAGAGTCTTCAGGGTATTCTTGTTTACCAGAGAGGAGATCCGGTACAAGAATCGCGTTCGTTGGTTGACTTTTTTTATTACATTGGCTGCCATTTTGTCACAGGAAAGATTAGCCTCTAGGATGGAACCCAGGTAGGTAATTTCATCTTTCCTTGTGATAATATTGTCACCCACTGTAACCGAGAAGCCGTCGGTCTTGCTGAGTTTGTTATTTGAACCGAAGAGAATGGACTCTGTTTTGCCCATGTGTAATGATAGTTTGTTGTCGGCGAGCCATATGCAGATTTTGCCTAGTTCCGAGCTGAGGGCTTTTTCAACCTGTAACTTGTTCTTTTTTTTTTTTTTTAATTTTTTTTATTATTGCAAAACAAAACTTATTAAAAGTCAGTACTCAACACACAATGTATAATGAAACTTTCAGTAAAGGTGGTTAAAATATATGCAAGTACAGAAACAGGATAAAACAAAAATAGTCAATAATAACATTTTAACCGTATACCGTGTATATCCAGCGAAGTTACAATTATATAAATGTTAGTATATAATATACCCCGAATACCTATTTTCTAAAACCCTACACACATATGCTCCAGCTCAAATCCCCCCCTCCCGGACCCCCTCTTGGATAGTACCTCCATTATCCCTCACTCCTAACCAGACATCACCATTATAGGCTAGCTTTTATTCTCTCCACCACTTCTAACCACATTAACATTTTGGATTCATTGAGCCCTAGAATTCTTGCTGTTGATATTTCTTGATATATCACATCAAGATATGTAAGAAACCACACTTTTCGGCACATTTTTTCCGGTTGAAACCAACGTGATGCAATCAGTTTTTTAGCTACTGTGATACCCGATAAAACCAATCTTTTTAGTTGTGGGTTCACTGCAAACTCAAAAACATCATTCAATAGCAATACCGCGGGGTGTACAGGTATATTCCAAAATACGAGTATTGATAATTGTTGGGACACATCTTCCCAGAATGTCTTAACTGGTGGGCAGTCCCAATACATGTGCATAAATGTTCCTTCGTCCCCATTTGTACATTGGGAGCATTTGGAGTTTTGTATAAGCCCCATTTTGCACAGCCTTATAGGAGTCAAGTATGTCCTGTGAATATAGTTCAGATTGATTTGTTGATGATCCGGGTTCCTTGATGTAAGTCGGACATTTGCCCAGGCTCCTTGCCAATCAAAGTCATTTTCCAGGTCTGGTATATCCCTCCTCCAGACATTGTCTAGTTGAAGGGTTTCGTACGAGGACGTTAGTAATTGTGAATAAAAACCTGATACAAAACCTCCCAATGTATTTCTGTCATAGAAAAATTTGTGGTATCTGTGGTGTTCAATTGGTATGTGTAATGGAACACCGTGGGATCTCATACAAAGTTTTAACTGTATGTAAAAAAGCCATGTGGACTCGGTGAGGTTAAACTTTATGCATATTTCGACATAACTACAGAGGCCCTTGTTATTAAAAATATCCCCTAATGAGTGTATGCCTCTTTCTTCCCATACAGGGAATCTTATAGGTCGTTTTCCCATTAAGAGAGCATTGTTATTGAATATGGGAGTGTGATTATGCCATACTTGATTGTTAGGAAATTTCCTTTGAGTTTCCCGCCATGTCCTGATTGCATGGGTTATTATTGGGCCAAATTCTCGCTCACAATGCTTGATTGAAAGTTTAGTGTATGCTATGTCTTCCAATCTCTGTGGGGCTACTATGTTTTCTTCTAAATTTCTCCAAGATACCAAAGCCTCGGGGTCAAACCATATCTTCTTCAGTGGTCTTAATGTGAAGGCATTAAAATATTGTAAAAAATCTGGGACTGCCATGCCACCGTCTGCTTTACTTCTCTGTGCGGTGGATCTTTTTATGCGAGGTGGTTTGTTATTCCAAATAAATTTGTATGTGGAGGTTTGTAATCTTTTCCAGTAGCCCTCTGGAGGAGGTAACGGAAGCATTGAGCTGAAGAAATTGATTCTTGGTAATACATCCATCTTAACTATTGATACCCTTGCCTGTACTGAGTTTTTAAGTTTTGCCCACCTGTCCAGGTCGTCCTTGATTTTGTTCTGTATTTTTGTGTAATTGTGCTTCACCGTTTGTCTTATGGTGGGGAATATTTCCACTCCCAAGCATCTGAAATGTTTTACCATCGGTATCGCACCTGGGAGGGTTATATCTTTTTTTGCAGGGGTGTTAAGTGGAAGGAAAGCCGACTTCGGCCAATTTATCTTAAATCCCGATAAATCACCAAAGTTCTCAATCAACTTGAGCAGATGAGGCAATGTGGTGTTGGGGTTTTGCATGAACAATATTACGTCGTCCGCATATAAACTAATTTTTTGTTGTGTGCCCTTGATTACGATTGGTTCTATGGATTGGGATTGTCTTATATATTGTGCTAAAGGCTCTAATGATAAATTGAATAGTCCGGGACTAAGAGGGCAACCCTGTCTGGCAGAGCGTGATACCGGAAAGATTTTGGAGATGATTGTGCCTGTTGTAATCATGGCCGATGGGTCCTTGTATAGTACTTTAATCATATCAATGAAACCTTTTCCTAACCCCATCCTTTCCAATACTGCCCATAGAAACGACCATTCCAACCTGTCAAATGCTTTCATAGCATCCAGGGATAGTATCGCCTTAGGTGTGATGTCCTCTTTGTCTGTATCTAGTACGTGCAGTATTCGCCTTATGTTATCATTGATCAGGCGACCTTTTATGAAGCCTGTTTGGTCCGTATGAACTAAAGACGTCATATGCTTTTGCAATCTGATGGCTAATATCTTAGAGTACAGTTTGACATCGGTTCCGAGGAGGCTTAAAGGACGGTAACTACCGCATTCAGTGGGGTCTTTGTCTTTTTTGTGAAGAACTGAAATGAGTGCGGTATTTTGGTGTTCGATGAAGCTTCCCTCTTTGACTGAGTATAAGATCATATTTAGTAATAAGGGTCCAAATATGTCCCAGCAAGAATTGTACATTTCTGATGGGATACCGTCAATTCCCGGAGCTTTGCCGTTTTTCATTCCGGATATGGCCTTCTTGAGTTCTTCTAATGTGATCGGTACTTCTAACCGTTTAGCGTCTTCATCTGTAAGTTTAGGGAGAGTAATTTGATTAAGATATGTGTCTAATTTGTCTTGATCAAAGGTCGTTTCTGAGTTATATAAATCGGAGTAGAATTCTTTGAATGTATCGTTTATTATTTTGGGTTCTGTTACTAGAGCTTGTTGTTTCCTAATGGCAGTTATATCTGCAAATTTTGCATTAATTCTTAGTCGCATGGCTAATAGGTGACTAGGTTTAGAACCTTGGAAGTACTGCTGTTGTCTAGTGCTGCGTATTTGCAATTCCGATTTTTGTCTGTACATTGCTTTGATCTCGGTCTTTAGAATGTTAACTTGGTTATCTAGTCTAGTAGAGTTGTTGTATTTTAAAGAATTAAAAAGCGTTGAGTAAAGCGTTTCCATTTCAGACAGTTTTGTGTTTTGATTTTTGCGCAATATGGAGGTAAATCTATCCGAGAAATCCTTGATCATACTCTTTACCGACATCCATAATATTCTGGGATCTTGCACCGAGTTAGCATTAACTTGTAGGAATACTGTGAGAGCTTCTTTAATTTGTGTAATGAATTCCTTGTTGTTAAGCAGCATCGAATTAAAACGCCATCTTGGGGCCCGGGTAGATAATGTACCAAATGTTGCTTTCAGGATTAAGTAGCAGTGATCTGATAGCGCATTGGGTGTCATTTCCACTTCGTATTTATCAAATATTCTCTGGGATGCAAAGACGTAATCAATTCTGGATAGTGTGTTGTGTCTCGCCGAACGACAGGAGTACTTGCGGGTCATGGGGTTAAGTGAACGCCATAAATCAGTTACTCCTGTTGATTTCGACCAATCTTTTAATGCTTTAGATGAATTCTTTTGTTCGCTGGAGAAGGAAAGGTAAGTTTTGTCCATCCTTGGGTTCCAAATGGCATTAAAATCCGCACCTATTATGTATGAGTACTCGGGATGGTTTAACATTTCTCCTGTTAGTGAAGTGAAGAAACCCACTTCGTACAAATTCGGGGCATATACCGCTGCCAATGCAATTTTCCTGTTATTGTGTATAATCCTAGCTATAGTTATGCGCCCCTCAGCATCCGACCATACCCCTTTCAATTCGATATTTAATTTGCGTCTGACGACTATGGCTACCCCTCTAGTTCTCGTAGCAAAAGAAGAGTGACCAATATTATGGTATATGTTATCCGCTAACGTATTTATGTCTCCCTCTAAAATGTGCGTTTCGCTTAATAGTGCCACGTCCACATGTTCTTTTTTCATCAGTGTAAGCACGCTTTTGCGCTTGTGTTGTTTGTTTATCCCACCGGTGTTCCATACCATTATATTCAAACTAGCCATAGTCTATGCATGTTTTCGTGTAGTTTTTGGTAATGTTTCTGGAGTATGAAGCTACAATAGATGCACATCCAATTAATGAGGTCCCGTTGAGAGCTGAGCTTAAAAACATATATATATACAAATAAAAATCCCCTATTTTCCCCTCTCCCAGAAAGTCGAACATGCCTGTGTTCCAAGAACACATCCTCCGCGATTGACTTTCTCCCATGGTCCACCGGATTGCCCAACCTGAGCATTGTAATCCTAATTTTCCTATGCTCATTGCCATAGGATCTAACATTTCCATTCTATTGCAATAGAATGTCGCTTTTGGTCTTGCACCTTCCCTTACTGTAATGAAGTATTGTGATAAATAACTAAAGATAAAAATAAAAAATAAAATAAAAAGAGAATAAACCTTTATCGACATATTCCTTTGAACCCTCCACCAACGTGTGAGGGAAAAAAAAAAAGTAAAAGATTGTAGATCAGTATTGACACTTAATGTGAAGAACATTGGAAAAGAATAATGTAAGTTACAATATATTTAAAAAATATATAGTAATATTGACACCTTAATGTGAATAACATTGGAAAAGAACAATGTAAGTTAAATTATATTTAAAAAATATAGGGTGATGAGAAGAAAAAATTTGATAAAATAAAAATCAATGGAAAGATATAGATAATGAATAAGAGATAAATAATTATCAACGTGGAGAAGCCACTAGAACCGATTTAACTGATTAGATAAGATAGAAAAGCAGCGCCTTTTAGCGCTTCAATGTGCCTTTAATGGAGTGATTACTTAAATTGTTAGAGTAACCTTGCTGTGCCCATACGTTTATGTGTGGATAATTTTAAAGTATTATTAAGGTCTGATTGCACTTCATTTAATTTATATATGCTATGTGTATGCACACCGAATGTTATTGTTAGAGTTGTATGCTTCGTTGTCATGGTGCCTTATATTCTAGAAGGTTGTAGAATATACTAGTGCCTAGACTATTTTACTTCGTTGTCATGGTGCCTTATATTCTAGAAGGTTGTAGAATATACTAGTGCCTAGACTATTTTACATTCCAGAATGATCTAAGAGACCCAGGGCATTTGAGCGATAAACCCAGAATATTCCAGATAGATCTTTTTGCATTGATATTTATTTATTTGTCCCCTCAGAGACCAGAGACTGAAATTATAATGTATTATGAATCGTATTATACACAATAAACATTGTTATAGACGACTTGCATATCGTTTGCTACTTTGATGAACACAGCAATGTTATTCCAACACTGGTGGAATGACCTCATTGATGAACACAATAAAGTCATCCCTACACTGGTATATATTTAGAGAGAGGCTTAACTGAATCCGGCATTTCCGTCATGCTTTGGGTTATTTGCTGCATTTTGAATCAGGAAATCCTCAGCATCAGAGGGTGTAAATGGACCTGACCTGCGGCCGTTATTGTCCAAGTATGATAACAGCGCCGGATATGCTAGCCTTGGCTTGTGGCCGGCTGTGTACAGCTTTTGCATCACAACTTTGTATGGTTGACGTCGGATGATGGCCTCTCTGCTCAAATCTTCGTAGATAAATATTGGTTTATCACCATACTTCAGCTTCCCACGTTGGTTGCGAGCATATTTGATGATTTCATCCCTTGTTGTAGTCTTCCGCAGAGTGACAATGATGACTCTCGGCCCGTTGATATTTTGCCCCTGGGAACCAATTCTGTAAACTTGTTCCACTTCTGGCACTTTGTTTGGGTCGGAGTTATTCAAAATCTTTGATAACTCGTTTGGAAAGTTGATGTCATCGCAGTTCACTGATTCATCAAGCCCCACAATGCGGATGTTATTCCGCCTGTGGTAACGATGGGTTTCTAGTTGCCTCTCCATCACTTCGTTTTTAAGCAGTTTTATTTCCCTCCGGTATTCATCTTTAACTTTTTCCATCTCTTCTCCCATCACTGTCATGATACCTTCGTTCGCCTTGACTGCTTTTGTGTTTTCTGTCACCGAAATCTCCACTGTCGTGATTCGCTCTGACTGTGCATCGAACGCTTTCTTGACTTCTTCTAATTTCTCATCGATGTGATCGAATTTAGCCTCGATGCGATCGAATTTAGCCTCGACGTTTGCCTCGAGCGCCTTGATGTGTGTAATCTGTTCTTTCATCAGGTTAGACTGTTCTGCCATCTGTTCTTTCATCAGGTTAGACTGTTCTACCATCTGTTCTTTCATCTGGTTAGACTGTTCTAACTGTTCTTTCATCATGTTAGACTGTTCTACCATCAGGTTAGACAATGTGTTGAAATCGGGTGGATTTCTGCTTACTTCAGTTGACGGCAAATGGTAGATAGATGCAGTGACGTTGGAATCCATAAATCTGGCTGCTCTCCCTCTCACGGAGCTTGAATCTGTACCTTCTTTTATGTTGGTCTCTATTGACTCTCTTTCGGGGACCGTAATCGATGATCCCGGTACGTTGTCCTCTTCCTTCTCCTCCTCGGAGCTTGTCGCCGTCGGCTCAGAACCAGCGACGGTTCGGACGCGTCTATCTCGTGTTTTTACGTCCTGCGCCGTTGGAGTTGCCGTAGTTATTTTCTCTGCCTTCTTTCCACCTTTAACCATATTGTCTTTTGATATGGTTAGTAGAGGGTCTTAACAATACATACGATGTGGTCTATTCTCTTTCTTTACTGTCCAAATAATGTTTTTAAACGAAATTAGCGTTAGTGGGAGCGGAGCAATTGCAAAATGCGTGTGCTACATGTTGTAGCGTAACCGGAAAAGTTTACTTGTTCTTGTCAGAGACCAGCAGGGCTGAGTCGTCCGCAAACAGGAACAAGTTGCAGTCACAAGCTGACGACATGTCATTTGCATAAATTAGGAATAGTAGCGGTCCTAGTATGCTTCCTTGTGGAACACCACAGCTCACTGTGAGGGGGGGGGATAGGGTACCGTTTACTTCCACCATCTGTTCCCTCCCCTCCAGGTAGGATTGTATCCAGCTCACTGATAAACTATCAAAACCAATTGCTTTTAGCTTGTCAATCAGAATGGTGTGATTGACAGTGTCGAAGGCCTTTTGTAGGTCCAGCATGACCATGCCGCAGTATTTGCCCGCGTCCACCTCTTGTTTGATGTGGTCGTTCAAGTAGAGAAGGCATGTGTCAGTGGAGTGGGATGTTCTGAAGCCAGATTGGAATTCGTAGATTAGATTTTTTTCCGCGAGGTACTTTTCGATCTGTTCGTATACTATTTTTTCCATGACTTTCGAGATGGATGTAAGGATAGAAACAGGGCGGTAGTTACCCGGGTCTAATTTGCTGCCCTTTTTGTGCAGGGGTGTTACTCTCGCAATTTTGAAGTCCTTGGGGACGTGTCCCTGTTTTATGGAGAGGTTTATTATGTGTGTGATGACTGGGGTGATGGCTGCTGCTGAGTCTCTGAGGAATTTGGAGGGGATGTTGTCATGGCCAGTGGCCTTGTTTGGTTGGAGGGCGCTCAGTTTTTTGAGTACCTCATCTGTTAACCTGTTAAGGTTAACCTTCTGTGTATTGTCGCAGTGAAAGGGTTAACCGTTTTGGTAGTGCAGCAGTGAAAGGGTTAACATGGGAGCAGTCAGGGAAAGAGAGTCAGAGAGAAAGGAGAGAGAGAGAGAAAGGAGAGAAAGATAGAAAGAAAGAGAGAAAATTTGAGAAAAAGAGAGATAGAAAGAGATAGCGATGAGAGAGAGAAAGAGAGCGACAAAAAGAGAGGTAAATCACTTACCTTTTCAGTGTGGTCTTGTAGTTCTATGGAGGTAAAGACAGATCAAGTTAAACACTACACTGTAAAACTGAGCGTCATCTGGTCACTTTTAAACTATCAGCTAATTGTATTAAACTAAAACTGGGTAAAATGCTATTCATAAATGGTTCAAATGCATTGAATTCAGCTCATTTCTATTTCAAACGGCACATAGTCTTTTTTATTATGTATAGGTTACTAATACTTATTTAATAAATATGAATGAACCCCAATCCCAGTTTTTACAGTGTACTAAACATCCTCAGCATCATTCTCTATGAACTGAAGAGAGACCAGTCCTGACCTGCAGGAAGGAGACGTGTTCAGCGTTCAGCTCCTGCTCTATGGCTCTGATTGTGTCTGAAAGGGTTGACATCTCTCTGTCCAGCCCCTCAATCTTCTCCTTCATCGTCTGGCTCTTCTGCTCCTCTTCCTCCTTCAGTGCAGCTACCCTGACCTCCTCTTCCTCGTGGAGAAACTGGTGAAGCTTCTTAAACTCCTCCTCAATCTGCTTCTCTGTGTGCAGGGCCTGGACCTGGAGATTATAAGATAAGATAAGATATTCCTTTATTGATCCCCTTGGGGAAATTCAGGCATCATAGCAGCATGGGGGATGGGGGAGGGGGGGCAAGGGCATCATTTTGTTTTCAATGGTGGAGGCGACACATTTGTGGGGCGTGATCAGTGGCTGTAAGGTCGTAGATTTAAAAAAAAAATTGTGAGTTGTTTCTATATACAATTCACTTATGACAAGTCATAACGTCACACAAGAAAATATTTTGGAGGGCCGGGCCAAAATTCCGAACTCAATTATGCATAATATATTTGATTTCTATATAAAAAGCAGTAAATGGCATTGTTTTGACTGCTGGTAAGAGTGTGTTATTATTTGGCAATTAAAAGGTGAGGTTAGCTTTCAAAAATATAATTTATTCAAATAGAATTTCCAAAATGATAAATAATAATGATAAACAAAATGTGAAACATTTAACTCATTTTCAGTCACATTAATAACAAAAGTCATTTTGAGTTTCATATACTATTGAAACAAGGATTTTCTTAGATTTCTAAAGACATCACATCATCTTTGTAGCTGAACTGTGTAACTGTGTAAAGAAAAGTGTCCCAGTTTTGTAGCCTTTTTGACTTTACATTTAATGTTTTCAGAACTGTGCAAAAAAAAATATCATGTGTCCCATTTCACTTGTTATATTTCCACATTTTAGTGTTCTTCAGTTCTTTTTTTTACTGTCCAGAAAAAAGAAAAGGATCAAGTGTCCCATTTCACTTGTTATATTCCCACATTTTAGTGTTCTTCCGTTATTTTTTTTCATTTAGTGTGAGAAATCCAGTCTCTTTTGAGCTTTAACAAGTCCATCAAAGTCAGGTTGAATGTCTGAGGTGGAGATGCGAAGCACAGCTGACATGTTCATCAGTGAGAGAGGATCTGTACCTGGATTTGGTATGAGAGAGGATCTGTACCTGGATTTGGTAAACTTCATGACTGAGAATGTCTGTTCACATATGTAGGTGGATCCAAAGAGAACCAACATCTTCTGAGCATGTCTCCCCATGTTTGGAAAGTTCTCCTCCTTGAGAGCAGAGTAGAACTCTAGCAGTGATGCTGACTTAAAGTGCTCTTTCAGTAGTGAATCAGACTGCAGGTCAATGAGGTCAAGCTGAACATCAGTGGGTGCACTATCAACACTGCAGGTAAAGGGAGAGGAAACCAGCTGCATTTCATCCTCAACCCTTTTAAAATCTTGAAAACGCCTTGAAAATTCATCATGCAGTTCTCCTCTCCGAACATGGATGAGTACCTGTGCCGGTGATCATCTGATGGTTTGACTTCTTTCAGGGTTTTCATGTGTTCGAGATTGTTGCTGCCTAGTTGCCTTGAAATTAATTGCAACTTTGTCATTTTTTTTCACATGGCTATGCATTTCATGAGCAAAAATGCCCTTGCCCTGCAGTTGTGTGCTCAGTAGGGATGGGTACCGTTCACATTTGCTCTGATACGGTACCGGTACCTGTGAATCGATACCGGTACCCAACGGTACTTTTTTCAGTACTTTAGTCTCTAAAAATGTAATCTACCTACCTCAGTTGTAAAAAAAAAAGTTAAAAAGTAAAAAAAAAATAGGCCGGTCAGAATCAACAATGCCCAGGTCTGGCCTAGAGGCTTTTAAATACAACAAGGTCATAGACAGATATTTCACACAGACCATCGTTCAGCTTCACACCAAACTTTCAGGGGAGGGGTGCTATGTATCTGAGCACACCTGACGACATGGCTGTTGTTGTTATGCAAAGACTTAGCGTACTTAGCGTGTGCACACAAACATGCGACTCGTCCCTCGCCGGGTGCTCACCTTGTCTTTGCATGACAATGGCTCAGGTCGTCAGAGACCTGAGCTCAGAGATGGAACAAGCAGCCGTTTTCCGTGTGGTCCAAGTGCCGCGTCGCGTCTCAGTTTATTATCGTGTAACATTGTTTTGGACGGTAAAAAAGTGCAGGGGACAATAACTGCTTTCTGAAAACATGCAGGGGACATGTCCCCTGTGTCCGCCCCCCCCCAATAACTACGCCCCTGGGGGGGGGAGTACAGGTAGTAAAAACAACACACACAGTGTAAACAAATAAGTTTAAGGAAATAAGTCAATATAATTTACTATCTAACTAACTATACAGCATTCACAGTGTCACATAAGGTGCAGTATGCATAAGGTAGTGTTATAATTTACTATCTAACTAACTGAAATATACAGTAGGGGGGGGGTTAAAAATCATGTCTCTCCCACAATGGACTACAAATGTACAATAGGGCACTTATTTTTACTGTGTGCAGGTTGAGTGCAGCTGCAACCTTACAGTAAATCATTTATCATTAATACAGAATATTTGTACCTTTACGTGTTCTGCTGTGCGGACGCATGTTTGTTTGATTTCTTTAAAGGCCCGTAGCTTGTCACGTAAGGTCTTCAGTGGAGCCTGGAGCTGCTTCTGCAATGGAATTCATTAATTCATTAATTCATGATGTATTTCACTTGAAAGATGCAAGTATGAGGACTCTGTGCTGCAGCACCGGTTTCAACTCACGGACTGGAGTACATTTGCCACCCAGGCCACCCTGGACTCCCACACTGACATTGACTCCCACACTGACATTGACTCCCACACTGACATTGACTCCCACAGACATTGACTCCCACACTGACATTGACTCCCACACTGACATTGACTCCCCACACTGACATTGACTCCCACACTGACATTGACTCCCACACTGACATTGACTCCTACACTGACATTGACTCCCACACTGATATTGACTCCCACACTGACATTGACTCCCACGCTGACATTGAATCCCACACTGACATTGACTCTCACACCTCCTACATTGTGGACAAAAATAAATCAACTCCAACATCAGTGTCTGAATCTAATCCCATCTAATTGTTCTGATTGTCATTGTTTCTGTATTCATTAACAACGTGACAACAATGTTTACTCTGTGTATTTATTGAGTATAATTAAAGATTTAATAAATTAATATAATAATGATTTTGCCATACCTTGTGATCCTCCGAAGCTTCCTCTATGAGGCAGCAGTTGTGCCTCTTGTGTTTTCTGGAGGACTGACACACCACACAGATGGGCTGGTGGTCATCCAGACAGAAGAGCTTGAGTTTCTCACCGTGCAGACTGCAGAGCACCTCAGAACCTGCTGGAGCTCCCTGGCTTCTCTCCCTGAAGGCCTCACACAGGTTCTTCAAAGCCAAGTTACGAGGAGGATCTAACATTGAAGAGACTTCCCTACAAAGTGGACAGTTCTTGTCTTCTCTGTCTCTCCAGTATTGTTGCAGACAGGCTTTACAGAAGCTGTGGCTACACAACAAGACGACAGGATCTGTGTAGATGTCACGGCACACGGGACAGGACAGATCCTCTTCACAATGAGACGAAGCCATTTTGTCTCTCAGTAACACTGCCTCCTCTGGAAAGCTCCCTGAAGTTTACTTTAACTTTTGTTATAAACTTACTTAGATTCAGTCAGCAGCTGGTTGAAGTCACTGTTTGATCACTAGTTATGAGGGCCGACGTTCCACTCTACTGGTTAAAGTTGCTTACTCGTTAGTACGTTCGTTGATAAAGACAAATAATGTCCACAGCCGCTCCAGTGTAAAACAAAGATATCCAAATGGTTTATTTCTCTTCCACAGCGAAGTCTTTCTTTACAGAAGCGGTCCCAAAGCTTTTTTCCTAAATATTCACATTACTACTACAAGGTAAGAAAACTGTATTTTCCCAGTCTCCAAATCACCGCCGACTTGACACATGAAGATTCCTCCACACTGGAAAGCCGAAAATCTATGCTGTTTAGTCTATCGGTTCAGTACCGCTCAGCAGTTTCAAGATGCACACAGACCTGGCAGAGAGAATTCCTGAATATATATAGATTGTAGTGCTGAGAGACGGGAGTCTGAGGCGATGTCCTGAAGTGGAAGGTAACTCCTTTAATATTCATCAGCACAACTACAAGATACAATACATTACTATAAAGCTAAACAGAATGCCAACCGCTTAAATAGGAATGCTAGAGGTTTCTAGAAGGTACTACTATGACATCATCACCAATGTTCCAGAATGTTCTACTATGACATCATCACGAACGGTCCAGAATGATTGGGCAGAACTAAGGTTCTAGAATGTTCTGCCATACTATGACATCATCACCAACGTTCCAGAATGTGCTACTATGACATCGGCACTAATGTTCTAGAATGTTCCTAACATCAGTTCCACGGGTGAATTATGTACCATTACAATCACTACACAAGCCCCCCCAGAATTCACCCATAGTAAAAATCCCCCCGGCGGGGGGGAACAACTGCCCGGCCTCGGCGCGTGCGGAAAATTGAGGGCGGGGAGGGAGGAGCAGCGTAAGTGCTCTCGCCCTCCCCGACACCCAGGGGCGCTGACATCGGTGAGGTCGCCGGTGACTCCGTGGGAGGCAGATCCCGGAGTAACGGCGGACGGCCTCTGCGGGGGGGTAGGGCCAACTCTACGGGTTGGGAAATGTCCACAGCGCAGCGCTGTCTTCATGGACCGGTGGAAGCGTTCGCATAGCCCGTTGGCCTGAGGGTGGTACGCGGTGGTACGGTGCAGCTTAACCCCCAGGCTGCTGGCGACCGCGTTCCAGAGCTCCGAGGTAAATTGTGAGCCCCGGTCGGAGGAGAGGTCGGACGGGGTCCCGAAACGTGCGACCCACGTGCTGATAAAGGCGCGGGCCACGTCGGAAGAAGATGTCGAGGCGAGGGGAACGGCTTCCGGCCATCGGGTGGTCCTGTCCACCATAGTAAACAGGTAGGTAAACCCGTGAGAGGAGGGAAGCGGGCCCACGAGGTCAACGTTGACATGATCGAATCTTCTCTCTGGGACCTAGAATGCCGCCAGCGGGGCCTTAGTATGTCGGTGCACTTTAGCCCGTTGGCAGGCCACACATGCGTCGACCCAGGTCGTCACGTCTTTCTTGAGCCCTCGCCACACGAATTTCTGTGAAACCAACCTGCTCGAAGCCTTCCTACCGGGGTGAGACAGGCCGTGCACCGCCTCAAAGGCCCGCCTACGCCAGCTTTTAGGGACTAGCGGGCGGGGGTGTCCGGTGGAGAGGTCACAGAGCAGGGACGCGCCTGAGACGCCAATCGTGACGTCCCTGAGGCGCAGACTGGTATCCGCTGTCTTGAGGGCTTGGATGTCGTGGTCGGAGGTCTGTTCCGAGCTCATGCTGACGTAGTCGAGGCCCAGTTGCACAGCTCCGATGACGACCCTGGATAGGCAGTCTGCGACCACATTGGCCTTCCCGGCGATATGTCGTATATCCGTGGTGTAATCGGAAATATATGCGAGTTGGCGCTGCTGCCGCGCGGACCACGGCTCGGCCACCTTGGACATGGAGAACGTGAGGGGTTTGTGGTCCACGAAGGCCGTAAACTCCCGGCCCTCCAGCATGAACCGGAAATGGCGCACCGCCAACCAGAGGCCTAGGAGTTCTCTGTCAAATGTGCTGTACTTGCGCTCCCTAGGGATCAGTTGACGGCTAAAAAACGCCAGCGATTGCCAGGTGCCGTCCACATACTGTTCATGTACGGCTCCCACCGCGTAGTCTGACGCGTCGGTGGTAATGGCGACCGGGGCCCCAAGCGCCGAGTGAGCCAACATAGCGGCATCACCCAGGGCCGTCTTGGTGGCCGCGAAGGCGGTCGTCCTCTCGGTCGTCCAGTCGACAGGCTGGTTGGGGGACTTGCTCTTCAGAGCCTCGTAAAGTGGCCGCATGATGTGGGCTGCCCGGGGGATGAACCGGTGATAAAACGTCACCATCCCGAGGAACTCCCTGAGTGCTCGGGCCGTCGGGGGTCGGGGGAAAGCGGAAATGGCAGCCACCTTCGCCGGGAGGGGGCGGCCCCCCTCTTGTCAATGAGGTGTCCGAGGAATTGTATGGCGGTCAACCCGAACTGGCACTTAGCCGGGTTGAGGATTAGGCCGTGTTGGCCAAGCCTCATAAAGAGGCACCGGAGGTGTGCCAGGTGCTCCTCGGGCGAACCTTTGTACTGAACCTTTGTAACACTCTGCAAGCCCCCCCCCTCACCCCCTTGTTGTTGTTATTATTATTATTATTATTATTATTATTATTATTATTATTATTATTATTATTATTATTATTATTATTATTATTATTATTATTATTATTATTATTATTATTATTATTATTATTATTATTATTATTATTATTATTTTTAATCATTATTATTTTTTTTGTCTTAGTTTGTCTTGTCATGTATGTATTGTCTTGCTTGTGAAAAATAATAAACTTTAAATATAAAAAAAAAGAGATGTCTACCATCATCCCTGTACCGAAGAAACCCTCCCCAACAGGTCTCAATGACTACAGACCGGTGGCACTCACCTCTGTGGCCATGAAATGTTTCGAGAGGCTGGTCAAGGATCACATTTGTGCCTCCCTCCCCAGTGATATGGACCCTATGCAATTTGCATACAGGCCAAACAGGTCCACTGACGATGCGGTCTCCCAAGTACTGCACAGCACCCTCTCTCACCTGGACCGCCAGAAGGGGGGCTATGTGAGACTGTTGTTCATTGACTACAGCTCAGCGTTCAACACCATAGTCCCCACCAGACTGGTGGACAAGCTGATCGAGCTGGGTCTGAGCTCCGCTCTGAGCGCCTGGATACTGGACATTCTGAGTGAAAGGCCCCAGGCGGTCAGGGTGGGGGGTCAGACCTCCAACACCATCACCCTGAGCATCGGGTCCCCCCAGGGCTGTGTTCTGAACCCCCTGCTGTACTCACTTTACACACACGACTGTGTGGCCAAGTTCAGCTCCAACTCCATAGTGAAGTTTGCGGACGACACAGTGGTGGTGGGGCTGATCTCAGACGACACGAGAAGGCCTACCGGGAGGAGGTTGAGGTACTGGAATGCTGGTGCCAGGACAACAGCCTGCTCCTGAACATTGGTAAAACCAAGGAGCTGATCGTGGATTTTAGGAGGAGACAGCAGGGGACACACACACCACTGAGGATAAACGGGGCTACCGTGGACAGGGTGAGCAGCTTTAAGTACCTGGGGGTCCACATCTCAGAGGATCTGACATGGTCAACACACATAGACACAGTAGTAAAGAAGGCGAAACAGCGCCTCTACCACCTGAGACAGTTAAGGAAGTTCAGAGTATCTGGGAAGATACTCCAGTCCTTCTACTCCGGGGCTGTAGAGAGCATCTTGACTGGAAACATCACTGCCTGGTATGGCCAAGGCCAGATTAAGAATTCAGAGGCCCCTGGGCCAGATTCTTGTGGAGCCCCCCCCCCCCCCCCCCCACACCCACACACGCACAGTGGCGTTTTATATGTAAAAAAAAAAAAAAAAAAAAAAAATGTCATCATCGCGGCCTGCCTCAGAGTCAGAGTCGTTGGTGTTGGGGCTGGGCTGTGGAGATGCGGCGGGCGTATACCAACAGGTGGCAGCCACTGGTGGTGGTGGGCCGGCTGAACTAGAGGCTGCCGCTGCCTCTTCTCTGTCGCTAGCATCAATAATAATAACGTTAGCTAGGCCTGTTGCAATAAGCAATAAATCAATTTATCGCGCAATAATGAAAATGAATGCAATGATTTTGACGGGCGCAATTAATTGCTATTTGCGTGTTTGTTTTAATGAGGCGGGAACCAGTACCTCTCCGTGTGGGGAGGCGGGCCGCTGGCGTTACTACAAAGTACAGCACGGGAGCTCCTGTGAGCACCATGCGTATGTTGGGCAGTAGCAACGCTACATAGCTTAACTACATTTCTCAGTAGCGTGATGGTAGCGTCGCTCCTTTTGAACCAAGTAGTGTTCTTTGTAGTGTAGCTATTTTTAGACCCAAGTAGTGATGTAGCGTGAACAAACGCTATACGCTACTGCCCGGAGAAACTGGACTGCTAAATAAAGATTAAAGATCTAGCGTTGATGCTATGACGCTTCCTCCTCATCGTTGATTGCCTGTAGTAGCTGCATCTAACGTTAGTAGCTAACGTTAAAACTAACCTAAAGTTAGTTGTTCACCAACAATCTCAACATTTGTTTTATCATTAGCTCAAAAACACAGAACCGGACGACACAAGTTGTCCGCTCATAGGTTCTGCTAGGATAATAACAACAATACTTCCGGTCGGTGGGTTTCAAAATAAAAGAGCAAAGTCTAAAACACCGGAAAAGACATTTATTTTGTACAGCGTTTTCCTCCACGAGTACTCAAGTACATCATGTGATCAATCTATCTGTTTTTTTTTTGCCCATCCCTAGTTTATCCTGTGCTGAAAAGTCTCCATTCCAATAGAGATAGTATATATTTGTGTTTATTTGATTATTGTTGAGCTATATTTTAATCGAGAGTAACTGGTAGTGTAGCTTACTACATTTTCCAAGTAGCTTGCCCATCACATAATCCGCGAGCCACAGTAAACAAACGCGAGCCACAGTTAGGGTGACCAGGTGTTCCGCTTTTGGTTGTACTGCACAGCCATTTGACCTAATGTCCTGCGTCCTGCATATTGAGAGGATGTCCCTCTTTTCGAAGCAAAAAATAAAAACATGGGTCTAAAAGCCCCCCTACAGTAAACGTAGCAACCCGCCTCTTGTCCACACACATTGCTCTGCTCGTTTTATCATTGCTCTCACGGAGATAAAACTGGGAACGAGGTTACTCTGCTTCTGACGCTACCTCATATCTGATTGGTTAGGTAGTAATTTAGGATATTTAAAATGTCTTCCAATGTTAAATAAAGGTTTATTGCACTTTAAAACGGTTTCCTTGCATTAGTATGCTATTATCATTATATTAGTAAAAAAAAGAAGTTGATTGAAAACTTTTGGGAAATACATTTCTCAAAAAAATAATTTCTCTCAAAACCGCAATAATATCACTTATCGCAATAATTTCTGGGACAATTAATCGCCCAGCAAAATGTGTTATCGTGACAGGCCTAACGTTAGCATTCTCGTCCTCTCTGCCCGCGGCGCCTGGCTCAGCCTCTTTAACGACGTTGCTGCTACTACTAGTGCTAGCCGGGGGGAGGGGGCTATCCTCCTCCAGGTCCTTACCTGACGGGGTGAAAAAATAGTTGGTAGTTGGTATGCTTTGCCAAAGTAACGCGCTCTTTCTGTCCCTTTCCTGTTTAGATTTTAACTTAGCAGCTCCGCTTTCCCACCGTTTAACTTTTTTATCCATGTTTTTTGAGTGTCATATGATCATACAGTACTACACGAGTCTTAGCCTACTTGATCAACTTGCAAGTGCAATTCTCGCGGTCAGTGGTCACCTGACCTGACAGTGACCCCTGGACCTGGACGTCAGTGTCACGTAGACTCAACGTCTCTCACCCCTCATTATCAAACAATCAATCATATTTTTATTTGCAATACAATTTTTTTTTATAAAAATAGATAGAGAAGAGATGAGATGATACTAGTAGTCACTATAGATGCTGTGAAAGTAAACGCTGGATGAGGATCTGATTATATATATATTTTTTTTTCGTATCTTTTTTTTTTTTTTTACTGGTGTGTAGTGGAGGCCCCTAGTCGCGTTATTTCTAAACCTAGCCGCATTTCTGGCAAGACGCTCTCTGATTGGCCGACGCCTGTTTCTACACTGGTTAAGCTTAGGCACTCTTTCGAAGTTGGTTAAGGTAGAGTTTGTCTTAGAGCGTGACGGCAAGTTCTTTCGACGGTTAAGCTTAGGCACTCTTTCGAAGTTGGTTAAGGTTAGAGTTTGTCTTAGAGCGTGACGATAGAACGCCAGGTAGTTTGCAGGCTGTTTGACGGGGAAATGGGCAAAGACACAGCTTGTCACGCGATTGGGCAAACATGTCAGTGGCCAATCAGAGAGCGTCAGTCAGTGCCAATCAGAGAGCGTCTGCCAGAAATGCGGCTAGGTTTAGAAATAATGCCCCCTAGTCACTAGGGGGAGCTCGATGATATCCGCTATCAGCACCGGCGGGTCTCTGCTGTCTGTCATGAATAATGATCCCCATCTGCCTTATTCGTGTCGGGGCTGTGTCTATTCTTTTACCAACGGATTTCCAGTTCCGCGTTCGCGTTCTGCGATCTGATTGGCCACTGACGTTTCTTAGGCGACTCTTTCAAAGTTGGTTAAGGTTAGAGTATGGAATCAGGGCTGGTGTTCTATCGCCCTGCTCTAAGACAAACTCTAACCTTAACCAACTTCGAAAGAGTGCCTAAGCTTAACCGGTGAAAGAAAGAGGCGTCACACGATTGGCGCTACCAGAAACGTCAGTGGCCAATCAGAGCGCAGAACGCGAACGCAGAACTGGAAATCCGTTGGTAAAAGTATTCAGGCGTCGGGGCTGGGATGTGGAGATGCAAGTTTTGACTTTTTATTGCTGTTTTTACCTCAAACGGAAAACGAAAAAAAAATACTCAAGATTAGCCACTTGCAGACGGCAGGGTGTGACGTACTGTATATTTTAGTTGATGAAATATTTTTGTTGACTAAATATTTTAGTTGATGAAATATGTTTTCATTTCAGTGTCACAGTATGACATCGATCTCCAAAATAAGAAAAAAATATCTAATAAAATGTGGGGCCTCTAGTGACGAGGGGCCTCCAAAAGAATTTAAAAAAAAAGTTAAAAAAAAAAAGAAACAATTATTTGGGGCCTCTAGTGACGAGGGGCCTCCAAAAAAAGATTAAAATTAAAAATAAAAATAAAATACTTTTTTCTTTTATTTTTATTTTTTTTGAGGCCCCTCGTCACTAGAGGCCCACGGGCCGCGGCCCAGACGGCCCGGTCGTTAATCCGGCCCTGGGTATGGCAACAGCACGGCACAGGACAAGAAGGCCCTACAGAGAGTGGTGCGCTCAGCCGAGCGTACCACGGGTATTGCACTACCAACCCTGCAGGTCAAAAGCCTGCGAGCACCAGTAACGAGGACAGAAAGACTTAGGCTCAGCTTCTTCCCCCAGGCCATCAGAGCCTTGAACACTGAACTCTCCACACACAAGCACATATGAGCACACACACAACCAGGGCTTGACGTTGACACCTGCCCACCTGCCCAGGGCTAGTGAAAATGCTGAGTGGCTAGTGACTTTGGAAAACCACTAGCCACAGTGGCTAGTGAGCCAAAAAGTTAACGTCAAGCCCTGCATAGGTGTGTCAATGATAATGTTCACGGCGTTTGGAGCAATAATATAATTGCTAGGTTCAACACAGCCAAGGCATAGGTGTGTCAATGATAATGTTCACGGCGTTTGGAGCAACAATGTAATTGCTAGGTTCAACACAACTCTTCCACATCTACACCCTCCATCTTGTCCCAGTCAGCCGTTGCCCCAACTGGAGCTCCTTTTGCGGCTGAGTCACTGGTCGCAGGCAGTAGTAAACAATGGAGTCAACAGTCAGAAGCACAGTTGTACAGTTGGCGTGTAGCAGTATGATTACAATGATACTGTCCCCAGCAGGGGTTAGTGAAGAAGAAATTACATTAACGTGTGTTGTCGGGCCTTACAAATAAATTTGATTTGATTTGATTTGAATTTGGTTTTGAATCCAAGCCATGTTTCTTCAACCTGTGTACCACGGAGTTCATCTGACCAGTCCAAGCTCCCCAGTTCTTGGTTAAAGGCCTCTCTAGAGTAGGGTTTGAGGTCTCTAGATGTGACTGTTTTGTGACAGCCGGCCTTGTTTTTTCTTTTTTTTTTTTTTCTCCTTTTTCCTCCGATTTTCTCCCATCCCAATGTTAGTCGTTATGCCAATTCCCAATCCCCTTCCTGGTCGCTGCGCACTTACCCCCCACAGTCGGTCTGGGAGAGTGGAGGCTATCACGTGCTTCCTCCGACACACGTCTAGCTAATCAACTGCTTCTTTTCACCTGGCAGCGCGGACTCTCACTGAGAGGGTGTAACGTGTGGAAGGATCACACTATCCCACTTAGATCCTATCCGTGCTGAGCAGGCGCCCCGACCGAACTGTAGGAGTCGCTGTTTACAACGACCCGGACCCACCCCGCCAGCTTCTCCCACCCTCTAATACTGCCAATTGTATTAGTGTGAACGGCCAGCCAAGCTGGTGACAACCCCGGAGCAATCCAGCGTCTCCGGGGTTGGTGACAAACGCAATCTCCGCTACGCATGGCCGCCTAGTTATAGTTGAAAGTGGGGGTGCATAATATTTTTTTTTTCTTTATTATTATTATAATTTTTTTTTTTTTTCTTTTTTTTTTTGACAGGCAAGGGGTGGGTCGGCCGATTTATTTTTCATTTAATGAACCTGTACATGCAATTTCCTGCAATATAGAGCCTTCAATCTTGACCAATAAAGCTGCTCTTTTCACTATAAAACTCAGTTTATATTGCAGTATGATAGCCAATTACTATAATAATAATAATAATATATTAATATATATATATACTGTATATATACTGTATATTGATTTTTCGCTCTTTTATTTTTATTAAATCAATCTCCTTTCAAATAGGCCAAGTTTTTAATAAGAAAGAGAGAAAAAATACCAACAAGGAACAATAACAGGGTCTGCTGTAAATATAGCCTATTTTGTGTCTTAATTTGTTATGTTATCCTACACTTTAAGCTGTCTGATATTTCCATTACCTGTAACTCTTGGGTCTCTTTCTCTCCTTCTCTGCCTCCTCCCTGAGTCTGCACAGTCACCATATCATTCTACATTAAGGAGAGCAATACACTTATGAATACACTGAACATCATTATGAAACATTTCTATTGCACCCTTACTTACAATTCATTATGAATTGAAAATGGGGAACCCTGATGTAAACAAGACGAAAGTCTTTCTCTGGTCTGCATCCCCTTAACAATTGTGTGTATTGAGCTGTACTGTACTGTACCCATTCTGCAATCTGTTATTGATTGATTAAAAATGTTATTAACATATTGCAGAATGGGTACAATATAGTACGGCTCAATACACACAATTGTTAAGGGGATGCAGACCAGAGAAAGACTTTTGTTTTGTTTACATCAGGGTCCCCTTATTGCATTATTATTATTATAAAAAAATTAAAAAAAAAAAGTAAAAAAAAAAAAAAAAAAAAAATTGGGGGGCCCTCATCACTAAAGGCCCACGGGCCGCGGCCGTCGTTAATCCGGCCCTGCTTCGAACGTTAAAATTTGCAAACGAAGTCAACGTTATCCAGCTGACGACACCACATATCTAGATATATGACAACGTTACCTAGCGGCTAGCACTAAAGCTAACGCCAACCAGAGGGAAACTTTGTTATTATTATTATTATTATTATTATTATTATTATTATTATTATTATTATTATTATTATTATTATTATTATTATTATTATTATTATTATTATTATTATTATTATTATTATTATTATTATTATTATTATTATTATTATTATTATTATTATTATTATTATTATTATTATTATTATTATTATTATTATTATTATTATTATTATTATTATTATTATTATTATTATTATTATTGTTTGGTATGACCAGATGGCATTTCGGGACGTGAAACACTTTTATTGTATTGCGTGGTAGAACTTCTACCACTCAATAGAAGACATGTCTAACATAAATAATCTTAACAATCATAAACAACTTACTGGAAAATCCTGCCTGCCACCAAATGACACACTTCTGTGGCCTTTATTTACACTCAGCCTACCTGCAGCCAGCGCCGTGCGCCGTCTGCTCTGCTGGGGGTGGGAGAGGCACTGGATCAAACCATATGGGGGAGCAGGGGGGGGGGGTCGCAATCTTTGGAAACTTAAAAACGTGTTATTAAGTGTCATTGCGTATTATTAATTTGATTGAAATTACGTAGTTATGCTTAGATTTATATATTGGGGGGGGGGTATATCATATTTTTCATATGATCAAAAAGTGGTGGAGCAAGATCATATCCTTGCTCCCCCAAGTTCAATAGTCCTGGAGCACGTGCATCGTCTGCTCTATTGCGTACAGTTGGCGTGTAGCAGTATGATTACATACTGTCCCCAGCAGGGGTTAGTGAAGAAGAAATTACATTAACGTGTGTTGTCGGGGCTTACAAATAAATTTGATTTGATTTGATTTGAATTTGGTTTTGAATCCAAGCCATGTTTCTTCAACCTGTGTACCACGGAGTTCATCTGACCAGTCCAAGCTCCCCAGTTCTTGGTTAAAGGCCTCTCTAGAGTAGGGTTTGAGGTCTCTAGATGTGACTGTTTTGTGACAGCCGGCCTTGTTTTTTCTTTTTTTTTTCTTCTCCTTTTTCCTCCGATTTTCTCCCATCCCAATGTTAGTCGTTATGCCAATTCCCAATCCCCTTCCTGGTCGCTGCGCACTTACCCCCCACAGTCGGTCTGGGAGAGTGGAGGCTATCACGTGCTTCCTCCGACACACGTCTAGCTAATCAACCGCTTCTTTTCACCTGGCAGCGCGGACTCTCACTGAGAGGGTGTAACGTGTGGAAGGATCACACTATCCCACTTAGATCCTATCCGTGCTGAGCAGGCGCCCCAACCGAACTGTAGGAGTCGCTGTTTACAACGACCCGGACCCACCCCGCCAGCTTCTCCCACCCTCTAATACTGCCAATTGTATTAGTGTGAACGGCCAGCCAAGCTGGTGACAACCCCGGAGCAATCCAGCGTCTCCGGGGTTGGTGACAAACGCAATCTCCGCTACGCCACCTGACCGCCTAGCCGGCCTTCTGTTTTAGCTTTTTGCGGGTACAGAAAATCATATAATGATCACTTAACTTGCATGCTATCACCCCTTTATTGGAGATCATGGACTTGTCAGAGGTCAAAATGAGGTCAATGGTGGTTTGTGTCGAATCACATACCCTTGTGGGTTGGGTGATTAGCTGGCTGAAACCGTGCAGATCAGAAAACCTACTGAAGGCTTTGAAGACGGGTGCTGCTTTACGCAGCATATCCGTGTTCCAGTCCCCAATAAGAATTTTTTCTACCCCCTCCACCCCAGCTAAACACCCATCAAGTGTGTCATAGAAGCCACTCTGTTCTGGCGGTCTATAGATTGTGCCTACTAATACTGGTTTCACCCTATCGAATACGATTTCAATCTCGTCATGGTTAAGGTCAGTACGGTTGATGAACCGTAAAATACCGTTTAAATACAGAAGTGGATTCCATGTTTAAATACAGAAGTGGATTCCATGTTTAAATACAGAAGTGGATTCCATGTTTAAATACAGAAGTGGATTCCATGTTTAAATACAGAAGTGGATTCCATGTTTAAATCCAGAAGTGGATTCCATGTTTAAATCCAGATCAGGCTCTATTGGTCTGTTCTGTTCTTGAAGCAGGAAGCACAACACAACACGGTTTGACACAAGTATCCATTTATTAAACACAATAACGGGCTTTAAAACAGGACAAAATAGACATCCTAATATCAGATTAACATTTCTTTTGGAGTAAAAACGCTGACATTCCAGTGTGAGAACAGTTCTGTATCGTTAGTGGCTTAGCTTGGCATCACACTGCACTATCTCGCGTACGTGCACGCGTACTGAATAAACCACAAATGTACCTCTAATACCAGTATTAGTCTGACCACACCCCTCATCAGCTTACCTTCATAAGCAGGTGTGTGGTCACCTGCTCTCCTCCTTCTCGCTTTCACCACAAGGAAGAAGTGCCTCGGTAGATCCCCACACTTGACACCATGATGGAAGAAATTGGATTAGGAACAGCTTGGGAAACAAGGATACGTTGACATCATATCTTTATTTTCTCTCTCACTATTTTCGAGAAAATACGGCGATATTGTCTTCGTACTGGAGTGTCTAGAAGATGATGATCATTCTAAAAACCCTCCACCGGTTTTCGTATTGGGAGCACGCCGCTGCATGCTTCTCAACTGCAGTTCCTTGCTGTGTTTGTCAGGCCACAGCTGAACTGTCGGACATGCCGCTGTTGTGAGAAGCGGTGCGTTCCAGGTTGGGTGAGTAGTGTTTGCTGGCGGGCTCCACTTGTCTGTTAGTGCTATGGGGGCTACTTGACAAAGTTTATGGAAACCGGCCCCAGGCTAGGGTCCTTTGTTTAGCCGCCTAGGCGACAGAAGGCCTTGGTCTGGAGACCATTATAGTTTTAACTAGTGGGCCGCGACCATTGACACTGGTGATCCCTGTGTGTTCTGGACGAGTGGATTCTCTCTGTCACCGTGTTAAGGCCCCATCTTTCATATCCAAATGAGAGTATTCCTTCACGAGGGGATATGTGCATGTAATGTGCGATAGCGGCAGATTCATGTTCGAAGTCAGCTACACAGGCCAGTTGGTACTGTGCTGATTCCGCCGGATGTGGTAAAGTCACCGTTGTGAAGCGGTGTTGACATCTTGTTTTCTCTTTTCTCTTAAAAAGTGAGGAGAGGTTCAGAACGGCGGCCTGTCTGGGTGAGTGTTATGTCATTGTTTACATGTTCATAGCTTACGGTTAGCCAGTCAGCTGTTAACTGCTGCGTTAGCCTGCTGGATCGCTGCATGGCCTGATTAAGGCCTACTATTAGCCAGTCAGCTGTTAGCTGCGGGGCTAGCATGTCGTGGTCGCTAGGTAACGTTAGCTTGCTGCTATGGCCATGGCTGGCGCGGGGTAGCTTAGCTTCTCGCGCGCCGCCGGGAGCTCGCTTCTGATCGCCGTTAGCTTGATGCTATTCTGTTGAACGTGCTTTGATTTTAACATGTTTTACACTCTTGACCGCGACGTCATCCTTGACAGGGGATGTTTCGTCGACCCTGCCCTGAGCCTGGACGGGGATTGCGTCAACAAAGAGGACTGTAGCGACTGGTTGGAGCGGCGACGCTGCCCGGATCGAACAACACAGGACGGCTGTGTTCTACGGTGTCTTGTGACTGCACTTCGCTGATCTGCGTTCCGGGTAGGAACGGGGTTGACCAGGCCTCATAACACGTCTTCTGGTTTTACTTTGCTAAATGTATTGTGAATAACGGTGTTTTTTTCCCAAAACGTGTGTTGTTGCAATGCATTTAGGATACGTTGCGGGTTATGTGTGAGCTGTTTTTGTCACTGGCAGTTAGCTTCTCCGTGCAGATCGTGATGTATTGATCTGGTTGTTGTGTGAGAAACATCATGGTGTTTATGTGTACCGTGTACTCACTACTAAGGCAACTAACCTATGAAGCTATGCTTGGTGACAAGTGAGTAAAAGAATGTTCTTTCTCAGACTGTAATGACAATGAACAGTGTGTTCACACATTAACAGGTTTTCCTGTTTTAACTGGCCGTATTGAGGGTAAAATAGGAGGATTGTGTTTTTCCCCCCCGGTTCCCTGGGGACTTTATCACCTCCTATCAGACATGTTGTGCATTAATTGTGTCTTTTGTGTGGTAGGGATACGATGTAACTCTTAGCTTGATTGCTGAGGTTGTGCTAAATCTGCTGGAGAAACTTATTTCCTAAAGGGAAATTGGTTTGGTTGCTGTCATGTGTGCTTAGCAAGGCCTGTGGTCGATACTAATCAAGAATGATGTATTCTCTCATTGTGAAAAAAACGGCGTTCCTCTGTTGAGTGTTTTTGCCATTTTTTGTAGGTGATGATGGGTTGTGTGTGTCATGTGACCTACAACTGGGTTGTACTGGCCACAGAAGCACATGTGTATGTTGGACCGGGGTTCTTAGAGCCCTCTCTATTCTGTGTTTTTCCTTAGTAAAAATCAGATAGCAGGTTAGCTCATGCGCTGTGTGGAGCTGTGAAACGCTTCATAGAGCTGACTATGACTGTGTCATATTCTCTTTTTGTCGTTACGTCGTATCATGGGTGTGGGGTCGTAAAGGGGTGAACTGGTAACCTTTCCTCTCCCCATTGTTCTGTCGGTCAGGGGTACACCCCCTGTCCTTCAAGGTTCCCGTCACGTGGCGGTTCGGCACGTTACGGGGGGGGGGGGGGGGCGGGAGGGAGTTCCTGGTCCCACGGCCTGGTATATTGGGCGTGTGCACCGCAGGAATTCCCCCGCCATAGAGTACGTCACCGTGCGCGTCTCTGTTGGTAGGACTTCCGTGTGCTGTTCAGGTCCATGTGATGGATCTGTTTTCAGGGGGGGTGGTCAGGGCTCCTCCTCACCAAGCGCCTATTCAGGCCTTCTGTGAGTTCGGACTCCTTTTTCCATGTGAGGAAGCCTCCATCAGAGTACAGAGCCTTCCTCCTCAGATTGTCAAAGTGAGTGGACCCTCTAGATGGGTCCTTTTCTATTGTATGTATATTCGATTCAATTCGTTTATTGAGTGTGTATGGGTTCAGTGCCTCTTCCCCGGAGGCCCTAAAACCAGTTTTTTACATGGCTCAAGGTGCAATATATTCTTTTCAATCTGTACAGCTCGCGTGGGAAGTCTCTCTGGGGATCCCCGTCTCTTTCCTATGGGAGGGTGGTGGGATGTAAAAATGTGAACATTTTTTACCCCGGCTGTGTAGACTGGGATACATACTGTTGATGCTTCCTTCTTTCTATTCCAGAAGTGTTGGAGTTAGGGAGTGTCACACCCCTCTTGTCGTTCCCCTGGGCGCCTTGGGGATTCAATGACAGGTCTAAATAGCCTGTTCATTGATGGGGGTGTGTCCCGACGCACGTATAGTGCTAGCTCGCTGTAAACAGGCGATTGACTGGCACGCCTTGGTTGCTTGTGGTTGAAACAGCGTTTTTATAAAGCAACTGAGATGGGGGTTTTTCCTCTTCCGACGACCACATCCCATGACCTGGGTGGGTTGTCGACGGATTCTCGTTCATGTCTGGGGGATGATGACGGGATGGATCTGAACATATGTAGTGGGGTCTCACGCCCTTGGGGTGGGCCACCAGGCGCGGTTCGTCCGAACGTCTGGGTGGCGCCTTCTTTTCATGTTAAGATCAACACGCATATCTGCCCTTCTCCTGGAGTAGGCATGTCGGCGTGGTTAGGGCACGGGACTGGTTCTGGTCACGCTGGTCCAGATCAGTTGAACCCGTTGTCCGCCGGGGATGCAGATCTGCTGTTCTGGTACCCTGAGGGACTTGGGCTTTTTTCAGGGGGAAAAATGCCAGGTCGGTCTGGGTGTCACAGGGTTAAGCGCTATGGAGACCCTGGTTGGGTATGTTTTTACTCAGCACTGTCGTCATGGCTTACAGCCATGCCATTCTGTACGCGCTCGATCTCGTCGGATCTCGGCCGCTACACAGGTTGGTCCTGGTTAGTACTTGGTTGGGAGACCGCCGGGGAATACCAGGTACGGTGTGCTTAGGGGCTGGTTCTCCATTATTTTTCGCTCCTCTCTCACGCATGGCGAAGAGGGGCCTGTGGGGGTGGTTTTTTTGACCTCCTCTGGTGACCCTGTGCTTCCCGTACCGCCAGGCCCGGTCCGAAGTGATGTTTGCGACCCGTAGGCCTGGGTTAACCCTTTTTGGAAACTGAAACACTTGTACTGCGGTATAGCCGGTGTATACCCGCAGGTGTGTTTTGGAGTTTTTTCTTGAGGGGTTATAGGAACAACCACCGCATTGGGTAACACCGAGGTGGTTGATTCCCTGGTGTGTTGGAGCAGTGTCAACTCCCGGGTTCACCGTTTGAGGGTGCCCCTGCACGTTCATGACGTCTGCCAATCGTGTCAGCCTTCTCTGCCTCGACCCCTCTGGGTGGGGGTTGTTAAATGGAGGCTTGGTCATGCAACACCGCCAGCTTACGCTCCTTCCGCCGGGGCGGCTGTGTTCAGCTGTCCCCTCTGGCGCCTGTCTCGTCCGCAGTCTCCAGGCTAGGGTTAACAGCCTGTTGCCTGGTTTTTCCCCGGTGCGCTGCCTGCTTCCGTTGGTTAACCTTTTTTGTGTGCTTACGGCCATGCTGACTGCCTGTTCTGCAGGGTCAGTGTGCCAGGCGGTGTACTATTGGGGGGACGGGGCCCGCTCGGCTTACGGCCATACCGACCTGAACACGCCCGATCTCGTCCGATCTCGGAAGCTAAGCAGGTTCTGGCCTGGTTAGTACTTGGATGGGATTCCGCCTGGGAATACCAGGTGCAGTAACTGAGGGGCCTTTGTCCGAATACGCTGGCGATGTGGGGGGCGGGGCACTACGTGCCCACCTGGTGGGGTCTTGATGCTGGCATCATGGACTTCTCCGGGCCCCCATTCTAGGGAGTCCAGTCCTTTTGGTGGGTCTGGGTCTTCCTTCGTGCTCCGCTGCTACGGCCTTGCCACGGGGTTGGGTTTGCCCTTGACCCCGTGATTCTGGGGGCAGTAACGAGGTTGTTCCTCCGTTCGTTCCCGGGTGGCATGCGGGTTGTGCGTGTGTGTAGTCGTGGGGTCAAGCCACGGTCTGCTCACCCTGTGCGTTGAGTTGCTTGAGTGCCTCTTCGCACGGTCGGGTCCGTCGCCCTCCCGTGACGTCCCTAATAGGGGGGCTACCCGCCATTAGGGGGGTCGGGGGGGCTCGGCCCTCCCTGTTCTGATGGTTGTGGGGGGGCTGTCAGCGGGGTGTATTTGTCAGCCAGTGGCTCCGCTTGGCCTCCCTTGTGCAGTGTGATGCCAAGCTAAGCCACTAACGATACAGAACGATAGGTTATGACTATAACCAAGTTCTGTTAGTTAGGGGCGATGCTTGGCATCAGACGGCCGCTGCAGCCCTTGTCCTCACCTTGTGGTGAAAGCTTGGGAAGGAGGAGAGCAGGTGACCACACACCTGCTTATGAAGGTAAGCTGATGAGGGGTGTGGTCAGACTAATACTGGTATTAGAGGTACATTTGTGGTTTATTCAGTACGCGTGCACGTACGCGAGATAGTGCAGTGTGATGCCAAGCATCGCCCCTAACTAACAGAACTTGGTTATAGTCATAACCTATCGTTAACCTGCTACAAAGGTTACGGCCAGAGCTCCGACGGAGGTATCGTTTCCGTGCTCATAACTCCTGTTGATACTTGATCAAGAAACGACCTCTTCTCCATAATTGTAATTTATTTTAGGATGAAACTCTTAAGTCACCTTGTTAATTTGAAACGGTTAGAATCTTAAAGCTGCTATAGATAAAATGGGTACAGTATGTAGACTATTCTTTTTTTCTTTAATAATACATCCACAGAGCTTTTATAAAATATCACTTCCCCCCCCTCAAATAATTATTGATTCGTGAATTTGTATCATTTAACTGGAAAATCCATGTTTCAATATAAAATTTAAAAAAAAAGATCCCGTCCTCAGAGACGTTCTGGAGATAGAGAAGAACTTTAGTATTATTCCAGAATGATGTTTTAACCACCGAGTGTCTCTGATCAGATAGAAGTCTTGTTTATACTGAAGCTCAAACAAAACAACAAAACAACAAAACAACAACACACCCATGTACATGTCAAAATACTTCCCAAAGGTCAGTGAATACCACGATCACAACACCAGAGGGAGCTCCACAAATCATGTTAAACCCAGATTCGGCTCAAACAAGGGACTAAACACGTTTCGCAATTATGCCACATCAATGTGGAACGCCCTACCCAAAGCTGTAAAGGAATGTGAATCACTACCCACTTTCAAAAACGCTCTCAAAGAACACCTATGGGAGACTGCAATTCGAAACTGGCCCCTACAAATGTCCTAACCCAGTTGTACACTACAGTAAATGACCAAGTATGGCTTTGTCAGTATTCCAATGTACAGTGTACAGTGTCCCCCCCCCCACCTCCAATGTACAGCCCCCACCCACCCACCCAACCCCACCCCACCCACCCAACCTCCCCCAATGTACAGTTTCTACGTCAAATGTATATACACTCTTTTTCTGGACACTTTTTGTATCACAAACTACTGTATTTGCAAATCTGATATGTCATAAATGTATAGATGTAGCAGTACTGTCTATCTGTATGTCATGTATGTCATATATGTTATGATGAATTGAAAATGGGGGACCCTGATGTAAACAAGACGAAAGTCTTTCTCTGGTCTGCATCCCCTTAACAATTGTATGTATTGAGCTGTAGGCCTACTGTATTGTACCCATTCTGCAATCTGTTAATAAACTTTTCAATCAATCAATCAATCAATCAATCAATCATGGCCACAAGGTGGCGCCAAAAGACTGAACAAGCTCCGGTTTGGTGTCACCAGTGAACCTCTGCACTGCATCAGAGACACGCCTGCCGCTCTGTATAAACTACACCTACTGAGAAACACAAGAGTTCTCATATACTACAAAGAAAATGATTAAAAAAAATAAGAATAGAGACAAGGGGGGGGGGGGGGGGGGGTTCTAACTGTAAATGTAAGTTAGTACTCAATCCATTGTATATTTTGATAATTGTTTGTTCTCAATCAATCAGGCTCTCTTCACCCCATTGGGTTTGACTTGAGCAGCCTGTGGTAATTAGTCCAATCAGTCAGAGGCAAAGCTTGTGTTAAATACAGTTGCCTGTGCACACATTTCTCTAAAACCTGAGCTGACTTCACTGTGTTCTTGCTGAGTAATGTAAGTTAGTACTCAATCCATTGTATATTTTGATAATTGTTTGTTCTCAATCAATCAGGCTCTCTTCACCCCATTGGGGTTGACTTGAGCAGCCTGTGGTAATTAGTCCAATCAGTCAGAGACTAGCCCCCTACAGGTGTGGGACAATATTCAATAGGGATTTAAGTGTAGTCTATCCAAGCGCCAGCAGAGCGCCGGCGACCGACTAAGACAGACAAAGACTTGGAGTTTTCCTGCTGGAGTTATCCGAGGAGGCCACCGAGTGCATCAGAGTATCTACTGCCCCTCACCTGCCCTCCTCTAGCAGGCCACTCCTTTGTACCTGCATTTTCTGGTCTTGCCTTGTTAGTTTGTCAACTTACTCGACCCACTGGTTTTAGCTCATTAGCTAAACCTTCAATCGGCTTCATACACATAGCCTTTAGCAGTTGATCCATAGTACTTCGTATCTTTATTTGTTCCTGCTCTACCTGGTGTAAGCTTGGCTATGTGTTCTGTCTGTCCTGTCTGTCCCTCTCTCCTAGAAAGGTTAACTCTGTTAGAGAGCCGTGTCCTTGAACTTGAGTCAGGAAAACAGTTAGCTTTAGACGTCTCGGACACTATAGGCTGTTCTGAGGAGCCTCTAGCGAGGTCTTCTTGTCTGGAGAGTCCCAGACATAGTGCTCAGGACAAGGCCTTTGCGCCCATTACGGAGCGGCAGTGTAACCGCTCGGCCTCGGCCTCAACAGCACCTGCTCCGCAACATGATTTTACACGTGTTGCGGGTTCCGGTCCCAGTACGCAGCCGGTCCCACTGCAACCCCGTCTTTCCGTCCTTGTGATTGGCGACTCCATCACCCGGCATATTATGCTAGATAAGCCAGCCGAGATCAAATGTTATGGGGGAGCCAGAGCTACCGACATTGAAGCCAACCTGAGATTTCTGGCGAATAGCATAGTCAAGGCAAAAAGTAACCCACATATCCCACCCACTGAAGATAAATTCGACCATATTGTTATACACGTCGGAAATAATGACTGTAGGATGAAAGTCTCTGAGGTCACAAAGATCAACATAGTTAGGCTTTCTGACCTCGCCAGAAAGATGAGTCGGCATCGAGTAATCTTCTCTGGCCCCCTGCCTGTAAACCGGCATGATGATGAGTTTGTGAGTAGGACAGCTTCTCTACACCGATGGCTGGAAAAATACTGTAAAGAACAGGGCTTAGGGTTCGTGGATAATTGGTCCTCTTTCTGGGGGCACCCTGGCTTGCTGAGAAAGGACGGCGTGCATCCTAACATGCAAGGCGCCTCTCTCTTATCTCGCAATATAGACAAGATTATAGCTTCGGGCTGACAGCCACCCCACAAGCATGCCAGGGTGCAGGCTCTTAGCGAGCCTGCTAGTCATGCTAAACTGATGGACCCTGCCAATCCTTATACCTTTCTTGCTCGGCCCCTCCTCCACCAGGCTCCCCACTCCTCTCTTTCTATCTCTACCCCTAAACCCGTATACCCAATCAAAACTAGAATATCCCGTTACGCTCCGCTTTACCCAGCTCGTCCTTGTGCGATAAACCATGCCAACTTAATTGCGATTAAACCTACCCGCATGGCTGAAAACCGCGCTGCTAACTATACAGAGTGTGTGAAGGTTGGCCTTATCAACATCCGCTCTCTGCCAACCAAAGCTCTTTTGGTAAATGAACTGATAACAGACCATAGTCTCGACCTATTGGGCCTCACTGAGACATGGCTTAAACCTAATGACTTTCTGCCCTTAAACGAGGCCTCACCCCCTAATTTTAGTAGCTCCCACATCGCACGCACCTCCAAGAAAGGAGGCGGAGTTGCTCTAATTTATGACTCTAAGCACAACTTTACATCCGACGCAAACTGTACGTTTTCCTCGTTTGAGGTGCTCCTGTTGCATCCCTCTCCACCCAACAGAAAGTGTGGCGGTCTGACTCCTACCTCCACTGCATCCTTTGTAATGGCTGTCCTATACCGCCCCCCAGGCCCTTACACCCTCTTCCTAGATGAATTTTCAACTTTCATCTCTGAGCTTGTTATGCGCTCAGATAACATTTTAATTGTTGGTGATTTTAACATTCATTCCAATAAAACTCTAGATCCCCTAAATAAGGCTTTTACCGACATCATTGACTCTGTCGGTCTCATTCAAATCGTTGACCAACCCACTCACAGTGGTGGGAACACCCTTGACCTAGTCCTAGCCCGTGGTCTCACTGTGTCAAATTTGACCGTCTCCCCCTATGTTCCTGCTCTCTCAGACCACTACCTCATCAAATTTCAAATTGATCTGACGGTTTCTCGCCCAGACAGTGTAGAATCCTACTTGAGCCGTCGTATTAACGCCTCAACTGTCCCAATTCTAGTTAACTGCCTACCAGACACCCTCTCTCCCTTCCTCTCTTACTCTGGCCCCCTTGATCTCTTTACAGACAAACTTAATGCCGCCCTTCGTAGCACGCTCGACATTGTCGCTCCCCTTAAACCTAAAATTAAACGTGCTCCGCAAAAACTAACTCCCTGGTTTACGGAGGAAACGCGCTCCTTTAAAAAGGCTTGTCGCAAACTTGAACATAAATGGCGTTCGACCAAACTCGAAGTATTCCGCCTCGCCTGGAATGATAGTTTACGTAACTACAAAAAGGCACTCTCACTTGCCAAAACCTCTTATTTTTCCAGGCTCATAAATGAAAACAAAAACAACTCAAAGTTTCTGTTTGACACAGTTGCAAAACTTACGCAGAAACAACCAAGTGCCCTAAACCATGCGTTCTCGGCTAACGAATTCATGACATTTTTACCAAGATAATTGACCTCATTAGAGATGAAATTGTTGCTTTACTCAACAATCAGAGTCCTTCCCAACCTTTGACGGGCATTCCCCCTGACTTTGATTCCAGTCATACGCTATGCTGCCTTGAAAACGTCTCACTTAGTGCCCTCTCTAAACTGGTTGGCGCGGCTAAACCTTCAACCTGTCTGTTTGACCCTCTCCCAGCAACTCTCATCAAAAAACTCTTCCCAACTCTAGGCCCTGCCCTACTCAATATCTTCAACACCTCTTTGTCTACTGGCGTGGTGCCCCTGGCCTTTAAATCAGCCGTCATTAAACCACTACTTAAAAAACCGAACCTCGACCCTCTAATCTTGAATAATTACAGACCTATCTCCAATCTTCCATTCCTATCCAAAGTGTTAGAACGGATCATCGCAACGCAACTTACTGACCATTTATCAAACAATAATCTTAATGAATCATTTCAATCTGGCTTTAGAGCCTTACACTCCACCGAAACGGCGGTTACCAAAGTCACAAATGACTTACTGCTCTCTCTTGACTCAAACCTCACTTCTGTGCTCTTATTGCTTGATCTCAGTGCAGCCTTTGACACTATCGATCACTCGATTCTTCTAGGTCGGCTTGAGAATCATGTTGGCATTCGGGGTCTCGCACTAGCTTGGTTTAAATCCTATTTAACTGATAGAACACACTGCGTGGTCTATAATGATTTAACATCTGAGACCCTCCCAGTGCAATGTGGTGTCCCACAAGGCTCTGTCCTGGGCCCTTTGCTATTTTCGATTTACATGCTACCCCTCGGCGATATCATACGCAAATTTGGCATAAACTTTCATTTTTACGCTGATGACACCCAATTATATATACCTATTAAGCCAAATGATTCCTCCCAACTACAAAACCTTGAGGCCTGCTTGCTTTCTGTCAAAAAATGGATGTCGCAAAACTTTCTACTCCTTAATGCAGATAAAACTGAGATGTTAATTGTTGGCCCCCCAAACCACAGAGGCCTGTTTCAGGACATCTCCCTCAACTTTGATACCTGTCATGTATCCCAGAGCTCCACCATAAAAAACCTCTGAGTCATTTTTGATTCCTCCCTCTCATTTAATGCACATATAAAAAATTTCACCAAAATTGCATTCTTCCATCTTCGTAATATCGCAAAAATACGCCCCATTTTAACTCTGGCTGATGCTGAAACCCTGATTCATGCTTTTGTCTCATCACGTCTGGACTACTGTAATGCACTTTTTTCAGGCCTACCTAATTCAAGCATCAAAAATCTTCAACTCGTGCAAAATGCGGCTGCACGGATACTAACTAGAACTAGAAAATTTGATCACATCACACCAGTTTTGTCCGCCCTACACTGGCTTCCTATCCAAGCCCGTTCTGACTTTAAAGTGCTACTCCTCACCTACAAAATTTTAAATGGGCTTGCACCGCTCTATCTATCCGATCTCATCTCCCGATACTCGCCCGCTCGTGCTCTGCGCTCACAAAATGCGGGGCTTCTATCGACCCCTAGGGTTAAAAAGAAATCCGCCGGCCACAGAGCCTTTGTCTACCGCGCTCCCTACCTGTGGAACAAATTACCTGCCGTCATCAGGGGCGCCTGCTCTGTCGAAGCTTTTAAATCCCTGCTTAAGACTCATCTTTTCTCTCTCTCCTTCAACCTACCCTGATCTCACCTGGTCGGGGACTGACCTTTAGATTAATCTGTGTAGTTTAGTTATGGTACAGGGTACTACATGGTACCACTGGGTAGTTTACTACAGGGTAGTTTAGTTAGGGTACAGGGTACTACATGGTACTACATGGTACTACATGGTACTACATGGTACTACATGGCACTACAGGGTTCTACATGGCTCTACATGGCTCTACGTGGCACTACATGGCACTACAGGGTACCACAGGGCACTACAGGGTACTACATGACACTACAGGGTACTACATGGCACTACAGGGTACTATAGGGCACTACGTGGCACTACAGGGTACCACAGGGCACTACAGGTTACTACATGACACTACAGGGTACTACAGGGTACTACAGGGTACTACATGGCACTACAGGGTACTATAGGGTACTACATGGCACTACGGGGTACTACATGGTACTACATGGCACTACAGGGTACTACATGTCTGCTCCTTTGCAGCACCACAAACATGGGAACTCTCTAACTCTTCCCCCCCCCCTCTCCCCCCCCCCCCCCCCCCCCCTTCTCTCTGAGTGCCCATCTCCTGGCGCTGACTAAGGTGATGGATGCCTCGGGGTCTTGGCCAAGATTGTAGTGACTGCTCTACATGCACCTCCGAGGCCTTGGATCAGTTATTCACCGCCGTCTGTCCGTGGTCCTGTCAACTGATTAACAGTATTAACAGACTGTTAACAGATTAACAGTCAATGCGGTTTCATTGCTGGGTTAAGTACTTCTATTCTATTCACATAATACGCCTACTTCATATATCTACTCCATTCACATATATGCCTACCACTTGTATCTATTGCTATGTCCGCCTACTACAATCTCATGAGCTGTCTAACGCCTGTCCCGTCGCCCTGTCTCCCTATGACTTGCTGTCCTGGAGTGTTGACCGGAGTGTTGGACGTCCCGTGACGAAGGCCGGGAGGTTGCGACCCCCTCTGCGTGCCCCCCTGTCTCCGGAGGTCTCGTAGTGGTGACCGGAGTGCCGGATGTCCCGCGATGATGTCGGGGAGTTTGCGACCCTCTCTGCGCTGCCCCCTATCTCCCTGTCTCCGGCTGTCCCTGAGCAACGACCGGAGTGTTAAATGTCCCTTGACTAAGACGGGGAGGACGTGACCCTCTTTGCGCCGCCCCTGTGCCTCAAATAGATTCGCTATCAGCTCTATCTTTAATCTTTCAAAATGTTCAGTTGCTATCGCTATTAGCTCTATCTTTAATTTTTCAAAATGTACAGCTGCTATTGCATACACTCATCTGTGTTCCACTACACACATGAGTGCATGCCTACCAACTGTCCGTCTGCAACACTACTATCACCAACATCTAAGAAGGGAGATCCCCCCTTGAATGGCCCTTCTAAGGTTTCTCTCCTCCACACTGCCTGTGGAGCTTTTTTCCCTATTGTTAGGTTTTAGTGAGTTTTTCCTTACCTTCGCTGGGGTATGTCTGGGAGTGCTTGCATTCTTTCATTTATTTGCATTCATCTAAAAATGTTTGCACCTTATGGTGTTCTTGTTCTGTTCTTGACTTATTGTTATGTTTTCTTCTTGACTTGTTTAAAGAAGATCTGTACGGCCCATGGGGACATTAACGTGTGTTGTCGGGCCCTATAAATAAATTTGATTTGATTTGATTTGATCTTTCAGTTCAATACTGTAGTAATAATGTACAACTGCATTTCCCATGGATTCCTTGTAGCTTCATATTCATATTTCATACACATCCCGTTACACACACACACACGCTCTCACAGACACCAGTGTTTCCACTACATGTATCTAACCGCAGTACCCCCCCCAACACGTGGGGGTCAAGCGGTGCATCTCAACTCTGACCTCTGACCTTGATGGCGTCGATATCGCTCAGCCGTGGGGAAAAAAGGGCACATTTATGAACTCTTTCCGTAAAATCACAAGACAATCGCCTCCTCTGTCCTAAAACAAATAAGATACATCCTTGTTCGTAATGAGATAGTTACTGCTTAAAGGGACATTTCACTTTAGTAGAACCTCAAGTCGTCTTCTGTCAACAGCACCGTTCCTGGAGGTGTGTGTCGAGGGAAGACCGAGGAAACTAGTGAAACTAAAGTGAAATGTCCCTTTAACGTAAGTAATACCTTACTTAATCTCTTTAAGGTAAGTAATACCTTACTTAATCTCTTTAAGGTAATACCTGCCAGGCGGTAGAGCCAGACAGACAGACAGACAGACAGACAGACAGACAGACAGACAGACAGACAGACAGACAGACAGACAGACAGACAGACAGACAGACAGACAGACAGACAGACAGACAGACAGACAGACAGACAGACAGACAGACAGACAGACAGACAGACAGACAGACAGACAGACAGACAGACAGACAGACAGACAGACAGACAGACAGACAGACAGACAGACAGACAGACAGACAGACAGACAGACAGACAGACAGACAGACAGACAGACAGACAGACAGACAGACAGACAGACAGACAGACAGACAGACAGACAGACAGACAGACAGACAGACAGACAGACAGACAGACAGACAGACAGACAGACAGACAGACAGACAGACAGACAGACAGACAGACAGACAGACAGACAGACAGACAGACAGACAGACAGACAGACAGACAGACAGACAGACAGACAGACAGACAGACAGACAGACAGACAGACAGACAGACAGACAGACAGACAGACAGACAGACAGACAGACAGACAGACAGACAGACAGACAGACAGACAGACAGACAGACAGACAGACAGACAGACAGACAGACAGACAGACAGACAGACAGACAGACAGACAGACAGACAGACAGACAGACAGACAGACAGACAGACAGACAGACAGACAGACAGACAGACAGACAGACAGACAGACAGACAGACAGACAGACAGACAGACAGACAGACAGACAGACAGACAGACAGACAGACAGACAGACAGACAGACAGACAGACAGACAGACAGACAGACAGACAGACAGACAGACAGACAGACAGACAGACAGACAGACAGACAGACAGACAGACAGACAGACAGACAGACAGACAGACAGACAGACAGACAGACAGACAGACAGACAGACAGACAGACAGACAGACAGACAGACAGACAGACAGACAGACAGACAGACAGACAGACAGACAGACAGACAGACAGACAGACAGACAGACAGACAGACAGACAGACAGACAGACAGACAGACAGACAGACAGACAGACAGACAGACAGACAGACAGACAGACAGACAGACAGACAGACAGACAGACAGACAGACAGACAGACAGACAGACAGACAGACAGACAGACAGACAGACAGACAGACAGACAGACAGACAGACAGACAGACAGACAGACAGACAGACAGACAGACAGACAGACAGACAGACAGACAGACAGACAGACAGACAGACAGACAGACAGACAGACAGACAGACAGACAGACAGACAGACAGACAGACAGACAGACAGACAGACAGACAGACAGACAGACAGACAGACAGACAGACAGACAGACAGACAGACAGACAGACAGACAGACAGACAGACAGACAGACAGACAGACAGACAGACAGACAGACAGACAGACAGACAGACAGACAGACAGACAGACAGACAGACAGACAGACAGACAGACAGACAGACAGACAGACAGACAGACAGACAGACAGACAGACAGACAGACAGACAGACAGACAGACAGACAGACAGACAGACAGACAGACAGACAGACAGACAGACAGACAGACAGACAGACAGACAGACAGACAGACAGACAGACAGACAGACAGACAGACAGACAGACAGACAGACAGACAGACAGACAGACAGACAGACAGACAGACAGACAGACAGACAGACAGACAGACAGACAGACAGACAGACAGACAGACAGACAGACAGACAGACAGACAGACAGACAGACAGACAGACAGACAGACAGACAGACAGACAGACAGACAGACAGACAGACAGACAGACAGACAGACAGACAGACAGACAGACAGACAGACAGACAGACAGACAGACAGACAGACAGACAGACAGACAGACAGACAGACAG